>NC_084938.1:19382500-20007500 GCF_958298935.1 Phragmites australis
CACATAAGAGCTTTCTTACCATCCTACGAGAGTAGTGGCAGATCCATAGGAGAGGGGGGGGGGGCTTGAGCCCCCTAATCCCGGGCATATTTGAGAGTCCCCTACAATGTTTTGGCATAGAGCATTACTATAGAACCAGTCTTATATACCCGCCCATCACTACTTATTCCTAATAGTCTGACAGTGATGGGGTAGCACTGTCGGTTCATACGTCGGAATCAATCATCGTGACTTATGAACCAGCAGTGATAAGGGTCATCACTGCTGGCCGATGGTTTGAGCCTGCAGTGATGCCCAGTTCCATCATCATGCCGGCTGAAGACACCAATCGACAATGATATAAGGGCATCACTACCGGCTGGTGATTTGAGCCGGCAGTGATGTCTCGGCTATATAAAAGTGGCCATCTTCTTCCCCAAGTCCAAGCACAACAGAGAGAAGCTCTGTTTTCTTGCTCGGTGGCGGTCATTTTTGCTCCAAGGTATGTAACATTATCACCAATCCATTTCTAGTTGAATTTTATTTGCTAAATTGCTCTAGATTTTGAAATGATGGAGATAAACCTATGACCATGATGTTTGAAGACAATGTAGATGCAATTATACCTCATTTATGATATGTAAGCTTCAATTAGTAGCTTATGGTGGAAATTATCTTTATTATTGATTTACATTAGCTATATGTATGAGGATATTTATTTTTTATTTTTAATGAATTAGAAAAATTAGCCATAAAATTAAGGTATATAACAAATTCCAATTATATTTTTTATATTTTAATTAATTAACAAGCTCCAATATAGAAACTTTAGGTATGAGCATATTTATGGTTGATTTTTAATGAATTAGAAAAATTATCCATGACATTTAGATATGTAGCAAGTTCCAATTATATTTTTTATATTTTAATTAATTAGTATGCTCCAATATGGAAACTTTAGATATGAGCATATTTATTTTAATTTTTAATGAATTAGAAAATTTCACCATGATATTTAGGTATGTAGCAAGATACAATTATATTTTTTATATTTTATTTAATTAGCAAGCTCCAACATAGAAACTTTATACATCAGCGTATTTATTTTTTATTTTTACTTAATTATTCATACATAAGGGTTGAATAATAATAAATTTTTTTAGGGATGACACCAACAAACACTCATTGGAAACGAACGCGAAAACATATAAAATGGTATAGTTCTTCTATAAGGTCACATAAAAATGTAGTTTTCTGATAATTTTTACAAAGTATGTATAGTTTTATGATAAAAAGGATAGAAAAATGTAGTTATATAAAATAGTTTTATAAAATTATAGTTTTATGATAGCTTCGACAATCGTAATGTAGTTTTACAAAATTTACTTTAATTGAGGGGGTGTACTAGACGTACATGCATGTCCCTCTTACAGACTCAACGCTAAAGGTTTCCATGCACTCTGACCAACTGCTTCGATCTGTAGCATCGGTATTCCTCATCTCACCCTTTAATTTGTAATAGCAGCATCAATCTCTGCAAGAACGCCGCATATTTTTCTTATGTCTGCCAACTGCCATACTTTATATATATATATATATATATATATATATATATATATATATATATATATATATATATATTCTTCATTTTTAATTGTTAATTTGTAGTACGAAGGCACTGTTTGCACAGCTCCAAAGAATTCAGATGTGTTCACTATATATGCTAACAGATCCTACGAGTCAGCTAGCAAAACGATGCTTGTTTGCCTTTCTAGAAAGTTGGGTTCGGCTAAACTCTTGTGCTGGGCCTGCTGGCTGGCTGCCTGACTGTCCAGTTCAGAAAATGTATGTAATTTCTTCACGTCCCCGCACGTGTCCTTGCACGGTATGTGCTTCTTTTCCGCTTCCTCCAAGTGCCTTCTCAAAGTTGGCTAATGTGGCAAGTCTCCAAATGCTAATCGTTTATTAATCCGTGATATTTTATAAGTTTTACAAAACTTTATTTACAAATTATTAGTTATTTTTTATTCTTGTAGGCAAAGGAAGTTTTTTTTTTAAAAAAAATTTGGCCTACCGCATAGTATTACATATTAGCAGCGACATTGTAGTCGTCTATATTGTATTCCTTGAAATGGTATCCAGAACTATATATATCATATTCCTTGAGATATGTATCATGGAGATAGAGATGCCGTCCATGTCGTTTTGCGTACATACAAGAAGTTATTGCTAACTAAACTAAGTCAATGTCGTTTTGCGTACAGCCAAGTCAATGTTTGTACAAGCCCAATTCGTGGTGGCTAACTAAACTAGAGCATTTGGTAGAATGATGGTGGATTTATCTATGTGAAGTGACATATTGGGTTGATGAACTGTTTATGAATTTTAATAAATATTCAACCATTCTATAAATAAGAAAATCATTGAAATAGTATTTACTGCCTTAACTTGTAAGAAAATCCTCAAAACCACTTGAATTTGACGAAAGAGCAAATTTTCAACCTTTAGTAAATTTACCAACCGGGGATATGTGTTTGTCAGGGTTGTCCCATCTAAAGAATTTCGTTGTTGTCAAAATTGAATGGTTCAACTCTCAACTATGAAATAGAAAAAAAAAGGCTATTTGCTTAATGTCAATGGTTCGTATGGAACATTAATTGTGTTATTATATATTATCATCGTAACAAGGTTATGACAAATATGGTTATTATCTCAGCTTCTAATATTTACAAAATGAGTATGGTATCTCTATGACTGCATGGACTCTGTATCTACATACATATTCTGTATTCATCTAAAACTCCTGTATTAACTTTACATCTATCTTACATTTCAGAAACATCCAAATAACTGGTATAAGACCCTATGTAGCAGAGCTTTGTTTCCTAAATTCACATCGAATCTGGTGTTTATAGGTGAATATAAAGTGATTTAAATATATATTTTTATTTTAGGATGTAAACAAGATGACTCATCCAAATATCTCCCATATACACTTCTATAGCTTCATAAATTTCTAGAGCTAAATATAACTTACTGTAAAAAAAATTAGAATTGGAGCTCTGACAAATGGGCTGTAAGTTCATAAAAAATAGAGTCCCTCCTATTGAACCATATGTGTGTAAAAGAAGCATCTGCTTACATTTTAAACAATATTATCAGACCAACCGGACCATGCCTTCCAAAAAAATAAATTCGCACAAATGCGTCCACTGTGGATCGGAATCCCTTGAAACGGAAACAACGACCTGAATAACCTAGCCGTATAACCACCATTTTGTTTGGACTTAGAAAGAAGAGAGTCTAGCGAGAGACAACCATGCATGTGCAGAGATTTCGGTGAGATCTCTTGGCGTGCACCCAGCGTGTGCACGTGAACTCACCATTCCCAACTAATCTTGCAAAATTATGTTGGAGCACCATGTGGGTTCGCTCCGACCAACCAGTGTGCCGATCGAAGCCTAACCATGGGCACTGAGCAATAAACATTTTCACCAAGGCAGATGCATGCGTAAGACAACAAAAACTAGCTGCGACTGTTTTTGTTTCTCACTTATTGCCAAATGTATGAATGCAACTGCTATTCAAAATCTGTGCTCGAAATAATACTACGCTGCTGTTTCTTTTTCACTACGATTTGGCTTGCGTGGCCAAGATATGCATTACATTGTATTCATGAGTAGTAGAGTAATAGGTAGGAGTATTTTCCAACAGAATACTTAACCCTCTAAAAATTTGGGCTTCATGCAGGATAACAGTTAACGAATCATATTATCACGACCAAGTTCCGACATGGTGGTAAATTATGAGCACTACTTAGTGCGAAAATGCCAAAACTCTATGGGGTTGCGAAATTATTTTCAAACTCTACAATCGTAAGTGTGGGTTAGGACTTAGGAGGCCACGCACGTATGTGTAATTGTTGTCACCATCTATATCAACAAAAACTATGAGCACTAAGGTCATCTCCAGCAGAGATCCGGCTGGTACAGTTTTTTTCCGGGGGTGCACTGTTCACGCACTGTAGCAACTGCAGCAGAATCGGTGTCCGGTGCTACAGTACGCTACAGTGTACTACAGTACTGAAGAGGGAGGAAATAGGCCTTCAAATCTGCGGAGCTATTGTAGCACCCTATAACACTGTAGCAGTACTGTTTATAGAGGCTGACAGCGGGTCCGGAGAGAAAAAAAGGAGTAAAAGGTAGAAAATAGAGTAGCTACTGGAGATGGAAAAAATAAGGGATGCTGTAATAGTGATAGGAGATGCTGTAATAGTATTTTTGAGGATGAAAATTTGAGGTGGATTAGCCAGCTCTAAACCGCATGACGAGCCAAACTAGTGACGCATTGAGTTAATACAAAGATTACTAAAATGAGTGCTGAAGCTTATAACTTGCGTTGGTGTTGTCGCTCCACAGCAAGTTACACTACATCATACCAACATAGTAGTGACCGGTGATAACTGTCATTAGTGATGAGTTATATACTTGTCACTCCAAACGCGTCACTAATGGTAACATATTAGCGATGAGTCTCGACCCATTACTAATGATGGTCATTAGTAACGGATCACAATTAAGATCTATCACTAACGTGCATCTCCTATAGCCTCTCGTGGTCGGTCTCCCGTCACTAATGACAGTCTTTAGTGATTGGTAAACACAATACACATCACTAAAGATTGTCATTAGTGACATGTTCTGATGGGATCTAGTGACGGGTTCTGAAGGATGTCCATCACCAGTTACCTATATTAGCGACATGTTATAATTTGATCTGTCATTGATGACCTACATTAGTGACGAGTTCTCGTTTCACCCATCACTAATGTGCTAGTCCCCCCTAGGGAGTCTTTCTTATTTCCTAGGTGCATCCTGAAGCAAAGTCACGATTTGGCAGCCATCTTCTCCTCTAAATATATCCACCAGCAAACATATATATCCACCGGTAAACATATCCACAAGCAAACATATCCACCATATCGACATTAGGATAAAATATCGAGGTCACTCAAGTTTAAGTAATAATATACATAAGTCGAATGGCAAACCACAAGTCGAACATGGGATGATTATGTATATCGAGATCACCTAAAAATAACTACAAATTACACAAGTCAAAAATAGAACCATAAATTACATAAGTCAGTATACCGCCTCCCTACAATGGAACTCGCCTTTCGAAGAGATGACTTTTGTCATTATGAACAAGGCGATCCGTCCTCAAATGTTGAAGAGTGCAGACTCATCGATGTTGCCATCTGGTAAGCTGAATTCCTGCTGAATAAAAATAGTAATGAAAAAAGTATGCAATTAGCGTGAGCAAAATTATTTTATCATCGGATATTATATGTCAGTGTGCAGGGCACCTTTGGATCGTACTTTGGATTAGAGCGATTACACATGTCGAAAGCCCTACATGCAAAGAGGGATTGACTAGTCAATATTTGGAAAATGTGAGATCATGTGATGAAAAATTGGTTTGATTGATGAAATTGGCAGAGCAAAGTGATTTAGCATAATAACATTTAGTTGATGTTCATGAGTTGCTAAGATATGCTTGGATAGCATAGTTGGTTTGATGCGCTATCATTAGTTGGGAATGCTTATGTTAGCGTGTCGGTTTTGCTTGAAGTTTGCGTAGTGTTGCGTGAACTGATCTTGAGTCAAGTCGGGAAGGGCTTGTGCTCGTACTCGATTGTTGTTTGATTCATGTGCAGGTGTTACTCGAAGGTGAACGTGGTTGTTGACGGATTGATGAACTAAGTTCAGGGAGGAACTGAGGTTTGGCGACTAGGTTCAGAAGGAACTGAGATCGTGGTGATCTAGGATGTCATGCGGGGCGTTCGAGCTGAGAAAATAATGCATATGGAAACAAAGCTTCGCGATGGATGTAGGAGGTGATCTGATCGTGAGAGGACGTGCAGACTAATTTGTGTTCAAGTTGGAGCAGGCACGAGGGAGTCGTGTGGTGGTTGGACTTGAGATAAGAGTTATTGTCGGAGACGGACTCTGAGTTGGTTACGTATATACATTTATGCATGGGAGATGTGCACACATGATTACGTAATAGTTGTTGGCTAATTAGCTTAATTAGCGAAAGTTATTTGTCCTCTTGTGATTAGAGGAGGATAGATACCAGATTGAATACAACAAGGAGTTGTAGTTCGATTCGATCATGTCTGTGCATGTGGCTACCCTATAAATAGAGAGATCTGTTGTATTGGGCAACAGAGCGTAGAACGTGGCAGCACAACGTAGCAGAGAGATAGAGAAACTCGAGAGAGAGCTGTTTTGGGATTTCATAGAAAACTTTGTTGGATGCTTTGGAGAGGCATCTTGTAAACTAATCTATGCAATGAAAATCAAGTTTTTTTAATTTGATGAGTTGCTGATTCGGAATTTTCTCTCTGTTCTATATATTCCGCATGCTCGATTTTGATTTTCAATTAATTTCATGTTTCTATGAAGTTTCGTCTAGGTTTAATCCATTCAAAACCTTGCTAGAATATCTAGTGTTTGATCTGAGAAAATTTTGAGTGGATTTGGTTTGATCTCGAGTAACTTTTTGTTTACTCGACTAAGTTTTGATCTACTCGATACTGGTTGACACAGTCTGCTTCGACTAGGAATAACTTTTGATCCACATATCCGATTTACTTGATTCTTATGGGGTTAGTTTCGTATTTGAATATAGTTTCTGATCAAAATTGAGAGTAATCCGACCAGTAGATATTTCTCTATATCATTTTTACTAGAGCTTGTGCATTCTATTTCGAGTGGAATACCGAGTTTAAATCGAGTTTTGATTTGGGTGAGTTAATCTTTGAATTTGGTTCCGCAATCACTCACCCCCCTCTGATTGGGTATTTTACACATATTCGATCCTAAGAAAAAGTTTGAAAAATTCAATATGTAACCTAAGTCATGAAGAACTTACTCATAGAGGATTCCTTTGACCAAAGTATAATCATGTTCTCCCCATTCATCGCCAGGCCCTACTACTTGTCTTGATGAATCGAGGTATCAGCCAAGTTCCACTTGGGGTAATGGTTAGTAAGATTCAATAGCCACCTTTGTTCTAGGCATCCATCAAGTAGTCCTTCCTCGAAAAGTGGCTCATTGCCCTAGTCACATATCCCATAACAGATTCTCTATCTTGTTGCATCACCGAGATCATCATCGTTTGGGGGTCAAGGAATCTGAAGGGCTCCTTCTTCTTCGATTCTTGCACCATGTGTCTATAGATAAGAAGTTAGTTAGATTGGAAAATTAGTGGTAATAATTAATGAACATCTAGTTTAAAGGACTTCCAATGTCCAGCATCGTAATAACCCCATATCCATGCCATCAAAGTTGAAGAGGTCGTATAAGTTGTTGAAGCCCATGAGGAAGTAGTCATCCCCATTCAAGAAGTGATGATTCCGGTACTGGACAATACCGGAACTCTTCTTTGCTCTACAACCTTGTAGGTAGTAATTATGTAACTCAACACAAGGTTGTCCCACCCTCCAAAGTGGATTTGTCGTCAACAAGGGCTTCCCAAGCAAGAATTTTGGGTTAGCCTTAGTCCAAGCTACCCCTATGTCACTTTTCTCAATGATTGGGTCCTTACTAGAGGGCTTAGACTTCTTCGGTAGTTGCTTCTTGTACCCTGGCATAGACTTCTTCTTCTCTAAGTTTCCCGCAATGCCTAGCTACAGACTAAAGGATTGAGATACCGGTCTAGAGGGGGGGTGAATAGGTACTTTTTCAAATATTAAAATAGAACAACATAGTGAAAACCAAATATCGGATATTCCGATATAAATATCGGATGTTCCGACTTACACCGGAAGTTCCGATGTAAAGCAGTCCATCTGGAACTTTGGGGACAAGCTCCGGAGGTGGTCCTCGATCCTTCGGGTCCTTAGCCGCTGCCCGGCTCCGGAGGTATCTTGTCCGGAGCCTGGCGGTGGTGTGTTGAGGGCGAGGCCGATGCTAGGCCGGAAGGGATGTCTGCGACCTCCTTGACCTTTAGCCGCTGCCTAGCTCCGGAGGCACTCCTCCGGGTACAGCGTTTGGAGTGCCAACAGTTAGCTGCATGTGCGTCGGAGGTTACCCGGATCACCTCTGATGCTATGAGAAGGCTTGGGGCTAGGTGTCCGCAACTACCCTCCGACTCGGAGGCATTGATTCTGCCGCTATTCTGACTTCGGTCTGTTGCGAAGGTGATGGTTAAAACTGCGGAGACCTACGCGAGGTCTAGTGTATGCATGGCCGCGGTGCTCCAGCTAACCCTGCTGTACCAATCGGGGGTTGGCCCATTTGAAGCATTGGAGCAGCAAATGCCGGACCCCATGATCGAGGGCTTCCGGTTAGAGGCACCTCCGGTGGAGATTCGAACTGGCTTTGGAGAACTTTCACCAGAATTTGTGGGCAACGCATGGCCAGAACATGACGCCATGCTACATGGCAGGTCAGGTGACTCTAGGCGCCACGGGGGGTCCTCGCCCAAGTTCTTCATCGGGAGGTCAGGTTCTTCATCAGGGGCCTATAGGTACATCGCCGCCTTCTGAAGGTTCTTTGCTTCAAGTCGTTACTCCGCGGGAGCAGTCTTCGCGCGTGGATGCTCTGCAAAAACTACCTCCAGAGGTGTAGCTCTACGCAAGCTGTTGTTTTTGCTTTTCTTTCCTTTCCAAAGGGGGTCAGAGTCTTACTATGTTGACTACCCTCTTCTGCTTCATGTATTTGGACTTTTGCTTGCCAAATAGATCCATGCTTGTCTCCTTGTGGGTTTGCTTGTGTTGTTCTGGAATGCTCGTGCCTTGAGGCTAACTGGAGTCCGATCTGTGCATATAGGTGTGGTGACCCGAGGCCTAAGGGGACCTTGCTCGTGCCTGAGACGGTGCCTCTAGGGAGGGACCAAGTGCGTCCGAAGCATCTGGGGCTACTCCGTCTGTCCGGTAGTGGAGTGGCTTCGTCATGCCTCGCGATTCCGAAGGGTGTGTGGATCCGAAGGTGGCCGCCGATGTCTTGATCAAGGTCGAGCCGGAGGACCCCCCTGTGTCTGCTTCGGATGTGTATTTTGTTGAAAAGGACGACTGGTGTGCAACCCGAACAGCCAGGAGGTTGCCGACCCACACTTCCTTAAACGTTTTGTCCTCCCTCGAGATTCTGATGGAAGGGTGTCTTTAGAAATCCTTGAGCCTATTCTGACTAGAGTGAAGGTGGAGGAGGTATAGACTGCGGTGTCCCCACCGGAGGAGGAAGGGCTGGATTTTTCGGCCTTTGACTCATATTCCTTCCCAATGGAACCTTTATCTTCCCGAGCTCGAGCGGCTCTATCTTTGGCAGTAGGTCTTTGCATGGAGGGGATTTGCGTCGACCCTCCATGCGCCGTTACCGGGGTCAATCCTCCAGATCCCGTGGTACTTCTGGGAGGCATGGCGGCCAAGCGCCCTCCACATCCCGTAGTACTTCAGGGAGGCGCAACAGGTTAGCAAGTTTGTTAGGCATAGATTCAATGTACAGTGACTAGCTGAATACAAACTTTTGTATGTCATGTATGAATAACCTTGCATTGTGATAACTTTGTTTTTTGGCGTTATAATTTTATCGCATAAACGCTTCACCTGTGCCCCCTATCCCAGCCCCTTCGCATTCTGCGGCAGTTAGCAGCCACGGGGTGCGAGATCCAAGGGGTACTGAGATGCATTAGGTGCAAGCAGGATAAAGCAACTATTTTACTAACGTTTCGATGCATGACGCCTATGTAGTACGGAGGTTATGCCTTTAAGATACCGGAGGGGTCATAAGATTTTGGCACGGAGACTTTTAGTCTTCAAGATGCCGAAGGATCATGACTTTGTTATAAATCCTTTTTGGCGCGGAGGCTAGGCCTTCAAGACGCTGGGGAGGTTATCCCTCTGCCACGTAGGTCAGTCAGGCCTTAAAGATGACGGAGCGTCTATGCATGTCCGTCACGGAGGCAATGCCTTCAAGATGCCGTAGCGGTCTTTGCCTCTTCACCACGTAGGTTAGCTAGACCTTAAAGATAATGGAGGGTATATGCCTGTCTAGCACGGACGCAATGCCTTCAAGATATTGGAGCGGTCTTTTCCTCTCTTCCACATAGGTCAGCCAGGCCTTAAAGATGGCGGAGGGATATACTTCTCCGGCACGGAGGCACTGCCTTCAAGATGCTGGAGGGTTTTACTTCTCGGGCATGGAGGCACTACCTTCAAGATGCCGGAGGGATTTACTTCTCCGACACGGAGGCACTGCCTTCAAGATGCCGGAGGATTTATCATATAGGTTTTTAGAACATCTCCGTAGATGGAGTTTTTCAAAAGATCCCCTTGCGCGGAGGTTTTCAAGATGTTTTTGCCTCATGGTTGTTTTTTCGAGATCTCCGTTTGGCGGAGGTTTTGAAAGACATCTCCATTTTATGGAGGTTTTGGGAGACATTTCTATTTTATGGAGGTTTTTCAAGACATCTCCATTTTAGGGAGGTTTTGGAAGACTCTCCATTTTACGGAGGTTTTGGAAGGCGTTTCGGTTTTACGGAGGTTTTTCAAGACATCTCCGTTTATGGAGGTTTTGGAAGACTCTCCGTTTTGCGGAGGTTTTCAAGGCATTTCCATTTTTGCGGAGGTTTTTGTAAGACATCCCCGTTTTGCGGGGGCTTTGGAAGACTCTCCGTCTTGCGAAGGTTTTTGGAAGACATCCCCGTTTTGCAGGGGTTTTGGAAGACTCTCCTTCTTGCGGAGGTTTTTGGAAGACATCCCCGTTTTGCGAGGGTTTTGGAAGACTCTCCGTCGTGCGGAGGTTTTTGGAGATATCCCCGTTTTGCGGGGGGTTTTGGAAGACTCTCCATCTTGCGGAGGTTTTTGGAAGATATTTCTATTTTTGTGGAAGTTTTGCACCCCCTTCGGCATGTATTAATACTGAAGGCCCTACACACTATCGAAGCTACGCAATACCTTCTAGGAAACCAAGGCGGTCTTGCCTTCCAGATGACCTAGGCATGTTGTGCCTGTAGTGTGTAGGCATGTCGTGCTCCCGATGATACTCCCCGGGTGCATCGCAACTCCGTTGCCGAGAGGTGTGCCTCGGTACGTGGCATTTATACGACCGAAGCTGTGCAATACCTTCCAGAAAACCTAGGCATAATCTGCCTTCCAGATGACCTAGGCATGCTGCGCTCGCGGTGTATAAGCATGTCATGCATCTCGAGGTGGCTCCCCGAGTGCACCACATCCTCATTATCAAGGACATCCCTTGATATGCAATATCCACACTACCGAGGCTATGCAATGCCTGCCAGGACACCTAGGCAGTCTTGGCTTTCAGGTGACCTAGGCATGCTACGTCTGCAGGCGTGTAGGTATTTGCATGGCTATGTACTAGTTAAATTTGGCAGTCTACTGTTGTTAATAAGTAGCTAATTGCAGTATAAGGCATAGCTAGATCAGATTACTATTCATAGCTCATGTCCAAACTAAGATATAACTTAAGTTCTACTGCTTACTGCTAAATAGGGATATAATCTAAGTTTACTATTTCTACCTAGTGGCTATCTCTTGCAAAAACATCTAACAGCAAGGTTGAATACTTCCAACATGTTTTGAAGGATAGACCAACTGGGTAAACTATTGACAGGTGATCGTGGGCATACCTTTGCCGGAATATGGCTTCTATTGTGAGGTTTGGAGGCCCTGAAGCCTATGGCTAGGCCAGGAGAAGTGGTCCTCGACCCCTTTAGCCCTTAGCCGCTGCCCAGCTTCGGAGGCAATCTGTCTGGAGCCTGGAGACGGTGTGTCGAAGGCGAAGCCGAAGGCTAGACTGGGAGAGGCGCTCTGCGAACCCCTCGGCCCTTAGCCTCTGCCCGGCTCCAGAGGCAATATATCTGGAACCTGGCGATGGCGTGTCGGAGACGAAGCCGAAGGCTAGGCTGGGAGAGGCACTCTGCGACCCCCTCAGCCCTTAGCCGCTGCCTGGCTTTGGAGGCACTCCATCCGGAGCCTGGCGATGGTCTTCAGAGGCGAAACCGAAGGCTAGGCCGGGAGAGGCACTCTTCGACCCTCTCAGCCCTTAGCCGCTGCCTGGCTCCGGAGGCACTCCGCCCGAAGCCTGGCAACGGCATTCGGAGGTAAAGCCAAAGGCTAGGCCGGGAGAGGCGCTCTGGGACCCCCTCGGCCCTTATCCATTGCCTGGCTCCGGAGGCACTCCGTCCGGGGCCTAACGATGGTGTTCTCCGACTCAGTCCTTGTCGTTGGGATATTGTACCATCGATGGTAGAGTTGGTGGCAACGGAGCATTGTCGGAGGGCCAGAGATTTGCTCGGGAGCTTGCCCAAGGCTTACAACCCCTGTGCCATCCATCGTCGGCTCCCTCAGTGGCCAGGTATCCTGCTTGTCTTCAGAGGTATTCCTCCCGGAAGATCGTGAGGGTTCAGCAGTTGTTGATATTGTGGCTGCGCCCTGGCCCATGCAGGATTCACCTATATGCCTCCACTGGTACCGGAGCTTGCAGTTGTCGTCGAGGTCGTTGCCGAGGGCTATGCACCCAGGAGCCTGTGGTTTCCCCGGGGCCTCTTTCCCCTTGGGGAGTCCGAAGAGGCCGTCCGGTGAATCGGCTCTCGGAGCCGAAGTGGCTCCGATTACACCTCCTTGGACGGGGTGGACTTGAAGTTCCCTACGCACGGTTGGCATCACGAGGGCTACGTCGGGGGCGCTAGCGGAATCTGTGCACTAAGGAGCCCTGCGCCTCTTCGGAACCCTCTTTCGCCTGAGGGGCCCGAGGAGGACACTGGGTGAACAGACCCTCCGAAGGTGTTAGCTCGCCCGGGGCATTCCAGGTGTTGTCGAAAGAGATACTTCGGGACTAAGCCCAGGCGGGAATACCCTTGGGTTCGGCCGCCAAGAACCACTAGAAGCCTACCTGCTTGGCTGCGGCCTCGGTCGTGACCTCTCCTAGCGTGACGAGGTCTTCGACATGCAGATGCTGGAAGGCCTTCGCGCTGTCTTGAGCCTCCGTACCGACCTAAGGTTCTGGGTTGGCAGAGGCCGGAGGAACACCGTCCCACATGGCTGCAGGGCTGGCGGGTGAACATGGTGTGCCTGGATGTGGTAGACACACATGTGGTTGCATGGTTGCAACGGTGGATATGGCTACTGGAGCTAACACTTTGGTGGTTTTTTCTGGTGGTGTCCTGACCTCTCTTAGCACTTCTGTGTTTGAGTCCTCATGGACGGTATTCTGTTAGTGCAAGAGATCGTCTTGCGCTAAAAAGTACGGCAAGAGTTTCTTCTAAGGAGGAGACTCATGCTTGGAGACGAAGTTTGAGAGGAAGGGACATCGAAAATGTATTGATAGTCGAAAAGATTGGTCTAGGGGGGGGTATCACTATGCGTCCTTATGTTTGTGTGTATCTGTCCTCCTCCCCCAGATGACCATGGCTCTCCATTTATAGGGTTGTACGTAGCTTGATGTACACGTTATCACCATGTATAAATATCTAGGACCTGGCCAAATTACGTGGCTTTATCTTGGATAACTATTTTTAACCCTACATACAAGATAAATATCTATCATAGCAACTATTGCGGTACAAGCAACCCTGGGGGTGAGCTGGTCGCCAATTGCGGTCTGACGTCGCACTGCTAGGGGTGTCATGATGACCTCCTGGAGTATTAGGATAAGCACCACTTGCACCGGCATTAATTGCTTATCACTTCATGTTAGATCGGTTGTATGGGGTGTCCTTTCTTCCCCAATATTATCTCCGTGGAGACCTACTGCATCTTCGAGCTTCGAGAAGGCCACATAGGCACCGGAGGGGTGGGCACGAAGGAGTCCACAGCCTCCGGAGGCCAAGCCTCCTGCTGAGAGTCCGAAGATCGAAGGC
The DNA here is from genome assembly GCF_958298935.1 of Phragmites australis. NCBI lineage: Eukaryota > Viridiplantae > Streptophyta > Magnoliopsida > Poales > Poaceae > Phragmites > Phragmites australis. Next base: position 19,396,370 of record NC_084938.1, read on the forward strand.
TCTGAAGAGACCTTTGATAGCGATCCTTAACCATTGTCCGCAGGCTGGTCTATTTCCCCCAACAGTTAAATTCATAGCCATATAATATGGTGACCGCCTTTTTCTCCATATAATATGGATATGTCATAGAACAATGAAATTTAAAAGCCATTTCCATAACGTCGTAATCATCATCAATGTCATGCTTATACGATAGCATGAACAATGCTTATGAGACGATATGATTCCAACATGATGCATATATGCATATGACATTATATCCAATAAACGAATGAACTATATATTCTGAAATAAATTATAAATAACAGCCAGCAAACATACTTCATTTCACGACATCCATCTGCATAATGGGATCGATAATTAATTAACACAAGCATAAGTGCATCCTAATGAGTGAAACATCGACCATCAAGTAGTACCAAAAGTGAGTACCAACATAAACTAAGTTGTTCATCTTAATAAGGTATACTTTATTTTAATTAAGCTAAAAGGATATAAAACATGAATATAAACTTAACATTAGCCATACTCCTATGTTACTTGCCTTTTACTGATGAGTACTGATAACCGTATAATCACGATTGGGGGCACTACCTCCACTCCATGGAACAGATAGCATCTACTGCTACTGCTACTGTAACTGTAGGCGTTGAGTAACTAAATGGTGATAAAGAAAACAGCATTTTAATCTTTCTCATATTGAATAGCTTCATGGTAAACTCTCCTCCTGGACATGATTCCAAGCTGAACTGCAGTACCAACAAGGTGTAGAACGAGGCACCATCCCAGGTTTCAGCTAAGCGCACTTTATCATGCAACTCTTGCCAACTAGTTTTTCCTGTGCCTTCCAGGTATTTTAGGTAGGCAGCTAAAGCTTCCAAAGTAATTTCAGTTCCACCTCTAATTTCAAGTGAGCCTTCTGATGCAAATATTGAATTCACAATCCTCCTCCCTGATGTACCAGAATTCATGGTGGCATCCTCCATGCTTCCTCCATTGCTGATGCTTGATGTAGTACTACTTTTGATCTTTCTTTGATTAAAAGTCCTTTCTTTTAGAATGGATTTCGCAGACATGTTCCCTAGAGGAACCCAATTATCCTCTGTTGTTCTACTGTCTTTCAGGGCCCCCTTTTTGTTCTTCCAGGGTGGGTAGAGAACCTTATAATCATGCAATGAGGTACTCCAAGACACTATCTCGGGAGGGTTTCTCCATGAAAATGATCCATTGGACAAAGTATTCATCAGCTTCAGAATGACATCTTCAGCATTTCTCAAGCCTCCGAGCAGATCAGACTCTTCCTGAGAAACCACCAAGGCCGGCACGATGGTGGAGTGCAGCCACGATCTCCGGCAGGGAGGACCCCATCAGGTTGCGGACGAATTGCTCCTTGAGAAGCTTGTTGGGGTTCAGGGACTTGTCGAGGAGGCTATCCATCGAATCAGATCGACAAAGGAACACAGAGCTATGTAAAATCCTGACCATGAAATTGAGAAAAACCAAAAGAACCTCTGCAGTTCAGCTCCTCGTTGGCTGCCTTAAGTGGAGCATCTTGCTTGCTCACAAACACAAATGCTCCACGAGAAAACGCAATCAAAGCTCCCACCTTTCAGATCACGAACACCCAAACCGACAACAAATGGATCGAAATGGATCCATTTCAACCCCCTCCATTACGAGAGATTTCCAGAAGGGCCGCACCTTTGGATCTTTTCCCTCTTCTCCTTCTTTCTTGGTTCAGTGCTGTAGCAGCAGCTGGTAGTTAGCAGCGCCACCACGTGCATCAGCTGCAGCACAGGAGCACGGCACAGGCATCCTGCTTACGGCGTGTAGCAGCAGCGGCAGCACCCCACCAGCACAGACACATGGGGCAGAACGATGTGGAGACGTGACGACACAGCGATGGGTGACAGTGGTGCCGTGGGCTCGGTATAGCGGCGGGCGTATGTCTGCAGTCGGCAGCGGCTCGGCTGGGTGGCGGGACGGCGGCGAGGCTAGGGGAGCAGCGCGGCAGGTGGTGGCTCGCGTGGCTGGACGACAGGGGCGGTGGCGCGGCTGCACTGCAGGCGGCGGCTGTGCGTCGGCTGGAACAGCGGCGCGGCGGTGCGGCAAACAGCGGTTGCAGGCCGCCGCGGCGTAGCAGGCGGCGGCGCGCCGGCTGGAACGACGGCGCAGCGGTGCGGCAAACGGCGGCGTGGCGCACAGGAGCGGTGTGCGCGGTAGGGAGGGGCGGCGCGGTGGCACAGATGCCGGCGGGGAGGCGACGAGCGGCAGGGAAGCGGCGAGCGGCTAGAGCCGAGTCGGCTCGGGAGGAAGGGATCCTCTGACTTCGGTGAAGTCAGTGACTTCAAATCGGTATACTATTTTCATTTTTTCTTTACTTATTATTTAGAACATTGATAAATCTTCAATAAATATATTTCATTATTACTTTTTATAACTATTTTAAATAAAAGTTGATAAAAATAGATCATGTTAAAATATTTTTATGACAAGCTCACTATTATTATTTTCATATATCAAATCATAATAGTTTTGTGTACATCAGTGATTAATAATTTTAACATTTAACTGCACGTATTTAAGACAAGATCTTATTTAAGAATGAAGATATAATAAACTATTTATCATCTTATATTTTACTATTTTTCTTTGATTTTACTATACTAAAGTTAAAAAGGATTTCAATCTGTTCAGGAGAGGTTCGCATGGATCGGGGTGGTGATCGAAAATCCTGTTCCAAGCACGAGCGTTAGCGCAGCAAGTTGCCCACAACTTATCTATCAAACTTTTTACACAAAACTTTTTCTCAAAATAATTTTTGGCTAATTTTTTCTCAAAACTTTTAAGTTAAACTTTTTTCCGTTAACTTTTTTCTTAAAAATTTTGAACCAAACTTTTTCTTAATAAATTTTTGAGCCACGCTTACCAAAAATAGAAAAACACGGAGGGAAAAAACTTTCTAAAAAAAGGAAATGAGAAGGGGTTGTTGGAATGGGCGCGAGTTACCTATCAGCGTGCGTGCGCCGATAGTGACCGATCTATCCACAATTTTATCCTTGTTTTCTTTTCTTTTTTAAATCAACGATATAGATTTATTAAACTCGTTACAGATCATAGGGTGTCTGAAGCGGACGTTTAAAAAGCAAAAATAGATTCATCTCAATAAGGTCCACGTAGTCTTGGTATCCTATCGTTCATCAGAGCAATGAGTTAGAAGTCAACTATTTTGCATTTCCGGTCAACACACTCTTTTTTTTGTTTTTTAACATTTGGTAATACTGCTTATTCGGTCGCTTTACATTTTATACTTGGCACAGTGCCTCAATGCACTATGTGTTCGACACTGTTTAGAAATGATCAATTTATACCTGTTAGGAAGGGATGTCTCCCACATAGGCATCCTTTCGTTCATGTCCGTTAGGAGAAAGGAACCTCCCCAACAGTACCATTTCATCTTGTATATATATGTACTTAGACACAATGCAATGAATTAATCAATTCTGACTCTATTCTATCAAGTTCCATTATCTCTATTCGTTTACATTTCAACACGTTATCGGCACTTTGTGGCGCCCCTCAACAGCGCCATCTACCAGCCCATCACACTCGACGGCGGTGCCCCTTCGATGATAGCGGCAACGCATGGATGATGCCCAAAACCTCCAGCAGTGGGAGTTTTTTTATTTATATATTTTTTCGAGTTTAAATTTAAATAAATAGATTCCCGGCGAAAAGATTTGTAAAAGTAGCCGCCCACCGCCCTCTCAGAGGGCTGCAGCCCTCTCAGAGGGCGGGTACGGGTGCTAACCGCCCCCTGAGAGGGCGGTAGGCCTTTCCGCCCGGGCCCCACTGCTTACCGTCCCCTCAGGGGGCGGGTAGAGGTCCTTACCGCCTCCTGAGAGGGCGGTAAGGGCTCCTCCCGCCCGCCGCCCCGCGCCGGCCCCCCTGTGCCATGAGTCTATAAAAACCCCGAAAATTGGAGAAAAAACCAGAAAATTCGGAAAAAAAGAAAAGTTGAGAAGAGAGAGGAGAAGAGAGGAGAGGAGAGGGGAGGAAGAGAGATCGGCGAAGCCCTGCTGCATTTGGGCTGCGGATTTGGAAAAAAATTTCAGGTCAATCTTTTTATCCTTTTTATTGTTGTTAATTAGTGCAGTAGTAGTATATGATATAGATTTTAGATAGTTAGATCTAGGGTTTAGAAAATTGTTAAATTTAGTTCGAAAATTGCACGATAATAGTTGAATATAGAATATTATTTTTAGTACATTATTTTCAATTTGTTACCTGTAGTATATTCTTTGTAGTATATTATTTTCAGTATGTTGTTTGTAGTATATAGTTTATAGTATATTACTTGTACATGCAGACGTATGAGTCAACAGTAGATGATAATTTGCGAACCTAGGGTAGCATTTAAAAACTATTTTATCTGATAATCAGAAATATAGTTTGTTGTCTTAACATGTGTTATGTTTGCGGGTGTTTTCAGGAATGGGAGATAAATTAATTTTTCAGATATATTATGGTGAGGATGAAATTATGTACGGTCCCAACGGTGTAGATCTCTCTGGATTTCGCCATGTTATGAAGGGGCTTAGTAAGGCTAATGAGAGGACTATTGTGGGGGTGTGCAAATGGCTCATGCGGTTTTTCCAACTGGATCCGCAGCAATATGAGCTGAAGTTGAAAGGTGTTCTGAGCCGTGCTAGTCATGGATACTTTGGTGAGCTTGTTCCCATCGAAGCCACATCAACTTGGAGGCAGTATGTAGATATATGCTGTGAACGTGGCATGCCACTTGTTTTATTAGCTGCGGCGTACCTGAAAGATCAAAATAAGGTGAACTCTGAAGAAGCAGTAGCAGGACTAAGTGAGGCAGTGGAAGATGAGTCAGAGGCGGCTAATGTAGGGTCCAGAGAGGAGGTTGGTGATGTTCCAGACCTGGAGCCGATGGGTGTAGCTGATGAAGGGGAGCACATCTCTAGCATCATTGAAGATATGGATTTGGAGGATGAAGAGTTGGAGGAAGGCCTTGCCGATGGGGATTCTTCTGATGAGGAGGGTAATGCTGCAGTTCCTGCGGAGTGGCGGGATCAAGAATTTTCGAAGTTGGTGGTTAGCGAGGCTGACCAGACACCGTGGCCATACCTTGAGAATGAGGTGTCACAGGGTGCTATGTACCCTACAAAAGAGGCAGTTATTGATGCTATGAAATTCTGATCGTTGTCTCTTCGTAGGCAATTCAAGGTTGTTAAATCAAGTAAAAGAGAGTACGATGTGAAGTGCTTGGTTCCTGAGTGCCCTTGGCGGGTGCACGCATTTAGAGGGAAATGGGCAGACTACTGGCAATGCTCAATAGTTAAGGAACATAATTGTCATATTGAGGAAATAGAGTTCACCCATCGGAACCTGTCTTCTGCTTTCATTGCAAATGTTATGTACGGAGAGATTGTGGACAACCTAAGGTATGAGCCACGATCAATAATCCGTGCTATTGAGCAAAGGTTCCAGTACACAATAAATTATGCGAAGGCATGGAGGGCGAAACAAAAGGCTATTGAGATTAGGTTCGGTACATATGAAGATTCGTATCACAATCTACCTCGTCAATTAGCCACAATTTGTGCAAGAAATCCAGGCAGCTACTATGATATCAAGCATTACCCCTCTACTGATGTGGAGTACAACGGAAAAAGAGTGTTGCAGCGTGCTTTCTTTGCATTCGGTGCAACTATCAAAGCATTTAGATATTGCCGACCCATCATATGCCTAGATGGAACATTCCTAACTAGGAAGTACAAAGGGCAGATATTGTCTGCAATAGGGGTCGACGGTAACAACCAAGTGCTGCCACTAGGGTTTGCGTTCGTGGAGAGTGAGAATAGGGACAGCTGGTATTGGTTCCTAGAGCGGGTGAAGCATGCAATTGTTCTTGACCAACCAGCTGTGTGTCTCATTCATGATAGACATGCAGGATTGTTGAAGTCTTTGCTGGATATGCAATACGGTAGCGTGCGACGGGGTGTACCAGTACAGTGGCCAGATCTCAAAAGCAGGTGGTGCATGCGCCATATGGGTGCGAACTTCTACAGACAGTTTAAAAACAAAGAGTTAATGAAGCTCTTCAAGAAGTTGTGCAGTCAGAACCAACAACGTAAGTTCAATGCATTATGGGCAAGACTTGATGAACTGACTCTTAAACAAACTGCGGAGGCCGCACCTAACCGTGAGGAACCAATAGCTCTCGGTCGGCTCCCAACCGATACTTCGCAGATTGTACGGAGATCTGGCTCATCTATTAGGAGCTTTTCACAGTGGATACGCAATGAGCCCAATGAAAAATGGGCTCTGCTGTACGACAGTGGTGGTGCCAGGTATGGAGTAATGACTACAAACCTTCCAGAGATTTATAACTGGGTCATGCGAGGAATGAGGTCCCTACCACTAGTTGGAATTGTAGAAGGCATTTTGCGTGGCACCTGCAAGTACTTCATTGATCGGTTTGCAGCTGCTAAGGTTGCAATGGAGGACAATCGTATGCTTTATGGCCGGATGCTATGTGAGTACATGGAGAAGGCAAATAGGAAGGCCCACATGCATCGCGCAAATCAAGAGGGCACAGCAGAGCACAGGTTTAGTGTCCTGTGTCGGGATAAGGGTCGGAGGGGGGGTAGACGTGAGCGGCATGTTCAAGAGTGTGTGCTAAGGAGTGGGACATGCATATGTAGTTGTCAGAAGCCACAATTACTCCACAAACCTTGTACACATGTCATAGCTGCGTGCGCGGAGCACCATATGCTTCCAAGGCAATATGTGTCACAATATTTCATGAAAGATCAAGTACTGAACACCTGGAACCAGGAGCTGTATGGTTACGGCATTGTTGACACATTTACAAGTAACCCAGGGCCTTCAAGAATATATGTGCCTGATTTGGGAAAGATGAAGAACGCACCGGGCCGAAGACAATCTCGGAGAATTCGTAATGATATGGATGAATCCGAGGCTGGCCCTAGGATGCAGCGATGCAGTCAGTGCAATGAAGTAGGTCACACTTACAAATATTGTCCCAAAAGTGCAGGCGGTGATGCACCTGTTGTCTAGGTCAGCTAGTTTTGTACTTTGAATTAATATGTGTTAATTTCGCGTACGGTTAATTTGCATTCGAAGTTTGTTGTTCTTGTATTTATTTCTCAATGCACTAATGTACATGTCTTTCAAATGCAGAGATGGCTCAGCCTTCGACCCCAGAGCTTTTGGACCCTGCCGTGGACAAGAAGCATCGCAGCTTCTTATCCGCCGAGCACCAGACGGACCTAGGAGTGTTTCGCCCACGAGGCCCTAGAGAGCTGCTGACGGTAGACGAGCGCTGGATCCACAGGTACTTAGAAAAGCTGATGGTGTTACATATCATTTCGCTGCTGTTGTTACATATTATTGATGTACTGCAATACTTATAGGTTGGGAGCGGCGGGACTCCTACCGCTTTGCCGGTTGGTCGAGGCCCGAACGACGGAGGACCCCGAGGTTGCGGCCCGTCATTTCTACTTCGATCGGTCGCTGATAGCAGCACTGGTCGACCGTTGGAGGCCGGAGACACATACGTTCCACCTACCGTGCGGAGAGATGACCCCGACCCTGCAGGACGTCTCCTACCTCTTAGGCCTTCCTTGCGCGGGAGCTGCGGTTGGGGTGATCGATATGCAGGCTGACTGGATGAACGACATGCATCAGCGATTTGGGCCGGTGGAGCGAAAGGCAGATGCACCCTTGTACGTGCCTGAGTTCTTAGCCGATGCACGAGGGCCAACGAAGAAGTGGATCCTACAGTTCCAGGTATGGTAACATGCAACCTATCGATTTCTAACAAATTATGTCATAATGATTATTTCTGACACCAGTCATATATGCAGCCGACGTACATCCACCCACAAGCCAACGCATACGCGGTCTCGAGACATTTGGAGGCCTACCTCCTTTGGTTGTTTGGGTGGGTGATGTTCACTAGTGGCCAAGGCCACCTGGTTACGAGGACCCTTGTGCCGTACGCCCGGTCGATAGCTGACGCGCATGCAGAGGATGTACCGCAGTTCAGCTGGGCATCAGCTGTTCTTGCTGCGACGTATCAGGCGCTCTGCGACGCATGCATGAAGAAGGAGGCGCTAGCCACTTTTGCCGGGTGTCCACTTCTTCTTCAGCTATGGTCGTACGAGCATTTCGCCATAGGTAGGCCGGTGGTGGATCGCTCCCCGTACCCAAAGGAGTGGTACGGCGAGATGGAAGAGGACGCGCCGACAATGGCCTCGCTGTGGTGTCGTCGACGGGTACATAATTTACATTAACAGTTTCGTTCGTACTATGTTACTCTCTAAATATCTGTATTGATGTTTGTCACTCAGCCACACTGGGCCCACGAGCAGCCTCGCAGCGCGTACGAGTATTTTCGTACCCAGTTTGACAGGCTACGTCCTAATGATGTGGTATGGGAGCCATACAACGTTCGGGCCGTTCATACACGTGCAGGGTCGGGATTGTCACCCTTGTGCACCCGTGACGAGGAGTACTGGCTTACCAAGGCGCCCCTTGTCTTCGACATCTACGTCGAAGAGTACTCACCGCAGCGCGTCATGCGGCAGTTTGGCCGTCACCAGGCATTCCCGCTCGTCCCCATCCGTACAGTCCCCTTGCACGTCCACAGGTACATTTGATAAATTTTAGTTTGAGCAACCTTTGTTTCAGTTTGCCTTACATTTACCGTGGTTTCAATGCAGGTACACGCGGAAAGGCCAGCCAGCTGGCCACCTCTGGGCGGACTGCTTGGCCCCTTACGTGGCAACATGGGCCCAAGCGCTACAGGACGTCGTTGATGAGGCGCGTCCCCACACTGAGGGAAACTTTAGGGAGTACCTACGGTGGTACGTACCTCGTACGCGGACTCGTGCCACCTACACCCCTGATGATGTCTGGGGCCACGTCGCATCGACAACAGAGACATACCCGGTGCATTGGGACGAGGAAGCCGCTTTAGCAGTAAGTCATTTGTTGAAGTCCGTACTACATATTGAATGAACATAAACGTATACTTTAATTGTTCACTATTGTTCGTATCCGCAGACAGATATCATTTATGATGTAAATAGGGATGCAGCTGCTGCCATGGACCTCGTCCGGCAAGGGCATCACCTAAGTGCGTCGGATGTTGCGAGCTTCATTAGACGGGTTTTCGACAAGACGACGCGCGCCCTGAATCTCACCTCCTGCCGATCTACCACAGATGTAGCAGGGCCGCCTCACAGGACGAGTGGTGCACGACTCGGCCGTCAGACGTGCACCGACGTTCTTCAGTGTCGGCACCCACACGACCCCTTCTATCACGTCTTGGAGGGTCCGAGCAACATGGTACGAATTATACTTTTGAAAATTGTTGATCAATATCCTTTACTTATTGTTATTAAACATTCATTAGGTCCGTCTGCACAAGTCTCGACGCAGCCTCGCAGATTGAGCCCTGTACGTCCACAGTCAGGTACTCCGGGAACCCTTCTTCCTAATTTCTAGTACTTTCAGCAAAATAAGTTACAACTTTGCTCAGATTACTTCGGTGACGAGGCCGGTCCGTCTTCGGCGGCCCCACACCCTACCCCCCCCCCCCCGCAACGTACTACGGCACGTCAGCGTGGCCTTCTTCTGCTGCACCGTCGTACCACGCAGGTACAATTATACATTTTTTACTACTACTTCCAATACCATATTGTTCGTATCTAACGTGATTATTTGTTCACAGGCCCCTCCAGCCAGTACACATGGACGCCTGCCGAGCCTTCACAGTCCTCCTACCCTAGTCAGGAGGATGAGGCTGGCCCCGACACCGCATACGACATCGTCCGTGACTTCTTCGGGGGCACACCTGACTACGACGTCCTTTAGCGGTCCCAGGTTTCCAGTGCACCGCTTCGGACCCAGCCCACGCATGACGAGCCCTCGACACCGGTGGTCCCTACTAGGCCTAGCAGACACGTCGGCCCACCTGACCCCCTCACCTACTCCAGGGGTCACGTGAGGGTTAACCAGCGGCATCGGGACCACGATGGGGCGCACGGACGACGGCAACGAGGGAGGCATGAGTAGCATTTTACATTTTTTGTAACTAACATATGCGTATTCGCTTCGTGATGTGCTCATATGTATTAAGACACGTTCACTTTGTATGGTCGACTTAGCATTTCGTAAATGCATTGCATATTCAGACACGTTCAATGAACAAGTGACCACACCACTAAACTTTAACCATGACTTGACAACACATGCCTCCTGCCGCAGGCTTTAAACAAGATGTGACAACACTACCCAGCTTTTTCAAATTAGTAAATGACAACACGGGTACCAATAAACGTGGAATCTCTGACCATGGGCAACGACAAAACTGTCCTATTCTTCAATATGGAATCCGATGCTCCTCCCGCCAGCTACGCCCATGCCCTAATTCCTTTCTTTAAGAGCGAATTCAATGCTCCTGCCTCCCCCAACTATAAGTAGCCAAACCTCCTTACGGAGAAGCATCGCTCATTTCTCAAATATCTCAAGTGCAATGTCTTCCTCAGCTCCATCAAACCCACCAAAGAAACATTGGGGGACTACCGTACCTGAAGGTCTCGAACCACCAATGTGCTTCTGTGGTGACCTTTGTAAGCTCCACGAGTCGCAGGACATCTCATACACCTATGGACTACGCTTCTTCATGTGTGCCAACTACGAGTATGACAAGCCTCGCAATGCAACAACTGGTTATCGACCGGTACGGTAACAGATGTCCGCCTCATCTCTTCCGATTACGCACCCTCTTTTACTAACCGCTCATCTTGTTCCATTTGTTCAGTCCCCTCCACCGCTCTGTGATTTTATTCAGTGGCTCGACAATGAGCAAAATGACTCACAGAAGCTGTGGGTCGACATGAACATGAGGTGGAGAAGGGAAGCGTACGCACGTCGGGAGTACGAGCAACAGCAAGAGGAACTTCGTCTCAAGCGGGAGGAAGAAGAGCGCATGAGGAAGGCGGTGCACGACCGTACCGTGGCTCAGGCTTGAGAGGCTGAGAGGGAAAGGAAGCGGGAGAGAGCCCGCCGTGCTAAGGCGGCAGGTCCTGATGCCCTCCGAAAGGGAAAGTATCCTAGATGCACGCAGTAGAGAGTACCTAATGTAACCTGACATACTTTCCTTCCCTAAGGCATGTTATGATTAGGATCGGCGCACTAATAAGGTCTTAGTGCGAACCGTACATGCCACCTTTGTTTCCTCATCGTCTCGTCGCGGTTACAGTGTATTGTAATGTTTTCACCATGTATTCAATACTATGTTTGTCCTCGTTCGCACCGCATACCCACGTAAAATGCTGCAACTACTAATTACTGATTTTTTCCTCCCGTTATTACAAATTTAATTTCCTTACACCCCTTCTTTTTTTTTCCTTCAATTAAAAAATAATACATTTTTATAGGATAAAATGGAAAAAAAAATAATTTTACATGAAAAAAGCCCCTAACCGCCCTCTCAGAGGGCGGCTAGGGGCTAACCGCCCCCCCAGGGCCTAACCGCCCCCTGAGAGGGCGGTTAGCCCCTCTTGCCGCCCTCTGAGGGGGTGGTTAGGCCTACCGCCCTCTCAGGGGGCAGTTAGCACTCGTACCCGCCCTCTGAGAGGGCTGCAGCCCTCTGAGAGGGCGGTGGGCGCCTACTTTTGCAAATCTTTTCTCCGGGAATCTATTTATTTAAATTTAAACTCAAAAAAATATAATAAAAAAAACTCCCAGCAGTGGTGTCTTCCACGGTGACGCATCAGCCCGAGAGGCTCCACAGAGTGGTAGTGGCCCACCTGCCTTAGCCCGGTGACCCCCCAGCCCCGTCCCGTGTTTGCCACCAGGCGACGACGGTCTGGCCAGGCTGATCACATTGGCGACATTCGGCCGGCACCCGCCCTTCGATTGGTAGCGACCGGCTTCTCCAAGACTGGCCTCCCAGTGGCGGCCTGGCCTGCCTAGCGGAGGGATCCATTCAAGTAGTCCCTTGCACAGTGATGAGTCCCACCCGAGTCGACCTCCTGCCCAATGATGGCAGTCAGCCACATCCGCCATCGGGTGGCAACCGTTGATTGGCTAAGTATTCAAAAGTGCGCCAAATTAAATTCTAAATTAATCCCTACAATAAGATGACCATATGCATCTTTAATTTATTTGTGTTTATGGTTCTTTGAGTGAATATTTGAATTTGAATATCTATCAAACTCAAATCTAATCCTTAGATTCGATTCAGCTAAAATCCAAATCGATTCAAATCCTTTGAGTTCAAACCTCTCCCAAAAAATTAGGGCTTCAATTTCAAATCTAAATCCAAGTCCAAATTATAATAGTTCTATTTGAATTAATACCAAACCTTTTTCTAAATAGCTAATCCTATTTCTTTTTCCCAAGCCGCCCTCTTCTTCTTTCTCCTCTGCGCAGCCCAGCCAACGAAGCCAACCCAGCCGACCTCCCCCTCTCTTCCTCCGCGTTGTGTGCCATGACACGCGCGCACGAGCCCGTGTGGCCGAACCAGCCCAGCCGTGTGCTCTCTCCTCCCTCTCCTCTCCTACCAGCATAAGGACCCCACTGCCCAGATGCTTCCCCCTCCTCCAACTCACCCCCTCTCTATTCATAGTCACCATCGCCACGTTCCCTGCATTCAAAGCTAGTGATTTCATTGCCCCTCTCTCCGCTCTCTCCCCTCTCACATCTATTGTAAGCACCGCCCGAGGCAGCCCACTGACACTCCCATGACTTTTGCGTCCACCACACGCGGGTGGCGAGCGGCCATGTGGCCATGCACCATGAAAATTTCGATGGGCGCCGCCCTGCTCGCCTTTTTGTTCACCGGGAGCACAAGTCAGTGTCGCCATCTATTGCTTCCCATCTCCCACTCTATAAATAGGAAGACCACCCTCCCTTATTCCTTTCTTCCCGAACCTGCCACCACCTCGTTGAGCCTGTTGGCTTTGACCAGGATCCGAGCATAGGACTCGAGCAGGCTTGATGCTGGTTTCGACCATGCGACTCACTCGATCAGCTTGCGTTCGACCACGACCAGTCTGACCGCGAGTAACGACCACCTCGAGCGACCATTCGAACGTGCTCAACAACGACTAGTCTGGCTAACCGTCGTATACGTGCTGCTCTTGATCATGCTAATCGACCAGCAACGCCCAACAACTCTTGAGTCACATACTACTCGGCGAGAACGAAGATCAACAGGAACAAAACGTGAGGCTCTCTCGAGGAATTTTCGACTCTATTAACTTGTGACTTGCACGACTCTGTGTCTTGCTTACAAAAAAAATTAGAGATTACAACTCATATTTATAGCGACCTGCTAACTCCGAATCCTAACACGAATCGTGTCATCCCACGATCTGACTTTGACTCGAACTCTAACTACTCTCGTGCACACCGCACGATCGAACCTTCAATCAAGTCCCTGAGGCCCACGACAAGGATTAAGTCCAACATACTCCCCCCTAACCATTCGTGGGTCAAGATCACGAACTCCCAATAGATATCGCATGACCGCCAGCTTCACCGCCGGCATTGCCTTTGTTAGAGCATCAGTTCACTGCTCCTCCGTGTAGATGAAATCTACCTCAATCTGGCCTTCTTCAACGAACTCATGGATGAAATGAAACTTGGTGTCAATGTGTTTACTACGGCCATGAAACACAGGATTCTTCATCAAAGCAATCGTTGATTTATCATCAACAAATAATCTGACTGCTTTGGGCTCTTCTCCTGTCAGCTCCCCCAACAGACTTCTAAGCCACAGTGCTTGGCATGCTGCCACCATGAACTCAGCCTCACAGGAAGACAAAGCAAACCATTTTTTGCTTCTATGAGTTCCATGACACCAAGCTATCATTAATGTAGAAAGCCATACCTCCAGTACTCTTCCTGTCATCTATGTCACCGACCAGATCACTATCTGTGTAGCCGATGATCACCTATGTTTCTCCTCCTCTGGTATACACAATACCATAATACACGGTGCCCTTCAAATACCGAAGAATCTTCTTTACTGCCTTGTAATAGATCACTGAGGGCTTCTCCATAAATCTGCTTGCCACCCCGACATCAAATGAAAGGTCAGGTCTTGTATGGAGCAAATACCTTAGACAACCAATGATGCATTGATACTCGGTTGTATCCATCGATTGTCCATCTGGATCCTTATGCAGCTACGCCCTTTGTTCCATGGGGAATTTTGTGGGATTGCAATCCAGCATACCGAATTGACCAAGGACCTTCTTCGTATATGTTGTTTGCTTGATTGTAATTCGCCCATCTTCTTGCACTACCTCAATCCTGAGATAGTAATTGAGCAATCCGAGATTGGTCATATCAAACTCACTCATCATCTGCTGCTTGAATCCCATGATCTCTTCTGGATTTTCTCCTGTCACAATGAGATCATCAACATATACTCCAACAATAACTCCATGTCGGCTTGTTCCTCTCGTGTATACGGCATGATCTTGAGCACACGTCACAAATCCAAGTTGTTTTAAGCTTCTATCAAGTCGGATATTCCAGGCCTGTGGTGCTTGATAGAGTCCATACATCGCCTTTCTGAGTTTGAGCACAAGATGCTCTTTGTTCTTTACTACAAAACCCTCCGGCTGGGTCACATATACTTCTTCTTCGAGTTCACCATTTAAGAATGCCGACTTGACATCAAGATGTTGAACCTGCCAACCTCGGTTGGTTGCTACAGCAAGGATGACGCGTACAGTGTCCAGCCTAGCCACCGGTGCAAACACTTCTTCAAAATCGATTCCTTGCCACTGCACATATCCTTTCGTGACCAGCCTTGCCTTGTGCTTGATCACATATTCATCTGAGTTCCTTTTCAGTTTGTAAACCCATTTGAGCCCAATCGGCTTGTGACAAGCCGGCAGCGCTGTGAGAGTCCATGTATTATTCTCCTCTATGGACTCGATCTCCTTAGCCACGGTGTCCTCCCAGACCTACAAAACCCTCGCAATAGGAGGATGGCTCCTCCGTCTCCACGAGCATGACCTCTGCTTCCAAATCTTCATCGAGATCCACCCTTGGAGCATCTATCATGATGTCGTCAATGTGCCTGTATCAAACATGCCCTTCATCTGTGCTGTTGCTCCCGCTCGATAGCGGTGTGGCCCGATCATCCACCGGCAATTCAGGTGTCTGTAGCACCACTAGATTGGTGGGGGTTATTTGAGAGGCGACTGCCGTGCGTGCCGCAGCGCGTGTCCTGGTTGCTGGTCCTTTCGACGTCACCTCACTGACCAGCGCAGTCGATGAAGGAGCTAGATCACCATGTGCCGTGGGTACAGGCAGACTTGCTGAACCACCCATGAGTGGCATAGAGCCGCCCACCGCCAGCTCAGTGCTAATTGCCTCCTCGACATCGAAATCAGATGGCTCCCTGTCACCTGTACTTGTACACCAGCTCCACTCCTTGCTTTCATTGAATTTAACATCACGACTTACATGAATTTTCCAGTGCTTTGGATCAAAGAGACGATGCGCCTTGCAGCTGTCCTCGACGCCAAGATACACCATCGGATGGCTTCGGTCATCGAGCTTCTTCAAAAGTGGCGTTGTCACCTTCGCGTGTGCAGTACAGCCGAACACACGAAGGTGCGCCAAATGTGGCTTCCTTTCGTTCCAAGCCTCGAACAGGGTGTGTTCGTCCAGCGCCTTCATCGGCAAGCGGTTCAGCAGATACACCGCGTGCCGCATCGCCTCCCCCCAAAACCTTCCATGCACATTCATGCTCTTAAGGAGGGACCTCGCCATCGCCATCACGGTCCTATTCCTCCACTCCACCACACCATTTTGTTGTGGTGTGTATGGCGCGGTGAGGTGCCGTTTGATCCTGGCCTCCTCGCATAACTGGGTGAACTCAGCAGAGAGGAATTCCCCACCGCAATCAGTCCTCAACGTCTTGATGCCATTGCCTATTGTGTTCTCGGCTTGCAACTTGAACTTTCTGAACATGGAGCAAGCTTGGTCCTTTGACTTAATCATGAACACCCACATCCACCATGAGTAATCATCAACAATTAACATAAAGTAACTATTACAGGCAAGAGTCGAAGGTGTGATCGGCCCGTAGAGGTCAGCATGTAGCAGCTCGAGTGGCTTCTTTGCCCTAAAATTTGCCGCTACCGAAAATGGCTGTCTCGCCTGTTTCACCACCAAACATCCTTGACATAGCTGGTTTGGGTGCGTGATAGGCGACACTCTTGCCGCCATCCCCTTGTCGAGGAGCAGCTTCATAGTAGTGAAGTTGACATGACCGAGCCTAGCATGCCAGAGTCACGCCGGGTCTTCAAGGCTGGCTAAGAGACACACCAGCGCCGCTTGATGCAGTTCGATCTTGTAGAGGCGATTTGGAGTTCGCCTCACCTTCATGAGGAGTTGTGCAGGACTATTATCATACACACATAGATGTTTAGCATCCATGATCACCTTGTGTCCAACTTCGGTAAGTTGTCCAAGGCTGATGATATTGCTGCACAGTCTTGGAATGTAGTAGACCTCCCGCAACAGCCACTGGTCACTGTTCTTGCAGCTGAACACGACAGACCCTAAGCCCATGATCTGCAGCATGGATCCATCCCCGAACTTCACCTTACCAGTGACACCTTCGTCCAGTTCTCTGAACTTCCCTTTATCACCGATCATGTGATTATTGGCTCCATTGTCAAGGTACCAGACCTCAGAGCTGGAGCCTCCTTCCGTGGTGTCACGAAGTTCTGGTTTCAACTTCTCCTCATTCAGCAGCACGGCTCCCTGTTGGTGCTGTTGTTCTTGTGCTGGCTCTTCTGACACCATGAGGAGTAGGGTCGGCTCGGTGTCGTCAGCACGAGTGAGATGTGTCTCCTCTTCCTTCTTCTTCAGTGCCTTGCACTCATTCGCGTAGTGCCCCATCTTGTAGCAGTTGTAGCACTTGATGTGGCTCTTGTTGCGGCGACCGCCGCCCGAGCCGCTCTCCTCGTCATTGTGCGACATCCCGCCGCGACCACCTCTACCACGGCCTCTGCCACGTCCAAGACCACCCCGGCCGCGGTTGCTGCTATCTGCAGCAAGGTGGGATTTGCCCTTGTTGCTTGATGAGGAGTTGCCACCATCCTTCTTCTGTCGCGTTTGCCACTCGGCCCGAGTCAACATGAGCTAGCTGTCGTCGATGCTATTGCCATCGAATGCATGCGGGCGAGCACATTCTTCAAACACCTTAAGCCGCCCCATGGCTTCCTTGAATGGCATCTTGTCGAGGTCGTAGAATTGCTCGATCCCGGCGATCACACTCGGGAATCGATCCGGCACAGTGTCGAAATTTTTTTTGACCAATGCAGTGTCATCGAGCGTCTCCCCTAGGTTTGCGTACCTGACGGACATGCTGTTGAGCCTTCCAACGTAATGGTCCAGGCTCTCTCCCTCCTGCATGCACATGGCGTTGAAGTCGCTCTTCAACGTTAGAAGCCGCGCGTTCTTGACGCGATCCGCGCTGACGAACCTTGTCTTGAGACAATCCCAGACCTCCTTCGCAGTTTTCTTCCTTGCCACCTGCATCAGGAGATCCTCTGGGAGCACTTAGAAGAGATGCAACTTCGCCTTCTTGTCCTTCTTCTCATCGACGGCCTCACTGACCGCCAACTCGACTGCCTCCCAGACTCCTTGATCTTCCATCATCGCCTGCAAATGAATCACCCAGCTTGTGTAGTTTGTTGTCATCAACTGCGGGTACAGGAACGACCCACCGCCGCTCTCCCACTCGGCCTCGCCCTGAGGGATGATCGACATCTTCACAAGTTAGTGTTGTGCCCTACGGCTCTGATACCAAATGCTGGCTTCGACCAGGATCCGAGCACAGGACTCGAGCAGGCTTCATGCTGGCTTCGACCATGCGACTCACTCGACCAGCTTGCATTCAACCATGACTAGTTTGACCGTGAGTCACGACCACCTCAAGCAACCAGTCGAACGTTATCGACCATGACTAGTCTGGCTAACAGCCGCATACGTGCTGCTCTCGATCACGCCAATCGACTAGCAACGCCCAGCAACTCTTGTTGAGTCGCTTACTACTCGGCGAGAACGAAGATCAACAAGAACAAAATGTGAGGCTCTCTGGAGGAATTTTTGACTCTATTAACCTGTGACTTGCACAATTCTGTGTCTTGCTTAAAAAAAATTTAACATTACAACTCATATTTATAGCGACCTGCTAACTTCGAGTCCTAACATGAATCATGCTATCCCATGATCCAACTCCGACTCGAACTCTAACTACTCCCGTGCATACCGCACGATCAAACCTTGCAAGTTACGACCAAGACTCTAGACTTCAATCGAGTCCCCGTGGCCCATGACAAGGATTAAGTCCAACAGAGCCACCATCTCATGTCACACCGCCTCTTCAATCTGCTAGCCATCGCCGTGAAGCTCGTCACTAGGAGCGTGAAGGAGCTGTGGGTGACGTCTAGAGCCGAGAGGAGCATGGGCTCACAGAGCCAAGCCTGCTGATGCCACCGCCTGAAGCTTCATATAGCCGGTCGCCCTCCCTTCCCCGCAGACCCCAGTGAGCCTCCCTATCCTGCTCCTTCCCATTCCTTGTAGCATGCTAGGGATGATGGAGCCCGCCATCGTGCGGTTATCCTTGGCTGGTGACCCGTGAGTGCCATGGCATCGAGCTTCTTGCCGAAGACGCCCAATCCCCCTCTATCAAGCCATCCTTTATGACGTGTTAGTACATGTGGGCATGGAAGTAGGCTTGCACGTGCTCAGAGCATGCAACAGTAAGGGAGGCGCTATCCATTTTTGTTACCGCTACCAAGACCATCTCCTGCCGCCGCCTACTGTCGATGATCGCTAGAACAAGTTCGCCCCAGCCCGTAGATGCCCGACCCGTAAACCTTGTCTTGAACCTCCGGTCGGAACACAACTCTGGTGAGCCTTTTGACGAAGCTTCGTTGTGAGCCCTCATTGCTGGCTCCTCTACTCTATGTCATCCGATGAGACACGCACGTGTGCTGTCTGGGCGTCTGGCCACAGCAGCGCGACCACCCGAGCAAACAATAGCTCGGCCCACTAACGGATCGACCTGCTAGCCCAACTCGGAGGCCCGATGCCAATTCGTCCCATGGGTCGGCCTCTGGCCTTAGCCCATTAGCCAATCAGCCCGAGGCCATTTTCTCCAGTGGGGCGGATCGGAACAATCCACCGCAGGCCCATGGCCTAGATCCAGCCCATGCACTGTTCAGTGGGCCCCACTAAAGCACTATACAGTGGGCCCCACTAAAGCACTATACAGTGGGCCCCAAAGAGCATTGTTAGGTGGAACCCACTAGTACTGTTAAGTGGGCCCACCTATGAATAGTAACATTTCAGAATTTCTTGATGTAATTTTAGGTTTGATCTTCCATTAGTCGTAACTTCTCCGTTCTGACTCTGATTCTGGTGATTCTTTCACCTAAATTCATCTAATTTTGAGATCTATCTTTATATCATAGTGTGATATCCATTAGAACTCATATGGTTTTTCATTTGGTGTTATTCGATTCTTCTAGCTTAGGCGGTCATTAATCATAAATCACATTTTACAAAACCAGAGGAATTAGTGGAGGAACCAGAGAATCCTAAATTCGATCAAGAACTAGAGGAAGACTTCAGAGAAGGCAAGTTCTATTTCCTTGATCATTTTAAACCCATGTTTTCAATACTCTAATTGATCAACTTAAAAATTGACTTATTATCGCATGTTTTGTATATTGTGCAATTTCAACTGCTTGCAGTAGTTAAATCCTATTGGACAATTCCATGCCTTAAATATCATTATCGTAAATCCATGTCACCCTAGGATTATATGATGCTATCTATATTAACGTTGGATAATGCCTTGATATCTAGGTTGCTTAGGATGGAATACATCTCTTTAGACATGTCGCTTATGGAATATATTTCTTCGGAGATGTCACTTCACTGAATATCAATTCAACTCATATGTCATGAATCTTTGGTAATTATGGAATCCTTGATACTCATGTGGAATATGGAGGTGATGTGTAAATTGGGTGAAAACTAATTTCGCGGGGGCAAGTAGAGTAGTCCTCCGGTGAGGATGCTCTTGGGGGGCTTGAGTTACTTATGTGGTATTCGTTTCCAATGATGAAGATGTCTGCCCCGACCATATAAAGCATTGAATCATTACGTTTTCATGCTAAGCTACCCTGGTGTAACCATGCATCATGTTATGGGCAAGAATTGACTTTTCTATCTCCTGACCAATCTAGACATTTTACTAGAAGGCTAGGAGAGCAATGACAACTTAAGCATCTGTCGGGTGCTTTGCGAGGTGTTCATTGAACCAGACTCTTTACGAAGGTCCAGGTTATACCTTGGCACCCAGCACGAGACCTGTAGCACTTGGGATGTCTCGTAGTATAGTCTAGCAAGGGAATGGGATTGAAGTGTCTCAGTATTATTCACTCCTCCGCTTGCAAAGGTTGGAGGCTGGGTATATCGTATGGGTACAGTGTACAACCTCTGTAGAGTGTAAATTTATTTGAATAGTCATGTCTAAAGTCATGGACATGCAAAGCAATGACCTCACTTGGTTAGATTCAGGGGTGTGTGTATCGTTGATGAGTATGTGTGTGTGTGTGAACTAGATGTCTGTATGATGAGGTTGCTAACTTGATCTGTCAAGAGTTGAGTGGTACTGAAGGTACACCAGACACATTGATAGGGACTAAAGAGTGAGGTATAGCTTCTTCCAGGATTGAAAACCCTAGATATACCTTGTTACCTTTTTTAAACTGTTCCAAAATTAATAGTAGAGAATATAACTAGATATCTGCATGAAACTACTTTACGCTTAAAACTAAACCTTAAAGCCTTATTCTTGAATTATTATTTATACATCTATTAACCCCTTGAAGTAGTATTGGACTTGCTGAGTACCTTCCGTGCTCATTCTTGTTGTCATTCAGATGAGGAGATGGATGCCAACTTCGCGAGAGACAAATGCAAGGAAGAGGAGTAGGTTTAGCAGTCTTATTCGCACCCGAGCTGCCTGTGGCTTTGGGTTCTTATTCCGCTTGTGCTTTTGTTGGCCGGTTGGTCAGGTTTGTAATGTATCGTATGGTTTAAAGGCATTTTGTACTCATGTAACCTTAATCTTTTATATACGATGTATGACTGTGATACCACAAATATTATACTATATGTATCAGCTACTTAATCCAGGACTGATATATGAGACATAGGAGATCCCACGATAGGGGTCTTACACATGTATTACCTCAGTAATACCTCGTCATTAAACTATTGCAGTTTATTACACATTTTTATTTATTCCGTGCAATTTTCACATTGCGAATTACTAATGGAATAAGCATATTTTACATTTATTATGTATTTAAGCTTATGCTTAAATAATTCATAGAAATTGATACAAAATGCTATTAAATTGATGAATACCTCAGTAATACTATTGGATACTTTGACTTTGGTTGCGACTATAGCGTCATTCGTCTTAATTGGACATATTTCATGTCAATAGCAGCGAGTTATCTTACCCAATCCGCGACAACTACACCATTTTGATGACTACCTTCATCATGTCTATTCCACATTTCTGTACAAAGACTATATGTTGGCAGTGACTACTGTAATAGTGTCTGATATTATGGTAGGATTCAACGCATGTACTATATCAAGGTCTAAATCACTTATCATTTCAATATTTTATGATTATCATTTTTAATATATTGCAATATTTTTTATTAATTTACTCTCTTAGTAAATTAATACATAGTCATTTCATGTGGGACATGGCTGACATTTCTTTAACGGTTTTTTTTTAAACTTGCATTGGATGGCAACAAGTACTTTACCTGGGCCATGGATGTCAAACTCAATTTAACTGTCCAGAAGTGTATCGCCACCTTAACTCCACCAATAGAGAACGCAGATCTTATTCCTGAGCATTCCAAATATGCAACTTTGTATTTTTATGGCATCACTTCCATCCAGATCTAAAATCTAAGTCTTCAATGAAGAAGATACACTCACTCTTCAGAACTCCCTCTAGGAGCGTTATGAGCAACAATCTATTATCCTACCTGAACCTCATGAGAATGGTCTTTCCTTCACCTTCTAGACTTTCTATCCATTGCAGACTAAAACTCTCAAGTTCACGAAATCTGCTCTATGTTGAGACTCTATATCACACAGTTTCGGATGATTGTGAAAACTTTATGCACTTTCCATCCATTGTTTCAGATATTGCAACAGCAATATAATCATCATCAAAATCACCCAACGGGTACAGCGTCCCTTCCTGAGTACATACTAACACTTAGGATATAAATTTCATGGCAATAAATGGAACAACAGGAAATAAAAGGGAAAGCGAAGGTTTTCAAACATGTAGAACAAGGGTGGAATTTGCACAAGGCAAATATCATTTCAGCAGAAATGATAATATAGACAACTCCCTATTTTGTCAACGGCGTGGATGTACAATTCACCGTACAAATAAATACCAGATTATCAAATATTGGGTGTATTTGTATCTCTCATTTATTGAAAAAGTCAAGCAAGTTAAATGGGATAAGCTTGAAATTCACTTCAATACGCAATCAGATGACACTCTGCCACCAGACTGTCCTTAAATCATTCCTCTGATGGAGAACAATGATTTGGTCCGGTATAAGAGGGATAATATCCTTAGTGTAGAGGACATGCTTGTAGACTTTATTTCCCAAGATATGTTGGGAGACCACTATTAGTCACCTAATTATCCCCTAAATGTTATATGTCTACTATTATCCTACATTATATTGTATATCACTATATACAATAATGTCTCTCTAGACATATTGCTCAAGAAAATCAGCACTATTGAAGAAGAATTGATATATATATATATATATATATATATATATATATATATATATATTACACAGAGCAATCATATTGAAGAAAAATTTTGTTTAGTGGGAAGCTGTACCACTAATGCAA
Source organism: Phragmites australis (assembly GCF_958298935.1). NCBI lineage: Eukaryota > Viridiplantae > Streptophyta > Magnoliopsida > Poales > Poaceae > Phragmites > Phragmites australis. The sequence goes on from NC_084938.1 coordinate 19,419,461, forward strand.
TTTTCTGGGAGCAAAATATTTCCATACTCTAAAACATGGAAAAGCTAAGACTATTGTTGAACGCGATATGTTAATTATGAATTTGGATCAAGCCACAATTTTTCTCCATATGGATACATACATAGTGATCATAGATGCATTCTTATATCCTGATTCAACTCATACATTACTCAGTTATAAAGACATCAGTCTAAATAGTTTTCATATGCCAAACTGATGAATATTTATTCCTCACCAAATCCATCGAATATGACAAGCAAGCGTATGAGAAAATTTCTTCAATATCATATGGATTGCATTACACATACTTCAATCCCGTAACACATGTTGTGTATACAATAATTTTTTAGAATCTTGATCAATTCAAATTTTGGCATGCTTGCCTTAGCCATATTGGTTTAGGGATGATGATGAAAAATTATTATCAATTATGTTGGTCACAGCATAAAATGTTACAAATAATTTTCATAATCAATTTTGAGGCCCTCTTGTGCCATAAGTGTGCACCTCTTGTGCCATATGGAAATTAATATTGAGGCCTTCTTGTGCTATAAGTGTGCACCTCTTGTGCCCTATGTGAATTAATTTTTAGGCCCCCTTACCTTAAAATTAAACATGAGCACCTTAATTTTTTTGGCCACTTTCAAGAAAAAATATGTGGTCTCATTTAGCCATTATCTGAACCATTTATGGTACTTCATGATGCTACAAAACATCAACAAGATTACCGCATGTGTATCTATCCTCTCTGAGAAACCATGTGTGCCAAATTAATTGCTCCAATTATCAAAATAAGAGCAAAATATCTTGGGACGCAGGATAAACTCTATTCGAATGGATAATGCTATGAAATTTTTTTCACGGGCATTCAATACCACATGTATGGCTCTAGGTATCAATATAGATCATTATATGTACCTCATGTTCATACTCAAATGGTCTCGCTGAATCTCTTTTCAAGAGAGTTAATTTAATTACATGATCATTTCTAACAAAATTAAAATTTACCAACCTCTTATTGGAATCATGCATTATTATGTATTTTATCCAAATCCGACCAATTGCATAGCATGCAATTTCCTTATTGTAGTCAGTACATGGAAATCAACCAAGATTTTTCATATGCAAAATTTCGGTTACACTCTCTATGTACCGATATCACCACAGCAGCATACATCTATAGACCTCCACAGGAAATTGGGGATATAAGTAAGGTATAAATCTCCGTCAATGATAAAATACATCAAACTCCTAATAGGAGACTTAGATATAGTTTGGCACACTAATTATATTTTCATAAGAACAAATATTTTGGCATTAGAGGTAGATATATACCACAAAGAATGCATTCAGTTCTTTGATCACGTACTAAATAATCTGAACAAGAAGTTCATAGAATTATCAATTTGCAACACTTTGCAAATACTTTGCCATTGCATATACTGATCACAAGGGTGTCACTAATCTCTGCAGTCAATGCACCAGAAAAGTGTGGAGGTACCTTATAAACCCACTCATCTCCCAAATGAAAATAAGAGTGGGGGGGGGGGGAATCTGGGCATAAATAATGCTTCTTAAGCAGCCGTAGAAGCAAATGAAGATATCTTTTAAATCAGTAAATAAAGTTCAACTTCTTGTTGAAAGACACATAATGGATACTCTGCATCCAGGACCTAACATAAATGTGCGCACAAACTTATATACTGGGACATTGGAACACCCTCACTACATTGTTGTGGGAAATCACAAGGAGTTAGAAGGGTTAACTAAATATCCATAAACTATATTAATTTCTTTTAATCATACAATAGAAAGACTACTGGATTTAGACCAAAGTCCATAGTCATGGCAGAGTGCCTCTACCACTCGGATTGGACCAAATAGAAGGAAGCAAATGAGGTAAAATTGCACTCGCTTAACAAAACATAGACATTTACCTCTGTAATACCTACTCTTCATTAAGACTTCCCACTAGAAGCAAAATGGGTCTATTCATTAGAAAAAAATAAGGTGGTGAGATACAAAGCGAGACCTATAGCACAAGGGTTCATACAGAGACCCGATATCAATTTTCGATGATTACATAATTATGTGTGGAATTAAGTTTTGATATTTAATATTTTGGTAGTATAAATGGATTTATCTATGCAGTTGATGTAATGACCGCATACTCTTGGGTCACTAGATTCAGATATCTATTTGAAAGTCTCTTCGGGGCTTAAAATTCCAAATCTAAGAGTAAATAGCAACATGTATTGTGTAAAACTGAAAAGTCACTCTATGACTTAAATCAGTCCAACAAGATATGGTATAACTGACTGAGTGAGTTCCTTCTACTGAAGGGTTACTCAAATGACGAATGACCATGTGTGTTCATTAAGAAATCTCTCGCTAGATTTGTATCATCTCACTACACATGATATAGAAGAGGCAAACAATCATCTAAAGATGGAGTTTGAGATGAAATACTTGGTTAAAACTAAGTTTTTCTTAAGTCTATAACTTGAGCACATTCCGTAAAGAATCTCATCTAAGGCAACTATGGTCGTTCGATCCCTTGGTTTTGACCTAAAGGTGATGATGAGATGATATTGGAACCTAAAGTGCCTTATCTTAATATGATTGGAGCACTCGAATATCTCACACATTGCACCAAAGCCTGAATGGGCGACATGTTACATTTTTTATTAGTCAGTAACTCAATAATATTTTTGTTAATCATTTTTCATTTCCCAAATAAAAAACTAAAAAACAACGGTACCTATCGCCCGTTGAATGGGCGACATGTTGCACGGTCTGTCCACGCTGGTAGTCTGTGCCAATCTATCATCCGTCCAACAAGCGACAAGAGTCTAGATATACAATATTCAAAATAGACGTATATATTTGTAATTTTATAATTTAAAAATATAAAAAAACTCAAGGAACTACCACCAGGCCGGACTCCTCGTTCAGGCTGTACACCCAGCCCGTGAGAACTCCCCCACACCGCGCGGGGCGTGCTATAAGGTCGTGCGGCCCAGCGAGTTCACAGCCTGTTGGATTCGTACAGTGCTAGGTCCACCAGCGGTTGACGCCCGCCTCTGCCTCGCCCGCCTGAGCCACCACCATCCATTCCAAGCCTCAGCCTGTCACCAGTGGGAGGGCCGCAGACAAAGGGCTCCCCACCTGCCGACAGGCGCCCCAGCCGCGTCAAGTGCTGCCCCGTGGGATTCAGGCGATGGACTACCGGCCTCTTGCGGACGGGGTTCCTCCCGCACCAAAGCTTGACTGACTGCGAGCGTGGTTCGTTCCATGGAGCTAGATTATCGTGGTTACCAGCCAATTTGGTTTGCACCGTATTTAAAAATCGAGCAATTACCGGTCAAACTCAAATTCTAAATTCTAAATTTTCAAAAAAATTGACAAAATTTGACCGATTTATACCAAATTCTATTGAATTATTGTGCGGTTACCGCAGTTACCGACACTAAGCGATTTTCAAGAGTCTATCAAATTTGTGAACCTGCTACCCCCGCACCTCACCCAAATTCTTGCTTTTCGACGCTCTCGGATCAATGACCTTTCTCCATCTGACCAGAGTACGAGGAACACAGTATATCAAGTGTGCCATTAGGTGATGATAAGTAGTTAAGGGTGCGTTTGGTTGAAACGCAAGGATGGATGGGATATGACCATTTTTTTTTTTTTTTTTGGAATATGTCTATCTAAATTGTCTGTTTGGTTGAGATGATGGGATGAGTTAGTTTTCTATTTAGTTAAAGAGATGAGAGTAATTAACTAAATTATATCTTTAAATTTTAAATAATAATAGCTAACTATACGCTAATCAACAGTATTAAACTTGTCAATGCTAATCTTATTGTAGTAACTACTAATTAACAACAAAATATACTAATTATTACTAATCATACTCTAATCGATACACCAATAGTGCACTAATAAACATACTGCTCACTCCATTCAGCAATAGTAGGCTAATTTATTTTTAGAAAAGTTAAATTTTGTGTACTTTAACTAATATTTAATCAAATTATAATAATATCTGGTGTATAGAATTTATACAACTAGGTTCACAATTCAAAATGATTTTACACTATATAGGTTTTGTAGCTATAAATAATATTTTTTAAGAAAACCTTAATAAAATCCAACTTTGAAGATCAAGCCCATAAGAAATACGTCTATTATTTCTGAATGGAGAGAGTAACACTTAACAACCATAATCTCATAGTAATAAATACTAATTAGCAATACAACATATTAATTACCACTAATATTTTACTAATGATCATGATTAGCCAAGGTGGATGATCTCATCTGGCCAAAATGAATTGATCACTCCATCTAATATATTTGAGGAATATTCCGAAAAGTCAGATGATCTCATCTGGCCAAAATGAATTGATCACTCCATCTAATATATTTGAGGAATATTCCGAAAAGTCAGATGATCTCATCTACCTGCCTTTCAACTAAACACTAAAAAATATGAATGACTATATCTGATCTAACCTCGTCTCAGCAACCAAACATATCCTAAATACTGCAGTAAGCAGTAAGTACATGGAATAGATCTTTAATTTGTAACCTGTCATTCACACTGTTAACCTCTCAACGGCCTGTATCGATCGTGGCAAAAGGCCACGCTAAAAGTTGAATAACTTGGTCCTCCACATTGGCCATATATCCTTGTTGTTTTATGCGATTATATATAGGGGGATTGATCTGATACCGTTTATGCAAATCAGGCAAGGACACCTTTGGGTGTCGACTCCGGTTGCTAATCGACAGCACAGACCGAGCGCAAATTTGGACCCATTGACTGGAGATGTACCGTCATCCGTTTAGAGTAAAGGCCTTCACAGCCCTAGCTTCATGCAAATCATATCAGAGACGTGATCATCCTTGTCTAGCTACCTGTTGCATGCTTACATATCAGAGACGTGATCATCCTTGTCTAGCTACCTGTTGCATGCTTAGTTGCTTACGTGATCTTCCTGATATAAGCTCTCGTATAGATCCATAAGTGGCAAAAGCATGCAACCCAGATTGAGAGCGTTTGGCGGGTGGTTTGAGATATAGGAGAGTACTGCTCTCTACCTAGGCATCATGCGTAGTCCACCACCTAGTACTTGGTCTTTCAAGAGCGCGCCTACCTTTAGTTGCACGCCACATGCCTTCCACCCGCCCGCCCGGCCAGCCCTGCCATGCAGTACGAGAACCATCGATAGGGCGGCCGCCGGGAGTCAACATCTGCGGCCACAAAAGTGCTTCTTCTTCCTCTGTTCTCCCGTCACTTTCCTTTCCCTGACATGATGCACTGAATGCCGTTCCTTGTACATGTGACCGAGAGAACCGCGCGGGCGCACATGAGGACATGCATTATTTGAGATCGCGCGCGCGTGCTGATGAATAGAGCGACGACGATGAGAGGATCGAGTGTGGTTGCTAGCCTGCTGGTCGTATCGCCGTAGTACGTGCGTGTGTATGTTCCACATGGCTAATGGACGCCCGCTCATCGTGTCATGCTCATGCATGATCGATAGGGGAGGACTAACCCGGTACTAACTTCTCTCCTTCGCTGTCACAGCCACATGACGTGCTGGCTGGATCGACGCCGGGACGTCATCGTCGAAACAGCATCTGTACCATGCATGAATGCACTGATGGTTGGATGGTACGTGTTTTCTTGGTGCTGGACGAATAATGCTTAATTTGCCTAAGCACATTACACAGCGCCTACCAACAAGCTAGAGGCCTAGAAGACTAGAACCACATGACCATGCATACCTGAGAGCAATGGAGGATTGGATGTCATCTAGAAGACTAGAACCACAGGTGATACAAGTCATCGACAGCTTGTCGACCGCGGTACCAGACAATGTTGCTATCGCACGCGGGCACCGAACATTTCTGTGGGCTACCAACAAGCTAGAGGCCTACGTACGATCAATTTGCATGATTCATTCATTCGCAGTTGAATTTCCTCCCCCATTTGCATGATTCGCAATTGAAATTTCACCGTGACAAGCGAACTAACCTATGTTTTGGGACTTAGGATCCCGGCGGTGGAACCTGGCTACTTAGTTTCAGGTCCTATATTTGGTATGAGTGCTTGTATTTTTTATTAAATCTCAAAAGGAATAGTACATATATATTTGGGTGTGTTCAGTGATTAAAAGGTATGTCTACGCTAAGTGAGGTTATGACTCTAATCTTATTTAGACATGTGTTAGCACACATGCACTGAGTGTATTGGCATGCGTGTGGTATGCATATGCACGTCCAACTTGTACTAAAAATAGAAATTTAGTCGTGACGTACAGGCATTGAAATAGTACTAAGACCATATTATGTTTGCTATGTCTTTTAAGCCTTTAACTAGAAAAAACCCAACCGGCCCACATGGAAGTAAAGAGAAATTTTTACATGTCTTTGTACACACAAGATTTATCAGAGTGATTCATTTGTATTGAAAATCGTATTAGAAATATAGGTAAAGCCGTAAAGGAACCCAGGAATAAATAAATATCGGAGTAGAGAAACAGCCACTTGAGATAGGTTGTATGTGCACCATGCCCAGGTGGAAGAATCGATTCCATCCATTATGTCTCTCGATCCTCGCGTAACCGTAACGGCGGCCACTTCAGCTTGTCTTTCCCGTCTCCATCGTACAGAGACGCGCGCAACCGGCCGGTGGCTTCTCGGCCGCTCGCGGCCGGCGCCGCACGCCGGCACGCGTGCGAGTTTGTGTGTGTGGTCACGAGGCGCGCCAAGTGAACCTCTCGGCGCCACTGCTTCATCGGCGGCAGGCCGGCCGGCCGCTCCTCCCGAGCAGCTAGCAACAAGCTGCCGGCCGGTGTGGCCCGGTGCATGCGTTTCATACCACCTGGCGTGCACGCATCGTAGCGATCGATGGTTCCTAGGTACATGCTGCATGCATGTAGCTAGGTAGCTTTATGTGTAGCGGAATCCCGGAAAGCGTATGTAAACGTCGTATCCACAGGGCAGCTAAGCGCGAGTGCGTCTCGTCGTCTCGTGGGCCATATGGAGGCACCAATGGCTGGTAGTCGATCCGGTACTACGTACAGTGCATGATGCATCATTGGTGCGTGGGGGGAAAGAGGGCAGAGCCCAGAGCTAGCAGTGGTGGCATCTATCCAAAAAGGGTAAAGGCGAGGACGTACGAGACGCAATCCAACGAACGAACGAACGATAGATATATAGCTTTCACGTACGAGACGCTTAGAAGGCCTCTTTTTAAAGAAAAACCATAAGCTATTCAAAAGATTGGTTTTTTATCTCGGTTTTAATAATTTTTGGCTGATTGAGGAAGTAATTATAGCTGAAGTGAACTGGAAGCTGAGAAGCAAGTTGAGAGGAGTTTACCTGGTTTTTGGTGTGCTGAGAATTAAAAGTTTATTCTAAAAGCGAATAATCAAAATTCAACAGTCACAGTCGCTTCCGCAGCCAGCTAGATACTCTAAAGGCACAGCATATTCAAATGGGACCTTTAGCAAGAGCAGAACCAGGCTCAAGGCTACCATGGATTAGCAAAAGTTAACTATTGAAAAACTATGTCTTTCAAGATAAATCTACTCATATCATTTTCTAATGTTCAAACTTAATGTTCACACTACAAGATTTTTCGAGTGTCTTTTTGCAAATGGCGATGGCTATTATCATTTTTTAGAATTTTTCTCAAATGGCTGAGAGTTTTTAGTCTATTTGAACAATTTCTGAGTATTATTACTAAATGGCCGATCATTATATTTTTTAGAATGATTGGTTGGTGATTTTTTGTTGCTAAGTCATTTTTACACTCGAAAATGTCGATATTAGACTAGAAAACCTTCGGCCACTTTAGAAAAAATTATATACAAGGACAATAATCTTCGGTCATTAAAAAAAAATCCCTCAGAAAAAGATCTTGTAGTGTCAATAGGATATTGAAGGTCAAAATATAGATAGTTTGACTTAATTTTTTTGATTGGAGGATAGTATTAATATCACATATAGTGATAACTCGACCATTGTGTCCACTGCAATCGGAACCCTACTTTTACATGCATGCATACGTACGTATTGACCACTCAGATCTCACCTGATCATTTGCGTTGAGATTAGTGCTAGAGAAGTAGATGAAAAAACTATGGGGAAAGACAAGAGAATCAAGAAAAAAATAAGTATCAGGTGGGATGGATGAACAACTGAGACAAGTTGTATCTCCCGTACTATGAAAGGGAAGTTTTCACATGTACATACGTATATATAATTTATTATGACTATTCATTTACGTTGAGTTCGTGATGGAAAAGTAGTTGAAAAAGCTATAGGGTATGTAAGGATAAACAATGAATGGATTAGTATTAGGTAACACTACTACAGAACAAATCAAAAGTAGCGTCCTGTTAGTGTCGGTTCAACAATAAATGCGACATAAAGTGAACTAGTGCCGGTTCTTAATCTCTCGCGCGCAAACAATGAGTGAGGTGCTATGAACCGACACTGATAATCACTATCAGTGTCGGTTCATGGATGGAAACAACACTGATACTTCAGTGCCTGGAAACAGCACTGATACTTCAGTGCCGGTTCCATCCACGAATCGGCACTAAAACAGATTATCAGTGCCGGTTCGTGACCGGAACTGGCACTGATATTGCACTGGACCCGAAATTTTCCTCCACTGCAATTTTGGCTCACATCTCGGTCATCACGTCCCGCTCAGGCACTCAACTTATCTCTCCTCGCTCTATCTCTCCCTTATCTCTTTCCTCCACCACAAACCTCTCTCTCCCTTATCTCTTTTTCTCCCGTGGTCCCGCCGCCCCTCACTCCCTGGGCTCTTGGCCTCGGCCGCCGTCCCACCCTCCTCGCACCGTGGTTGGTGAGCATCGTGGCTGGCTGCTACGGCCACGCAGTCCACTGCGGTGTGGTGACGTTCAATGCCACTGACGACACGTGGTTCGGCTATGCCAACAAGTTTCGGTGCATCGCGTCGGCTGCAAGTGCGGCAAGAGCCTCGGGCGAAAGGCTCCGCGCACTGCCCCCCTACTCTATGAATCATGGGAATCTTTCTTTCTTCCCCAATTTCGGTCGGATGGGCTGTAGTCCATCATCTACGCCCGTGGATCGCTCTGCCTCCTGGATCAGGTTTGTGTCCCTTCATCTTTTCTGCTTCCTGTGAAATAGGGATGAACAGTTCTTGATTGGGGTTTCGGGTTGGTTTTGGTTCGGTGCAGAGGAAGTTGCAGCTCTTTGTGGTCTACATCGACGTGAAGGGCTCCGCCGATGGTTGGTGAGCTGGATTTCTCTTCTCGATTCGTCTCCTCGTTCTTGATAGTGTGATGGGTGTGATGGGGAAGTTGGAGTCTTTTGCGGTAGCAGATGAATGCCCCCAATTTGCTAGTGTGCGCGCTGTCATGGACCTCAAGGCGGGGAGCAGCGACATGTCCTCATCCAGTGGTGCTGGCTGGAGCATCAAGAGGAAGCGCATAAGCAGCGAGCGCAGTGGCCGGATACACGTCGGCGACGATGAGCTCCATCATGTGGGGCTGGGAGCGGGCTCGGCTCGATGCATCGAGTCAGCTCGTTTGCCTAGCTTTTTTTTCTTTTGCTTTCTGAAAAACTTATCAGTGTCGGTTGTAAGCCCGACACTGCTAGTTCGATCTCATCAGTGCCACTTGCATAGTGCCGGTTCTAAAACGGGCACTGATGAGATTCTAGAACCAGCATTGTTAACATGTTCTATAGTAGTGTGAGAGATAGATGACTATAATAAACTATATGTACAAGTGTATACGGTTTTGCATTTCATATACCGTAGCACACTAGAGGTACAGTATAATTTATTACTAACTACACGCATTCACTGTGAGTACTTTTGGGCAAGGAATTGTCATCTTGAAAGGACTGTTCAGGGCGTACGGCACAGTAGTTTCTTAAGTAGAAACACGGCTAGTACCTTGACGATGTGTACAAGGCATCACTTCGTGATTTCACAGAGTCGAGGCGAAGCAATCAAGCAAGGACGGGCCAGTGCGCACACTCGAAGTACAGTCTTTAGTAGATCTTATTTAATCGACGTATGCACACGCGGGCGTCTAGTGCATGAGGGTTTTAGATAATCCACATTTCATAATTTCTTAGCATGTGTAGTGGAGGTTCACGTATGTGTGTGCTTGTGACGTTAGTTCTTTTTAAACACTTGATAACTCGTAAACACGTGTACATCATTTGTACCATTATATATATATATATATATATATATATATATATATATATATATATATATATATATATATATATATATATTAAGCGTCTACTAAAAATAAAAATGTAGAGTTTGAAAATTAACGAGCTCACCATAAGACCGGTATGATGTTAGTTAGACCTGCTCTAGACTTGTTGCTTCTCTTATAACAACCGATTGTAACCTGTGATGATCTAATATATATAATCTCACATTTTGAAGCAAAAAAAAAAAAAGAATGGGCATGCGTCCCGTTGTACTCTCTCAAAAAAGTTGCGGCAGACAAGCAGTGAATGGGCCCTCCCAGTGGACCCGCTTATTACCGAATGTTTGAAAGGTTTACCTTAAAGCCAACCGAGTAACAATGTAGAGCTGACTTTGTATATATTTTGCTTAAAAGATAATGGCATTTAATCTCCAATGGACGCCCACAAGAGCCGTTTGGTAAGGCTTTTCAATGCACGACCATTTTGATCACTTGCTTAGTTTTGTTCGTATAAGTCATTGGCGGACCTCATTGGATTCAAGGGCATTCAACTGAATGCCTAAATTTTTTGGAAAAAGATTGAGTTTGTATGTATGTATGTATATATATATGTGTGTGTATTTGACATATGTTCATGGATACAAATAATTGGACCAAAATCTCTTCTTCCTGTCCAAAAATGGTCTTCAGTCTGCCCGTTTACTCTCCCCCCACACCCCTATCCACTGGCCTAGCCCAAAAATCATCGGTATCATTTTGCTTGGTTCAGGGAGGATCGATTCTCATTTGCATCAAGCAGGCAGGAGCAGCAGCGCCTCAGCTGCAATTCCCCATTGAAAAACATTTCTTGAAGGGGTCACTATCTTTTGTGTGAAGCATGATATTGAACCCCCTAACATGGATGATCATTATGAGCCAGTTATAAAATCAAAGAGGTTTCGTAGAAATATCAATAATCTCTATCTTTTTTGTGTTGAGATTTTCTTAAATGTTATTGATAGGCAACTTTGAGAGTTTAATGATAGGTTTGATAAGATAAATTGTCTGTATGGTATCATTCAATCTATCCAATTCATTTGTTGTATATGACAAGTATCACTTGCTTAAACTAGCTTAGTTTTATCCAATAGATTTCTTAAATACGGATTTTGTGTCTCTTAGTTACCAACTCACACTCTTTATTAATAATATGATAGAGATAAAAGGTTCAGAAAGAAGAAAAGTCCAGCCAAGAAATCCTGAGTCCACCTAAGTTCCAATGCCCAGCCAAAAAATCATGAGTCCGCCACTGATATAAGTGATCACATATTGATCGCACTGGCTAGCAATGGAAATCCACAAAACAAACCCTATATTGCACATCAAATACTGACTACAGTATATAAAAGGGGATGCTGTGGATGAATAAGAAAAGAGATGCCGATCAATAGCATTTGTGCGCTAACTATCTAGTATTGACCTTAGTGAACCAAAACAGTTCCCCAAAAGTTGACGCTGTCGATGAAAAGTGTTCAATAATAGAGTCCAACAATGGTGGGTACTGAATGCGAAATTTTCGATAGCATTTGCGTATACGTGACTTATCAAGATTATTTTTTTTATTGAGATTTATATTATAAAGATACATGAAAAAATCATAAGATATATAAGAAAAATCAATAGTTAGATGAATATCACGTGGGATGAATGGATGATTAAGATAAATCATACGTTCATGTGGATTTGTATTTCTCATGATTGGTATATACAACGTAGTACTCTAATTCATAGAGCCATTGTTACATTTGTAAATATTGCATACTCGTTCTACAAAACGCCTGCACGCTGCCCAGATGTGCTCAAGCCCTCCTCACGTGGCCATACAGTACGCACTTGTAGGCATCAGTACAATAATGACTACATCATTCGCCCACAACGGCCAGTGGCAGCATGCACTAGCTAGAGGCAGCTGCTGCCTTAGCTGAGCCCACACTGCAGCCAGTACGCCACAGTTTGGACTTTGGACTTTGGACTTTGAGAGAGACACCATGCATATCAATGCATGCCATGAGAGACCAAACAACAACAACAACAGGGTAAACAGGACAGTAGGAGTATTATAATAATATACATACACACCAATGGTCATTAATAATCCATAGCTTGCCCTAGTTCTCATTCAGTCTCGACTTATTTGACTCTGGACCCATGAGCACACTACTAGTCTCTCTCTCGTGTGTGTCTTTCTCCTTCACCTCTACCACCGGCTCTTTCCCTTACCTTGTCCTCCCCTCCTTTTACCGTCTCTTTCCTCCTGATCACTGGCCAATGGACATGGACACTTAGCTTTATATACATATATACTAGCAAAAATCTAGAGCTTTATATATACCATTAGGACAAGAAGCTTCAATTCTACCTCTGCTTGTGTAGCACAATTACCACTGGTTTTAGTTTTGTACTAGTGCACAATCACCACAAAATGTTGCCTCCTTACCCTAACGACCCTCATCACTATCATTATCATAGCGTCTACCAGCAAGAACAGTTATTACCAAACCCTACTGCTGCTGCAGCTGCTTTCCACATGCCGGCCACCGCGTCTTGGGACGGGTACGGCGGTCAGATCTTCCCCGCCGACATGTACAACCAGGACACCCTGGAGGCGGTGCTCCGGCCAGTGACGTCTCCGCTGCAGGCGGCGGCGGCGGCGGAGCGGGGGCCGAGGGATGGGGCGCCGGTGGAAGGCATGAGGCGTGGCACCGTCGCGGGCGCCGCGGCGCTGCGGAAGCGGCCGGCCCGAACGGATCGGCATAGCAAGATCCGCACGGCGCAGGGCGTGCGCGACCGGCGGATGCGGCTGTCGGTCGGCGTCGCGCGCGACTTCTTCGCGCTGCAGGACCGGCTGGGGTTCGACAAGCCCAGCAAGACCGTCAACTGGCTCCTCACCCAGTCCAAGCCGGCCATCGACTGCCTCTGTGACGCGGCGCTAGGGGACGCCGTGCAGGCGGTTGCCTCCGGACCGGCGGTCAAGGAGAAGGGGGAGGGGAGCTCCTCGAGCACTGGCTGTTTCAAGGACTCCAGGGACAAGGCGAGAAGCAGAGGCGGCCTTGATGGGCCGGTGGCGCTCATGGAGGATCATGGCGGCGGTGAACACGAGTGGACCATGTCAGGTGCCGTGGCAGCAGCGGCGATGGAGCAGCCGCAGCCAATGGACTGGTTGGACTACTATTACCAGTACTACCAGCTCGAGGAGATGATGAGATCTTGCAACAACGGAGGAGTGCTACCAAGGTGATTTCTTGTGTGGTATGCAAACATTACGTCTAAAGTCTGAACACTCTAAATGTTGAGATGTTTCAGCTGCCATGATCCTATGATAGCCAGTGTATATATATCTGGTTCTCTGTTTATCAAGACAAGTTAATTAATTTGGGTGTGTGGTATCCGGCGTCCGATCGACGGATCGAGACTATAGTTAATGGCAATCAATCCTATAAGTTGGTACTGGGTGTTCGTCAGCAATCTTGCTAATTATATTTGTTGGTTTTAGTTTTCTGATGTGCAAATTCTGAAGTTTCTGACGTTTTTCTGAGTTTTCTAGTGGCGCGCATGGGCTTAGAATCCTTCGGCCACAATTCAATCAGTAAGTTTCAACATCAATTCCAGGTGAAATCCTTGAACCCTAGCTAAAGCTAGCAAGTAATTTATTACATGCATACCCTTGAGACAGGATTTTGGCACAAGAGTTATTAATAGATGATGAATCAGCTCACGATTCACTTAAACTGAAATAAGAGGTATATTTAGAATAGAATTGAGAATTCAAGGAATTTCTCCCTTATAGCAGGGTGATATATTAATGTACAAGTAGTGGTGGTTTCAGGTCTTTGGTTAATGATGTGAAGTATCAGCTAATGGTTACCTGACTTACTCCAAGTGCATGTTTAGCAAATATTTTCCAACTTTAAGTTGTGCAGTTCCATTGATTGTTGGCTAATTTGGATGCTTGACTACGGAAAGTAGCAATATAGTCAATAGTGATTCCAGTGTCACTGAATTTTGTGTTCCCTTACCTGTTACCTTACCTCAAAGCTTCTTCACACACCAAATTCATGCAGACCTAGAAGGCCAAGAAGAAATACTTGTGTCTGTATCCGAAAATATGCATCTGAATAATATACAGCACGGAAAATTGTATTCAAATGTGAAATCTCACACTAATAGTACACATAACACTCAGTCAGAACATATATACTACTTTCCTTAATATTTTTAATTATACTTTCTTTTTCTGTGTGTAACATTTTGAATTGACTCTATATTATACCAAAAGCCTACTATTAATTTTTCGTGTTACATACCATTTTTCACCAATTTTGTGAAGATTATATTTAATTTCACACATAATAAGCATTTAAGATAAACAAAACTTCAGTGTTATAGGCGGGGAAAAGCCTTAATGATTTCATGTATTACTTGTTATATCCTTTTTCTTATTCACAGAGAGTACGCATCCTCATTTTTAGGTGTGGTTTCACCTAAATATTTCATCTAGCTGTATTTGGCATGATTTGTAATGTGATGCATCCATTATGCCTAAACTTTGATGCTAACAACAGAAAGGTTTCCATGAATTAAAAATGTATCTTAATCATGATAGAAGTAACACAATTGCACATTTGTTTTCTATCAAGTAAATTGGTTATAATTAGAATACATAGATATTCAAATATATTGCACAGTGTGCTCCAAATCATGCTTGATCTGCATGCTCACATAGAAATATGAATCTTATTAAAAAAAGGTTCTTGCATTTTAAGAGTTTGTTTAATGCTGGTTCCTTCCATGTATTTTTCGATATATGTAGATTTTTCCACACCGCCACTTATATAGGTCCCTTCCGTATATGCTCACAAATATCTGATGTGATGAGATTATTGTTTGTATATGCGCGCCCAGGGTACGGCAGGGTCTTAATTCATTATTTTGGCTAGTGTGTTGGACGAGCAAATTTTAGTTTTCATTATGCAATGTGTGGTATCAATAATTCAATATGCTACTTTTATACCTAATTAATAGACCTTCAATTGTTTAGATTTTTTTAACCTTGGGTTGCATCCTTAATTTGATCCAAAAGCATGTCCTGCTTCTATAGAAATTTCTTGTGTGATATATATATGACATTCTGTCGAATGAATGATGTGATAATTTGGAGCGGAGATTACAGTACATACACATATCAGGATGACAGAAAAACTAGGTATATATACAAAACAAAAAAGTTAGTTAATTGGAGTTTATCTGGAATAGTTTGGAAGTCAAGGATAACAAAATTAAAATAACTCCGTTAGGCATAATGCAATTTACAATTCGTATTTCTTCCTGACTTCTAACGTCTTAAGATATTCTTGTGCAAATCAATGGAGATATTGCCGAATGAGTAGCTTGCATCTTTTTTTTTTTTTGAGGTAACACAATAGAAGGCAGATTTGCCCACCGGAACATGCATCTGTTTTTATCATCTGTGCTTCAAAAGATGAAAATTAATTTGGTTGGCTTGAAAAAGTTGTGCTGAATTGAAAAACGTCCGAGTTTTTTTTCTTATGGTGAATTCCATATAAGCTCCATGAAATAGGAAAGTCTTTCTTACAGTTTCTGCAAAATCACCAATTGGCTGCATAGAATTATTTTACTCGAACAGCTGTAAAAGCGAGATACAATTAAGCTTTATATACCTACGGTGGGTTTACAAGAGTACAGAAACTTTCTTGGCATGTTCATCACTTCGCGGACTATAGAGTACTCTACAGTGCAGCAAGAGTAGAACCTAATACAACGTAACTAGATTGAATCAGTTGGAAGATGATTCAGGTAATTTCCTTTGAAATCATGTGTGATGACTAGAGCATCCTAGATTTTCTTGGTCATGGTTGATGCAACGTTTATTGCTTGGTTCGTTGCTTACTGGTCAGAAACTGGTTAAATTAAAAAAAACAGAAAGCTGTTGTGACAATAAGTTCAGACAATTAACGTACCTTTTTAAAGTAGATTTAGTCAAGACAATCAAGAGAGCATGCATGGGTAGTTGCATCAGATTATGTGGGGTGTTGATTCAATTAACAAGCACATGGTCATGGGGAGAATGGAGACATCTCAGTGCCAGTGAAGAAGCATACCTCGTACAAACTAAATTATATTTTCATTGCATACACAAAGGCAGAATGTAAGAGCATACTATGAGAGGCATGTGGTATATCTAGAGAGAGAAAGCACAAACCTGTGATTGAGCTCTTCTCCACGCCGAGAATCTCTAGCTGCCAAGCAATGGGTTGGGACTGAATTTGCCAGGCATCCTCATGGATATATAACAGGTAGAGCTTGTGGCCATGCTTGCTGCCGCATGTGCGCTATTGAGAGAGAGAGCGGATAGACTCGAACCAACACAAGCACGCCGCTACCCGCCAAGCAGCCACACCCTACCGAGTCCCCCTCCCCCTCTTTCTCTGTCCCTAAAGAGCTCCGCTTCTTTATCTGATTGGATGGCCATGCGTCCATACTAGCTACGGCTCCCTCTGTCTTTCTCTCTCTGCGTGCTGTCGTTCGCTCATAGCTGAGATGGTCGGCGACGGACGGCCAGGATGCATGGGTTTTCCCAGAAGCTTCAGATGTAGTGTACAGTGCAGTGCTGCGTTTCCTCCGGGCATCTGTTAATTGGGTGATGCATTGTGACCGGCTGACTGTTCAAAATACTGTTTGCTTTGTCCTTTGCATGCATGGACTGCCATTTTTGTCGTGGACTCTCACTGTGTCAGGACTCCAGAGACGTCCAGAAATCCATAACCCTATATGCCACACGAGCTGTTCTTGGATTTATGCACGATTTGAGAGGTTTCAATTTGTTTCTTAGTTCATACTACTTTATTTTAGCAGGAGCTTAACCGGAGAGCACGCGTTCATATATAATTGAGAAAAAAGTCCACTTTTCAACCTTCAACTAACACCTAAGTTTGTTTTTCAACCTCCTCCATATCAAAAACGTCCAAAAGACACTCTTCCACGTGGACATTTACACATGATTTACCAAAACAAACTGAAAAAAAATTAAGGCCCGCATGTCATAATCTAACTCTTCTTCTTCCTTCTAATCTTCACTGTCCCCAAAATGCTGCTGCCGTTCAATTTATCTCTCCTCCATCGATTAGAAATAGGTGTGGAGCGATAAGTGGATATTCGTGAATTCACGATAGTTAGTTGAGTGAGTTGAATAGAGTTGCTTCTTAGGATGGAGCTCGGGCCAAGCCATAGGCATGAACCTCATCGGCTCAACACCGGCGTTGGCAGCCCTATGGCATCCTACCATTTGGACAGCTTGACAAATACATAAAGTCCTTCGCCTTCATCGCCTCCTTGCCGATTTAGGGAAACTCATAGTATAACAGGTTGACGGCATGGCCAACCATCTCCTGATGACCTTGGCACCATGGATTGAAGCTTCCGGAAGAGAGAAGAAGAAGAAAAGTGTGTGGAGAAGAAGGTTGAAGAGAACATGTGACTCAGCGCTCGCAAGTTTAGCCATGGCCATGCCAACGCAGCATCAACATGAACCACTGTGGTTTTGGCTCAAGGTTGTGTTTTGCACCAGTTCTATAAGGGAATGGAAAATCCATTAGCCCTTGCAAATGTATGGGCTATCAGGATTATTCATTTACGTTGAGATTCATATCAATGATGTAGGTAAAAAAATTACTCCCTCTGGTTGTAAATATAGATCATTTTAGCTCTCTCAACTATTCTCTAAATATAAGTAATTCTTGAACTTCTATGCATTTTTTCTCTTTGGTTCTCCTCTTGCCCTTGTTTAATAAATGCTACCACTCTCACAAATGAATGAATTATCTTTTACAATGCAGAATAAATAAAGAGCAACAAGGTCATTTGATCTATTTTCTTAATCCTTATGCACAAATCTAAAACGACCTACATTTACAATTGGAGGGAATATATAGATAAAGAATCAAAGGATGGATGGATATTAGGTTGCAAAAATGAATTGACGAATAACATGTATGTCCACCCTCCCCGCATTGGTTTTTCCGTTTTGGGAATTAAGGGTTGTATGTTGGATAGTTTTATAATGGTAAAAATGCAAACCCCTAAAGTCACTTGGATTCTAACTTTTCACTCAAGAAGTTGTTTTATTGAAAAAAATCCTCCAAAAGTTTGACTTTGTTGCCAAAAAACCTCCCAATTTTTTAAAAAAAAAATCACAAAAAAATTCTAAAAAAAACTAGAGACAATTCTAAGACTTTCTGTGAATATTTTTCAAAAATAATATCATTTGCATCATATTTCATGGAGAGGAAGTTTGGAAAAAAAAAGAAAAATATGCAGCAAATTTATTAACTTTAGAATTTTTTATGATTTTTTAAATTTTTTTTTTGAATTTTTGGGGTGCTTTTGCAAAAAAACAAATATTTGGGATTTTTTACAATAAAAATTTTTTTGGAGGAAAGTTAAAATCCAAGTGATTTTTGAGAGATTTTTGTATTTTTCCTTTTCATAATTTAAAATTAAAAAAATGAAAGGCAATCATAGTTGATTGTTGAAAGATGGACTTTTTTTAGGACTACTGTTAAAGAACAGGAATGCGTTGTAATATCGCAGAAAGGCGAGAAGTTCTGAAGAATTTATCTCTCCTTATCTTCTTTTGTAGATTCTGAAGAATTCCTCAGCATGCTGTTTGGCCGGTCAAGCACGCCAGTTAGCCGTGCGTGTATATCTCGCGCAGAGATTTGAGTGTCGGCGAAATTGGTGGGTCGTAAGCGCGCGAGCACAGAGGCTAGCGTAAGGTCTACATATTCTATTGGAAGATATAGCATGTACTCGCCTAAGCATGTAAATCAAATTAGTTGCAACTTGCACGTACTAGCTAGGATCGAGCATGAGAGAAGAGACAAAATCGGTGTACTTCTCGCTGCCCCCGAGGCATGCCGGTGTCGAGGCAAAGGTAAGAGCTGCGGAGCGATCGCGGCCGCCAGCTGCTGCTTTGGGACCCGGAGGTCGGCATGGCGACGTGCATGAGCAGGCCAGGCCGGCCGCCCGGCTGACCCCGGCCGTTCTGCCGTGCGGGCGTGCGTGCTCATTGATTGCCACCAACTGTATTGTATTTGTACGCGGGTTACAGTTCGCGGGTAAAAATAAAAAATAGATAATATATGCTACTGTATTTGTTAAAATAAATAATATATTAACGTATTTACAAATTTAAATATATGTAATCGACATTTCAAACAAAAAATCGATTTTGGTATCCGAGGCACCGAAAAACGATGGGCCAACCTGTATTCGACACCTAAGGGGCTCAATACAGTATTGTTTATCGTATTTGGCACTAGAGATACCGAATACATGGCGTTTTTGGCACCAGAGATACCGAATATTGAATACACTTCACAGTGCCGTATTCGACATCTCAAGTGCTGAATACAGGCCGAGCGTGGTGCTGACGTCCCTTCACGTCGTGTCTTCTCGATGCTTTCGGTACATCTCTCCGTTGCTTTTGCTTTTGTCGATTTTTTCAGCCCACGTGTTGCTGTCCCCGTGGCTTATAGTCCCCGCGTTGTCGTATTTTGCTATAAGATGAGAGCGGGGTGATAAGGAGCTGCAGCGCGAGAAGAGAGGAGACGAGTAGTAGCGCGAACAAAGGAGAAGCAACGCGAGATGATGAGGAGCAGCAGTGCGAGGAAAGGAGGAGCAGTGTGAGGTGAGGAGGAGGAGTAGCGAGAAGAGGAGAATCGGCCCAAGGCGAAGAGGAGCAGCAGTAAGAATTACAGTAAGTACTTAAATTTTGTATTCAATTAATACTTGTAGTAATAATAGTAATTAGAGTAAGTAGATTACTTAATCCATTCAATTACATTTGTTTAATTATTTGCTCACTTTGATTATATGAATTTGATTATTTGCTTAGTCAGTGTAATAGTAATTAATATGAATTTGTATAATAGTAATTAGCGTGAATTTATATAATAGTAATTATTTGCTTAGTCAGAGTAAGTAGATTGTATAATAGTTATTAGTGTGAATTTAATTGATCAGTTTAAGTAGATTATTTAATTAGTTTAATAGCATGATGGCCTAGTGATGGTACTTTATGCTAGTGGTGGCGTAAGGTGATAGCCTAGTGTATGCATGCTCTATATAGGTATAAGTACGGTATCGATGCAATAAGAGAAAAGAGAGAAAAAGAAAGGAAAAAGAAAAATAAATAAATTTTACAAAGATTCAAAAAACTTGGGTTGGACAGAAATATTCGATTAAAATCATAATACACCGAAAAATTGTCAAATTAACATTTTTAATTAATAGTAGTGTGCGCATGTTTAATTAGTGTTTTAATTCAATCAATTAAATATAGTGGTGCACACCAAATAACTGCATGGCCAGAGAGGTAGTTAGGGATGGGATGTGATGTGAATGATGGATGGATAGTGATGTAAGCATGTTTAATTAATATTTTAATTCAATCTTAAATATTAATATTTCAATTGAATTCAATATTGATGATTTAATTGATATTGTTAATTACTTAAATATTTAGCATCGTTAAGTATTATACTATTTAATTTGCATTATTAATTTATTTATTATTTATCGACGAGTGTAATTAGTTGTGTATCGTACATACATCTAAGTAGTTATTTTATTACATTTACCTTTGTTTAGTAGATACGATATGACTTACCATATTTATTACGGAGAATGTTCTGTAGTTTTGCACAGGAGACTCGTAACAATTTAGAACTGCCAGCACATAGAGAGTTCGGTTGAGATAACTAATAGTCTAGATGTCTAAAATCACATGTTATGAGCCTTTTGCGTGTGATAACTAATGGCCTAGATGCCTGAAATCACATGTAATGAGCATTTTACGTGTGAACCAACAATTTCATACTGTTTTCATGGAGGGTGTGCGACCACGACTTGTTCCAAACAGCTCGGTCATTATCCATACGTTGTTTGAGATGAGAAGGAACAACGCATGGGCTTTGTACTCACGCAAAGCATTGGAGTAGAAGTTTAATATGGGGGTGTACGTAAACATAGTGCCACGACTGGTGCAAGATGATGCAGTGACTATCGTTGAAGGATTAGGCTAGCAGGTGATGCATGAAGAGGATGGAGGGCATGTCGGGGAGGGCAGTTCCGGTAGAGAGGGAGCTAGAGTGGACCCTTTTGAGGTAGATGTAGGATGCATGGATGATAAAGCCGATGGTAGTGGGAATGAAGAAGCTGCTGACAACGATGACCCGGTGCCAGCGATCTAGTACTTTCGTGGTGCTGGGCTGCTGGATTGTGCTATCTTTGAGTATAACACCTTATCTAACTGGGGATACTAGAATAGCGACATCCAGGTCAGGCAACAGTTTCGTAACTGGTGGAGATCATCCACTTCATTAGCAACTATGCTGTAATGATAAGAAGGAACCACAAATGCACCCAGTCTAACCCTACGGAGTATAAGGTCAGGTGTATGAAGCACTCGAATTGTCCTTATTTCGTACGAGCACATAAGCCGAAATATGAGAACTATTTTGTGATCAATAGACAAATCTCACATACATACAACGAAGAGGCTATTAGGAATGCCACACCGTTGATGCAAAGTTCATAGCCCAACTCCTCATCACCCTTGTTGGTACGAACATTTGTTTGTCGCCAAACTCCATTTTGGAGGAGGTGCAAACTAAGACGAGTATGCTAATCAATTACCACACCGCGTGGCGAGCGAAGCAGAAGGCATTGAAGATGCTGTTGGAAGCTTCGAGGAGTCTTACAACTATGAGTCAAGGCTACTGCAGAAGATTGCCATGAATCTAGTGACTCAGTGGACCATGGCGGATGAGCTGATCAACTTAGAGGATGGGTCATATAGCACAACTGACCGATACCTCATTAGGTTATTCTGGTCCTTTGGACAATGCATCGAAACTTTCAAACATTGTAGGATGGATGTATGTGTGGATGTCACATTTCTGAGTAGCAAGTACAATGATGCCCTTATGACAGCGATATCGGTGGATGAAAATAATTAGATCATTCCTCTCGCCTTTGTAATGGTTGAGAGTGAGAACAATAATAGCTGGTTGTGGTTCTTCACCTTGGTGAGGACACGTGTCGTGGGCAATAGAGAACAAGTTTGTATCATCTCAGGCTGCAACAAGGGTCTTCTACATGCGTTGGACGTGCTGCATGGTAGCACAAACTACTCCTTGCATGACATGATGTGGAGAGAAAATGGTGCATACGATACTTGGGAGCGAACCTATACAAAAGGTACCGTAACAAGTCTTTTGCAAATAGATTTGAAGGGTTTTGTTTGTAGAACCAGTAGGCGAAGTTCAATAAAATATGGAGAGAGTTAAATGAGATCATTCGCAAGATGATGACAGAGAAATAAGCACATGAGGACCATCTGCGAATGCAAATGGTTGGGAGATAAACTATCGTTAGCCGTTCATGTGCTACGTTTAGCCAGTGGATAACGGGGAAGCTAGTGGAGCGTTGGGCCTTAATCCATGACACTCATGGTGCCAGGTTAGCACATAGAATTTTAATGATCGTATTGTACCCTTTCTTATGCAAATAAGCCTTATAAAATTATTGTATCCCATGTTAGGTACAATATCATAACAACGAACATAGCGGAGACATTCAACAATATCCTAAAGGGAGTACGGGGCCTCCCGTTGTGTGCCATCATTAAGCTCATATTCTATAGAACGACGGACTAATTTTGAGACCGTGGTAATGCTATTATAAATTGTAGCACTCGATTCACACCTCAGGTGAAGGAAATCATATCCAGAAGGAGGAACAAGGCACATTTTCACCGGACGAGGATCTACGACCTGGCCAACAAGAATTCGAGGTCATGTGTCACCGTAGGTATGCTTCAAGGTATAGCGCGGGGGACGCTGTGCAGCAATATCAACTTGGGCCTCACGAGGTGAAATGCACATGCAATAAGTCAAAACTACACCATATCTCATACTCGCATGTCTTAGCCACTTCCAGGGATATGGGCAGCAATAACAGATCACAATACATAGCATTATACTTCATGATCGATGCATTGAGGAGCATACGACTTCCAAAGATGCGGTCTTTCAACATTAGAAGGAGTTACAAAGCGATAGAGGGGCCTAAGTGGGTACCTTATCCCCGAGCACGGCGCACGGATCCTGTAAGGCCTAGAGCCACAAGGCTGCAAGGTGGTATGGATGAAGCAGATGCTGTTAACGGTCTACGCAAGTGCAAACTTTGCAAATGGCCAGGAGGATATGTTCGGCCCGATAGTAAACTATCAGGCCACTATCGAACTATAGTATATTAGAGTTGTTGTATTTTAGTTTGTTGTTTGAAGTTATTCACAGTCATGGTTTGTATTCTAAATTGTTATTCATCTATTAGTTATACTACTTATTTTGTAATATATCGTATGGTACTGGCATCACACATAATGTTTTTTTATTGAACCATGAAGCTTGTTATTGACCTATTTATTGAACAATGAAGTTTTTAATATATTCTAATTTGTTATTCACATAGTTATTGAACCATAAAGCTTGTAATATATTCTAATTTGTTATTCACCTACTTATTAAACTGTTTAGCTTGAAATAATTGTCATAGCTCATGGTGGTCTTCCCAAGCTTCTTCAGCAGTGGTATGACAAGAACCATATGGGACAGATGATTTTCACAGGGTAGTAGGCACCACGATTATATAAGCTTTTTAATTGCCATGATAATTTTCTACTAACTCAGTACATGTACTGGATACCTTTTACAGTTGCTTCCGTTGTGAGCCCAGGGTGTCCACACGTTTAAGGAGTTAGACTCTCAATTCCATGACCCACTTGCACGGGCAGGACTACTACCTTTCGCTCTCATGATGGCCGGAGCTCCCATGGTGGGTGGCGGCAGGACACCTTTCTCACCAATTGATGAGTCACTACTCACATGTCTTGTTGACCGGTGATGTCCTGAGACCCACATGTTCCACTTTCCTTTTGGCAAGATGGTTGTAACTTTGAGGGACGTGGCCATGCTGACCGGACTACCAATCAGGGGTGCCCCGTTAGTAATTTCATGACCACAAAAGGAGCAGTGGAAGGATTATGTTGATGGCAGGTAATTTTTTGTTATGTAATGCACTTCAGATATTGTAGTGCTATTCAAGATTTATTGACCCTTTGCATCTTGTAGGTTTAGTGTGTAATATGACAAGAAGGATGTTGGCCTCTCTATGTTCTAGATTCATGAGCTACCACAGTTTGGTCCATGTCCACCGAATATAAACGAGGTTACAGTTATACAACACTATGACATGTACTTGTACATCCTGCTGGGAGGCATCATGTTTTGCAACATGGTAGATGATTATGTCGTCCCCCATATTGTAGGGTTAGCGAGTCAGCTTGTGTCACATCTTTATGAGTGACATCTTATAGTTGGGGATTTGCTATGCTGGCTACAACCTACAGAGGATTATGTGATGCAACCCAGCGATCAAAGAAAGGATATGTTATAGGCTGTCTACACCTCTTACAGCTATAGAGCTAGGAGTACCTCCCAGTTTGTTAGCCATGGGTGCTCAAAGAAGAAGGGATATGTTACAGGTTGTCTACACCTCTTAGTAGCTACGGAGCTACTATTCAGTCCCCATCTCTGATGGTATTGCAGATGACATGAGGCCTACGATGGAGTATCGGTGGATGCATACCAGGTTGAGATGGAGTCAGCAGCAAGAACATGGTAGCTACTCCCAGGTGCTCAATGATTTGGACGTCCTCAGTGCTGACCTTGTGGAGTGGGATCCATGGCATATGGCAGAGTGGCCAAAATTGCGACTAGAGGGCTCATCACATCATCTTGTTGGCGTGACTCAGACTTATAGATGACGAGATGCTTCTTGTTATACATGAATATCGTGGAAGTATATTCTCCTGAGCATGTACAGAGGCAGTTCGAGTACCGACAAGTGGTGCTAGTACCACACCCACGTGACGTCGGTCAGGTGCAAGAGTAAATGTGTTATTGTAGGCTGCATTAGTATCTTAGGTGATCCATATTAATGAACTATAACTGTTTATGTCACGTACAGGAGGAGCACACAAGGGGGCAGAGGCAAGCAGGACTGCACATCCGTGAATGCCGAGAACCTACAGAGGTGGACGGAGTCAGCCGCGGTGGATGTCGTCGTTCCTGCTGGACATCGCGACAACACCACGTACTAGGAGTACCTTTCGTAGTACTGTCTGCGGTCACGTGCCACCTTACTTAGCGGATTTGTAGAATCACTCCACAGACCCTTCCCCGAGGATTGTGCCTACTTTCTTCATATTGTGGTAAGTGATGCGGCACTTATAACGATTTTTATTGGTTAAACATCTGTATTACTAACATGACCCTCATCTTATACAGACCAAAGATACATACAAGATGCATACGCTTCATGTCCACTATACGTAGTCTAGGTGGTTGTGCCCTGCGTTGGATGGGGTATGACCTACCAGTCATGAACCCGTCACATGCCTCCCACAGCAGGCTCTTGTCTAGTGCCTGTGACAAACCCGTTTGGGCACAGTCACGAGAGGCACCTTCAGCTCTAGAGCATCATGTGTCACGTTCTGGTGCTGAGGACAAGTAGTGCACGCAAGCTCCTACGCTCGAGCACTGTACACTGGATTCACAGGCCCCATAGTAGACACAACCTCCTCAGACTATGCTGACACCTCCGCCTGCAACATCGAATCGTCACGAGGACGTCGTTGACTGGATGCAACAGATGCCTGACTAGAGTGGCATGCATGATTTTGATTGGGCTGCAGCAATGCAGGTCGCCAGCTTCTCCGAGCTCCTCAGCGCACAGTATCCCCAATATCCCAATGTACGTGGGGGTTCACAGTGGTACTAGCAGGGTGAGCCTTCAGCACACTAGACTCCATCGGAGCACGCTCTAGCGGCGTTCACACTACCACATGAGGATCCTTCGTCATGGTACATGCAAGGCCAAGTTAGTAGGACGGGATACACGTTTGGCAGGGGTCCCACAGGGCAGGATGATGATGATGAAGAGCATGGGAACATGTGGCAGGGGCCAGTGTGGGCCTCTTGGATGAGGGCCACACACCCACCAGACGTGTACACTCCTAGGAATTGCGCGCAGTGTCATCGTCATCAAGTTGCCAGTGCAGTTGTTCGGTGCACTTGTACTTGTTAATGACACATGTGTTATTGACTTTATTGTTATAGTCATTTCTATTATGTATTATTCATTGTATTGTTATTTTAATTATTTTTAATTTATGTAATATTTATCAAATAATTTTGGCACATAACTTTATTAGTTAATTATTTATTAAACTTTGTTACATATTAATTATGATATTTAATAATTGTTTAATATTTCTTAAATAATCAATGATTTGTACTTTGGTGCAGAGCCATAACGTTGCAGTCAAGGATCAATAAATCTATGGCGGGATCTTTGAGTACATGCTTTCTATGGACACCTACAATGATTCATATAGCACTTAATGCATCCTTGCAGGTTGTGCATGAAGGGAAGGATGATCCTTTCGATGAGAACAACCTAATCCAAGTCGTGGCCAAATTGCATGCAAGACTCTTCTATTCTACGTTAACCGCTTCGCTCCAACATGTAACCACCGAGGACCTTAGAGCCCTCTTGCACGAGCAGCGTCAAATGTATCTCAGGGTATATGATCTGACCAACCATCCTTCAATTCTAGGTTTTTCTAGAAGACAAAGAATGATAGTGATGTTGTCTGACCAGTATCTATCCCACATTCAGGTTTGTGATTTTCTATGTGGTCACCCTACGTATCTTTTTTCCATTGATTCGAATACTCCTCTTTTGCATTAGGTATTCTTGGAAGACGCACGGTTGATCAACAAAGACATCACAAACTTCTTAGTGATGTATATGCTCTTCGGCGGGGGTGTCATGCCTAGTTCGCGTAGAAGACGACGACGATCAGCGAACCTAAGGGGTACATGGGCGTCCTCTACTACTCATCCAGTAAATGACGAGGACGATGAGGATGATGTTTTCATAACCCCAATGTCTCGACGTTCCAGCAGCAATACAAGAGAAGGTTCAAGGAACACTGCAAGAAGATGTTCACGCACCACATTGATATGGCGTATAACCGACAAGGAAATAGGACGTGCTACTACCGTGATATCTTAAGATGATGATGACGACGACAATTTTATGCCATAACGACCCCTCCCTTTGAGGCTTCCATCTTCGGAGGATATTGATGACCCTAAAAATGATGGTGAATTTGTTGGTACCATCCTTATAACTTTCCATTACCACATCAGAGACGACAACCACCTTACCCAAATAGCATTGACTAGCACATTTGGCATTCTTCTGGTAATTTGCATCACCACTTTCCTCCGCCATCTTGAGATGATCTAGGTATTTAACATCTATGCACTATGAACTATGCAAATGCCAAATTGGACTATTTATTTTGTTTACCTTTCCATTTCATTCGTTCAGTTCGATGGGTATATTGTTAGTGTCTTACATTAATGTACTATGTTATGAACTATTTGTGAACTTTATGTCTAATCAATGTGGTGTTAAGTTTATTATATTAGCATACTAGCTAAGCACAATTTTTTACAACATATGAAAAGCATTGCTTACAAAGCTACTTAAGTATCGTTTCACCAAACCCGCTCACGTACTCACGAATACACTTCAATGCATACAGACGACTACTTCATCTCCACCACAATCTCATTGTAGGTCAATTATCAAACAAGAGGGACTCATCACCTCATCACACACTGCAGCATTGATTCATGCACAAATTTTTTACTATCGTTGCAATTATGCTCGTTAATGAGCTTACCAGAGTATCTGATGCCCTTCATCAATATAAGGCACTACAGCATTGGCTCATACATAGGTTTTTCCCTGCCACAACACCTCTATCCTGACTCAGGTTTTAGACATGTCAATGCTTATGCTAGTGTCCTCTTATGACTAATGTTGCAGCACAAACACCTTGGGGACTGGCATAGACTGGAGTTGTATCACCAGCACCTTGGGGACTAACATTAATTGCAGCTCTAGCATCAACCATGTGTATGAACCATTCAATACATAAGGATTGCTTACTTTAGGATGAATGCTTAAGGTAGGCTTTTACTTTGGATTAAGATCAAAGGGATATATGTTACTTCTACACCCACTCAAAATCAACAGCTTTCGCAGTGAATGCTTTCAAAGGATTCTATGCCTTTATGCAGAGGCAACAATAACTCATTGCTAAACTTTTGCATAATGAAATGACCACACCAAGCAACAGCTTTCACAGGGAATCTCTGTCGAACATCAATGCCACAACTTTTCTAACTTTCATGGGGAATCCTATGCTCCAGCCCCCAGCCAAACCCATGCACGCAGTACATGCACTAGCCCCCAGTCACCATAAATAACCCCACCCTCATCCATGGATAGACCACTTCTTTCTCAACTCTCTCATTTGCAATGTCTTCCTCAGCTGCATCAAGCCCACCCAAGAAACATTAGGGGATTTTCATCCCCTAGGGGGTCGAACTGCCAATGTGCTTATATGACAACCCTTGTAGGCTTTGCGAGTTTCAGGAAATCTCTTACAACTATGGTCTACGCTTATTCATGTGTGCCAATTACCAGTACGACAAACCTCGATATGGACCGTACGAGTACCCACCGATATAGCCATGTATATCACTCATGTGGTACTTTCCGTATGATTTCATTCATTGTCTTACTAATCTCTCCTCTTGTTTCATTTGTCCAGTCTCCTCCACTTATCTGTGACTTCATGGAATCGCTGGACATAGAGCAAAATGAGCACCAGAAGCGGTGGGTCGATATGAGCATGCGGTGGAGGAGGGAAGCATACGAACGTTGGGAGTACCAGCAACATTAGGAGGAACTACGACTCAAGCGTCAGGAGGAGGCGCGTATGAGGAAGGCAGCGAAGGAGCACGCTACAGCTGAGGCACATGAAGCAGAGAGGGAAAGGAAGCAGAAAAGAGCCCGTCGTGCTAAAGCGGAGGGCCTCGATGCCCTGCGTAAGGGAAAATATCCTAGGTACACTTAGTAGAGAGCATCTATTTTAACCCGGTCTATTTTCATTCCCTAAGACATGTTAGGTTTAGCAGTGATATACTATTAAGTTAGTCTTTAAGCATACCGTATATGCCAATATTTGTTTTTGTTATCTCTTTATGGTTAGGGTTCATTGGCGCAGCGACGAAAAACCTCATATCCAATGTAATGTTTATCAGTGTATGTAACCTTTATGTCAGGTTATATGATAATTATACTTCACAATTATTATTGTTCGACAAATTAGATTTTGTATCCTGTCAACGTTAATTCATTAAAAAGTTAGCCACACAAATATATTAAATGAATAATAAAATGTTGACAACATTACATTGAAATAAATTTACATACACTCACTCATCTAGTTCCTTCTTTTATTTATTCGCTCGTGGCTTGATAAAATAAAGTTGTGCTACTGCACTCTATTTAGCCCCACTATCACCAGTAGGTATTGTACTCTATGCAAAAAGATGACACAAAATGATACACACTGATTCATCAAGTTCATTTCTTTATTTATTCGCCTGTGCTCTAATGAAACAAAGTTACGCTACTGTACTTTATTCAGCCCCACTATCATCAATGGATACTACACTCTATGAAGAGAGATTACACGAAATGAGACATGACAAGACACGATGTGAGTGATGAAGCAGCGCATGCAGGGCTGGCCTATTTTCAGAACATGAGGTGCCAAAAACGACACCGTACACTGTATTCGGCACCTCAGATGCCGAATACAGGGTTTTTCGGCATCAGTGCCGTATTCGTTACCTCAAGTCCCAGAAACAGTCTGACCCACCTATTTCGGTGTTCGTGTTCCAAAATCGGGTTTTCGGTGTTTGAGGTGTCGAATACAAATACTAGATTTGTAAATATGTCGCTATGTTATCTATTTTGGCAATAACAGTGGCGTAGGCAAAAATAAAAACATAGACAACATATTCTACTATATTTGCCAAAATAGACAACATATCGGCGTATTTACAAATTTAGCATATGTATTCGGCACTTCAAGCACTGAAAAATTAATTCCAGTACCTGAGGCACTGAAAAATGATGGGACCGCCTGTAGGTGCTAAATACGGTGCTTTATTCGACACCTCAGGTCCCAAATACAGGCTGGATGTGGTGCTCACGTCCCTTCACATCGCATCTTCTTGGTGTTTTCGGTACATCTCCCCGCTGCTTTCGCTTTTGTTGATTTTTTTGGCCCACGCGTTGCTGTCCCAGTGGCTTTTATCCCCCACGCTGCTGTGTTTTGTTGTAAGATGAGAGTAGGGCGGTAAGGAGCCGCGGCACGAGAAGAGAGGAGACGAGTAGCAACGCGAGCAAAGGAGAAGCAACGCGAGGTGAGGAGGAGCAGCAGCGCGAGGAGAGGAAAATCAGCCTGAGGCAAGGAGGAGCAGTAGCGCGAGTTACAGTATGTATTTAAATTATGTATTTAATTAATACTTACAACAATAATAATAATTAGAATAAGCAGATTGTTTAATCTGTTCAATTACATTTGTTTAACTATTTGCTTAGTTTGATTATATAAATTTGATTAATTGCTCAATCAGTGTAATAGTAATTAACATGAATTTGTATAATAGTAATTAGCATGAATTTGTATAATAGTAATTATTTGCTTAGTCAGAGTAAATGGATTGTAAATAGTAATTAACGTGAATTTTATTAGTTAGTGTAATTAGATTATTTAATTAATTTAATAACATAATGACCTAGTGGTGGCACTTTGTTCTAGTGGTGGTATAGCGTGATGGCCTAGTGCATGCTTGCTCTCCATAGGTGTAAGTAGAGTGTCGGTGCAATGAGAGAAAAGAGAGAAAAAGAAAGAAAAAGAAAAAATATAAATTTTTGAAAGATTCATAAAACTTGGGCTGGACAAAAAGATTCGATTAAATTCACAATGCATGAAAAAATTGTCAAATTAAATTTTTTAAATAATAGTGGTGTGTGCCTGTTTAATTAGTATTTTAATTCAATCTATTAAAATAGTGGTGCACACCAAACAGCTGCATAGCTAGAGAGGTGGTTAAAGATGAGATGTGATGTGAATGATGGATAGATAGTTGTGTAAGCCTACTTTTGATAAAAGAAGGGATCTGTTACATGTTGTCTATATTTGGATTTTTGCCCCGTTCGCCATATGATGCATTGATGCTGCTAGCTGCCTAGCTAGGCTTCAGGATGGCATTCTTTTCGGATGGACTTCGAAATAACATTTGGAAGTCAAATGTTAGCACGACATATATACATATATCATAACACGTGTATGTAGATGTACATATGCCATGATCATAACTTCAAGCCTATTTCCTTCAACACAAGTGTTTCGCGGATTTGAAACATGCCGTTTGTGTTTGAACTGCTATATTACATAACTGTGAATATATGCGAGCGTGCCAGTATACAGTCGTATACGAAAGGAATATGAGACAAAATGTAATTGAAATACGTAACTTTATTTATTTATTTATTATCGAAATCATAAAGTACAGTTTCATTTGTTCATACATACGTACAAACGCACACGCTATCTGACTAAACTTCCGGGCGATCATCAGTCCTGGTTCTCAAGGCCTCGTGAGGCCGCCGGTTAATTACATCCGGCTTTCCGGACTACCTCCGATTAAGCTACTGCACTGGTCGTCATTAGACCGTCTCCGAGTCTGTAAGGCTGTAGACACATGCATCAAAGACAAAGCAAAGTGAGCGTTAGACAATAAATAAAGGGACAATTGCAAAGAAACCACTACTCCTGTTGTTATTTCAAGCTTGCCACTAGAAAATTACAAAAATACCATTAAAACTGTCATTCGAGTGGCATCCTTGCAAAAAATAAAAAACCAGGGAGGTATTTGCAAAAGCCCCATAAATAAAAGCAAAAGACGGGACAAACAGTCTAGTATGAGCTTTATGGACTGTTTATATATCTTGGGTCATCATCGACCACGTAGGCCTCAGAATCTGTAGCCCCTCATCATCGGTCGTAGCCTCAGGTACTACAAGGAGATAGAGGGAGAGAGACTCCAGCTACTCTACAGTTCACTAGCTACAACCTCTCGGGAGCCCGTGAACTACAATGTTTCTAAACTCCTATCTACAACCCCTAATCTCGACAACATCCCACAGGCAACTCACCAAGCAGCACCATGCCAGCAACACGCGCCCGGAGGCACTTAGATCCCCTGGTGGCATCCGGCGGCCATCTAACACCCAACCGGCGACGCATGAACACAATAGCAAACGAAGAAAGGGGCAGTGCCTATGCGCACTCATCAAAACACATGATAACACGTCCAATTCGATGGCCATGGCGCAAGCGCCGGCTGGAGCCCATCACAAATTAGGAAGCACCGAGGACCAGCACACCTCCACGGTCACGGTAATGAGGTTGGTGGGCTTTCATCACAGAACAAAAGAACAGCCAGCCACCGAATCAAAGCACGACACATCTCCATGGTCACGACAATGAGGCCGACCAGATCATAGAACACAAGAACGGCAGGCCACAAAATCAAAGCATGTAACATCTCCACGGTCACGGCAACGAGGCCAGCCGGATCACCATAGAACAAAGAACAGCCAAACCAAATCATAGCACATCTCCATCTCCACATCCACAACGCAAGAGGCCGGCTAGGACTCAACCTACTCGCACGGACACATGCACAAAGCGCCGGCTGGCACCACACCTACATCTCCACGGCCACGGTGCAAGAAGCCAACCAGGACTAACCTGCTCGCACGGACACGGGCACAAAGCACCGACTGGTGTACCTGTGCAGTCATGGCAACGAGGCTTCGAATCCAAACACCAACAAAACCAACACCTCAACGGCAACGACAACAAGGCCGGCCGGAACACCTGCTTGCAAGGCCACGGCGCGAAGCCAACCGGCGTACCTATACGGCAACAAGACCGGAGAACACATGTGCGGCAAAAGATCTGTAACAAAGAAGAAGGAGGAGGGGCGCAAGGCAAAGAGGCACGACGCGGTCAGCTTCTCTTCTCCTCAGTGCTCCCATCAATGGCGACAGGGGGTAGGGGCTTCACCCTTCCCTCTCTCTGCGCCCCCCTGAACTTGACCCCCTTCCTCTGCTTTTATAGGCCAGCAGCCCGGGGGCGGATCGAGATTGAATCGGTTGTGACCTCCTTAGATTGTGGCGAAGAGATAAGCTCTGATTTGGTTGGGATTGGGATGATTTGAACTGGAGATAGGATAGGCGTTTTATTTGATACAATCGGTTGGAGATAGAGAGGAGGGGGGGCGCCTGGCTTAGATGGCAGGGAGAGGTGGCTTGGCGCAGGAGAGAAGTAAGGGGGCGACGCCCATGGTCTCTGGCGGCTGGGGTAAGAAGAGGAGCAAGAGAGCGCTTGGCCTGGGGTGGTTTAGCTGGGAGGAGGAAAAGAGATGGGCAGTCGGGCCGACCTGCTGTGGGCCAAGAAAAGGGGAAGTGGGCCAGCCCGGCTTAGCACGGGAGAAAGGGCGAGAGAGGAGAAAAGAGGCACAAGCTAGCTGTGGCTGTTTCTCTTTTTTTTATTATATATTCATATGCATGTATATGTGTAGAAATATTGTGTGGATATACGACAAAATGCCGTCGTACAACAAGAAGCAACCAGTTCATGCCAAGATGGACACCAATGCTACCCCGGATCATAAACAACATCAGAATGGAGACGCATGTTGTCACGCCCCGAATATAGGCTCACACGACAACTACCACATAATTATAGATAAAAACTCATAACCATATTAAGGCAAAAAAAAAAGATAAAATATATACAAATAAAATTAGTGGTTTACAGAGTAATTAGTAGAATCTTTATTTATATGAAAATTCATAATTTAAATATTTATAGATCTAACTTATTTTGAGGTAAAATATTGAACACTACACTATTGGTATAACCCAAAATTTCTTGTGCATAGCACCTAAGTTGTCGATGCCTTTGATCATGAGCTTGAGATTCTGCATTTACCACATAAGACAAGTATGAGTATAAAATACTCAGCAAGATAAAGACATTACATGTATACTTAAACATAAATTATTCTGATATCAAAACTTCATTATTTATTTAGCCCTGTCAATATTGTCTAATCACTAATACCACATCATGTTTTATATCACGACGAGGCTTGAGGTTTTCCTATAGACAGTTCTAAATGATACTTTCGATGCACATGCTGCACCATACAGGTGAATAAAATAGTCTCGGCTACATGATTAGATCTTTCACTAGACACTCTCGGTAACTCAAAATGTATCGACTGTTCACGTCAATATCCACTCTACCATTAGTGATCAACAACAGTATGAATAATTGACTAAATATATGTATTTCGATTCTAGAAATGCAAGTATTAATTAAAATGTAACATCGAGCTATAATATTAATGGATAATAATACATAATAAAGAGAAATAAAAATATTGAAATATAATCAGACAATAATTCTGATATAACTATATTATTGGTGTGAATGTAGCTTGCTAATAAAGTTACAATAATAATATAGTAGGGTGTCAATGTAGTTTGCTAATAAAATCACAATAGTAATAGAGTAGGGTGTCAACGTAGCTTGTCTAGGTTATGCTAAAATCTCAAATAAATAGTTAGCCCTCTATATAGTTTTAGCTTGATATTATCAACACTTCAACATAGATTTATCTAATAACCTATTGAAAGCTAGAATACCAAATATAATAGAACTAGAAATCAAGAATACTACTAATTATCTTGCTCTCAAAGTATCCACTAGAGCTTATGTGTGAGACTGTCTCAAGAATGAGAAGTATGATGAATGAAGAACAACCATGCCCCTATTTATAGTGTTCAATTACTTAAGGATCAAGTTATCTAGTTCTTATCTCTACTATTTTCCTTAGGCAAGAAGGAAGATTTCCTTAGCTATTAAGGATGGTTACTTGGCGATCAAGGAAGCTTTACTTAGACATTAAAAAAAATTGCCTTAATTACTAAGAATGTTTCTTAAAGTGCAAGTCAAGGTATAATCTTAGAGATAAAGTCAACACGTGGGTTCCCACACGTAAGTCTATATTCTTATTTTATTATTAATTAAATATTTAGATTAGATTAGTAAAGAATTATCTTAGACTAATTGCAGTACTTAAAATAGAGTTATTTTGATAATGCAAGGTGCTATTATTCTTAAGCATTAAATTTATTTATGATCAATTTAATTCTTAAATTAGTTAGTCAAATCTCTAATTATCTTATAATTAATTAACTGTCGCACAGGTCATCTGAAACCCGTCAGAAGCCTGCACAGAAGCAGCAGAGGAACCGGCCCCTACATCTCATTTGCTTAGCACACGAGCTTGAGAATTCACACGAGGCGCCGCAGAAAAGTGACAGCAAGGTATTGAGTGTAACTAATGTTTCATAAACCATAACTGAAAAAGTTCTGTTTGTTCTACAAGACTCTTACGTGATTTACACCTACCCAAGTGGTATTCAGTTTCATCGTATCGATTACTGCCTGTAACCCATTTCAGCTTATCTGGATACGCAGGGTATTTACAAAACTATACGCGGCAAAACAGGAACACCCCTTTTTTCAGCAGCCACCGCTCGCGGGCTCAATCGAGCTTCGCAGGCCGTTGCCCCTGAGCGACGTGCAGTGCTCCTCGGCTTCGGACTGGGAGCAGATGATCACCACCGACAGCCCGTTCACGTGCGCCTCTTGCATGATATTCACAGCGTTGTCGACAGTCATCCCAGGGATCACTTTCATCAGGACCTGGACGACGTACTCGCGTCTGTTGTAGTTGTCGTTGTGCAGGATGACACGATATGGAGGCGTCATTTTGCGTTTTTTCCTGCAGAACAAATGAACTTGGTCATGACATGGTTTCCAAGCGTGCAATCAGGTATAGAACCAAAGACTACCATGACCATTTTATGATGTTTACAGCTCAACGAGATCAATTAAGCTAAACAGAAAACTGAAAGTGGCATAGCTATCCGCAAGGTAGCACTGGTGCACTGGCCACTTTTCTGAGCATCAATGTGTCAATATGCCATATACAATAATATGTTGTCCAGTGCCACAGGTATAACCACTTGGGGTGCTAGACAGAGGCTTAAAGGGTCCAAAAATTATATGACGTCATATTGTCAGGCACAAGACAGGTTATTGTACTTTCGTAATTGAAGCCCTACCAACAAAAAAAAAACACTTCGATGAACTATGTTCCTGGTGAACCACCAAGAACCACAGAGTTAAGGAGAAAAAAAAACATCTATGCAACCAACCTTCTAGTTCAGAAACCTGGTTTATCAGGAATCTGAATATCCTCAGGCGTATGCATGAAGGTATGAAATATGAATATTTGATGCAACCCTGGAGGTAAAACATGGAGCCTCTTTGCAAAATAAAATAATACAAGAAGGCTACCTGCTCACATCCAACATTAAAACTGCACCACAAAGTGCCAAAACACCCCCAAACTAGAAGCAACCATGTACCTACCAATTGTGGCACCAAGTACTATCTGTCCCAAAAATTTCTAACTCGATACAAAAGCAGAATATGTACAAAAAGACAAGCGTTCCAAGACCACTTGAAGCCTACAAAGAGACCACTGTACGTGCAATGTAACTGAAATTGACTCAATGGCGAGCCCCAGTTGACGTAACCATGATAATATCAAAAACAAGTTTCTGGAAAAGCGAAGGAACTTGCACGTGGCAATAAGAAAAAGAGATGTACAGCTATCTGGTTCAGCTGGAGGTACATCAGTCACATCTTCAGTGCCTCTGGGGTATTTTTATTATTTTTTTCTTTGTGTATGAATAAATTGGACAGTTTGGTCCCAGTAACAACAGTGAAACAAATATGGAGTAGTTGACAACTTAGTTATCTGTTTGGAACCACTTAGTAATGTGTTTCATTTTTTCACCTTCCATCATTAGGTGCAAAAGAATACTCTAACCTGCTGTGTTTAATTCTAGACTCTAAATCAGACAATGCAAAATTCAGATCCCTCCTTTTCTAGAATTTACACGTACTAGGAATAGAAACAAAAGTGACAGAGGATATAACACTTACTTCACATCAAATTCAGACTCACGACTAGGAGTAATTTTTTCTATTGGCCGATCAAGCACACCACCACCTTTGCCTGGTGCAGCTGCTACCAGAGCCATAGGAATGGCAAGACTTTGGCACCTTCCCTTGTAAATAGAAGATTTATCTCCTGCAGGACAAGAAAAGGAACATGAAAGATTAGACCAACAATCCTGCAAGAGGAACCATGGACCAAGATGACACAATAAACAATTTTTCATCTATATTAAAAATCATCATAAATCTAGCACACAGTTCTTGGTCACAAATTTCGCTGAAAATGAAGGAACGAAGTTTGAGAATAGTCTGACGGTCATGCAGTAATAGACAAGAACCATAAGCTTCAGTATTGGTGGATCGAAAACAGAGCAGGACTTCATAAGCATCTCAGGTCAGGTGTGGATTCAATCATCATCTTAGTCATTTAGGGTTTTCAAGAACACTAGAAAGAATGATCAGCAATTGGCAGCAGCCATCAAGGAAAAATACATGTGGAGAATGGCTGGGCGGTTGTGGTTGATTCTTTATTTCAATAGTAAAGTGTGTCTTAAAATTTTGGTGGTTTGTTGCAGGATGTATCTGTTAAATGGACCAATTGTGCATTCTAACAACTGCTAGTCTGCCACCGCTCTTATCCGTTTGGATAGGTGGCCTAGCAGTTGGAACCGATTGTTAATATCTATCGTCTATAAAGAAAAGACACACCAGATCTGAGTTCTTGAAAGACATGGACAAGAGCTGTAGTGCTAACACAGTCCATGTCCATGACACAATCAAACAGAGAACCAAAAGCTAATGGAAAATGCTAATGATGTTAACTTTGCACCTTCCACATTTGTTCTTGCCGCTACCAAGAACAGAGGGAATAATTTGACCTGACGTGAGTCCCCTTCCTCTTGCCAACACGAGGCGGCCATTCCGTAGCAGGAAACTGACGGATTCCCCCTTCCCAACCTTCGAAACAACGGCCGAATTCTTGCAAAACCAGAACTGTACTTCCTCCTCGGCACTCATACTCCATTTGGAACCCGACACTCCATTCCCCTACAGTTCTAGCTCGACCAGAACCACGCGAACGGCACAAACCCCTACTTGTTGCATCAACCTTATCCAATACGAACCCAAAAGGTACTAGTACTACTAACTACTCCCCCAATTCGCATCCGAGAAACAAACAAACGGGAAGCCAAGAACCGCAAGCGAGAGAGAGATAGAGAGTGAACACCTGCCACCGAGTGGCGATTCTTCGGGAGGCGGCTCGCCGCCGAGAGCGCGATACGGCTGGGCACCGCGGCCTCCATGTCGCCCACCGCCGTTGCCGCGGCTCAGAATCGGTGGTCGGAGCCTGCTGGTCTCGGGATCTTGGGTCCTCGCGGTGGCGATGCTCCGTGGGCCGGTCGATGAGCGGTCTGGAGGCGAGAATATTTGTGGCCCAGTAATTAGGTTGACGTCGCGGGAGTGCCACGTGTGAGGCCAGTCTGCGGTCCGGGCTTCTGGGCCATTGGTGTCTTCAGATTTTTTTTTTCATTTATCTTTTATATATTTCAAAAATACATTTAATCTTTAATCATTTATCTTCTATACTTCTCCAAATTACTGTATTACATTGCTTCCACGTGTATAAACACACACGTACAGTGCTAGTTGAAACTTGACAGCACATGCTCCTAGTTAAATTACCCTTGTGCCTTTGGTGGTTGGTGGAGACTGGAGGACAGGGAGATAGGGTCCCAAATCCCAAGGGGCTAAAATGGATTTTTTTTTCATTTCCTTGCTCTAACCAGAGTGGATTCAATACTATAGAAAAAACTATAGTAAATTCGGTACTCTCTCAAAAAAAAAAAAAAACTAGAGCAGATTCCACAGAGTAAACATCAAAATTGAAATCCATTTTTGACACATGAAATTTGTAGTGCTTCTACTGGAAACGATTTATTTCTCACATAGAATTTTTTGCCAAAACGGTCACTATTGTAGAATATACATTTACTGTTTTAAAATCGGCAATACGCAACGGGAAGTGAAAGTTACACCTCAATCACTGTCAGTTATACAACCGGGACTGAAAGTGGTTCCGGCATTAAAAAAAGAAAGAAAACGAGCCGATTCAAAATCGAGTCGGCTTGGCTACCGCCACCGCCAGCGCGCTCCGCCGCCATTGTCACGCTAGCTCGATCTTGCACCATAGCGGCACGAAGGCCGCTTCCACAACACACAAGGTCGCACCCTACTTACC
This sequence comes from Phragmites australis, assembly GCF_958298935.1. Lineage (NCBI taxonomy): Eukaryota > Viridiplantae > Streptophyta > Magnoliopsida > Poales > Poaceae > Phragmites > Phragmites australis. The sequence goes on from NC_084938.1 coordinate 19,459,242, forward strand.
GCTCCGCCCACACCCTGTCGTGGAGCGAGCATCCCGAGGCTAGCCCTTCGTCCTCGAGCTCGCCGCCATTCACAACCTTTGTCGCCTCCTTCGAACTACGAACCTGACCGCCTCCTCCTCCATGGCCCTTGGTTCCAGCTGAAAGTGCATCTAGCCCATAAATATGATTTTGGTAATTAATGATAATATCTATAGACTAATAATTATGTTGAGAATTATTAGTAGGTTAATCATAGGAGATGCATAAGTGATAAACATGAGTTTATTGAGAAATGTCGTGAGATTAAAGAAATACATCGAAGTAATTAAGCTCTAGGTGAAGCTAATGAGATAAAAGGAGAAGCTCAAGAAGATTGACAAGAAGCATGAAGACAAAGTCACTTGTGGAGATTACGTGACTAAATATATGAGATTATGAATTATATTTTATGGACTAACCCATGTGCTTTGTGCTTAAGAGTGAGTTAGAGTTAGGTTATATAAGAAGGCATGAGTTGAATTAAAATATTCAATATGCCAAATTGGAAGATCAAGGTCAAGACAAGCTTAGTGGACAACTTATATACTTGATTCTTACGGTTCGTGCCTTGGTGGTGAACCATAAGAAGATGATGTGAAAAGATAAGTCTTCCACGCTTGGTATATGGTAAGTTATCAAGAGAGCTTTATTGTGCTTCCGAAAATCAAGTGATGATTAAAATGACTAAGTGAATAAATTGATGATACTAGATACAATGTGGTTTTCTATGACATGACGGTGAAAGACAAGCAATATTCGGCTGCGATGGACCATTCAGTGGTAAAGGGCAAGTAAAGGGTTTGACGCCAAAGGCCTGATGTGATGGTGAAGGGCGAGTGAAGGTTTTGCGCCAATGGACCGTGCAAGGTCATGAGAAGCTATGGCAGATTCACATCAATTACATGAAGAATGCAAGAAGATGTGGAGTGAAGAGCAAAGATTGGACTTCATATATTGAAGGACATCAAGTGGATTGAAGATATAAAAGAGGTTAAACTTCATGAGTTGATGAACATCAAATTAAAATCCGAAGTGGACATTGCTCAAGGCAAAAGTATAAATGATATGAGACTAATGTGCTATAGTCCCAATGACGAAATAACTTTGACGTTGACGCCTCTTAAGGTGAAGAAAGAAGATGGTATGAGGGTGTTCCTATTGGTATAAATTTTCTATTTGAATTTGAGTATAGGAATGCCGTTTTATTAAGAGGGATGTACCATTGGTAGCTTTGTTTATGTCTCAGTGCTCAAAGTATCCATTTAGCATAAAGATGAGAGACACAAAACATCCCCACGAACACCGGAAAACTCTAGTGTGCTAATAGTACCCGGATGTTCCGGGCTGATCCGAAAGTTCCGCATAGCTGGAACATCTGGATTTTCTCCGAAATAAGGTTATCGGGTCGAAGTTCTTTCTGGACCCGAAAGGTCCAGATTGGGTCCAAAATCTCTGAATTCTGGATATGGTATTCGGAAGGTCCGAATTGTTTTCGGTTTAGGTCCGCAGGTTGAACTAAGTTTTGGATCCGGAAGTTCCAGGTGAATTCGGAACCTCCAGATTTTGTTAAATCGTCGAGGTTCTGAGTGAAGCTAACACAGGGCAACCTGGAAGTTCCGGATGAATCCAAATTTATCTGTAACGGCTAGTTTTAGGGAGTTGGGTACATATACCCCCCTCACCCTCCTTTGGCTACTGCTAATGCTCCCCACAAATATACTCAAAGCTAAAGCCATTTGAGCTCTCCCCACTCTAATTTAGTGTGAGATTTGAGAAGAGAAGTGAGTTGGGTTAAGAGATTAAAACATTGAGTGCAAGTGATCTGAACTTCATTCTTGAGCACTTGAGTTCATAGCAAGCAAATCTTCGATTGTGTTTTTTTACTCTTGGAGATCAAGGTCTCCTAGATGGCTAGGAGTCGCCGGTGAGCACCCAAGCATGTGGTGTGCCGTAGAAAATTTGTGAATGCCTGATTATGCCTCCGCAAGAGAAGAAATCAAGAGTAAACCCAAGGGGCACAACGGTGTAGCATTGGCGAGGAAAATGGTTAAGAAAGACCCAACTCAAGTGTGACCGAGCTTCCTCAATGGAGGCGTAGGAACCTCAAATGGAGGTGTCTGAACTTCGAGAAACAAATCGCGCGTCTCCTGTCTTGGTTTGATTGTTCTTGCTTTCTATTTAATTCTATTTGCTTGATCTACTTGCTCATGTGAAATTAACTACAGGTGCTCTATGGATCTATTTAAAATCATCTTTTGGAACACACGGCTTCATTTGATTTGAGCTAGAACTCATTAGGCGTAGTTTAGTTTTAGTTTCGAGCTCTGTGACCAGAATATCTGGGTTGAGCATGGAACTTCCGAATAAGGCTGGAAGTTTTGGATTAAACTTGGAGGTTCCAGATTCTATTTAATCTGCTATGAAGTTTAAATTTTTAGGAACGTCTATTCACCCCCCTCTAGGTGAAATCTCATTTCTTTCGCCAGCAACCCTTACTCTAACGACAATGACCCCCATTGCCTCAATAGGTCAGATAACCTCCTCTTGAACGAAGGGTAGAAGGCCATGGAACCCAAATCTACTCCTCCATCAAGGCGTTGTCGGAGCGGAGACGGGGCATAGCCAACGATGGGGCCGTCAGGTGTGTCGTGGTGGCCACCGATGTGATGGTTGTCGACCTAGCGTGTGATGTGGAGGACGACGCAGCGGCCAGCGAGCACACACATGCAAGCGCATGCACACACGGAGCAGCCCCGACTTTGAGCAGCAATGGCGCAACGATGAAGTGGCGTCTCATGGCGGAGTTGCGTGTGGCCATGGTGGAGCGGCGGCTTTGTGGCGGCTGCATGCGGGCTACGACCATGGCGCAAGAGGGTGGTGCGGATCCGCGTGTGGGTGTCGCGTAAAGAGAGCGAGAGGAGGAGATGAAGATAAGGGGCTAAGAGAGGACGTGAGCGGTCCGAGCTGATAAGGTCGTGAGCCAAAAGTTGAATCAATAAATTTTTTGGGTCCGGTCCCTTAATACTACCGGCTAGTATTACACACCGGCAGTTATTCTTATCACTGTAGGTTCGTATTACGGATTGATAATAATAACTATTTTCACTGTCGGTTCATGCTCATATTAACTATTATTGCCGGGTTTTTTTATGAACCAATAGTAATACTCTATCACTGTCATCTTGTAAGGAATCGGCAGTGATGAGCCAGCAAATATGACTATTTTTGTAGTAGTGTGTTTATTATATTGTTAGCTCGTTTGACCTAATTCTTTCTACTTTCAAGTAGTCATTATGCAAGACAGTTTTTTATTTTTAGTTGTTTATACTCAATTAATTAACACCGTTGTTCATTCTCAAATTATTCTTTTTTTAACGAAATGAGAATGGGAATATGCCCTTAAAATTCTAAAAAGAATTACCGGCGCCTTTTGGCTTCAAGTTTAGTTTATGCCCCTAATTTGTTTTCAAGAAGAAGCGGTATGTCTCACAGTTCTTTTTCATCAACAAGACAATGTAATGCCTCGAATTCTCTTATATTTTTATTCCACATTGCCGTGTTACATACAGAAAATCATCGGCATTATCATCTTGAAGAATGTAGCATAAAGTCCTCTATTAAGTTACTGCTTAATTCCTCTCTAAGATTCACAACAGCAACGCAGGACATGTGGTATAATGGTATATAGCACCAGGAAGTGGAAGTGGAGGTGAGGACACATGGGAGTGAAGGCAAAGGCGGTACCTGGAGCATGGAAACAATATCTAGGAATTAGTGGTGAGCAAGGGAGAGTTTTGTGTTATGAGATGGGAGAGATTTTGGATTTGGAATGGACTGAAAATGCCGATTGAAACCGATGCAGGTTTTAGTTGAGCAGTAGATAATAAGAGATAAAATAATCGAATGCCATTAAAAAATTGGACCTTTTAAGCGCAACTTTCCCAAAATTTTAAACTAAATGAGAACATACTTAACTCCATACTATATTTAATTTAACCAACTCGATCTTCTCATTCTAAAAGGATATATAAAGATCGATTGTTTCGCGTCAATAATGATAACGATTGTTGGTTAATCCTTCACGTCTGAATTAACCTTGTTCCCAGGTGCGATCAGACAAAGCTCCACTGTGATAATCATGAAGATGATGGTAATCATATGGTGATGGGGCCGTGCTTGCGTATGTGCATAAGTGGAGGCAGCCAGGCAGGCATGGTCCACCTCGCTTCATGCGCCGGTCCCGTGCTGCGTGCTGTTGGGCCTTGCCCCTGCTCCCCCGCAACATCCAGCGTAGCAAACACAGCACATGCACCAGCCTTTTATTCTAGCTTCTAATCTTTAGAAAGCCTGCCGGCTTCTAGGTTTGTCCCATGTTCTGCATAGAAATGTGCTACCCTGCTAGCTCTCTAGCTAACTTGACCAGAAGAAACTCCAAACAGAATCAAGAACACAGAACATCATAATAAGATCTAGGAAATCTAGCGTAGTCCTGTATGTCTGTTGATCTAGGATAGCATATGAAGCAAGGTCATAAGCTAGCTAGAGTCTTGATCGGAATCCTAGAATAAGATTCTATAAAATCTACAATCTAAACGATTGAACTCTTATGTCAAGTCTTCTATTCTAACAAAACCGCAGTAAAATTACAACTATTATATATTTACATATATCCAAAAAATATATTGTCCACGTGGAAATTTGCTAGGAAACGAACGGAGAAGCAAGGTTGTAGCAGTACCCCAACTAGATCGAATTAATGAGGATTGTCATTTTCCAAATAACTAGTTGCTATATGTCCTAAATACAATTTATATTTTAATATTTGTTAACCGTTTTTATTTCAGCCTTATTTGTATGAAAAAATAATTATCTTCCACTTCCTTTACAACGAAAGAAATTTTAAGCATATTTTGGACAAACGATTGAACTTCTGCAAAAAATCTTCCAATCATATAAATCTAAGAAAATCTTGTTTGGATTATACGACTCATCCAGCAATCTGATTCTTTCAAGATAAAATCCATTCAACTTAAAGTCTCAACTCTGACTTTCTTGAAATGGAGTCCACGAACCTTATGTAGTAATTGTATGGCTGCCCCAGAAATCATGCAATTTTTGCAACATATCCCTTCAATATTTAGTAGGCTACAATATATCTTATGAAACTAGGCTCATTTTGGTTTGAAAAGGTAGACGCCAATGATATATAAACATGCATGGCATGGAACATATACATTGTTATGTGTGTCATTTAATGTTATTTCCTAGTCCTCTCCCATTTTTAAGAAAGGGATAAATGCAAAAACCCCCCCAAAAGTCACTTGGATTTTGACTTTCCCCCCCAAAAGTTGTTTTGTTGCAAAAAACCCCTCAAAGGTTTGATTTTGTTGCAAAAACACCCCCAAAAATTCAAAATTTTTTAAAACAAATCACAAAAAATTCTAAAAAAAACTAGAGACAATTATAAGACCTTTTGTGAAATTTGTTTTCAAAAATAATATCCTTTGCATCATATTTCATGGAGAGTAAGTTTGAAAAAAAAGAAAAACGTGCAACTCATTTATTAATTCGAGTTAAATGCATAGTTAATTATTTACTAATCCAAAAATCATGAAACAAAATTTTTTAGTCTTCTTACATGATCCTCTATCTTGTAAAAATACATGAAATCTTGAAATAGTTATCGTAACGTGCAGGATTCAGTAAATGGGTTGCAGATAGATTAATTCATAACTAATCCATAACACCCCCAAAATTAGTGAAACCACTTTTATTAGTTTACTTAAACAATTATTTGTGTAGGAAAAATAATGGTAGACATAAAAAAGTTAAAATAACATGAGTTAATAAATGAGCTGCACATTTTTCTTTTTTTTCCAAACTTCCTCTCCATGAAATATGATGCAAAGGATATTATTTTTGAAAACAAATTTCACAGAAGGTCTTAGAATTGTCTCTAGTTTGTTTTAGAATTTTTTAAATGATTTTTTTTATTTTTTTGAATTTTTAGGGGGTTTTTTGCAACAAAGTCAAACTTTTGGGGGGCTTTTTGCAACAAAACAACTTTTGGGGGGGAAAGTCAAAATCCAAGTGACTTTTGGGGGGGGGGGGGGGGTTTTGCAGTTTTCCCTTTAAGAAACCCAAGCTAGGACCTACCTGAATGCATAAATCGCTGCATATATAAAACAATGTGATCCCTCCGAAAAAGGTTATGATAATCTCTTGTTCCAATTTCCAAATGGGCTTCAAATTCAGTGTTGTCAGACAATCGGAAGACAGAACTAAAGATTGGTGGAATCACCAAGGAGATATACATATAGTACTTAACAACATCATAGAGGTTAACTGCATATATATCTACCACTAGCTCTGGGTGTTAATATATGCCAACAAAGGTTCACTGATTCGTCCAAGCAAGGAAGAAAAGGATGCATTATCGAAGCGAGAAAATAACAATGTCACTAGCAAATAATGAAATCTTAAATTAGTTCCGGAGAAAATATGGGGCAAAACAACAACAAAATGGATAGCATTTCAAACATGTAGAATGCATTATCGAAGCGAGAAAATAACAATAATGAAAAGAAAGCAAATTCATGATGAAATTTAACAATCGTCCCACCAATTCCATCTTCCATTATACCCCAGAGAATATACATGTACACCCTTATCACCCCCATTTTATGAGAGGTTTATCAACAGCCTCTCAAATCACCCCCTCTCCCAAATACATATGCTAAGCAAGTAAAAAAGCACACAAACATATATAAGGGATACATAAAACTCTACCCCTACCTTGGGCATCCCATGTTTCCTTTTCTCTTTCCCTCATGCACACACCATTACCATAGCAACGAAAAAGAAGAGCCAGCTCTAAATTTGAAGTGCACTATATAGCTAGACTAATGGAATTGAGTTTCATTTGCTCGCTAGCCTAGCCATGCATGCATTCTTGCATATTTCATGCTAGCATTGAGGGAGCCATGGAGCTTGCTTTAGCTAGTGTTACCACACTAGAGCGAACCTTGTTCGTGCGCGCCGCTCATGCGCTGCCTCTTGATGCTCCCGCCGCCGCCGCTGGACGAGGACGTGTCGCTGCTTCCCGCCTTGCGGTCCATGACGGCGCGCAGCGCCTCCTGGATCGACGCGACGAGCTCGTGCCTCCGGTGGGAGGCGCCGGCGCACCCGTCGCCTTCCGTGTCATCTCCTTCGCCCTGTCCTTCCTCCTCCTCGTCCGCAGTGATGAGGAGCACGTTGCGGACGCGGCCGCCGAGCGTGGCGATCTCGGCGCGGCGCGAGCGCAGGCGGAGCGCGGCGAGCGCGCGGGCGATGTCCGGGATGAGTCCTGCGCGGTCCTCGCAGCACAGCGAGGCCCGCACGACGAGCCTCCCCTCCCCGTCCTCCGCCGCGTCCACCGCAAGCTCGTCGGCCTCCGTCGGCAGGATCTGTGCCGCTGGCGCCGCGTCCTCCGCCCCCGCCGACAACACCGCCGACGTCTGCCGCTTCAGCTCCTTGACGTGCTCAATGACCTCGGCCAGCAGCGACGCCTTGTCCGTCTGCATTACACCCAACACCCACACAACACCAAACAGAACAATATATCAGATCCATCATTAGCTGCCTGAATTAATCGAGCTAGCTTCGGATGCATGCACGTATGATTGCACAAATGGAATATGAGTACAGCTACAGTAGCTGGTGGCGCCGGTGTCTGTGTAGTGTGTCTACGTGTGCAAGTAGGCGCGCAGGCTGCAGTTGTAGTGGTGGTAGGAGAGGGGTGGCGATCGAGTGGCGCAAGTGCATGCGAGCATGGAGGAAAAGCTACAAAAATCGCGCGCGTGGGTGCAGCCTTTGCATGCGCGCCCGCCCGCCTGTTTGCCGCTTTTGGGGTGTGCGTGAGCTGAGGCTTCTGATGCGCTCTGAGCCTCTGACACGAGCGTGCGCGCTTGTCTTGCACGGGCTGCTAGATCTCCCCACAGGAGCGCAGCAGGCGAAGCGCGCGCGGTCTCCCACGAGACCAAAGGTTTCTGCGTCATCTTTTGCTGCCTTGCATGTCAGCGAGTGCTACTACCGCTACGATCTAGAGTGTTTCGCACCTTTTCTTTGTCTCCTTTGGCCTCTCTAATTATGTACAGCTCTGGGCCTCTAGTTCAGAACGCGAGAATTTTACAGGAATTCTGTAGAAATGGGGCTGTTTCTTGCAAAATTCCCGTGAAATTCCTGTCTCAAAATATGATCAGTAATGTATGGCATTAGTCGGGGAGGAAAGATGAGTGTGAGGCAACTCATTTAGAAATGGGGAATTGGATGTGGCCCTTGGTTTCAAGCATGTAATTATGCTATGTAAGTGTGGCCAGTGTCACTAGCAGCTGTCGCGAGAAACTGGTTAAGCTATATATTTAGGTAGGTAGCTCGGCCAGCTAGATACTGATCTTGTGCTGCCTGTGTTCTTATCTAAAGCTGTGTGCTTAGGTAGTCTACTAATCCATCGATCGGAGTATGGACTATGGAGTATGTTTTGCCGATCTTGTTATTGTTTGCTGGATCTGAATTGAACGGAAGCATATCGATCTCGCGATTGCGCATACCAGGGTTCAGGGCCACCAAGTTCTAGGGTTTGGCCATATGGACACGAAGTGTCAGTGTGCAATTAGACATGTGAAGTGATGATGAAACATGCATGGGTGTACTAATCTCATCACCTTGGTTGTGTTGGGGAGAAGGCTGCGGAGCTTTGCGAGGTGGCCGTTGATGCGCTGGCGGCGGCGGCGCTCGGCCTCGCTGTGGCTGCGCGAGGCCGCCAGCGCCTTGGCGTCCATGATCTCCTTGGCCGTCATCCGCCCCAGCTCGGCCTGCAGGGTCCCCAGCAGCCCGGACACCACCCTCGGCCCGTGCGGCGCCGCCCCGCCGCCTCCGGGCACACCGTGATGCTGCAGGGGCTCCAGACCGAACAGCCCGAACTGCCCCACGCCCCCATCGTCGCCGCCCTCGCAGTACCCACCGACGCCAAAGCCGAAAGGCCCCTCGGCGCCGAAGGGCCCCGGCGGCGCGTGGGGGGCCATGTACGAGTACGACGGCGCGGTGGCCGAGCCGAGCCACGGCGGTAGGAGGACCGGGCCGGCGTGGCCGTGGTCGCCCGCCCCTGATCCGGCGGCCTGGAGCAGGAGAGCCTCGTGGCTCCCGTGGATGCCTCCTCCTTCCCACATCCCGATCGATCGATCGATCAACTTCTTCCAGCAGCAGGCGGAGGAGGTGGAGGACGAGTGCTTCTTGGCTAGTGTATTCTTGGGGACGCCTTCTTCCTCTCTTCGTGATCGTGTTCTCGCTGCTTCGTTTACCGGTCAAAGGAAAGCGTGGGGCGGCCGGGGGGTGCCTTTTAAACTCTTGCTCGTGGCGACGGACCTGCGCAACATGCAGGTGTGTATGGCTTTAGGCAGTCCGCCATAGCTTTTTGCGACGCGTCGGGTGGCCTTTTCGCACCGGGAGTGGTGAGGTGGTCGGGTAGTGGTCGAGACGGCTAGGGCTCGTGTACGCCTATGCTACTTGAGCTCTTCCACTTCCCCATCGCTTTCTCTCCTATGCCTCAGTTTTCTTTGTGATTCAATGAGCCTGTTTGATTAGAGTTTTTATATCAGCTCATTAAGTAGAATTAGTGAGAGGTTTGTTAAATTACAATTTATAATTTATAGTTTTTAGAGTGATTTTTTGAAATAAACTAAATAATAGGAGTAAAAAACCAACTTATCTACTCCACAGACTATATCATAGAGAATTATTTTTCTTACAAAATTTAAATCAAGAGTAAATCTACCAAACAACCCCAATATTAATATGCTTTGCATAGACATGGACATTTCTAGGTCTTTTAATTTAGCCCGTGATTTTTCCCTGACTCCTATAAAAACTGAACTGCGATGTTTTTTTTTTCAAATTCATGTGTTGGAAACGGGACCTAATTCGTTTACCGGAGTATCTTAAGCTGACTGACCAGTGTCCGGATACACCGCACCAGTTGATTTTGTAGAAAAGACATCAGTGTATCAATGATTTTATCATATTAGCAATGAAAAAAGGGGCTAATAATCACCATTTGACACATGCCACCAATTTCGCTATGCAAGCAGCCCATGGAATTTTACTGCAAAGTGTTCATATAAATGAGCTGAGGCTGACTTATTTGGTGGAAAGTGTAGGTGTAAATTCGATCACGTTTGAGTAGTATTCGACTCATATTGGGGTGTCTATTTTTGTTCTTAATATAAAATTACATATTTCCTTATCCTCTGTTTATATTTCCTAAAAAAGGATAGCACCAAATTTCAATGAGCACTCCTAACTTATTCAATTTTACTTCTTGGTGGAGTCTCTTCTTGTGCACTTGTTTATAGACGGGCAGTTTTACTACCCTTTTAGATGAATTTATGCATAATCTAAAGGCATTATTTGGAACACATACGTTTTGCAGAAAATTTATATAAAATAACTCAGTTCCCATCGTCGAGGAAAAATTCTCATGTTTTAAGCATCCCTTGATTCCTGAGATTTGAAGTCCCCTACAGGCCTGCATTGCTCTTTTATTTATTAACCTAATAACCAGCAAATGCTTTCGATATTGAAATAGTACTCATATTCTGTCTTGCATGTAAAAATTCTCAAAATACTGTACAGCCCAGGTTTGTTGGTAGAATTATCAGTAAATGTGTAAAGTCTGATGTGACCGATCAGTGGCTTGGATTCCACGTGATCTCGTCGGTGGGCCTCACATACAACCCGGAGAGCACATTGTAGAGCCGACCAGAGCTGAAGACTATTCTCCTGGGACTCAAAAGTTGATAAACTGTTTGGTGTACAGAAGAACAGAATTCAGAGTTCGCACGGAAAATGGAACAGAGAAACAGTGAAGAGTGCATGCGTGTATCCTCTCAGTTGGATGACCATTACCACGCATGTGGCTGGGTTCTGACAATCATAATTTTTGTTTTGTTTGTGGGAGAGGAGATTCATACGATTTTTTAATAATATTATTTTATTAAAAAATTTAAAAACAATAGCCAAATTTAAAAAATTGTAAAAATAAGTACATATCGACACGTGGAATATAGACAGCTTGTCGGTATTCCGTATGTCGACATCCTTCATGGCACTGGGCTCGAGGGTTTGTCGGCACGTAGAATGCCTGTTGATATTTTGCGTGCCGACAGATGATGCGTCATGACATGTCGGTACGTGGAATGCCGACAAGTGCCACGTTAGGCCTGTCGGTATTCCATATACCGACAGGTCTTTATATAATCCACGGTCGCCGATTCCTCTTTCACGCGCGACCGTACACATCACGACAGTGACAGACGAGCGGGCAGCATGGGGTAGTGTGCGGTCGGGCAGTGGTTGGCAGAAGCATCCGGCGAGTAGCGGCGGCTGTCGTGTGGCTTTAGGTGACAAGCAGTGGGGAGCAGTGGTGGCCAGTAAGGGTTTTTTTTTCTTTTTTTTAAATAGTTAGAATTAGTTAGAAATTTAGGAATATTTAGAAAATAGATGTAGTTAGAAAAATTGGCAATACTTAGAAAATTAGAAAAAAATTAGGAGTAGTTAGAATAGAGTAGGGAAAATTAATATACAATAGTTAGAATAGAATAGGAAAAATCTAGAATATAGTAGAAAAATTAGAAAAGTTAGGATAGGAAATTTAGAGTAGAGTAGATCTAGTTCCGAAATTTGCAATAGTTAGAAAAATTAGTATAGTTAGGTAGAACATTTAGTATAGTTTGAAAATTTAGGTTAGAATAGTTTGAGGTTGTTCGACAATGTAGAGTATTTAAAAAAGTTTGAATATTTAGATAATTTAATGTTAGAAATACTTAGAAAAATAGTAGGAGAATAGTTAGAAAATGTCGAGTAGAGTAGATAATTTAGGAGAATAAGGATATGAAATTTAGAGTAGAGTAGATATGATTCAAAAATTAGCTATATATAGAAAATATAGTATAGTTAGTTAGGAAATGTAGAGTAGTTGTAAAAGTTCAAATATTTAGGTAATGTAGAGTTAAAATATGTTACTTAATATGATTTGAAAATTTGATATTATTAGGCGTATATATTTTTTGTCAATGTAGGAATTGTATATTTGAATTGTTGTGGATTTTCGTAATATTGTATTTAGAATGGAATGAGGAAAATATGATTTATTTAGAATTTATAACAGAAAATTTTAGATACATGTAGAATAGATAATTTAGCATAGAGCATACATAGTTTGTAATTTTTCAGTCTTTAGTAGTTTGAAGTTAAATTGTTACGAATGGAGTAATTGTTTTTTGTAGCAATACATTTAGAATGATACAGTGTCAATAGAAAGAGTACGTTAGTGATGATATTTGAATGGTTATGTAGAATACAGGTGATGATGTTGAATAGAATTTGTGGTCATAACTGTTGTATGTTGATTACAATTATTTAACCTGACAAAGTATAGTATGGTTGTTGAATCAGGAATGCTGACCGTAGTTGGGTTCAGGGTTTTTTATAGCCCTGGATATGTCATGCACTGTGACAGTCAGGTGAATCTGTGTAACTTCCAGTATGTGGACACATAATTGTATAGTTCGGGAGAGATTTAGTGGTCCCAAGTGTTAGGTTGGTTGTATAATCTGCCGCAACTCAGTCTGGCACATCGGCAGTTTATGGTGAAGGTTCTAATTCCTAGATGTCAAGAAACCGATTGGTAGTGGGAGCTCTTGAAGGTTACATGTTTGAAACAATGACAACAATTTGTGTCACTGGGGTTGTGATAGGGTTTTTCCCACTTTATCCTTGTAGAAGCGAGTGATGTTGGGTCTACAGAAGCTAGATCTAGCACCATAGAAGTTGTTGGTGAAAATGTTATCCATGAGGAGGTGCAGGAGAGCGTGGTTCTAGAGGTACCCCTGCAGACTAGTGCATCGGTTGAAATACAGATTGCAAGAGAAGAACGTAACGATGAGGAAGAAAATTAGGTCATGATGTGTGCTGATCAGGGAGAGCAGGACGAGGCATTAGTGGACCAGATGGAGGCAGATAACGATGAGTTTCACAAATTTGTGGACTCAGGTGCAGGGATCCTGGAAGAATGATCGAATTTTGCTTTGGAGAAGTTGACGGTGAATGATGGACATGAGTCGGTATGGGAGTATGATTCCATCGTGGTGACTAAAGGCTAGATGTTTTATGACAAGGTCCATCTATAACATGTAGTGAAGAGATGGTGTTTCTCGGAGGCGAGAGAGTTTAAGGTAAATATCTAATCCTCAAACATACGACGTCAAATGTTTAGCTGAAGGTTGCACTTGGTGAGTTCATGGATTATTGCCAAGGTATGGCACAATATGGTTAGCGTCTAGTATTAAGCCACATACTTGGAACTTGAGCGGACCTCTGCTCGTGCACAGGAACATGAGCACTGATTTTGTTGCAAATGTGATGTACCCATAGATAGTGAAGAAGACTAGTATGTCTCTTTTTGAACTTATGCATGCTATCAACACCAGATTTGGGAAGGAGATTTTATATGATATGGCATGGAGAGTGAAACATAAAGTGTTAGAAAAGATGTTTGATACTTATAAGGACTCATAACACAACTTGCCTTCACTGCTAGAGGTTATTCAGGGCAGAAACACAGACGCCTGTATTGCTATTCATGATTTTGTCAATCAGGATGGAGATTGAGTCCTTCAGCGGGTGTTCTGGTCGTTCAGTTGTATGATCGAGGCAACATTGCCAGCCGGTAATGTGCGTGGACGGGACATTCACAAGCAAATACAGGGGGCAGATATTCATAGCTATTAGGGGTAGATGGTGAGAACCAAGTTGTACCTTTGGCTTTTGCATTCGTTGAACGCGAATGTACAGATAGTTGGTTGTGGTTCTTGCAGTTTAGAGAGGTGTTGTTGGTAACAGGCCTAACATGTGTGTACTCTATGATTGTCATGCAGGCTTGTTGAATGATATCAACCCATTGCAGAGTAGTACGAGCGAGGTATTATCGTGGCCAGATTTGCATAGTCGTCGGTGCATGTGGCATCTCAGAACAAAATTCTACAAACAATTCAGGAGCAAGAGGCTGATGGATCTTTTTAAGAAGTTGTGCAAACAGAACCAAAAGATGAAGTTTGATGCACTGTGGGAAGAGCTGGATAAACTAACTAGAAAGCACATGGACGAAGTTTTAAAGAAGCCAGTTGTACCAAGGGAGTAGGAGCCCGAGGGCCTAGAGCCTTTACCACTTGAGTCGCAGAGTGTGACCAGGAGAAGAAAGGGTGGAAGGAGAGTTAAGTGTTTCTCCAATTGGATCAGACATGAACCACTGGAGAAATAGGCATTCATTGCGGATACTAATGATTCACGTTATGGAATTATGACAACTAACCTCGTCGAGGTTTACAATTTGATAATGAAGGGGAATTGTGGAGGTAGTCACTCGTGGAACGCAGCGGTATCTTCAAGAGCATTACAGTAAGGCCGCGATATATATGGCCAACCTGCAAAGGGTGTATACAGCGAAGATAACTTCTTACATGGAAGAGAAGAACGAGAAGGACCAGTCACACAGAGTTCATATTGTTGGTAACTGTCAACACGTCTTCAAGGTGATGTTATGTGACAAGGGCGGAATGGGTATCGGAAGGCAGGAAATTACAATAAATGCAGGTTGTGGCCAGAGGACAACCAGTGCGAGTGCATTGCAGCAAGCCATCACTATTGCATTTGCCTTGCTCTCATGTGCTAGTTTGCTGCGTGAAGGGTGGCATAGAGTCGGAGTATTTTGTGTCACCGTACTACCTCAAGGAAGCTATACAAAGTACTTGGTTCCTTGAGTTGCTTGGGTGGCGGGCGGTGAAGGACTTCACAAAGTCGCTTGAAAATCATCTGTTTTGGATTACAGATCCAAATAGCAAGGTCGACACAAAGGGGCGGCGAAAGACTCGTCGTATCAGGAACGGTATGGACGATGTTGAGAGAGCACGTCCCCGCAAGGAGTGCCTGGTATGCGGAGGTCCACATGCGAGGGGGCAGTGCGAGCAGTATCCGGTAGACATTCTGGCATTAGGCGAGAAGGTTAGGCGTGTTCCGGTACGCTAGTTGAAGAACAAGAAAAATTCTTCAGTTGAGACTATTATTTGAAGCATGGCGTGACTATTTTTATGATGTATTACTAATTGGATGGTGCTCTATGTTTGTAATATTCGTCTGTCTATGTGTTGAAGTACTGTAATGTTGGCACGTTGTTGTATTAATTCGGACAACGTGAGTATGTGTTGTAATATTTAGGGCATGTTGTATTATGTACTATTTGGAGTTACTGGACAACCTGAGCATGTGATGTTATGTATTATTATTTGTGTTTTTATTTCTCTCATGTTCAATTTTTATTTTGCATATTCTGCATTGCATTACTATGTGCTTGTCATATTCCTTATGTTATGCAGTATAATATTTTTTGCTTGTAGGTATGGAGCTCATCGACCCAGTGATCGATGCGACGCATCGAACACACTTGGATGGCACAGACCTATACCCGTGCTTGCGCTTACGTATTCCGGACACCTTCTAGAGGCTTGACCAACGTCGGATCCCGAGGTAATAACTATGTGCATTATATGTTTGCTGTTGTAAATCACTCAGTATTTTACTCACATTCTTTATTTTTCGTAGGTTGAGGGCATCAGGTCTCCTTCCTTTGGCCCGTCTACTCAACCCGACTAGGGACTTGGCCCCCTGGTTTCCCCTTGACATGGCACTGCTGATAGCACTGGTCGACCGCTGGAGGTCAAAGACGCACACTTTTCACTTGCCCGTAGGTGAGATGACTGTCACACTGAACGATGTCTCCATGCTACTTGCATTGTGTGTGGTGAGGACTGCTATGTTCAGGTCGGACGTGCACGCTGAGTGGAGGGACGAGCTCCTCGCTATGTTCCAAGGAGTCATCCCTGAGGGTCAGTAGCCTGATCAGGCGGCCTTTGACACGGTCCATGGTCCATCAAAGGCCTGGGTCAAACAGTTCTAGGCGGACCGCCTGACGCCAGAGTTAGAGGACTATAGAGTACGAAGGCACCTGGAGGCATACCCGATCTAGTTGTTCGGGTGGGTCCTCTTCACCAGCACGCATGTAGACACCGTTGACAGACGGCTCATCTTTTTTGCGTAGCAGATTGTAGACGTCCCCCTGGAGCAGGTCCCTTAGTTCAGTTGGGGCTCCACGGTCCTAGTGCACACGTACCAGGCGTTGTGCAAGTCCTGCAACAGGAGGAGTGACTCCGGGTAAATCACATGTTGTCCTTTTCTCCTGACCCTGTGGTCGTACGAGCTCTTCAACATAGGGCGCCCACAACTGAGCTCATACGATGCGTATGACGAATCTTTCTACTTCCCCGATGTGTTCGGCCTGCACGACGTAGTGGACGACCCTGTGATTGGTTCCCTTTTGTGGACACATTTCTTTCAGTACTATTGTTTCATGACGCTTATGTGCCTGACACTTTTTTTCATGCAGCCGAGGTGGCCGATGGTGAAGACATGCTCTTCATACCCTTAGTTCATTGCCGCATTTGACCAGCTGCAGACAGACATGGTGCATTGGAAACCGTACGACCACAAGGCGGTCACGAGGCACACTCCTCTTGGCCTCTCCAACTTGTACCACGGGGACCAGGCTTTCTGGCTTACGCGGCGACGGTTGGTGTTCGATGTCACGATCGAGCCCTATTACCCGGACAGAGTGTTCAGGCAGTTCGGGTATCACTAGCACTTTTCGCTGCCATGACGACCTGCGGACATCACTCACTTGTAAGTATTTGTTGTTACAGGATCCACACTATTCATCTATGAAGTTCCGTAATCGTAACTTTGTCTTCCAGGATGATATGGAAGGGTCAGGGCATCGCGTATGATGCAGCTTGGAGGGGTATGTTGTTGGCATGGGTGGGTGACTAGATGGACACGGCTGCACATGTCCACGTCCCCTGCAAGCCTTATGACCCTAGGATGGATGACGCGTACTTGCACTAGTTCTACAAGGTGACACAAGTTAGGTGCTTTCCAGTGCCTCCGGAGCCACCGTAGCACGAGCTAGAGGTCATCGACAAGTTCGCTACGGAGCTGGCGATGGCATACCACACAATGGTACGTGATGATATTGCATTATACGGACTTTCATTCTTATTATTAAATGTGTTCTCTCGAACACTGCAGGTGGACACGTGCAGGGACATCGATATGGAGCTACTAGACTTCGCAGACTGCTGGGAGTCAGACCCACCGCGGGTTGACCTGGGCGAGCTGATGGTCGATCTGCGTCGGCTGGCACGGTGTTGCCTCAATGGGTTTTGACATGCTTCGTGCCTGAGGGTATCGTACATCGTCAAGCCTACCACACAGACAAGGTCGCCGTCACAAGCTCGGGCTATGTCACCACGCTTCCACACGGATCCAGCCTTGTTGTCTCTACCACCACGGCTGTGGTATATGCTGACTCCTAGTTTCCGCTCGGGTGCTTCCGTTCCAAGTTCATCACTACCAATGGTATCACTCAGGATTGTATCTTTCAAGTCAACTATACTATGATGCACAACATTTGACATAGTTGTACCATGCAACAGTTCCACCCTCCTTTGACGCAGTGTCTGGCTTGTCACACTCCTTGAATGATGACTGGCTGACAGAGCTGGCCGACGAGGAGGGCCTATCATGGACAGCAGGGGGACCTTCACCGACACAGCCGTCGTAGGATGACCCTAGCACCCCTACTGACGCTGCACAACCTAGGCACCCTCCGCGTGACCCCTTGACGTACTCCACCGACCACATACGTCACAGAGCAGCAGGTCGGCGGAGGGCGATAGGCGTGCCCAAGAAGCGTGCCCGTGGCCATGGCGACACTCCTTGACCACGTCTTTAGATAGTACTTGTACATGTTTATATTATTTCTATTACGTGTTTGGCATGCCATGTATGATGTTTATGTCGTTAAAATGTTATCAGGTATAGTTTTATTGCATGTGTTCTCGTTCCATCCTAAAGCGTAGCATTTTGCAAATGAAATACTGCGTTACATGACACGACAGAGCTTTATGCATGAAATAACCACAACACAGAGCTTTATGCATGAAATGACCACACATTTGTCGTGAATCAGGCATTACACACGAAGTGACCACATGACTCGGCTTTAACCATGAAATGACAACACCTCTATCCTGACTCAGGCTTTAGAAATGGCCAGGATTTATCAGGCTTTAGACATGAAGTGACCACATGTACTTTACTTTCATCAATGAAATGGGCAGGATTTATCATTCTACCAATACGTTTTTTTTTCTAAGCCCAATGCTTTCATAGGATTTCCTGCATTCCATGCAAAGATAGCAATAACTCCTTTCTGAACTGTTGCAGAATGAAATTACCACACCAAACAACAGCTTTCACGGGGAATATATGCCAAGCATCAATGCCACAACTTTTCCAGCTTTCACAGAGAGTCCTATGCTCCAGCCTCATCCAAGCCCGTGCACTCTATCCACGCACTAGCCCACTCCTTCCTCAACTCTCTCAACTGGAATGTCTTCCTCAACTCCACCATGCCTACCTAAAAAACATTGGGGGATTTTCATCCCATAGGGTGTCGAACCGCCGATGTACTTCTGTGATGACCCTTGTAGGCGTTGCGAGTCCTAGGATATTTCCTACACCTATGGTCTACGCTTCTTTATGTGTGCTAACTACTAGTATGACAAGCCTCGATAGGGATGACACAATTACCCACCGGTATAGCGATCACTCATGTGGGCCTTTCCATACAATTTCATGCACTCTCTTACTAATCTCTCCTCTTGTTTCTTTTGTCCAGTCTTCTCCACTTATCTATGACTTTATGCAATGACTCGACATGGAGCAAAATGAGCACCAGAAGTGGTAGGTGTACATGGAGATGCGGTGGAGGAGAGATGCTTACGAATGCCGTGAGTACGAGCGATATCAAGAGGAACTATAGATGAAGCGGCATGAGGAGGAGTGCATCAGGAACGCCGCGAAGGAGCGTGTTGTGGTTCAAGCACGTGAAGCAGAGAGGGAAAGGAAGTGGGAGAGGACATGTCGTACTAAGGCGGAAGGGGGGCGATGCCCTGAAAAGGGGCAAATATGCTAGGTGCACTTCGTAGAGAGCATCTATTGTAACCTAGCCTATTTTCATTCCTTAAGACATGTTAGGTTTACCAGCGGCACACTATTAGGTTAGTCTTTAGGCGTACCGTATATGCCAACATTTGTTGTCGTCATTTTTTTATGGTTATGATCCATTCGCGTAGCGACGATAAACCCATATCCCATGTAATGTTTACTAACGTATGTAACTTCTGTGTCGGATACTATGATAATTGTGCATCACAACTACTATTCTTTTAAAAAATTAAATTTTGTATCCTCCCAACGCTACTTCACTAAAAAAATTACTCATACAATTTTACATAAACTAAATAAGGATATATCGACAAAATTACATTGAATCAATATTAGCAATAAATGACCGGAGCGTCAAAAATGCAAAATGTTCGTGCCGTTCCACTCCTCCCGGAAATCTTCATTTCCTTCTCGGAGCGAGCCACATTCAAGAGGGTTGTCAATTTGAAAACATATTCTATTTTTTTACTTGTTTCAACCACTCTGTGGTACCATTTGGACAACTCTTTTAACTTCTTTTATAGGGTCCATATTGAGTTCTGATAGCGCCTCATTAAATATATGATATTCTCCTAATTATTAATAAAAATATTTCAATAAATACATTATATTCTCCTAATTATTAATAAAAATCAATTAAAAAAGATAGCTGTCGGACTGCTGGCAAATGGAGTGCCGACAGGCCTGTCGGTATTTTGTTTGCCGATAGCCTTGTCGGCTATCCACTACCGCGACACCTTTGTCGGTGTCTACCCGGATGTCTGTCGACACGCGGAATGATGACATGTTTTTGGTCCGCATTCCACGAGCTGACGGGCCTCTGAACCCAGTGCCACGTAGCCTATCGACATGCGGAATACCGACAGGTCCCTTGTCGGTATTCTGCATTCCGACAGACACCTATTCTTGCATTTTTTGAATTTAGCTATTATTTTACAATTTTCCAATAAAAATATTGTTTAAAAAAATTTAGCTTCCTACCAACCTAGGGCACTATATTGTTGGAAATATATATAGGCAGTATATTATGATTAAATTTTTAATACAACGCAAATGTTACTAGAAACAATGAAACAATAAGATGTGAGACCCAGAATAAGCAACAGGGGTTCCAGTAAGTGTGCTTTGAAACATGTATATTTTGCATTCACCATGATGATATATCATACGTTGAGGTTGATGGACAAAAAGAAAGCTGTGCAGGCTCAACATAGCGTAGAACAAAGAGGAAGGCGCACATTGAGTGGCCATGTAAGTGTGATTCCTACAAAAATTATTGTCGCCCATCGAGGTGAACTCAACTGTCACGATCGGAAGAGATGGCTCATTATTCAGGCGCACATTGAGTGGTCGTGTAAGTGTGATTCCTACAAAACTTATTGTCGCCCATCGAGGTGACTCAACGGTCACGATCGGAAGAGATGGCTCATTATTCTTCTCGGTGCACTCTAGAGTGAAGGGTCGACGTTTGGATCATCTCTAATACATACTTAAAATTCTATCCTCTAAAATATTATTACAGCATCTCCTATTATTATTATAGCAATACTCATCCCATTCATCTCTAGCAGAAACTATATATCTCATCCACTATCTTCTTATCTAAAATATAATTAGATGCATCCTCTATCAGTATTACAGCATCACCCATTCTATCTAACTCCAGCAGAAACTATATATCTCATCCACTATCTTCTCTCTCCTATATTAAATTGTTTTTTGTTCAACCGCTATAACCGCCAAAGTAACATCATTTTTTCACATGTTCCCGTTGCAACGGCTATTGAACCACACGGTTAAAATTAGTGGGACATTTATTAATTTTTTTAGAAATAAATTTATTTTTTCCTAAGGGGCTGTTGCACTAGAAATTTGATCAGTCGTTTAATTGAGAGGGGCAAAAAAATTTTGGCATTAATTTTTTGAGAGCACATTTTTTTTTTCAAAACTGCAATTACACAGTCACAAATGATTGCTTGCAATGTACGAAACGGATGTGGCTTCCACTACAATTTAGCTTGTAGAGGAAGGCCACTTGTCTTGCGGTGGAAGCCTCACGATTAGTGGCTTCTAGGGGAAGACACTTATGTGGCTTGTGTCACAAGTCTCATGATCTCATTATATATGAGGCAGAGTTACTCTCGTTTATGCAAGCTAGTCAAATGGATCCTCGTTTAGCATGGAAGTAGTATTTGAGAGACCTGCGTTTCTCCTTCAATGAGTCTTTTGATGAGGAAGATGCTTTGTTCTTAGAGACTCTGAGCGCCTGACATGCGGAGTCGGAGGTATCACAGCGGGGACCTTGGGGCAGTTCAGTGCTGGGTCGTCAGCGTATCCACCAGAATCGGCTGGAGGGCCATAATAGGTTGTACAACAACTACTTTCCTGATCCCACGGTGTACCCCTACTACATTTTCCATCGTAGGTAATATTGTAAACAGAAACTCTCTTATGTAAGTATTATATACTGATGTATCTGTGAGGTGCCTAATACTCGTTGGTCGTGTAGGTTCAGAATGAAACGTGACCTTTACCTCAAGATTGTGTAGGTGGTTGAGAAGCATGACCTGTGGTTCCAACATAGGAGGAATGCTGCAGGAGAGCTAGAGCTATCCTTCTAGCAAAAAGTGATTGCGGAGTTCCGTATGCTAGCATACGATGCTCATGCCAATTCTCTAGATGAGTGCCTCTGGCTAGGGGAGAGCACCATCATTGAGAGCATGAGGCGGTTTGTTGGTGCCATCGTTGAGGTGTTCGGCAATGAGTACCTTTGTTCTCCGAACGAGGAGGACATTGCTCATTTGCTTGCTATCAACGAGTGAAGAGGGTTCCCCGAGATGCTGGGAAGCATTGACTGCATGCATTGGAGGTGGAAGAACTGTCCGATAGCATGATCGTGTTCTTTCACCGGCCATGTCAATGCACCGACGATCATTCTAGAGGCAATGGCGTCGGAGGACCTGTTGATTTGGCATGCCTTCTTCGGCATGCTAGGCTCTCTGAATGACATTAACATTCTACACCGCTCACATCTCCTCGACAATCTTGCCATTGGCGAGGCCTCCAAGGTACAATACTCCATTAATAGAAACCATTACACCATGGGGTACTACCTTGCAGACGACATCTATCCAGAATGGGCCACGTTCATGAAGCCCATACCATCTCCAGTTGGGAGGAAGCGTCAACACTTTGTGGTTCAGCAGGCGGCAACACGGGAGGATGTAGAATGGGCCTTTGGAATCCTGCAATCCCGGTTTCCCATAGTCCAGGGGGTAACAAGGTTATGGGATTAGGAAACCCTTAACGACATTATGACCGCCTGTATTATCATGCACAACATGATAATCGAAGATGAGAGACTGGATGAGGAAGTCGAACATGTGTACGAGGGTGCTGGTGAGGATGTGCAGCCATCGCACGACCCAACCCCCCACTGCAAGCATTTATCCAAAGGTATGGTGCTATAAGAAGCAGGTAGGGTCATTAGCAGCTCCGTGACGAACTTGTTGAGCATCTTTGGCCGCTCCACAGAGGAGACTAGTATCAACCTCTTCTAGTTCGATCAATAACATGTTTAGTACTATGTCCTATGCAAGTGTGTATTATGCTTAATAGTGTGTCATATGCAAGCATGTCCTATGTATGTGTGTATTACCAAATTCACAAATTGTTCTGTGCATAACCGAATTTACAAATTGTCCTATGCTAGGTGATCGAAACATAATACACACTTACATAATACGCACTTACATAGGACATGCTTACATATGACACACTATTAAACATAATACGCACTTGCATAGGACATAGTACTCAACATGTTATTTATCGAACTAGAAGAGGTTGATACTACTCTTCTCTGTGGAGCGGTCAAAGATGCTCAACAAGTTCGTCATGGAGCTGCTGATGGCCCTGCCTGCTTCTTATGGCACCATACCTTTGGATAAATGCTTGCGGTGGGGGGTTGGGTCATGTGACGGCTGCACATCCTCAACAGCACCCTCGTACACATGTTCGACTTCCTCATCCAGTCTCTCATCTTCGATTATTATGTTGTGCATGATAATACAGGCGATCATGATGTCGTTAAGGGTTTCCTAATCCCATAACCCTGATACCCCCCAGACTATGGGAAACCGAGACTACAGGACTCCAAAGGCCCATTCTACATCCTTCCATGTTGCTGCTTGCTAAATCATGAAGTGTTGATGCTTCCTCCAACCTGGAGATGCTATGGATTTCACGAACGTGGGCCATTCTGGATAGACGCCGTCTGCAAGGTAGTACCCCATGGTGTAATGGTGTCCATTAATGGAGTATTGTACCTTAGGGGCCTCGCCAGTGGCAAGATTGTCGAGGAGATATGAGTGGTGTAGAATGTTAATGTCATTCAGAGAACCTAGCATGCCGAAGAATGCATGCCAAATCCACAGGTCCTCCGACGCCATCACCTCTAGAATGATCGTTGGTGCATTGACATGGCCGATGAAAGAACCCGACCACGCTGTCGAACAGTTCTTCCACCTCCAATGCATGAAGTCAATGCTTCCCAGCATCCGAGGGAACCCTCTTCACTTGTTGATAGCAAGCAAGCAAGCAGTGTCCTCCTTGTTCGAAGAACAAAGGTACTCATCACCGAACACCTCGACGACGGCCCGAACAAACCGCCTCATGCTCTCAATGATGGTGCTCTCCCCTAGCTAGAGGCACTCATCCAGAGAATTGGCAGAAGCATCGTATGCTAGCATACAGAACACCGCAGTCACTTTTTGCTAGGAAGACAAATCTAGCTCACCTGCAATGTTCCTCCTCTGTTGGAACCACGGGTCATGCTCCTCAACCACCTGCACAATATTGAGGTAAAGGTCACATTTCATTATGAACCTGCACGACCAACGAGCATTAGGCACCTCACATATACATTTATATATAATACTTACACATGAGAGTTTCTGTTTACAATATTACCTGTGATGGAAAATATAGTCGGGGTACACCGAGGGATCGGCAAAGTAGTCATTGTACAACCTATTATGGCCCTCCAGCCGATTCTGGTGGATACGCTGACGACCTAGCACTGAACTACCCTAAGGTCCCTGCTGTGATGCTTCCGACTCCGCATGCCAGGCGCTCAGAGTCTCAAAGAACAAAGCATCTTCCTCATCGAAAGAGTCATTGGAGGAGAAATGTAGCTCTCTCAAGTATTGCTTCCATGCTAAACGAGGATCCATTTGGCTAGCTTGCATAAGTGAGAGTACCTCAACCTCATATATGTAGTGAGATGCTGAGACTTGTGACACAAGCTACCTCAGTGGCTTCCCCTAGAAGTCACAGTCGTGAGGCTTCCGCTGGAAGATGAGTGGCCTTCCTCTACAAGCTAAATTGCAATGGAACCCACATCCGTTTCCTACATTGCAAGCAATCATTTGTGACTACGTAGTTGCAGTTTTGAAAAAAAATGTGCTCTCAAAAAATTAATGCCAAATTTTTTTGCCCCTCTGTGGGGGAACCGTCCAAACAATATTCTAGTTAATCACTAGAAGGATCATTATTTACAATCACAACCTCGATGATTAACTAGAATGCCATTCTGGTAGTCCCAGCACGTATTTACTTCCAGGATCAGAACATATGCCTTTACGACATGTAGCATCACAACACAGCTTAAGAAAAAGTAAGTAATCAAATTACATTAAAAGTTCTTGAGGATTTACCAAGTTATTACAATTTACAGCAAAAGAGAGCTAGGAGGAGACTAAAACCTGCTGAACTCCTAACCTGTAAAAGAAACTACACAGTGGAATACTAAATCTATACAACAAAAGCAGGATGGAGCTACATACCCTTAGGCTCCATCACAAAAGCACACCAACAGAGTAGGATGCAATATTCATGCTCGCAACCACCCTCGGTAGGCGTGAAGTAGCCAAAGACTAACTCCTCCTCACCTGCAAAACCTATAGAGAAGTTGAGTATGAAGGTACTCGTAAGACTTGATCCATAATGGGCAACTTATAATTAGTCCGACTCCAAACATCATGCATTTGGATGTTAGCAAGAAAATGGCCACATGGTTAAGTAAAATTTACATGCAAAAGCAACTTGACACATACATGTGTGAGCACCTAAACTTAACAAACAACAAAACCATTATACCTTGCAAAGACCAACTGTATATAATTGTAACTAGAACAATAACAAACATAAATGCAACACAAACCATCTCCACCATAACCAACATAACCAACCACAATCTACATCGGAACTCTATGATGGTGCGCATGGATAGAAGGCATGCTCATGACTGAGAGCGTGGTATTTCAAAATGTTTTTACACCCTGCAAGGGGATACTCCTTTACCCACATGACACGAGGACCATTCGCCTTGTGCCACCCACTAAAGTGCACACAATGGGGTACTCGTCAAAACCTTTCCCAATAAGCCCCAACCATTTGATACATGTATCATTTAGTGGGGAGATATCTAGAACTACTCCCGGAACAAACTAGATACCTCTTCCAAGCCCGCTCGCTCACACCGTCGATGTTCAGGCCCAAATGATCACAGCTACAAAAGTATTCGGCTCGCCTTACCATTAAATCGGCATGTGGTGAGTATGGTAAGTGCTTAAGCCAACGACGGCCAACAATCGGTGCTTAACCGATGCAAAGCGGTCTACGGTATCCGAGCTCCTTCCCTGAACTACCCCGGGAACCTCCTCCAGGGCAAATGATACCCCTAACACCGCTCATATCTCGTCTCATGCCCACCACTCATCAACTCATCATCAATATCATTGTGTAAGTAATTATTAAACCTATGCTCGCGAACGATAAAATATTTCACCGCTCGACTTATACCGTAAACCTATGCAATACTAAGCAACTCGTATCACATTTTAAGTTAGAGATTAACATGATTATGCCTGGGCAACAAGGATATGGATCAACAACAATTGAAGGAAAAGATCATGCATCTACATAGGTTCTACCCACCGTACTCCGACATCAACTCAAACTCATGCATACATAAAGGCATGTTTATCAATTTATACCATACGAGATTCAAAGTATTGGGATAAGTATGCTTAGATGCTTGCTTTGCTGCTCTGGAGTTTGCCTTATGCTACCCGCACAACACTCGCAAAATTCGGGGAGATGGGCATCGTCTTCAATCACCACAGGATCATGCATCGGTTCTCCGCTCGCTAGAGAAGAACGCATGCAATGATGAGTATGATTGAAGTGCAACAATGAATGCCACAATATGCATGAAAACATGTTAGATGTACAAGACACACAAATTAATGTCACACTAAGCGATCTAAACGAAGGCAAAAAAATATCAGGAGGCTGGAGTATCCGGGTTGACTCGGAGTATCTGGGTTCCGGAGCCTCTGGGCCAACCTCCGGAAGAGGGTTCTCTGTTAGCCATTTTTGATTTAACCGGTAACCTCTGGGTTGGTCCGGACTATCCGGGTTGTGCCGGACACTCTGGGTGAGGCTTTGGGCGAGGGTGCTCGATTAAATCCGCCGGTTTAACCCGAACCCTCCGGGCTTACCCGGATTATCCGGGTGGGGCAGACTTAGACATTCTCAAAAATTTGCCTCGGGCGATTCAACTCGCATGATAGATCTATGATACATAAACATGTATATGCCATATCCAAAGGATTCTAGACCCAACTTCCACCATAAACCCTAACGATTTTTTAATACAATTCAATGGGCTTTTTCCTGTTGAACCCGGAGTATTCGGGTTTACCCGAAGTATTCGGGCTGTCCAGAACAGCCGTTTTCAAGGGGATTTTGGGGTTGATTTGATTTGCAAGCCTCTCCAAGCCTAAGGGAAACATGCTAGGGATAGTTCAAGGAGTTTGGAACTCACTCATCAACCTCGCAACACGACTTCATAGCTCAAATTTGTCCAAAACTACATTTTACTCCAAAAACTCAATTCCTTCATGAAAATGAAAACGAATTGGATAGATGAATAGCTCATGAGCTTGTGATCGTGTGGATACTACATGCATACCTCAAATCCTTCTCTTGAGGTCGGATTTTGGGGAAAGGGAGAGAATGCTTGAGAGAGAATGAGAGGGGGAGCTCCTCCCTTGCTTGGCTAGCTGGAGAGGGAGGGGGAGACGTGGGGGAGTGACGGAGAGAGAGAGAGGGAGCAGGTGGCTGCTGCCCCTCTAGGTGGTTAGGGTGGTGGGTCTACATATGGGCCCACATGTTAAAGAAAGGATCCATTTTAACTGTGAATTTCATTATTTTCTCTCCCGAATTTATTTATCTCATCCAATTGGCTTTAGACAAATTGCATTAGCATTTCAAAATAAAATTACACAAAATTAAATATAATGCTTAAGAAGCGTGATTATGCTTAATTGCGTAATTAATGATTTAGGACGTGACAAACCTCCCCCTTAAAAGAATCTCGTCCCAAGATTTGGTATGAGTCGGGGAAGAGTACGGCGAATCTAGGAACCATGCCATGGGAAAATATTAGCTGTGGACATGATACCAACTGTGGGAATGAAAACTAATGCAATACTCACAGGTTGGAGAAGAACTCAGGATAATTGGCACGAAGCCGATCTTCTCGTTCCCACATCGCCTCATCTTCGGAGTGATTATTCCATTGAACCTTGAGAAACTTAGTTGAGCGACAATGAGTCTTGCATTTAGTTTCATCAAGGATGCGGATTGGATACTCACGATAAGAAATATCCAGTTGCAATTCTTGATTGGCCACCTCAATGACTTCGGTCGGGACTCGAAGATATTTCTTCAATTGTGAGATGTGGAAGACGTTGTGAATGGCATAAAAGGACGGAGGCAAGTTCAATTGATATGCAACCTTCCCATGCTGAGCAACAATTTGGAATGGTCCCACTTAACGAGGTGCTAGCTCCCCCCTAACTTGAAAGCATTGGACCCCTCTAAGAGGAGATACCTTGAGATACACAAAATCTCCAATCTCACACTCAAGCTCTCGCCGGTGGCGATCCGTATAGCTCTTCTATCGCGATTGTGTCGTGAGGAGACACTTCCGAATAGTCAGAATATGCTCTTCTGCCTCTTTGACCAAATCCGAGCCTAGAAAAGCCTGTTTGCCGGGTTTGGACCAATTCAACAGTGTTCAACATCTATGGCCATAGAGAGCTTCAAACGGCGACATCTCAATGCTTGACTGATAACTGTTATTGTATGAGAATTCCGCAAAACGGTAAGCAAATCTCCCACTTCTTTCTATATGTGAGCACACAAGCTCGGATCATATCTTCTAGGATCTAATTCACCCTCTCAGTTTGACCATCTATCTGAGGATGATATGCGGTGCTATGGAAGAGCTCGTTTCCCATAGCCTCATGAAGGCTCCTCCAGAAATGAGAGGTGAACTGAGTACCTCGATCAGAAATGATGTTCTTTGGAATTCCATGAAGGCAAACAATTCTAGTGAGGTAAAACTCCGCATATTGCTTGACCGTATACACGGTCTTGACAGGAAGAAAATGAGCGGACTTTGTCAATCGGTCCACAATGACCAAAATTGAGTCATAGCCTTGCGAAGTCCTTGGCAACCCGGTAATGAAATCCATGCCGATTTCCTCCCACTTCCAGGATGGGATGAGCAAAGACTGGAGCATACCGGCCGACTTTAGATGCTCGGCCTTGACCCTTCGGCAAACATCACACTCAGCAACCTATCGAACGATTTCTTGCTTCATGCGAGTCTACCAAAATCTGGGCTTAAAGTCTTGGTACATCTTCGTGCTCCCGAGATGGATGGATAGCAATGAATCATGAGTCTCATCCAGAATTTTCTTTCTCAATACCTCAACCTTCGGAACCACTAGCCGGTTCCCAAACCATAGAATATTCTGGTCATCTTCAAAAAAAACACATGGTCTTGCCTTCTTTCATCTTGCCTCGGATTTGGGCCATGCCCTTGTTATTCTTCTGAGCTGCCTTGATTTCATCTAGGAGGGTGGATTTGATCTCCAAATTTGCAATCAATCCCTCCGGAACCATCTCGAGTCCAAGCCGTTGGAAATCATCACAAAATGTGGTATTTCCGGGCTCGACCTTCAGACAATTGCATCGAGCCCTTCAACTCAGTGCATCAGCGACCACATTCAGCTTGCTGGGATGATAATGCACTTCCAGTTCATAGTCTTTGATCAACTCAAGCCATCTTCTTTGTCTCATGTTCAAATCGGCTTGAGTGAAAATGTACTTAAGACTTTTTTGATCCGTATAAATACGGCACAAATTGCCCAACAAATAATGGTGCCAAATCTTTAGAGTGTGGACATCTGTCACAAGCTCTAAGTCATGAGTTGGATAGTTCTTTTCATAGTGCTTCAACTGACGTGAGGCGTAAGCCACAATTCTGCCCTCTTGCATAAGGACACATCCGAAAACTATGAGAGAGGGAGCAGGTGGCTGCTGCCCCTCTAGGTGGTTAGGGTGGTGGGCCCACATGTTAAAGAAAGGGACCGTTTTAACTGCGAATTTTGTTATTTTCTCCTCCGAATTCATTTATCTTATCCAATTGACTTTAGACGAATTGCATTAGCATTCTAAAATAAAATTACACAAAATTAAATATAATGCTTAAGAAGCGTGATTATGCTTAATTGCATAATTAAAGATTTGGGATGTGACACCCTCTCAATTACGACTGACCAAATTTATAGTGCAATAGCCCCTTGAGAAAAAATAAATTTATTTCTAAAAAATAAATTTAATAAACTTCCCGCTAATTTTAACCATGTGATTCAATAGCCGTTGCAACGGGAAAAAAATGATGCTTCTTTGGCGGTTATGGCGATTGGACAAAAAACAATTTAATATTAGAGAGAGAAGATAGTGGATGAGATAGAGTTTCTGCTGGAAATGGATGGAATGAGGGATACTGTAATGGTAATAGGGGATGCTGTAATAGTATTTTAGAGGATAGAATTTTAGAGTATTTGCTGGAGATGGTCTAACTCCGAGCGGCATCCGACATTTATACCAGTCCAGAGATGGATACGAGTTCTACTGGAGATGGCCTTAAATATCACTCTCTCTGTTTCCCTGTATTTGTCCATACCCATCATTGCATCAATAAATCCAAAATCGATGCAGAAAGAAACAATAAATCAACCACAATTAGGTTTCCACCCCTTGGGAACATGCAAATTAAACCTATCTTAATGCTCTATATGCATTGGTTTTTTTTTCCTCCAAAAGCCACACTTTTCAATATTCAAAGTCTCTTGAAAACAAGAGAGCAATCATCATAGCAAGGTGGGTTCTCATGGACAAATATTTTAAAACAAAAACCACTAAGGCCATTAGAAAACATAGCCGAAATGGAGGGAGTAATAACTTAGCATTGCTAGCACAAATAATGAAAATAGAGGAGTAAAAGAAGTCATTGTTTAGAACTGGATGCCTCAAATCATTTTCGAAGACGAACCAATTATTCTCTAGTGAATGTTGCAATGAAAAAAATTAACAAGGAAACTAGAAAAAAAGTGGTTATTCGATTCTGAAATCAATC
The DNA here is from genome assembly GCF_958298935.1 of Phragmites australis. Classification (NCBI taxonomy): domain Eukaryota; kingdom Viridiplantae; phylum Streptophyta; class Magnoliopsida; order Poales; family Poaceae; genus Phragmites; species Phragmites australis. Next base: position 19,490,033 of record NC_084938.1, read on the forward strand.
CACTGTTCACTATGATTAATGGTCATTCACGAAATCTATAATATTATTATTTGAGTGTTAAAAAGGAGTCACTGTATTTGCTCTCTAGTCATAAAATTACCATATTAATTGAAAAAAAGAAAAAAAATCTAGACCCCTCATCGTTATGAACAACTAATTATTTAGATTAAACTAAATAGTCCATATCAAGTATGATTAATAAATAGATAAATTCGAAATTAAAAATTATGTTAAATTAGCAATTAGATTTTCATACGGTTTGGAAAGAAAAATATCTAAATAGAGTCCAAATAAAATAAATAAATAATAATTAAAATTGGAGTTATAATAGAAAAAATGGACAATTGCAAAGAAATCACTAACACTGGGTGTTACTGCAAGCTTGCCACTAAAAAATTACAAAAATACCATTAAAACTGTCATTAAAGTGACATCCTTGCAAAAAATAAAATAACCAAGAAGGTTTCTGCAAATGCCAAAAAAGAATTATCCATATCAAATATAGGTCTTAGAAAAACAATCAAATTATTATAAAAATCAAATACCTAAATAAAGAGTCTATGTAAAATACAATTAATCAAAGGTTCGCGATAAAATATTATAGCATGGCTAGGCATGCTATTAGCGTGAGACACTTTGCTAGTTCAATAAATGTTAATTATTTGGTCCAACAAAAACAAGTTTCAAGCGGAAAAACATTAACATGCTCGCGCATGCAAGCGAGTTTAGCGGTGCTCTTCATGTGTGTCCTGCGTTTCAGATTACAAGAAATCCTTTGGTTTTTTTGACCTTTTTGATAAAAAAATGAGTGAGGTTTAGCCAAAAGATAAATAAATCAAATTTAACCTATTTTTCTCAAAATTTGACCGAATATTTATCCATACCACATACCAGATACCGGTGGAATTTGCCTGACTGATGCATGGTACGGTTGCCAATACGGCCAATAACCGGCGGTTATCAACCGGTAGAGTGAAACCTGTATGGGACTCAACCATGCATTGTCATATATGATGAATGGGCTTTATCTCGTACTCATCATACGCCTAAAATCCAATACGTACAGCTCAATGTGTACTAACAAGCGCAGAAGATACCGTACGTGTATACATCATACTGTTCCTAGATAATTCGTAGTGGTTGATCATCCACAGACGTTTGATTTGTAGCCGCACTTTGACAAACTCGATCATGTTCGCATGGGATCACAAAACCTGTACAGAAACGATGGAGCAATTCCATGGTGGTCCGACACACGGAATCGGCAGCCGCAGGAAAGGCGTTGACGGTCGTAGACGATCGACCCGGCCGAGGGCAGGCAGGCAGGGCGAGCCCCCACCGAGCCGACCGTCGCTGCCGAAAGGCTCGACGGTGAAAAGGGCTGCCTTTCCGGCCGGTGTGACAGGTAAATCTAGGCCGGCGTTCCTCCTCCGGCCGGCCCAGCCGGAGACTAGCTAGCTAGGCGCGCACAGGAGAGAGCTGAGAGAGGGCGAGGCCTGAGAAAGAACCACGCGTGTTTTTTTTCTATCTCCTACCTTTCCTTCTCTCTCCTCTCTCCGTATCGCTTCGCTCGCTCGGTCGATCTCTTGGCGCCCGCCTACGCCTGCGTGCGTGCTCCTGTTCCGCGCGAGAGGGGGGGGGGGGGGAGAAGGAGGGGTGGGGCCGCTGTTGTCAGACCCCTCCCCCTCTCTTCGAGAACGACAGAATGATTGTGCCCTTCTGCAGCCGCGCACTCTCATTGTCCCGTTTGCGCCGATTGGCGCGTGTCGAGAGGAAGCAGCACGCTGCCCGGACGAGCATGCATGGATGCTCCGATATGATCCCAGCTCTTCGCACATCCGGCAACAGGATTCGTCGTCGCTGCTGTCGCGTGGATATCTGTTCTCCACGTCGTCAAGCTATGAAAATGCTGGCTATTCACACTCGGGCCTTCATCGCTCGGATCATTTTGCTGCAGCCATAGGCCTGCCTGCTTGTCTCAAGATGACGCGCACGTCTGACCATGATGAGTATGTATGCGATCAGTTCGCACATGACCATGATCAGTTTACATCCGATCACTCGACCACATTAGCGACCATCAAGTACGTGGGCGCTCAAGCATGTGACCACCAAGTACGTGCTCGTGTTGCTACACACGAGTCACAACCTACCTGGCGAGATACAAAAACAGATCGAACATGTATAACTCGAACTCGACGAGAACGTATTCCTACAATCTTGTTGAGAACAAGCAACACTCAGAGCATATCGAAACTTCTCTAGAGGAAAATTTAGAATTGATTAACTCACTATAATCCAAGGATTACAACTCGATATTTAAAGTGACTGCTAATCGAACTATAAACTGAATCAATTTTGACTCGAACTCTAACTATACATACTCCTGCACACATGCGACATCCGACCCATGTACAAACCATATACGAACTAAAGTTCCTGACTTGGACACGGCTTCTTGCTTCTGTGCCGTGTGAAACGAGTCCCCAAGGCTAACGCTGCGATTAGTCCAACATACTCCCCCCTAATCCTGACGTGGACTGAGATCACGAATTCCCAATAGATGTAGCATAATCACTAGCTTAACCGCCGGCGTCAGAGCATCGGCTCGCTGCTCCTCTATGTAGATGAAGTCCATTTCAATCTGGCCTCTTTCAACACACTAACGAATGAAATTAAACTTGGTGTCAATGTGTTTGTTGTGGCCATGAAACATTGGATTCTTCATCAAAGCACTTACCGATTTGTTGTCAACCAACAATTTTACTACTTTGGACTCTTCTCTTGTTAGCTCCTCCAACAGACTTCTAAGTCACAAAGCTTGGCATGACACCGCCATTGCTGCCATGAATTCAGCCTCACATGAAGACAGAGCCACTGTTTTCTGCTTTTGCGAGTTCCATACCAATCTATCATTGATATAGAAAGTCATACCTCTAGTAGTCTTCCTTTCATCCATGTCACCGGCCAGATCATTATTAGTATACCCGATGATTACTTCTTCTCTTCCTCCTCTCAAATACACAAGCCCATAATGAACAGTGCCCTTCAAATTCTGAAGAATCTGCTTCAATGCCTTGCGATCCATCACCGTGGGCTCCTCCATGAATCTTCTTGCCACCCGACAGAAAATGAAAGGTCAAGTCTTGTATGGAGTAAATACCTTAGACAACAAATGAAAGGTGATCTTTGTTCTTCACTACAAATCCCTCCGACTGGGCCACGTATACTTCCTCTTCGAGCTCACCATTTAAAAATGCTGACTTAACATCCAAGTGATTAACTTACCAACCTCGATTAGCTGCAATAGCAAGGATGATGTGCACGGTGCCCAGCCTAGCCACCGGTGCAAACTCTTCTTCGAAATCGATTCCTTGAAGCTGCACATATCCTTTCATGACCAGCCTCGCCTTGTGCTTGATCATGTCTCCTTATGTGTTCTTCTTCAGTTTGTAAACCCATTTGAGTCCAATCGAATTATGACCAGCTGGCAGTGCCGAGAGAGTCCATGTGTCGTTCTTCTCTATGGACTCGATCTCCTTAGCCATAGCATCCTCCCAGATCTACTACCTAGCAGCCTCACGGTAGCAAGACGGCTCCTCCGTCTCCACGAGCATGGCCTCTTGTTCCATGTCCTCCTCATCAAGGTCCACCGTTCGAGAATCTCTCATGATGTCGTCGATGTGTCTATAACGAACAGGTCCTTCATCTGTGTTGCTGTTGCCACTCGGCAGCAGTGTAGCCTGATCATCCGCCAGTGATTCAGGGGTTAGCATCACTGTCTGTGTGGCAGGAAATGTCAGAGCGGTCAGTGCCTTGCGTTCTGCAGCCTGCGCCCTGGTAACTGGTCCTCCTGACGTCACCTTGCTGGCTAGCGGAGTCGATGAAGGAGCTATACCAACTTGTGCCGCAGGCGCTGGCACGCCTACCGGGCCACACTTGTGAGGCGCAGAGCCGCCCACTGCCAGCTCGGTATTGAACTCCACCTCAACGGTGAAATCTGATCGATCCCCGCTGCCTGCGCTTGTACTCCAATTCCACTCCATGTTTTCTTCAAATTTGACATCATGACTTGCATGAATTTCTCCATGTCATGGATCAAAGAGACGGTGTGCCTTGCAACTGTCCTCATACCAAGATACACCATCGGCTGGCTTAGGTCATTGAGCTTCTTCAAGTGTGGCATCATTACTTTCGCATGCGCCATATAGCCGAACACACGAAGGTGTGCTAGATGTGACTTCCTTCTATTCCAGATCTCAAACTAAATGCTATCATCCAGCACTTTCGTCGGCAAGCGGTTCCGCAGGTGCACCACACTGTTTTGTTGTGGCTTGAATGGCACGGTGAGGTGTCGCTTGATCCTGGCCTCCTCACATAGCCAGGTGAACTCGGCAGAGAGAAACTCCCCACCGCGATTAGTCCTTAACGTCTTAATACGCTGCTCGCTCGTGTTCTCGGCCTGCAGCTTGAACCTTCTGAGCACGGAGCAGACTTGGTCCATCGACTTGATCATGTACACCCTCATCCACCATGAGTAATCATCAACAATTAACATAAAGTAACTGTTACCGGCAAGAGTCAAAGGTGTGATTAGCCCGCGGAGGTCAGCATGTAGCAGATTGAGTGGCTTCTCTGCCCTGAACTTTGCCGCTGCTGGAACAACTGCCTCGCCTGCTTCGCCACCAAAAACCCTTGACATAGCTGGTTTAGGTGTGTGATCGGCGACACTCCTACCGCTATTTCCTTGTCAATGAGCAACTTCATAGTAGTGAAGTTGACGTGACTGAGCCTCGCATGCTATAGCCATGTTGGGTCTTCAAGGCTGGGTAAGAGACACTATCGTAGCTTGATGCAGTTTGATCTTGTAGAGGCGATTCGGAGTTCACCTCACTTTCATCAGCAATCGCGTAGGACTACTGCCATATACGCGTAGATGTTCAGCATCCATGATCACCTTGTGTCCAATCTCGGTAAGTTGTCCTAGGCTAATGATTTTGCTGCATAGTCTTGGAATATAGTAGACCTCCTACAAAAACTACTGGTCACCATTCTTGTAGCTGAACAGGACAGATCCTAAGCCCATGATCTGCACCATGGAGCCATCACCGAACTTCACCTTGCCAGTGGCACTTTCATGTAGTACTCTGAACTTCTCTTTGTCACCGGTCATGTGATTACTAGCTCTATTGTCCAGGTACCAGACCTCATAGCTGGAACCAACCTACATGGTGTCACGTAGCTCCAGCTTCAACTTCTCCACATTCAGCAACATGGCATCCCGCCTTTACTGTAGTCCTAGTACCGTCTCCTCTGACACTATGAGCAGTAAGGTTGGCTCGATGTCATCGATAGGTGTAAGATGTGCCTCGCCTTTCTCCTCCTTCTTCTTTGGTTCCTTGCATTCATTCACGTAGTGCCTCATCTTGTAGAAATTGTAGCACTTGATGTGACTCTTGTTGCAGAGACCATCGCCTGAACCGCCCTTCTCGTCATTACATGAGGTACCTCCATGACCACCTCTGCCACGGCCTCTTCTATGTCCACGACCACCCCGGCCGTAATTGCTATCTGCAGGAGGGTGGTATTTACCCTTGTTGCTTGATGATGAGTCACCATCGTCCTTCTTCTGTCACACCTGCCACTCGGCCTGAGTGATCAGAAGCTAGCCATCACCAGTGCTGTTGCTGGCGGATGCACGCAGGCGAGCACGTTCTTCAAAAGCCTTCAGCTGCCCAACGACTTCCATGAACGACATCTTATCAAGGTCGTAGAACTGCTCGATCCCAGCGATAACACTCAGGAATCAATCCGGCACGATGTCGAATACTTTCTTAACCAATGCAGCATCGTCGAGCATCTCCCCCAAATTAGCGTACCTCAAGGACACGGCGTTGAGCTTTTCGGCGTATTGGTCTAGCGTCTCTTCGTCCTGCATGCGCATGGCATTGAAGTCACCCTTCAACATCTGCAGTCGCGCGTTCTTAATGCGATCCGCGCCAACAAACCTTGTCTTGAGATAGTCCCAGACCTCCTTTGCACTTTTCTTCCTTGCCACTTGCATCAAAAGATCTTCCAAGAGCGCTTGGAAAAGATGCTACATTGCCTTCTTGTCCTTCTTCTCGTCGATGGCGACTCCGACCGCCAGCTCGACTGCATCCCATACGCCTTGATCTTCCATCACCTCCTGCACTCGAATCACACAGCTCATGTAATTTGTCACCGTCAGCTGTGGGTACAAGAACGGCCCACCGCCGCTCTCCTGCACTGCCTCGCCCTAAGAAACGATAGACATCTTCACGAGTTAGTGTCAGATTCATTTTAGGCTTTGATACCAGATGTTGGCTCCTGCCTTAGGATCACGCGCATGCCTGACCACGATCAGTACGTGTGTGATCAGTTCGTACCCGACCATGACCAGCTTATGCCCGACCGCTCGACCACACGAGTGACCAGCACTGCGTGCTCGACCATGTAATCTCTCGACCTCACAAGCGTTCGACCACGCGGGCACTCAAGCACTGAGTACATGCTCATGTAGCTACACACGAGTCGCGATCTACCTGGCAAGATGCAAAGACAAATCGAACACGCATAACTTGAACTCGACGAGAACGTATTCCTACAATCTTATTAAGAACAAACAAGACTCAAGAGCAGAGAAACTTCTCTAGAGGAAAATTTAGAATCTATTAACTCACTACAATTCAAGGGTTACAAATCAATATTTAAAGTGACTGCTTACCGAACTCTAAACTGAATCAATTCCGACTCAAACTCTAACTATACGTATTCCTGCACACATATGACATCTGACGCATATATGAACCATGTACGAACTAAAGTTTCTGACTTGAACACAGCTCGTTGCTTCCGTGCCGCGTGAAATGAGTCCCCAAGACCCACACTAGGATTAGTCCAACAGGCTTCCAAGTGACCAACATGTTTTTAATGGAAATCAAATGGGATCTCTCTCTCTCTCTTCTGAGTACGTTCTACTTGAGCAGCATCAAGTGCCAACAAGACGATGGTTCTGCTGTGTCAACTTTCGTAATGGATGTATGCAGATGCAGTGCAGCTGGTTATATTAGCTTGCGACGTGACTCCCACTGGCGATCATGGGCACGATCTCCAACGCACATTGATCGAGTAGAATAATTAGTTTAGTTTACCAACGTGCAATAATCAGTACCTGGGCAGAGTGCGGCCGCCAATGGCTGTGTGTTTGTGGGCGGTGGACGGATGAACGGGAAAGGGTCAGCCGGATGTGATAATGACGACGACGCCACCACCGGCACCCATTATATACGTTGCCAAAAGGCCGGCGGCGGGCCCAGCGTGCGCTTGATATATCACCGCCGCGCCATCATGACGTGGCCGGAGCTAGCTTAGCTGCGCACTCGATCATTTTGGGCTTTTGGACTTGCTCTTGCTTCACTCCTCCGGAAGAGTTGAAAGCCATTTGTTTTTCTGGCAAGCTTAGAAATAAAGATTAGCTTTAGGCTAGCTTTTTACCTTGCTTAATTAGCTACTCCATATTTGACCAGTTTGCAAGGGCAGGAACAGGTTGCCCTACCACAAATGGGATGTGTTGTCAACCATTAGATATAAAAATGAACGGCCAAGATCAAGCGCCACAACTGTTACTATTTGTTACGGTACCTCTATGTGGTGCCAGCACAACTTGATACATTATAATTTTTTGACTTTTAGCAGCATCCTTTCTCTTACTCCATCCCTCTGATCGGATATTCTCTCTCAGACAGGGTCATCGCACCCCACCCTGCATTCCCTCCGTTGGCAATCACAGCAAAGGTACCCCGGCCAAATTCTGTGTGGATCGATATACACCTTCCTCTCCAAGACCTGATATTTTGCTGTGTCTTCAGCTTTTCGGTTCACGTGAGTAGATTATATCCCGTTGTATCCCAAGCAAGATATGTTTTTCTCTTAAAAAAGGGTAGTTACGTGTTAACTAGCTCCAGCCTATATTGAAGGCTACATGTGGGCATCAAAAATCGATCCATGGTGGAGCGATTGCAAGTTCGCAACTCGATCCCCAGCTAGCAAGCCAGCTCTCTCTCTCTCTCCCCCACCACATTCCCCTCCATGATAAGTGTCTTTCCTTAACACAACTCTTGTGCCGCGTTGAAGCTGCCCGGCCTCGAGGAAGGCAAAGAAAACAAGACAAAAAGTGCTTTTTCCTACCATTTTATCGGCTGTCTGGATCCACTGAGTGTTAAAAAGTCATGTTTTGCTTGTACGACAAGGAAAGGGTACCTTTTTTACCTTAAGGAAAACAGCGCAAAAAGTGCAGGGCACCCTTTCAGGAAGCAGCATCCATTCTATTTTTGTTGTTGCGTATGCAAGTCTTACTGCTAACATACATCACGTCACTGTTCTTCACCTGTTTGATCGTTTTATATGCTAGGTTATTGCACAGCATCGTACTGATTGTGTTCTGCATGCCGATCAGTTATCAGTTGTACTTTGGAGGAATCAACGGTGATGCTGTGAAAGCTGTAGTTTTTCGAATGATGCGTGTAGTAACTTTGTAATCATACGTGACTATACACTACTAGAAAACATAGCTTTGACAATATATTTCTGCAACACATTAAAAAATGTATTACAAAATAATATTATAGCAACACATCAAACGTGTTACAAAGGTAGGCTGTAACACATGCATCATGAGATTCAAAAAAGTGTTGCAATGAAAGGGGTACAGGAACACATAGAAAAGGTGTTAAAAAAGAAGCGTTATAGAAACACATAATATGCAGGAAAGCTATAGAAAAAATGTTACAAAAAGAAGTGCTATATGAACACATAATATGCAGAAAAGCTATATAAAAAGGTGTTAACAAAAGAAGCGCTATAGAAATACATAATATGCAGGAAAGCTATAGAAAATGTGTTACAAAAATAAGCTCTATAGGAACACGTAATATATAGGAAAGCTGTATAAAAGGTGTTACAAAAAGAGTCGCTATAGAAACACATAATATGCAGGAAAGCTATGTGAAAAAATAGAAAAAACTATTAATGATAAGATATAATAGTGCAGTGGTAGTACACTTTGTTTGCTAGGGAGGCATCCTGGATCAATTAAGTTGCTTTTTTTCCTAAAAAATGCATGCTACATGAAAATGTGTTACTACTACCTATAGTAACATATATTATACGTGTTACTATAGTTTAGTTGTAACACCTTTTATTACATATAGAAATAACTATTATATGCGACAATAGACTCTACCATAGTAACATAAGTAACAAGGACACATATCAAATATGTTACTATAAATCTCTATAACACATTTATTGATATATAGTAACACATATGTGTGTTACTAGATCCTTGTCCTGACATAGTGATACTGTCTTACCTCTTGCAAACTACAAGTAATTATGCATAGAGATCCATCATGCCATCATGGAATGCATGCCTCAGAAAATAGGCACTACTATAGAAATGACCATACACTAAGAAGGATGCTACATACGGTTTCTAACCAGAAGTGTCTGTGGTTGAATGTGTTGTCTCCGATTTCTACATACCTCAGACGGTTTTTATTCTAAACTGTCTTAATGAAAACCATATGAAGGCCACATATGGTTTACTAGGGAAACCTGCCTGTGGTCATACTGGAGACGGGTTTGGATGCAAACCGTCTACTGCTGCCTATATTTCACCACACGCCAGCCCGTGTCCTAATTTTCATGTTGACCGCACGACTGCCTAAAGGGAAAGGGGAGGGAGGGGAAGGGAAGGGAAGGGAAGGGAGGGGAAGAGAAAGGGAAAGGGGAGGGGAAGAGACAAGGTGGGGCCGGGCCAGTCTCTTTAAACATCTCCCTTGTAAATTGAGATCGACCCGTCATCCAAAGGTACGGTTGCCTGCTAGCTAACTCTTGTCAATTGGTTCCCCAATAAAGTAGAGGAAACCAATGCAAACATACTACAAGTAGTGAGATTAATTAGTTCGAAAAATGTCTTGAATGTTGATTTGCGAGATAGATCGATTTGTTAGCAATTTTGTAGCAATTTTTCAATTAAGTTTTGTAATATTGGAAATCGCAGATGGCTAACCATAGTTGGATGTACCTAGAGAATCGTACTTGTGATGAGTGCCTTATTGGCATATCTGGATTCATGCGTGCTACTAAGACGGATATGTTGAATAGGAATCGAAAATTTATGTGTTGTCCATTCATTGACTACAGAAATGAGAGAAATTTTCAAAAAAAACACAAAGTATACATGCACACTTGATTATGCATTGATTCAAAGAAAAATATACTGGTTGGACTAGTCATGGTGAAGAAGGCATGAATGACCTCGATGGTGATATGCATGAAGAGGGTGCCCCTGACTGTAATGTGGATGCAGTTATTCATGACGAGGATGTCGAGAATATTGCTGATGATTTCATACACCGAGGTGATGCTATTCTTGAGAATTTGGAGGAGATGGTCTGTAATGTTGAGGGATCTGATGAGTAGACAGAGAATTTTCTAAATTCCAAGAATTCATGTGGTAGCCCAAGATATCGTTGTATCAGGGCTATAAGAGGAGACACACATTGTTGTATGTGGTCCTCCTACTTTTGAAATTGAAGGCAAGCAATGGGTAATCTGATAAAAGCTTCACTACATTGTTATAGTTGATATCTTCATTGCTTCTCAAGGGGAACCTGTTGTCCGTGTCCACCTATGAAGCTAAAAAGATTATTTGTTCTTTGGGAATGGAAGTGGAGAGAGTCCATGCTTGCAAGCAAGATTGTATTATTTACCGTGGAGAGTATGCAGATGTGACTGAGTGCCCTATTTGTGGAACCTCTCGATACAAGGGTCGAAAAAAGATGGGGAAAATGACCATCTGCAAAGGAAGTGTGACACCTTCTTGTAATTCCTCATCTAAAGCGTTTGTTTGCCAACAAAAAGGACAAATTACTTCATTGGCACAATGAGGGTAAGAATGATGCCCTCATGCGACACCCTGCTGATGGTGCATAGTGGCGAAATATTGATACAAAATTTGGGGAGTTTGCTGTAAAATTGAGGAACATTAGATTTGCTATAAGCATGGATGGACTGAATTTGTTTGGTAACATGAGTAGCAGACATAGCACTTGGTCGGTAGTTCTGCGCATATACAATCTTACTCTTAGCTCTGTCAGAAGATGAAGTACCTTATGATAATGATTTTAATCTACTGTCCTAGGTAACCTGGCAATAACATTGATGTGTACCTTAGGCTGTTGGTGGAAGACCTTAAAGTATTAGGGTCAAAAGGTGTTGAGGTATGGGATGGGCATATGCGAGAGTACTTCAGACTACATCCCATGTTATTTTGCACAATCAATTATTTGTCGGCTCTTATAAATTTGTTAGGGAAAACTATAAAAGAAAGCAAAGCCTGCCCCAAATGCTTAGACACTACCGAGAGTATGTGGCTCAACAACTCAAGAAAAATAGTATATATATGGCATCGATAGTTTCTACCCAAGTATCATGCATATAGGTACATGAAGAGAGACTTCGATGCCAAGAGAGAGAATGCATTAGCTCGAGGTCTATGAACATATCAGAATATCAATGTGGTCCTTGGGAAGAGAAAATCGATCTAGTTCTAATGAAAAGGTCATGTGGAAAAACAAATTGATTTTTTAGGAGCTACATTATTGGGAACACCTAGATGTTCGGCACTGTCTTGATCCCATGCACATTGAAAAGAATGTATGCGATAGTCTTGTTGGTACCTTGTTTGATATCGCTGACAAGACGAAGGATGGTATTAAGGCATAGAAAGACCTGGTCGATTTGAACATACAGCCTGGGCTTCATCACATAACAGATGCCAAAGGCAAAGTGACAATCCTCCCAGCCGTGGGATATTGGCACATGTCAAAGAAAGAGAAACAAGAATTCTTTGAGCACGTGTACGGTGTCAAAGTTCCTTTTGTTGATTTTTGATGTAAATATGCCTTAGTTGCATTTTGTGTAAGTGATGTTACCATTATGAAAATAACTTGCTGAAAGGGTCGAAAGGCCCAAGAGGTTGTTTCATGCATGGCAAGGTTGCCTCGTGATACGAAATGAGAGGGTATATATAGGATCCAAAGTTAGCTGTTGCCCAACCATCAATATTTTCCGTGAACGTCGGATGATCCGACGTGATCCAGCATGCATATTCTCCAAACACTGAACCATTCGGTGTGAATCGTCCATTTTTCACTTAACAGAAACCTTCTGGATTTTACTCTAGCGAAGCATTAGATGCATATGCTGGATCATCCGGTGTGTATAAGTCCATTTTTCACTCAATAGAAAACTTCTGGACTTTAGTTCGGCAAAGCATTAGATGTATATGCTAGACAATCTAGTGAAGCATCAGATGTACATGCTGGACTGGACTTTACTCTGGTGAAGCATCAGATCTACACGTTGGACCATCCGGCGTGTATATGACCATTTTCCACTCAACAGAAAACTTCTGGACTTTACTCTAGCGAAGCATCAGATGTATACGTTGAACCATCCGGCATGTATAGGTCAGATCATCTAGGATACCATATATGGTTTTAAGACAAAAACCATTTGTGAGTCACGTTCTACCACTAACAGGTGTTTTAAGAAAATAGTATGTCGGTCTCTTCTACCACAGACATGTGTTTTAAAAAAACGGTCCATGGCCTTGAATTCGTGTATAGCCCTAGGGTGTGAACCAAAAAATTTGGAATACTCTCGTCTCAGACCCTCCTCTGTCGGCCCTCGCCTCGGCGGCACCCCTCCTTCTCCACCCCTCCTCTGTCGCAGGCCCGACCCTCCTCTGTCGTATGTCACCCCTTCTGCGTGCCTCCTCAGTTGGTGTGCCTCCTTCACTGCCCCTATTATGCCACAGGCCCAGCCCTCCTCCACCGCTCATTGCCTCAGTGGCACGCCTCCTTAGCCGACGCCCCTCCTTTGTCACCCCTCATCTCGGTGGAGTGCCTCCTTAGTCGGGGCCCCTCTATCGTAGACCTGGTCCCTCCTCAACCAACACCCCTCCTCCACTGCCTCTTTCCTCGGTGACATCCCACCCCTCCTCTCCCGCAGGTACTATCTATCATCAACTGCTAAAGATCCTTTCACAAAATTTGTAAATGGTTTGATTTAAAAAAATGCAAATGGTGCAAAATGTGATTGTTTATATTTAATTATGCAAAATTCTAGTAGTATATCTCTTTATTAGACATGAAATGCCATGCATTATATCCTGTGATGAACTAAATTTTACCATGGAACATACACAAAAGCCTTCTAATATGTATGTCGAGGGGTGTACCAATCAATAGGCGCGTGAACAACGCTTAAGGTGTGTGTTCATCGGTGTGTGTGTTAACTCAAGAACACCGGGGTTATCCAGGTTTAGGCCTCCCCTAGGATAGCAGCCCTACATCATGTGTATTTTGTTATAAGTACTTGTGAATCGGTTACCCATCCTCCCCTTACAAACTAGGTCATCCTCTCTTTATATACCAGAGAGAGAGAACTTACATGTGGGTCCCGATTAGCAGACCCATACGTACCTAGATATTATACTCTTGGATCATATCCTAGAGAACCGGGTGAGCCCAACTTGTTCTCAGAGCTTTGAGTGCCTATCCCAACCATGGAACGCCTCCACAATTGCCTCCCTTGGCCACCCGGCCTATCCCATCACCGTGCGCCATAAGATCGTCTGTCAAGCCATCATGTCCTTGCACCCCATGAGTCTATCTATAAAACCATCCACTTGCCTTGTCGTTCTGCAGACCCCATCTCGTCAATCGTGCAGTGCTATGTCGGCCCACAAGGGCCATCCGTAGCATTTAATGCTACGGGACGGGACAGTACCCAATTACATTGTCCATGACTTTGTTCACTGGATGGGGTACCCAGGGAAGGAAAACACTTAAGTAGATAGCAATAAATGTGATTAGATGGGTTAGGTAAAGACCGGCCCCGCGACCAGCAAGGGATAGTCGAGAGATCTCATAATATCACAAGAAGGCTGGTCACGCAAGCCTTATGTTGGTCGTGCGAGCTTGGACCTAGTCACGCGATGGGCCAGGGTTCAGAAAATATCCCCTGTTGGTCGACATATCCGTCGTGGGGCCCGTTAGCTAGGACACCCCCTTACTTAATATTCCGACAGTTGCCCCAAGCTCTCCCGTGGCTATGGTCAGGTCTGGTCGCACCACTCAGACCCTGAGGGAACATAGTCCACCCAGAGAGTGGTCGTCGACGCCGTTTAACTTTTAGAGTTTGACTCTAAACTTCACGTCACGTGGGGAGGTTAAGCATTCTAAGAGAGACATTGAATATTGCTGGGCCCGAGGGGTTTTCGGTTCCTCATGCATGCCCCATTGGACTTCGAGCGGTTCGGATGCCATGTCGGTTGAGATTCCTCAGTACTTCCTAGGGTGAGATGTCTATGATGGAATGTGTACAAAATACTAGGGTGCTGGTGCCCAGGTGCCTCCACACGCGCACGAATTTGACCAAGGAGTGTCCATGAGTCCCCTAGGTAGTAATGGTAGGATCGTGAGGATGTTTTCCACGGTGTTTCTGTCTTCCACCCCAGGCATGAATTCACCGAGCTAGCCACCTCGATGCCTTTTGCAAAGCAAGAAGACAACTCTCCCTGAAGATCATGGCATCCTCCTCCCATCCTTTGTTGAGAAGGTCAATGGGTTTGTAGGATTTGGCAAGGTTGGAGCTGCCTTCGACGCCTGGCGGTGGTGCCTTCGAGGGCAGACAATCTCAAGGACCTGCTCGCACAATTGGAGGCAGCCACCCTCTTGCTTCCCTCACTGTAGAGAGGGCCCCCTACCGTTCCCATCCGATCACTTGTCCAAGCGGTCACCCCAGGGGAGGTTATAGACATCTCCGATGACGAGGAGGAGATCGATTGGGACCTTCTACAGAAGGAGATCGACGAAGAGGAGGAGACAGAGGAGGAGTAAAAAAAGGGTATGGTGGGTTCACCAGCACCGGTCAGCAGCTCCAGCAGGGTCTCTAAACCGGCCATCTTGCTTGGCTCCTACGCAGGCCGTCGTTCGATTCCCGGGTCGACCAGCTGCCACCCTAGGGAAGAGTATAAAAGGTTCCTTGACTTGTTCAAGGGTAAGTAGGGGTTCACATACCTCTGAACTCTTGGAGCTGGTGGATCCCCATGCCTTACAAGAGTCAGGTGGAACTATTCTACAAATTGTGCGTTAGCCACATGAGTCAAGAGGGAAAGAACAGGCATGTAACATGATAGTTAGTCCTACCAGATGTAATCGTCCTGTTTGTAACCAATCTTTTCCATGAATGAAAATGTTCTGACCATTTTTTGATGGCCTTGCCGATGGCCAGAAGATTATATGGGGGCCCTGCGGCTTTTGGATCATTTGGTTCAAGTCTCTGTTCAGAGAGTTTTCCCTCTATTGTCGCAGCGCATAGGCTATGATTGCTCCGCCCTGCCTGTTAGTTACGCTCTTGAAGCGTAGAATAGTCCTTATCATGACAAGTCCCTCGGCGATGACCAGCACCTAAGCCAAGAGGGACTTGTGGCCTCACTGTCGTTATCTCAGGCCGTTAGTACCTTTGTCATTGCGCAAAGTAGCGATCCCACACTATGCCAGAGCCCACATCAGACTGGTCATTTTAAGTTCCTAGTCACCAGGTCCCGTAGTGGTCGGAGAGTCAAACCGACATAGATATGTTGTTGATCATGACATCCTGCAAAATAGAGAGTCTAGTGTTTAGAACTTTTAAAAACTTACAAGTATTATTACACTCTCATCCGAAAGGTTCTGCAAGAGAAACATGCCCGTCTGCAAGCAACCCTACATGTAGAACTTGCGCTATAAGGCGATATTCCAGGAGTTGTGTTATTCATGGCCGTTCTCCATGACTAGCTTGACCACACCAGGTCAGGTGACATCGACTACTTTGTAGGGCCCTTCCCACCTCAGTGAGAGTTTATTTTGACTAGCCTTATTCTGGATTTGCCTAAGGATGAGATCACCTATGACCAGTCTCCGCTCCCTCACCTTGTGGTTGTGATAGCGTCTGATGCTTTGCTGATATCGGGCAGCTCAGATTAGAGCAAGCTCGCGGAACTCTTCAATCAGGTTTATATCATCCTCGTGTCGTGCCACCTGGTCTTCATTCAAGTAGTTGGTGTCACACCCGGTTTTAACGGACAAAATCAGATGCGGCTTATGTGTGCCCAGGATGTTCAACACACATAAGGACGTCACAGGTGAAGTAACAAAAGCAATACTTTTATTAAATAAGCGTTAAACTCTTACAGCAATTGACATATATTGTCTTCTATAAAGATATCTGCAGCGGAACAGAAGCACTGGTGCCCAACAACACCGCAGGCAACTGACCGGGAGACACGCGCCTAGAACGTCACAACCTCGTCTTGATAGTCTTCAACATCTTCACTCACTGAGCAGCAGCATACATATCGCATGGTGTAGGGAAAATAGCAAGTGTGAGCACATAGAGTACTCAGCAAGTGGGGGAAAGTAATGATATGCAGGCTTATATCAAGAATAGGCTAACACATGGTATTTTTGCGTAAATGCGAGTAATGAAAACATATTTGGACTCAAAAGCATTAAGCAGTTATTAAATGAATATAACCCACACAATCCAACCGCAGCATACAAGGCTCCCCACCTTGCATACCATAACCGTCTAGTACTCCCTGTACCAGAACCATAATCACAACTATCTAGTACTCCCTGTACCAGAACCATAACCACAACTATCTAGTGCTCCCTGTACCAGAACCATAACCACAACCAAACTCATAACCACAACCAAACTCATAACCACAACCCAACTAATCATGTGAGGATCCAAGTCTCTCATAACCGTGAGCACGGCTGTTATAACAGTTTTACACTCTGCAGAGGTTGTCCAACTTTACCCACGAGTCAGTGAATTCCATGTTGCCGTGTTTGCAAGACACTTAACACACGCCAGTGGTGTGCCGCCAAGAATCACTGTATGACACTTTCCACTAACCAGAGACTAATCCAGTGCATGTCTGCCCACTAGGTTTCACCGCCAGGCTTTACGCAAGCAACAGCTCCTACCCAGAAGCCCCCTTTTGTGCTGACCCAACGCACACTGGATAAACTCTAATCACTATGTCACACTTTACCCATATCAGTCTCGTGGTTGGTACGTTACTTCTTGGGTTGTCGCTCCACGAACCGGTCCTTACTTAGGTTACTTGAGCAAACACTAAACCAACATCATAACTATGATAACTATCAAAACTACTTTGCTCAAGGCCTAAGGTTCCATGTTGCTAGACCATTAACACATTAACGACCACTGTTGCATATGTTCATTGATTATGACACCTCTCAACATCCCAAAAGCATGGCTAAGCAATCTACCCACAAGGACACCTAACCATAAACCATCTAGGTTCCAAGGGATGATAAGGGAAAATCTAGGGAAAACCCTAACATAGGTGACTACCCATCATATTGACACTGCATGCAATTTTGTAAAACAAAACATTTAAAAACATAGGTTCAATATGATCAAGGACACTTGCCTTTTTCCCAATGCTGCTCAGTATTGTCGAAATCTTGGTCTTGAAGTCCCTCGAACTGCTTCGGAACGTTATCGACTAATCGCGAGAACTACCGACAAACAACACAAAGCAAACACTAAGAACAACATACCAAACATCATCAAAATACTTTAAAAAACACTATGGTTGGTTATGGATGATTTCAGGAACATTTAGACACAAGAATCATCTAAATTGGAGTTAAGATGAAAAGAGAACAGTTTTCGGGAGATGGATTAGACTGAAAAGGAAATGCTGATTTTCCAGAACTATCTTTCTATAGGAAAGGCTTTATTGTACAATCACTGTGTCAGGCTTGATAACATCATTGCACAGGATTCAAGAAGTATAGGGCAGACTAGACTTCGCTGACTAGGCTAAGGAGAATGATGTGGCGCTAACTTGGCATGCTATGCAAGTACCATCTTGGGTTAAAGAAGGGATACGCGGAGATCTAGTATCGACCACCTATGATGGATCAAAAAGGCCGAATGTTGCACTTCTAGGTTAAGGATACTACTGATGACTCTATGTAGTGGTGGTGGTTCGGGTTTCATCGAAGATGGCGATCGGGCACGTGGCCACAAACATCGATGTCGGCTTCAGTGGTGTTTCAGTGAAACGAGGGAAGCATGGTGTAGAACGCGGAAAGACTAACTCAACGGTATGGTTGGTTTTGGAAGGGGTCATCCGAGATAGCGGCAAAACAGCGATGACTGCTTCTAGGTTTGGTGGTGACCGCGAACAGATGTAGGAACGAAGACACTCGCGTTCCAGGAGATTGGCTATGAATTTTGAGGAACTGTTTGAACAAGGATGTTCATATAACCTGGGAACACAATGCTATGGCATGGGTTTTGGTAGATCATCCACTAAGAGCAAGAACGATCAGCATAGATGAAACGGGTGATGGCTGCGACATGCTGTGGTTGGCAATGGCGTCCTGGTCGTGTCGCTGCACAAACGGGGATGGGCTCCTAGGGTAACGTAGAAGACTCCATGGGACACGCCATGACGCAGTTGGTGCATCCATACGGCTTTCGGATTGACGGGGGACGCGAATGCAAATCCAGTGCGCGTGCTGAACACGTCCAGAAACCGGACAACGGGTATGTCGACCTTGATTTCGATAGTTTGGCTAATCTACTGGCCAAACCGGTTGGTGAGGGCATGGGGAACATCATGGGACATGCACCGGTGAAAGGGCTTGGTGATTTGACCTCTGGTCAGTCGGGAACATCGATGCCAATCAGCTACAGCGTGGCTGTCTCGCGGTTGTCCGCGACGGTGACGACCGTGGCGGCAAAGATCGGGCTTTGATCGGGGCTAGGGCTTTGCTAGGGACTTAGTATGATGCTACAACAGTAGTAAGGGAGGAGAAGAAGAGGTCCTCACGTTGCTTTGGTGGTCGAGGAAGAAGGATTCGGGGAGAAGACGACGTAGCGCATCACGGGCGGCGGCGGCGGTGACTCCGGCGAACGGCGGCGCTCCGGCGACGCACGGACAGGGCAGCAGCGACTTCTAGGGCTTGAGGACGTGAAATAGAGGTAGGAGAGGGCGTGCAACTCATATATATATAGGGCTAGGGACGGCTGGATGAGGTAGAGTCCAAACCGAACACGATTTGGATTCGAGTCCGAGTCGGTTACGATTTCTTTTTTCGCAGCTCTGTATTGCGAGGATGATATCTCCATCGTCCGGACTCCAAATTTGACGTTTCTTGATTCTAAATTGTAGTACTCGAAAAGATCTACAACTTTGGTAGTCATTGGAACTTCTGAAAACGTCATCTTGATTTCCAAAAATGCGTCACAAGATAAACTGTTTGAACTCGGACTTCTCTGCGCAGCACTGATTTCGGGGGCCATAACTCCCAGTTCCATTATCCAAAAGGTGACTTCCATAGGTTCAAATCGAAGCTCTCGACGAGACCTACAACTTTGGTATTGTCAAGATTTGCATTTGAGGCCGTTTTGAACTCCAAAACGTCATAAGAAGATGAGGCTGTCTAGGACTCCGCGAAAATTTACTGATTTCGTGGATCCTTTGTTGGGCCATCTAGAAGACTTGGCTAAGGGTTTGGACTTGAGCAAGATTGAGCCCAAAGACACTTTAGGTATATTTAGGGTTTAGAAAAGAAACTTTTGCAGAGAAATTTGAATAGGATTTGAATTTGAATTGAGTTTGGAGTGAATTTAAGAGAAACGAAAATTTGAGGTTGAACAAGAATAGGAGTAGATAAGGAATTTGAATTTGGATTTGGGTAGAATTTGAGAAAGAGAAGAGATTGGTTTTAAACAAGAATTTGGATAAGATTTGAATTGAACTAGACAAGGATCAGGTATGATCAAAGATTGAATAGATGATGAATTCAAGGATTTTGAATTCCAACCATTAAGATCCTTAACTTATTCACTACTGAGTTTTGTAAAAACCTTTCCAAAATCTTTTTCACTCAAAACACCAAAGAGAAAGAAAAAGAAAAAGAACTCTAATGCATTTACCTGGCTCCTAATAAAACTCAGCATGCAATGCACACAAAATAATAACCTATGTTGATTGATTGATTAAGAAAATAGGTTTTAAACCTATACTACTGGTGAAGCTATTCAATACTCTTGGAAAAATTTTAGAAATTTGAGAAATCTGAAAATCAGGGTGTTACAGTTGGCCACTTGAGGTAACTGAAGGGTGATCTTGGAGGGAAACATTGCCTCTGCCCCAAAAACAAGTAAGAAATGGGCTTCGGCCGTAGCTCTGTTGGGAGTTGTTCATAGTGACCAGAGTATTGTGGGTAGTTCGTACACCCAGCGTCTTGAATAGCTTATAAGCTGATCAAAGACTCATGTTTTGATCCTTTGCAGTATCATCTAATTTGCCATTTCGACCTGTCCATTGTTCTATGGGTGTGCCACCAACGCATAGCAAACTTTGGTCCCGATCTCTTCGCAGTAGTCCTAGAAAGCACAACTGGCGAACTGAGTCCCGTTGTCCGTAATTATGCTATTTGGACTGCCAAATCGCACTACCAGCCCCCATATGATCTTAATCGTTGGTGTTGCGGTGATCTTCCTGACTGGCTTGACCTCTATCCACTTGGTGAATTTGTGGATTGCCATGAACAGAAATTCACTGTCTGGGGCTTTAGGGAACGGTCCCACGATATCGAACACCTAGACAACAAAAGTCCAAGAGAGTGGTATAGTTTGTAGTGCTTGGGCTGGTAAGTTGGTTTCTTAGCCATGGTACTGATATAACTCGCACTGTTTCACCAGCTCGCAAGCATCCTGAAGGGCAGTGGGCCAATCAAATCCTTTCCGAAACACTTTTCTGACCAGAATGCGGTACAAAGCGTGGCTACCACATATGCCTCCATGGATATTAGAGAGAACTGTGCTCCCCTCTTTTTGAGAGATGTATTTCAGGAAAAGGCTATCGCTCCCTTGGCTGTAAAGGCTTCCCTCTACAAGTGAGTATCAGTGGGCTTGATGCGAGACCTTTTTTGCTGACACATCATCGTCAGGGATTGCTCAATTCTAAAGGTAGTTCGAGATCTGATCCATCTAGGTCGTACCCGAATCGAGCAGGGTAACCACATGATGGCCACCTGAGGTCAATGGCACGAAAGGAGGCATAGCCTCCAAAGGTGTTGCCTCTGGTGCTACATTTTCAAGCGAAGCATCCCCTTCACCTTATCCCGAGACCAAGACAAGATAGGTTCACAAGAAGAAGTTAGACGGGCCAGCTCATTGGCTAGGAAGTTGTCCTTATGAGGCACGTGCTTGACTTCAAAACCGAAAAAACATCACTCCAGTCTCCTCACTTCAGCGAGGTATGCCACCATTATCATATCAGAGCACTGAAACTCCTTATGCACTTGGTTAATAACTAGTAGTGAGTCCCCAATCGCTAACAGGCGTTTAATCCCAAGTGCGAAGGCTACCGCATTTCAGACAAGGAGCCCTCGTATTCTACAATATTGTTAGTGACTGGAAAACATAATCAAACTATGTACCTAAGGATGTCATCGGTTGGTGACGTCAAGACTACTCCAGCCCCCGCTCTCTTCAAAGTGAACGATCCGTCGAAGTGCATGGTCCAGTGCTCATTTGCCTCTGGTCATTGTACCAGCTTAGGCTCAAAAGATGACCACTCGGCCACAAAATTGACTAGCACCTGAGACTTGATAGCCGTTCAGGGATGAACTAGATATTGAACTCCCCGAGCTCTACTGTCCACTTTGTCATTCTTCCTACCCCCATCCCTATTGTGGAGAATTTCTCTGATTGGGAGTGAAGAGATTACTTTGATTTTGTGGGCCTGGACGTAGTGTCTGAGCTTGCGAAAAGCCGTTAGAATGGCATATAGCAGCTTCTGAGCCTGTGGGTACTGAGCCTTCGTGTCATGTAGGATCTCACTGATGTAGTACACTAGTCGTTAAAGACCTTTTCACTCGATGACCAGTACCACGCTCGCATCTTGTGGGGTGACTACAACATAAAGCAAGAGCTTCTCGTGTGGTCGAGATGCGATCAGTACATGAGAGGAGGAGAGGTACCTTTTTAGATCTTAGAGGGCCATTTTTGCTTCCAGTGTCCATCGAAAGTGGTTGCTCGTCTTTAGGAGGTTGAAGAGCGGCAGCTCCCTCTCTCCTAACCTTGACATGAACCTGCTCAATGCTACCGCACTGTTAGTTTCTGGACTTCTTTTAGCCTAGTCAGGGACTTCATCTGGTTGCTGGCACCGATCTTATCAGGGTTTGCGTTTATTTCTTGACTGGAAACAAGGAATCCGAGCAACTCCCCCGATGGGACTACAAACGTGCACTTCTCTGGGTTTAGCTTCATGTGGTACTTCCGAATGTCGTGAAACGTTTCCTAGAGGTATGCGACCAAATCGTCCTCTGTTCTACTCTTCGTGACTACATCATCCACATACGCCTCGACATTTCTTCCGAGCTATGGTTGAAGAATGAGCTGAATAAAATGCTGATAACTGGTACCTACGCTTTTTAAACCAAAAGACATTTTTACATAGCAAAAGACCCCAAAGGGTGTTACAAAAGTAGTCTTCTCCTCATCTTCCCTATACATGCTAATCTGGTGGTACCCAAAACGGGCATCCAAGAAGCTTAGGAGATCGCTACCGACGGTTGAGTCAACAAGCTGGTCGATTCGGGGTAGAGGGAAGAGATCTTTTGAGCACGCCTTGTTGAGGTCAGTGAAATAAACGCACATCCTCCACTTACCATTGTGTTTTTGGACCATGACTGGGTTAGCCAGCCACTCTGGATACTATATTTCTCGAAAGAAGCCTAATTTTAGGAGCTTGTCTACCTCCTCACGAAGTGCTTCCTTTCAGTTGGCTGCAAACTGACGCGCTTTTTGCATGACTGGTCGCGTGTCAGGTCGTATTGACAATTTATGCTCGATCACGTTCCCATGGACTTTGGAAATATCAGACGGACTCCACAAAAAGACATATGTGTTCACTCAAAGAAGGTGATGAACGCGAGTTCTATTTGTAGGCTAGGCTGGCCCCTATCTGGACCGTCCTGGTTTGGTCGGAGCTGTCAAGGCGTACTGCCTTGAGCCACTCATCTTGGCTGCTGGCGACATGGACCTTCACCAGGCGGCCACTATGTGTAGCATTCTCCGGCTGCGACCTAGGAGTTCGCTCGATCATGTCAAGGCTCCTCTTGTCACGGTGCAAGGTCGTCTTTGCGTTGTTGAAGATGGTAACGGTCTCAGTCGAACCAGGGATCTTGATCGTCTGGTACGCATAGTGGGCTGAGCCATCGGCAGTCACTTCAGGATCGCGTTATTGGCGGTCCCGAAGTCCGTTACATCAAACATGACTTTTTTGGCTCCTGAAGTTACTCGGTGAACCGAAAGTGACGTGTAGTTTGACCTAACCCAAGTGCTTAGCCAAGGAGCCTGGGGTAATTCCAAAGAAGGGGGAGATGGTTTCAACG
Source organism: Phragmites australis (assembly GCF_958298935.1). Classification (NCBI taxonomy): domain Eukaryota; kingdom Viridiplantae; phylum Streptophyta; class Magnoliopsida; order Poales; family Poaceae; genus Phragmites; species Phragmites australis. The sequence continues at coordinate 19,513,627 of NC_084938.1, forward strand.
TGCCCTTTGGGATTTGCAGGGCGACCAGTCCATCGGCGAAGAGAAGGTTGATGGAGCTCCCTTCGTCGATCAGCATGTGACCCAATCGGATGTTCTGCATGACGGGTTCTACCATAATAGGGTAGCAACTAGGTAGCTTGACACTCATGGGGTGGTCGTCCTGACTGAAGGTAAGTGGAACTTCTGACCACTTCAGATGTAGGCTTGGGTCCAGCGTGGTCACCCACACCTCTCGGACCATCGACTTGTATTCCCTGTTTGAGGAGTCCGTTGCGGCACCCCTAAAGATGTGGTGGACCATGTGATTGGCTTGCTGGTACCCTAGTGCCAACTGGTTGAGGTCAGCCCCATCCTCATTGGGCCTGGATTTATACTCTCCAAGCTCCTTGATGATGATGCTCCGCACAACCTTACACTCAGTCAGGTCGTGGGCATCGGTGAGGTGGATTGGGCAGTAGCCACACCCTTCTTCCCCTCCTTTTTCTTGAAGCACCGATGCGGTTGGCTAGTCTGCTCGATCATCATGATGTCGGACGGTCCTTCTTTGCGTTTGTTCTTCCTCTTCTCCATTCGGTTGACTCCTTTGGAGGGGGCGGGCTGGTCCGAGGTTGGCCGCGACTTGGCATCAATCTGACACTCTCGGGTCTTGGCGGCATGTGCACACTTGTCAGTGAGCTCAAATAGTACTTTGGATTACCTTGGTGGTCAGCTTCTAGATCATCTTTTGGTCTTTGACCTCTCTCTTGAAGGCGAATGCCACAGATTCACCCGTGTTCCTTGGAATGGTGTTTTGATGCTCAGTAAAGCACCGGGTGAAGTCTCACAATGACTCACCATGTCGCCGCCTGGCCTGGTATAGGTTGTCCTCGACCCCGGGTCTAGCATAGGTCCCTTGGAAGTTGGCGATGAATTAGTCGTACAGATCCTGCCAAGAGTGAACCAACTTGCAGGGAAGGTTCATAAGCTAGGATCAGACTGAAGCGGTCAAGGAGGGTGGGAAGTAGTCGGCCAAGACTTTCCTGTGGCCCCCACGCGGCCTACACTATTGTGGTATAGATTTGAAGGAACTCCTTAGGGTTGGTCGGGCCATCATATTTTTTGGCTAGTACCGGCTAGAACTCTTCTGGCCAGCGCACCTCTCGCGGCCAGGCTGATAGGGCATTGGACCCTGTCCCATAATGGGGAGTCACCCGCTGATGGACGATGGCACAAACTCGTGGAGAGAGGCAAAAGTCACGCGGTCCAGGGGACAGGATGGAGGAATATGATGTTACCCTACTTAGGGGAGGCGAGTGGTAGGGTTGTTTGCCCTTTTTCTGCTCTCACATGTCACGGTCCTCTTGAGCTCGGGTGGCCACCTGGCTCTGAATAATGTCACGGATGTCGCATTGGCTCAGGGAGTCACGCAGGTCAGAGGGTTGGCTGTCTCAATGTGACGGGGATCTCCGAGCACTCCCCATTGCTGAGGGAGGACAAGATCTTTCTTGTCGAGGAGCCTGCTGTGATTCTTGATGATCGTGACCCTCAATAATCCTGGCGATGGACGTGGTGTTTTTCAGCGCAGTTTGTTGTCGGGCGGTCTCAACTAGGAGGGAGAGATCACGCAACCATGGCACTGGCGAACCCTTCGATACTACTACCGGTGGGTGGCTAAGAAGCAATTGCATGGTCTGCAGATTTTGTATAGGCAACATGGCCTCATAGTCAAGCTATCAAGCGCGGAGTGGAAACAGAGAGCCCCCAGCATTTGTGTGGCGTGATGGCCTTGGTGATGATGCCGCCAAAGACTACGTCCTCTGCGGCAGCTCCTCCGGGCGACACTGTGGTGGTTGGGGCTGTGTCAAAGCTTCCTCATGTCTGGCTCCGATCTAGTTCCCCTCTGGGTGCATGGCCTGGGGATCATCACCAACACCCGGAACACGGGAGCCACCGCTGCCCTCCATTGCATAAACTGTCATGCAAACCTCTCGTTGAGCTTCAGAGCCTTCGGACTCCGGTTTGATGTCCCATTCCTAGAGCACACCGGGCTCATCTAGGTTGTATCCCATGATGAATACCTCGTGGTGACTGAAGTCCTCGGAACGGGGCTCAACGGTTGTCATGGATCTGGCCATGGGTAGCCTAGTCTGATCTCTAACACCTACCGAAACGCAGAAATGCGCCCCCTATCTGGTGAGCTAATTATTGAGGGTTAATTCCTGACAGTGATTCTGAGGTATACTAATCGAAGGGCGTGTGAACAACACTTAAGGTGTGCATTCGTCGGTGTGTGTGTGTGTGTGTTGAACTCAAGAACACCGGGGTTATCCAGGTTTAGACCTCCCTTAGGATAACAGCCCCGCGTCCTGTATATTTTGTAATGAGTGCTTGTGAATCGGTTACCCATCCCCCTCTTACAAACTGGTCCTCTCTTTATATACCAGAGAGAGGGAGAACTTACAGGTGGGCTCCGATTAGTAGACCCATGCATAGCTAGATATTCTACTGTTGGATCATATTCTGAAGCCCAACTTGTCCTGAGAGCTTTGAGTGTCTGTCCCAACCATGGTAAGCAACTTGTCCTGAGAGCTTTGAGTGTCTATCCCAACCGTGGAATGCCTCCACACCTACCTCCTCTAGCCGCTTGGCCTATCCTATCACTATGCACCATAAGATCATCTGCCAAGCTATCCTATCCCTGTGCCCCGTGAGTCTACCTACAAAATCGTCCACTTGTCAGGTTGTTCTGCATACCCTGTCTCATTAGCCATGCGGTGCTGCGCCGTCCCGCAATGCCCTATCCATGGCATTTAGTGCTACGGGACGGGGTAGTGCTCAATTACGCTGACTATGACTTTGTTCACTGGATGGGGTGCCTGGGGAAAGAAAATACTTAAGTAGATAGCAATAAATGTGTTTAGATGGGTTAGGTAAGGATCGGCCCCGCGACTAGTAAGGGCTGGTCGCAGGATCTCATAATATCACAAGGAGGCTGGTCGCGCAAGCCTCGTACAACGAGGAACCATTTTTGGAAAGTATGTGGCCTCATTGCTAGAGAAAGGGTGTCGCTGCTCCTGGAGAAGTGGAAGTCCCTGCCTCTATCAGAAGTAGATGTCTTATGGGAGACCCTGCAGAATTATTTGGAGATTCCAAAGAATATGGAACAAGCATGTAAGAAGAGAGCTCTAGTTTTGATTGCAAAGGCATGGAGGACACACAAGAGCGTCCTTGTGAGGCAATATGTTGTAAAGGGTCGTGAGCCCTTTGATGACTACAAGCACATAACAAGGGAGGATTGGGAGGTGTTTGTGAGGAGCAAGAGTACTCCTCAGTTTGAGCAGAAAGCGAGAAGCACAAGGAGGTTTGGTCCAAGAACAAGAACAACCACATGTTAGGCACAGCAGGGTATGAGGGCAACATCCTGCAGTGGTAGAAAGAGGATGAGAAAGCAGAGAAGGAAGGTCACCCAGTACCATTTGCTTAGTATCCTGAAGGGCATTGCCATAACTGGTGATGAGGCAGGGCCAAAGTGTCCAGAAGAGGAAGGGTGAGTGCATGAATGTTGACCAGCTATCGCAGAGAATTCGGATGCAGGTCACTCAGGATGTCATCGCATCATTGCCTAGCATCCTAGAGCGTTAGAGACTCCAGATTGTGCCAGTCACTCAGAGCCAGGTGACACTAGAAAAGAGTAGCGGTGCGATCCAGAATATGGTGGATCCGATCCAGCCATATCTCCTAGATGGACTAGAGGAGCCCACACAGTGTACACTGCTTATTAGGCCAGGCAGCTTAACCATTGAGGTCGCTCACGGTGTCATGCACCAATAGCAGAGGGCATTGTATTTTGTTGAGCTGACCCTAGGCTACGTAGTGGTACATGTGGACCATGTGTATCCAAACTTTTTGGCCCACAAGTTGGCAACCCCCCCCCCCCCAATGATGTGATCGCATTGCTAGGGGATGTAGTGGTGCAGAGAATCCAGTGGAGGAGGAGGGATATCCAGCTCAACCCTCTGCCACTCTGCTTGTTGGGTTCGAGGCAGTCCATTGCGCCCCCTCCACCATTATCAGACCAGGGCAAGAAGTCAAAGGCAATATCGCCCTCCAAGGAGAAGTTGCAATTTTGGATGAATAGATCACCCAGGAGTAGCCTAAGGAGTAGCCTAAGGAAGAGGCTAAGAAAAAAGTGTACAAGGAAGTTCAAAACCCTAAATACAAATATGGCCGACCGTTACTATCGTCTAATGACATAACCAAAATAGGATTTGCATGTGTTGCTCTGCATAACTTCTACACACAGGCATGCAAAGACCAAGCAGACAAGCATCTTTGTCAAATTTGCGGCAAAGCATTTTCACACTGACTTCGGCTACTTCTTTGTGTGGTTCAATGATTTGCACAACATCTTCAACCTCGATAGTTTGGATATGTTGCTCCTAAGATGTTACACATGTAAGTTTAAAAAAAACCGATAGTTATACCATCATAGGACCATGTATATTGCATCTAACTTTTTTTCTTATATGTAGACACATGATACAAGACAATCGGGCTACAAATAAGCGTAATGCATATCTAGACCCTGGGTCTCTATCTCTACAGGGCATTAATTATGACGAGCAATTTGGAGTGGACTATAATGCAAAGACCATTGGTTACAAGAGTTATATTATGTTTGACTACAACTCAGGTGATCATTGGATTCTAGTGGTCCTTATTCCAAAGGTCAAGCAGGTGTTATACTTGGATTCTATAAATAGTACCACATGAGACTATTCTAGGTTGCAATCAGTTATCAACAGGTGAGTGTCCTTTTAAACCATGCTTACCGGTTCCTAAGTTTCACTCTATGTTGCCTATCACATGCTGCTGCTCATGGAGCAATGCCCCGAAGATCTCCTAGTATGTTGATAAAATGAAACTCTATTGCTCACATTTTAATGTCCAACCACAGTACAATTTGCTCATGTTTTTCCCATACTGTCAAACCTTCAACCTACCTAATACCAACCTTTGGAAACATCAGCTATGCGAAGTTCGAGGATGGCTCGCCCTTTTCTTGATGACTCAAGCAATATACAAGAAAGGGGAGCCATAATATTGGTGGTCTAGACACATAATTTTGTTGTTTATACATTCTAAGTGCGATGGATACTTGATGTTGTGATGGATATATATTTGATGTTTGTGATGTTTACATGTGTATTTATATTTACATGATGTATTTCTTACTGTATGTGATATCTACTGTATGTGATGTGGATTTGAGACCTATGTGATATATATTGTATGTGATATGGATATATACTTGATATTTCTGCCTAAGGGTGACCACCAGCAAGAAAATTGGACCTGGGGGGAATGAAAGCCACAGACGGTTTTTAAAGAAAACTGTCTGCGGCATTTACACGGGATTGTGGTCTGTGATGGATGTCACAAACAGTTTTAATGTAAAACCGTTTGTGGCATTGAGGTCCATAGACGACTTGCCTCTAAAACCATCTGAGACACACAGATCGTTTTGTTTCAAAACCGTCTATGGTGTTGAGGCCCACATACCCTGAAGCATACCCGTAGACAATTTTTTGCTTTAAAACCATCTATGGCATGTCATGTTACAGACATATTTTCCCCGTCAATGGTATCTTGATACCCACTAACACTTTTTTACAGACGGCTCAAAAACCTGTCTGTAACAGGGGTTTAAAACCATCTGTAAGGGGCATTTCTGTAGTAGTGAGCTTCATTAATTATGGAAAAAAATGTTTGAACACCTTTGATCACAAATACTTGTCGCTTGGAACCACTACATCAAAACGGTCAATCACAGACGGATTTTAAACCCTATCTTAGATGGTTATGGGTTTCATCTCTGCAAAAGCATCTGTGATATCAGTCTTGTTACAGATGGTTACAACTCTTCTTGTAACATAGATACACACAGATGGATTTTCTGAAAAACCGTATGTGGGTAGTAAGGGTCACAGACGAATTTTCTAAAAAACTATTTGTGAGTAGTAAGGGTCTTCCAGAAGGACGAGATGATTGACATCATTGATTGACACAGTCTTACAGAAGGATGAGATGATTGATATCACTGATCGACACTGTCTTCCGTAAGGATGAAATGATTGTCATCATCTCAGCCGCTTGTATTTTAGCACAATGTCATCCCAAGCATAATCTTCAATTATCTTCTCTCTGTTATCCAGATCAGGCTTCATCCTGACTAACTCAGTCATGTGCTAGAACTAAATTGCATTGCTGTCAAATCACCAGATATGGTTAAGCAAGAAATGTGCACTTAAACTAGTCTTACAGTTCACAAAAATATCACCACATTACTCTCAGTTACACAGATATAAGCAAACCCTAATAAAACTATGATGGAAACTCTATGTTACTTATCCCACTACAGGGAAGGGGATTTAGCGCCTAGATCTCGCTCCTCCAACATGAAAAAAACCCTAGCTAACTAGGGATGGCAATAGGGTGGGGCGGGGCAGGGCTGGGGGTGCCCCAGTCCCCGCCCTAACCCTCGAACATGGAGCCTCGTCCCAACCCCAAAAGGCATCTCGGGGCAAAAATTCGCCCTGTACCCATCGGATCCCCGAACTCCAATGGGGCCCGACCCTCGGTGACCAACACGTGGCGAGCATTGCCCCAATCCTTGGTAGCAGTGCAGTGATGAGTGGAATAGTGGTGAACAATGGCCCCATGAGCCTCAGACTTTAGAGCCCCATGGATCCCCGCGGCAAAAACTATATACCCATCCCTACCCCAACATGAACTCAGGGCCCCGCTCCATGATCCCTGCAGGGGGGAAACTCGCCCCGTTCAGGGCGAATCTCGGCCTCCACGGGGAAAATTCCCATCCCTATAGCTAACTATCGTGGAATGGGCTATCAGATGGCAACGAGGAGAGCGAGGAAGATGAACTTCTCATCGCTTTATATTCAATGAGCAAGGGGAGACAAGCTTTTGTGTGTATGAATATCCAAAGGCGATGAGAGATGAGCGGGTTGTGTGTATGGGAAGCCAAAGAGTGACAGGATATGAGCGATCAAATTTAAAATAGTACCCGAGCCTTTTAACTATAGACGAATTTTCAGAAAATCCATTTGTATCTATAATACAAATATAGATGGATCTCATAAGAAACCGTTTATGACAATATCACAAACGAGTTTTTCTAAACGTCATTTGTATCTATGTGATAGATATAGACGGATTTATAAAAAACCGTCTATGAGTTCTACCACACCCAGACAACAGTCTTGTCACAAACACATTTGTCTTAGCAACCGTCTGATGATATTTTATCAGTGACAGATCTAAAAAACTGTATGCGATAGTCCGTTTAGTTTCACTGATTATGTGGTAGTGAACACACATGCCGCCAAAGTTTTGAAATTTTCAATATTTATAATACTCCCTCTAGTCACAAATATATGTGGTTTTTTACATTGACACATTCCCCAAAATACATCTTTGACTGCTACTTTTTGTGTAATATATTTATATAATATAATAAAATTATATTATTATAATACTAGTTTTTGAGATAAATCTATACGTATCATTTTCAAATATTCAAATTCAATACATAAAGAATAATATGTAGTCAAAGTTTAATTTTTTTACTACATGTAACTAAAACATATTTATTTGTGGCTGGATGGCGTATTTTAAAACGTGCTTAGATCGGATATATGAGAATCATATGGTCAGAGTTGTGTATTGTAGACAGTATCGCAGTCCAAAACTATAACATTTTAAGGGAGTACAATGTTAAAGAAAAACATTAGTTTAAAGGAAATGATCCAGACAAAACAGTTCTTTTTAAAAAAAAAAAAGCATCGGGACATCTTTTTTGCTACTTTATGTGCTCCCTCAAACCCGATGCTTTTCGGTCGCTGAAAGGAGGCTTTCCAAAGTAAGTCTTTCGCGAGTACACTATAGTATACTGAAAATGCAGCTTAAATGGATACCTGTTTTCACATATCTAGCCCTTAAGTAAACTAAGATTAGCTGATGTGTACGTTCAAAAATGGAAAAGAATTTGCTAGTATGCATTACAAATACAATCCTGTACGTCACAGGGCTGTTGATATGCTGCATACTTGCAGGTCCGTTTGGAATATTTGAATTCCACACGAATTTCGCAGAAATTTCATTGAAAAAAAAAGCTTAATTCCCGCATGAATGGAAAAATAATTATGGCCATTGTAATGGGCCATAATTCATCACGAAAAGTTCGGGGTGTTGCCAACAGATTCCCATGGGAAATGAGAAAAAAAAAGAAAAAAACTAGCCTGCTTTCAGAATCGACAGGAAAGCAAGCCCATGATCGCATTGCATGCTCGTTTACTGTAAGGCCCGCTCGAACTGTTCTGTATCGTTTCTCGGTTCCTTCATATTGCAATTTTACTCATTGTTACCTGGACACCACGAGTAAGATTCAAGAGTTGTATTTCGGACGGATTCCACCACCCACCCAGGTAACACTGGTTTTACTGCGTCTGCTCAACAATTCACTGTGCACTCTAGTTACGTAGTTTACAGAAATACAAAGAAAGCAGGTTCCAGCGCCTCATTCAGCAGTACACTGTACCACTGTTATCATGTTTACTCCCCACGAAAAAACATGGGGCGCTTACGAGAGTCAGTAACAAAGATTTGTTCACGCACGTAATTGCGACGAAAAAATTTGAGTAACTAGGCATTGTAAATCATATTGCCGACAGCTTCTACTGAAGATTTTCAGAAGATGGGAACATCAGAATGCAATCAGTACAGATTTCGTATCATGTAGTTATTTTATGAATGACGAGTGAAATGTTTACAGATGTGTTGGCTAAACTAACGAATCGCGCCATCCTGTTCGCCATGGATGGCTGGCTTTCGTCGCCATCATTCTTCTACTCAAATAAGATAGGTGTAACCACAGAAAGCTTGTTAACCAGCCATGCTGAACAAGATCTCCAGGAGATTACCATTCTCCTTCTGGTCCTGAAAGCAAGGACATGATGCCGAACAACAGGAATAGCACGCCGCTTGACAGTTCAACCTACAAGAAGGTGCAAATCAAATTAGATGTCGGGCACTTCATACTTCACAGGACACAGGCGGCATGAAAAATGAGTTCAAACAACAGTTCTGTTCCTACCATCTTCTCAGATATCTGTGAGGCTAGGCTCTTTCCTCCAAGAACAGCCGCAGTGGTGCAGAGTGCTTGCGCTCTAAGCACAATAAGAGGTTTTATCAGGGAAAACACAATAAGCCATTTAAACAGAGGATACTGGCCAATAAAAGAAGCAATTCGTACATGATTCCTCCAAGGACAACACCAAATGGGTTTTCATCAGCAGCCAAGCCAATAGTAGCAATCTGACAATAGATTAATCAATGTAGCAAAAGTATCATTTATGACGTCAACAGGTGCTTTGAAAAGCTAGAAGTTAAACACATTACTTTTGTACGACTTACCTGGCTCTTGTCACCCCACTCACCAAAGAATGTAATAGAAAACGCCTACAGCACACAAGTCAAAGGACAAGTTAATATTCCAGGTAAAACACAGGCATGGTACCTTTGTCAACCATATCTTGCATATCATCAGTAGTTGGTACCTTTATAAAAATTGGTGAAAAAAACTGCATGACAAACGGTCTTTGATGTTTCTTCGTCTCATCATTTGCCTAAAATTGACAAAGGTCGAGTGGCACATCCAGATAAGCACTAAATCCATAATAGTATATGACTGCAACGCCAAAAGTGGCTAACAGAAAGTAAACATAGCAGTATTGCCCCCAATAAGCAAGCTTTTCTTAACTGCCTTGACTTCTAAAATACAATTGTTCTCCACACAAACAATAAAAAAGAGAAGATATATGTCCAAACCAGCAAACAACAGATGATGTATGAAATGGAACTAGTCAGATGAAGAAAAAAAAAAGAGACTAGAAAAAAAATGTAAGCTAGCCAGATATACATTAACATCATATATATTGGCAGGACTTAAGTAAAGACACATTGTATATATAAGAAACTTATATTCCAAGATAGATGAGATTATCGGGAGACGATGACACATTCTAAGGAAAAGAAAAGAAATGTAAATCCATTTTTTTCTCGCTCATGATTACTATTTTCACAGCATCCAAATGGATAGTCAAATAATCATGAAAGCAGAAACATTCTGAGAGTGAATATGATTGACAATGAACAAGTCCTTGCATACTGACCTCAGATTTATTTTTAGATTCACCTTTATTACTCTTGAAGGCAGCATCCTGGAAATTGAGCACAACTTGGCAATAAGTTACTTGAATAGCAGTCCATGAAACAACATAATAAAATGATGAAATTTGCCAACCAGCTCTGCTTCCACTCCAGCCAATTCTTCTGAATCTCTGAAAAGAAAAGTTGAGTCAGTCAAGTCAATCACTAAAACACCGAACACATAAAACAGACAAAAGTTAACTAAAAGGCAACAAGGAGATCAGTACCCGTCTTCTTTGAAGCCTTCCCACAATGACCAAAGGCCAAATACAAAGAACAGCAGAGTTGTCACATGATGAGTCCATTTGCGTGATATCTATTCAACATGATGTTCCATCAATAGCATTTTGCAAGGAGATATAACTTAAGAAGAATTTTCCATGTCAACTGCGTTGAGTAGAGTGTCATCAATGATTGGTTCGACCATTATACTTGATGAGAGTGCCATATGGGCTGAGATCTACCACCGTGTATAAGATAGGGCATGCATCCTAGAGCCCATGCTTAGCATTTGTAAGGATCGCAGTTGCAAGATGCAAGTAAAAATGCAATCAAGATGAAGTAAAGTACAATCATGAATGCGACTACAATTGTATGTCTCCATTGTTCAACCAAAAATAGGCACATTTACTAGAAATGCCTGATGTTTCAAAACATGTTTCCTAAATCTTTTTATTTTTTCATTCAGACATGCTGGTAGGAGTACAACCATGTTTATGTTGGTGTCAAATGTTTCAGTCTGTTCAAGCAGCACTCATGGAGCATACTTAAATTTGCAGAGGCAAGTCCTATGATATGTTTGAGCAAACAAACAAAAGAATATATTATTTTATCTTCTTGAGGTGCTAAAAAGTGGTGCAGGATAGATACACGTTCCAGCAATCCTTAAAATGACTTACCAGATTTGGTGCAACCCAACCTAGAGAAGCTGACAAAGCTGTCATCACCTAAAATAACAAACCCAATCAGTTAAGTAGAAAAGGAATCGAGACACTACAGTACGCACATAAAATTTTAAAAATACTCACTATTAATGCGGTCAGGCAGCCTGCCAGGACGAGCTTCCTGGGATGTCGCATGGCCAGAATCTTGCAATGATACATATAAAGCATGAGTAAACACAGTGCTCGAAACAAGGGCCATAAAAAAACCTTGAAAGCAGATATTGAAGAATATTGATGAGTCTATCACAAGAAAGGGGTATGTTAGTCTTGCTAGGCCAGACCCTGTCAAATCGCTCTTCCCCTGAAGACGCAATACTCCATGGACCAGCTACGTCCTTCCTAAGGATACCATGGTGAAATAATTCTTGTGGACGAGGACAAGCATCTCATCAAAACTAGCAACAGTCCTCCAGAAAGCAAGGACCCTACTCATATGGCAGGTTAGCAAATTCGGCAAACGCGACAGCTCCAGCAAATCAAAGGCCTGGCACTGTGCAACAACATGAGCGGAACCCACGCGCACTGAACTAATTGGGTAAATTTTTGTGGCCGCAGCAAATCAAGCGTATAACTAGTCCCAGCTGGTTCCCCCATCCCCAGTGGAGGAGCATAAGCAAATCCGAGCTCCCATTCTACAGCTACCAACTAGTAGATTGTCACTGCTTAACAGAAAAAAGTGCACTAATCTTAGATGAGCAATACTATCAAGCGATTGAAGCCAGGAATTGACTCCACAGCGCTTCACCTGTTCACTCCCTCGCTGAATCTACAGCTACCGCACGGTCTCATAGCCCAATCGGGTCAGCGCCGACCTCCCGAGCTAATCCATCTCCGAGCCGACCGCCGACGCGAAGAGGGCGGCAGCGGCGGCATACCATCGAACACCTCGCGGGAGGGGACCCGGCCCATCTGCACACGCAGCTGCACGGCGCGCGCACAAGCAGGCGGGCAAGGGAAGGAGCAGGGGGGGAGCAGGGCGGGGGGGAGCAGGGCGAGCGCGGGGAAAGAGCGTGACGTGAGGGGGCGGAGGCGTACCGCGGCGGCGAAGAAGGTCTTGTCCCCGATCTCGGAGAGCACCGTCATGGCCAGCGACTTGGTGAATCCCTGCAAGCACCGGGAACCAAGAGCATCAAGTCATCTCCACCGCGTAACACAAACTCAAACATCAGAGAGAGAGAGAGAGAGAGAGAGAGCTTGCCGACCCCAATCAGAGACGGCGCCATGGCGGAGGGTGCGCACGATTCCGATCTCGTGGGGCGCCGAGCGAAGGAGGAGGCGCGGTGGGCGCGGCCGCGTGGGTACGGAGAGGCAGCACGCAGCAGAGCAGTAAATAAGCGGGAGGGAGGGTGACGAGGCACGCGGCGGGGGGCGCGCGGGGCCGTCGGATGCGGGACGGGCGGGCGGCGGCGCCCGTCGCGTGGGGCAGCTGTTTTTAAAGCTGTCGCGGTGGGTGGGTCACCGGCTGGAGGGACGAGTGATTTGGGTGGTCGTGGACTCGTGGTGCGGTGCGAACGGGGACGAGCCGGAGCTGTGAGCCGTTGATGCTTTATCCTACGGCACGGGCTGTCCAGCGGGGTGTGACGTGTGGGTTGGCCATTGGCGGGGAATGGACTGCACGTGACAGCCATGGGATTGGCATCGTCCTTTTCTTTTCTTTTACTGAGCATGTTTTTTTTAAACCTTTGGCCCACCTTCTGCCGGGCATAAAAGTATAAAGCCGCGATATTGTTTTTCATTGCGGCATTTTTATGCTGGTGCATGGGAGGTGATACCAGTCTCATGTTTTGTACCACGAGATCTTGTTTGGAACGGGAGAATATCGTTTGGCTCTCATAAAATTCATGTGAAAATAGTGCTCTTATCCTTTTCTTAGATGACAGTGTTTATGCGACCTAAAAATTAAAAAAAATTGTGATGACAGTGTTGCTTCTTCGGATTAGGGAAAGTACATTGATGTCGTCTTATAAACACTACTATAAAAATCAGTGTCAGCTTTTTATCCAACACTGATATTTCAAAACCGATAATACTTATATCATTGCTGATTCTAGGTAATAATTGTATCACTGCCGGTTCTAGAACCGACAATGATACAACTATTGTCGGTTCTATTTGGCTCATGAATTGCAGTGGAAAAATATATAAAAATGTATTTTTAACTCCCAACCAGTCCCTCTAGATTACACATGATCGCAACTCGGAAGTCACACAAGTCATACGTTTTTCATGCGAATTATACGCGCGTGTAGTTCGTGTGAGCCGGACCTGGGAAATCTCATCTTGCACGTAGCCTTCTTACCGTCTCACATATCACTAATTGCTGAGAGTAATGTGATATCTTTTCCTTTTGACCCTTAATAATTGAGAGTTGTAACAATTATTTGGATATAAAAATAACTTTAAATAAAAAGGTTGTCAATTATAAAGTTATAGATCTCGTCTAGAGCTAAAATTTGCATATAAAGTTTGTCTCTAGCTAACTCCGTATGAAATATTATAAATTTCTGAAAATGGGCATCACTGTCAGTTCGTCTTATGGACCGGTAGTGAAATTATCGCTATTAGTCTGTAATACAAACCGATAGTGATAATCCATGACATATTTTTCGAAATGACTTTTATTGTTCATAACTTGTGATGATTATATTGATATTAAAATTATTTCAAATGAAAAAGTTGTCAACTACAAAGGTGTAGATCTCATCGAGAACTATAATTTTCATATAAAGTTCGTCTCCATCTGACTCCGTATGAAAAAATATATGAATTTCCAAATATGGATTGTATTTTATTATCACGGTCGGTTCATGGCTAGAATTGACAGTGATAATCAAATATCATTGTTGGTTCATTATATGAATCGGCAGTTATACTTGATTATTAGTGTTGGTTTTTGCTGAATAAAATATTACTGTTGATTTTTATAAGAATCGACAATGATATTTTATTACTAACGGTTCTTAGCTAAACCAACAATAATAACATAATAAAAAAGAGGTGTTCTATAGTAATGAGACCGTTCAATATATTAACGTGTAATCTTAAGATGACTTAATAAATATTTCTCCTATAATGGATTGTCTTTTTAGTTGTCTTACAGTAATTCCATAACCTCTTAATTTATACATAAAATAAATAAATATTGTGAGTTATGTAATAATAATAAATTGTAAAATGGTGCTAGAGTAGTCTTATAATCTTAAATTTTAGTTTATAAGACAGTTGCTTTGCAAAACAACTGCATCTTTCCCTCACCTCCTTCTTTCTCCTCCGTATCAACTAAAATACTATATAATATTGCATGAGACAACCGCCGCCTGACATGTGCCCATAAAACCTCGATGGCCAATGGGTAAAGAAACGTAGTTAAGCCACAGCTCCAGGTCAAGAGTTTGCCAAATGCGAATCCTGCAGCATACCATCTGATTCCAGTCAACTAATGCTTGGTATAATCTATCTATCGCTTTCCAAATTGCATTCAAATAAATCATACTAGGTGAATGAGTTTTGTAATTTGCATCTCATTTAACTTGATTATATTGCTTCAGGACGCCCGGAGTTAGTCCCAATCATTTCTCTTCTTTTTTAATTTGGCAGTTTTCTGTCCTTAGTAACCTTAGAATATGATACCGTTGAAGCATCGATCCAAATATCAAATCTCACTTTTTAGTCTCCCTTTAAATATGCCCAACTGAACGAACCTCTTCATTAGATGAAGGGCCAGTATTTAAAGGCATGCAGAGTTGAATCGGATTCCTTCAGTACAATATCAAAAGGGTTATTATATGCAAAAGGATGATAAGTTTTAAAACATATATTAAATTTCTCCAACAGATCGACTTAGAACTTTGAAGGGGTACACAACTCAGATACCACCTGAAATTTGTCATTTTTGTATCTCTCAAACCAAATCGAATTTGAACTTGAATTTTTGCATGGATGTATAACATGGTCTCACCTAGAGCTCTGCAAAATTTCAGAATTTTAAAAAAACATGTAGGCATGGTTTTTGTCGAATTTGCACCGTTTTCTATAGTAGTAGCATTTTCACCAGAGATGCGCTCACAAGACAGCAATACACCAGGGGTTGTGTACACCTATGCATGTCATTTGAGATGCTAACTTAGGTTAGAGAACTGGTGATGCAACACATTTTAGAAAGAAACGTCGGATGACTCGTTGTCTTATGGTAATTAGCTGTTTTTTTTTTTTGGTATCAAATGTCAATCCACGACAGAGAAGGATAATAAAAACTGACGTAATTTTTAATTAGTGAAGTGGACAGCATCCCTAGCTTATTCTAGAACTAGAGATCTTACACTAAGTCAAATTAAGTATAATGTTTTCTTTTTGTTCCTAGAGTTATAACCACACGTATATACAAGTTCAATGAGTAAGCATACAAATATGTCAAGAAGATATTTTGACTTGAGTACCCAAAAAAAGAAGAAATATTGACTTGATGATTAATAACTTTTAGGTTAATTATATACAACTCATTTAAGTGTGCATGATTGTTTCCTTTTCAAACTCATGTGAGGTGCATGATTGTTAGTTGTGTGTACGTGGAATGTGACCGTGTTCCTGACAATGAATACGCCAACAGATAGAGTGTTCTAATATATTTAAGGTGCCAACAAACATAGAGAGACCCTCAAAGTTTGACTTGATATGGCACGAAAGGGGAGGTGTTTTGTTGATAGACTATTAAAAGTTTGACTGTAAACTTGCTGATATACCCTTGTATGAGAAATCAAATCGGCGATTTGCAACCACAAGGCTCTATATACCTCTAAATAATTGATTTCATACGATTTAACTTTCCAATATGTGGCCATGGAACCTATCACCTATGTGTCCTAGCCACCTAGACAAACAAAACAGCCTAAGACTTTTTAATCCCTGTTAAACTCGTGTGGATTGCGCGGTGTTGAGTTTTATGTACCAACCAAGTCATAAAATTTAAGTTTTTTTCTTGTGCAAATATCTAAGCTGACGAGAGAAGACGAGCAAGTACACGACCATGTTCAATCCTTGGGATGAGAGGAAAATCAGTTCATGACACCTTAGCGTTCTAGGATTTGGCATCATTCCGTTGGTCCAAACAAGCTGTGAAGCCTAAACATCCCTAGGAAGAAGGCCTCTGGCCCAAACTGGTCATCGCCACGGGCCGGCCTCCACGGAAGCCGAGGAGAGAGAGGAAGGTGGGAGAAGGTGCCAATATTTGGAAGCGAAATGGAGATGAGAGGATTCGAGAACGAGAGTTCGGATTCGGCTCCTCTTGATGTGCCAAAGGAAATGCATGAATGAATAGTGACCATGACTTCCTTCTTCTCCCATACATAGACAGTAGGTACAGTATCTCTGCTACAGTATGTGAACGACAGCAAGCACATGCATAGCATTTCTGCTACAGTATTCTATAAATAGTGATTCACTGCAACTTATTATTCACAGAGGCACGTAATATTGTTCATGGTACTGTTCAACCATGACTTACCTTCAGCACATCAGGAAAAGATCCTATCGAAATCGCATCCTCCCCTCCCCTCTTCCAATCCCTCTGCCTCCCTTGCGCTATCCCCAGTTCCTAGCTTCCGCTTCCCGCCCTCGCCTCCAGTTTTGCTGGAGGAGGGAATAGTCACATCAGAAGCAGAGGAGATGGGCGCGGCGCGGCCAATTGTATTCCCTTCCCGATTTCCTTCCTCGTTCCTATTCCCTTTATTTTCTCTCATCTCCAATAGCTTTCCTTCGAGGGGAATCGCGAAGGGAAATGAGAGAGAATTTCGTACTGGAGGGAATGACCTTGAGAATCCCTTCGTGACGGGAACTGTGAAGGGAAACCGTTGGAGCGCTGAAGGGACGAAAATCCCGTCGTGAAAGGAATCTGGATCCCGAAGGGAAACCCTTAGAGATAGGGGCCGTTTGGTAGAGCTCCCAGAGCTGATTCCCGGCTGGAATCAGGGGGAGCTCTGCCAAACAGCAGAATCAGGCTTTAGCTCCCCGGCTGGAATCCGTGGGAGTGATTATCTGATTCTGCTGATTCTAGGGAGCTGAAAAAAGTAGCTTCTCCTGATTCTGATTCTGTTGAGAATCATTTTCTCTGGCAAATTTTTTTTAGAGAATTACTTTCAGCCACAGAATCACTCCCACCACAGAATCACTCCCACCACAGAATCAAGGCTTTGGAGAGCTCTACCAAACAGGCCCATAGTCTAAGGCGCAGTTCTGATCCCTCTCCCTGCCATTTCCTTTCTGTTCCTGTGTCCCAATAGGCTTCTTTTTCTGTCGAAAAAGAGTAGTAACTTGCCCAGCAATGGGCGACACTTCGCACGCGAGCGTCGCGATTGTCGTATCGTCAACTAGCCCTAAGGAATTCCCTTCAGGGGCTATATTCCCGTCGTGAAGGGATTTTCGTTCCCTTCAGCGCTCCAACGGTTTCTCTTTACGGTTCTCGTCATGACGGGACAGGATCATTCCTTTTAGGATGAGATTCTCTCTCCTTTCCTTTCGCTATTTCTCTTGAAGGGAAGCTGTTGGAGATGAGAGAAAATAAAAGAAATAGGAATAGAGAAGGAAATCGAGAAGGGAACGAAATGAAGAGAATATGATTGGAGATGGTCGTGATTCTCTTCGAAGAGAAGCTGTTGGAAATGAAGGCCTACGTGCATCTAGTTGTTTAGCTGCTTGGATGGAAGATCGGGGTGATGTGAGCTGCCATGCTGCTTCTGATTGGCCAGCCGTGGTGCCAAGAAACGGTGGTCGAAAAGGAGTTGCTTCTTCTTGTCTGGTTTCTTTTGATGAGCGGTTCAGCGGTGTGGAGTAAGCCACGGAGACTGTTATTGTGCTCCCTCGGTTGTTAGGTGGGCAGGGAGTTCGTAGGTTAGACGTGACTATGGAAATCCATTGGAGCAAGCAATGTGAAATCGTGGATTACTCCACGTTTCCCCTCCTGTGTGCAATGCTAGGTTAGCAAATAGCTGAGCACAGATTTTCAGAATCAATCGAAGCAACAGGCATTTCATTTCTGCATACCTAAGAGCTGTAAGATAGTCCAGTGCTTACATACTCTTTATGTCATTTAAGTGTACATGTCGACCAAGGTTCTGGCCCGACAACAATTCATCATGCTAATGTTTTTTTTTTCCAAACAGGAATGCCACTAGTTCTGGTTAGTCGTGAAAGTACAAATAGGTTGAATAAATGGGATTCCATGAAGATCAAAAGGATAGATGTCACATCCTAAAATTTCGATTTTGGATTATAAGTATTTTAAAATAATATATTTTAAAAAAAAATTAAAAGCTTTTCTAAATTTATCTTACAGTTTAAAAAGAATTTATTTTATGTGATAAAAAATGCATTTATAAAATATTAGAATAGGTTAAGAAATTTTAAGGTTGGATAAATTCTTGTTTCATTTTTCTCATATCATCTAAAAATCATCCATGAACAATCTTATCTCACGTCCTTTTTTATCCAGCCCAACGTGTATTGCCTTTCCTCGATGTTTTTCTCTCTAGCCTGTGGCTCTAAACCAACATGCCACAACCTTGCATCACGTTGGATTGCTAGTAGGATGATCCACATATGTGCTAAAGCCAGTCTAAACCAGCTCGCTTACATGTGCATGTACCTGATCATTTCCATCCACCTCCAAACGATGTCGTCCATTTGTCGGCCATGGTCACCCAACTGCCCATCTCCATGGCACTTTCCCTCCCCTCTCTCCTCCATCATTCTTCATTCAATCCTCCACATCAATCCAATCTTTATTCCCCTCAATTCAAACTACTGCACTAGATGTCTAATGGCCATAATGGCAATTGAAGCCGACTGCCAGTTACTCATCGTCGCTAGCCTCGTCTTCTCACTCAGATTCGGAGTTCAAGACGGCCTCAAATGCAAATCTTGACAATACCAAAATTGTAGGTCTTGTCTAGTGCTTCTATTTGCACCCATGGAAGTACCCATTTGGATAATGGAGTTAGGAGTTATGACCCCCGAAATCAGTGCTACATATATTGGTCTGAGTTCAAACAGTTTATATTGTGACACATTTTTGGACATCAAGACAACGTTCCTAGAAATTCCAATGAATACCAAAGTTGTAGATCTTTTCGAGTACTATATTACAGAGTCCAAAAACGTCCAATTTGGAGCACGAACAGTGGATATATCATCATCGAACCTAAGCTGTCTATTTCATCTTCCACCCAGCTGTTTCATCTTCCACCTCTGGCCGTTTCCTCTCCCCACCTTATGGCCAGCTGCACCCAGCCCGTTTAAAAGGAACCAACAGACTCTCCCTTGCCCTTTTCCTATGTCCACTAAACCCTAGCCGTTGCCCCCGACCTGCCGGGCGCCGTTCGCCGTCGCGGACAGCCATATTGTCACTAGTTGGCATCCGTGTTCCCAACGATCCGTCCAGCCAAATACATTGATATTTTGCTAAGATGTGCCCTACATTGCCCCCCACCATGTCCTAAGATAGTTTTCCCAGAGGGGCACAGATGACGTCAGGATCTACGTCGTCGTCCACGCTGCTATGTGTCTGGACGCGTTCCTGATGATCTAGCAAAGATCTAGCTAAGCCACCCACGTCACCATGTAGAACATCGAGGGAGAATCAGGATCTATGAACGGCTTCACTATATCTTCATCAGTGCTATGGGAACGTGAGCCTGAATTCCACAGTCTCTGTGAATTCTTCTTCATCGATCGTCGCAGTAAGGTGAGGACTCGGACCAGTCCCTTCCCCTCCTCCTTTCCCCTGTATGGATGCCATTTGTGATCCTTAACCGAACCCCCAACCCGGCCAAAGCTTGATCTGCGCCGCCATGGTCGTCACCGTCATGGAACCTGCTCTGTTGCAGATGGCATCGGCATTCCCCGGTCGATTGGAGGTCGGATCGCCATGCCCTTTGACTAGAATGTGCCCTTAGATGTTCCCCATGTCCTCACAAATGAGATAGGCTATTAGAGCCTCGACACCATTAGAATCCACTTCGGCGTTGCCGCTACCCCTATCTGGATGAGTTCTGCGCGTGCACCGTGTGTTTAGTTCGTGTTCCCCATCAATCCAGATGTAGTATGGATACACCGACCATGTCACGGTGTGTTCCATGAATCCAACTACATCTCCACAGGAGATCTTGGCAGGATCTGCAGAGATGCCACCAGGAACACGATCCCAACTTCCTATGTCATTGCACAATCTCACCATAGTTCCAGCTGATCGATCTCCTTCTCAGGTAAAGTTCTATCCAAACCTATAACCTAGCATTGTGTTCCTGATATATATGAAGCTCTGTGTTTAAGTACTTTCATTGAATTCATAATCTATCTCTGGGAACACGAGTGTCTTTGTTGATACGTCTGTTTGCGATCACCACCAAACCTAGTAGCGTTTGTCGCTGTTTTGAGCTCTGTGGTATGGTTGGTAAAGGCAGAGGTGTTTTGAGGTACAAAACACCTCTGCCTTTACCAACCATACCACAGAGCTTTTCTTTTCACGTTATACGCCATGCTTTCCTTGTTTTGCTGAAACACCATTGAAGCCCAGCGTCGATGTCAGTGGCCACGCGCCCGATCACTGCCTCCGACGAAACCTGATCCCCTCTGTCATGCATGCACCTCTGCGTGTTGCAGCCAAGGAGAGCACCTCCTCAAGTCCATGGCAATGTGGCCTCCTGCTCTGGGCCGACTGCCGTCGTTGCCCATGTCCTCCGTCATCGGTGACGCCGAGAGCCCATTGTCAGCGATCACCTTGCGCTGTCAGTCTACCGTTGACTATATCTATTCATTGATACATTGGCTCACTCCCACTATGTTCCAATTGTCAGTTAGAGTTTAATAATATCTCACATACCATCTTGATCAGACATCCTTTTTGTGTCCTATCCGGCAAGACCCTAAAATTCTAACACGCCACCACCATATCATCATCGCATGCACTGAGCCTTTCATTTCTTTCCCTGCCAATACCATGTCATCGCCATAGTTAGAGTTTTCCTTCGACAAATAATTGGTTGAGAATATTTTCAAGGAAGATTCTGACTCGTTTTTATTCAACCCTAATTTAATATTTCGAGAACATGTTATCATCCATCGGAACTCTGATTTGAGCGGTTCTTGTGCCCAAATTCTTCTAAAATCATATCATATCCAAACATAGTATTTTTATGATGAGTTGTCTCTATTTGGTATATTATTTCTTAGTTGTTTTGTGCTTTCTCTTTGTTGGTAGATCTTGTGAGTAGAATATGGTGTTTTTAGAGATTCAATGAGCTACAAGGTCGAGACTTCAAGATATGCCAGAACCGAGTTTACGAAGATAATTGAGTAGTAGTCAGGCAAGTGTCCTTGAACATCTTGCATTTATTTTAGGATTTATATGCTAGTTTTTTATCCTTCATGCATGCTTGTTTAAATTGGAATCCCATGATTAAGGTTTACTAGCAATTGTTTGAATACCCTTGTCACCGTTGATTGAGTCATGGAAAATAAAGGGTAGATATGCTAGTCGTTGTCTTTATTGGGGTAGATGTTGAACTTGACTAATATTTATGCAACATGAATCGGGTATGATAATCTTTCGTAGCAACATGGAATATGGATCCTAACATGATGATTGGTATGTGGATGGTGCATGAAAGCGCATGTGTTGTGCTGTATGGTGGGAATGTGTCTGTTCCTGTGTGGGGTCCTAAGGACCAGTTCTTGAAGCATGTAACCCGGCTAAACAGTGCAACTACGAGACCTATAGGGGTACGCCATGGCCAATTAATTAGCCACCCCTCTAGTTCTATGAGCACCATTGGATGGTTGAGTGGCACAAGAGGGGGCTTCTACAGTGATGGAATGATTGTTAGCAGCAAAACCTTAGTGGGTGCTTGCAGGTCGGTGGAAGCTTTGTAAAGGCCTTGTGGTGATCTCCTGACGTACACCTTGGAAGTTTGTAAGTGCTTGGCCGGCAAGGCAACATGGAGACTGTCACCTAGTAATGCGGATGATGAAATCACGACTTATGGGTAAAGTGTGCAAACTTTGCATAGTATAAAACTGATCGATCAGCCATGCTCACGGTCAAGAGTGGTTTGGACTTCTTCTTGATTAGTTGGGATCAGGGTTCTGGTATGGATGGCCGGGTATCCTGGTAATGAGATTACCTGGTGAGTTTGATAGCCGGATATTCCATATCTTGTGAGTTTGGTAGTCGGATGAAATCTGATGAGCTGTTCTTCTTGTTTTAGTTGCGTCTTCACACTTAGTAAATAGGATGCATGTTTCTAGGATTTATAAATGAAGGTTGCTTAGTGAAGTAAACCAGTATCTAACATTTTCTTGACTTACGCCACATGTCATACTTTTCCACACTTGCGGAGTACATTATGTACTCACACTTGTTATTTCTAATTATAAATATTGCTCAGTTAGAGAACATTACAAGGAGATCAAGAAAGCTGAAGGCTATAATAAAGACGGAGCGTCCTAGGTCACGTTGCCCCCAGTCGATTGCCTGTAGTGTGCCCTGAAGCTTTCGTTGGAGTTCCCTTTTATTCTTCTGTTGCTGTTTAAAAATTCTGGTATCTATTTTAATAAAGTTATTTTTTTCGACATAGAATTGTATATCACTTATTATGTCACCGTATGTATGATAAAATTAATTCTGACATACATGTAAAATACACATGCTTATTCTTTTGAAAAACTAGGTGTGACAATGGACTCTATGGGTACGGCTTGCGGGTGGGTCACAACTATACAATGACGATGAAACCGTCAAAACTAGCATTATGGATTCTACAACTCGTGAACCACAGGAGGGTGTTGGTTCGAGCCGGAGTTTGCTAATCTTGTGGGTTTCTTGCTCCTACATGATGAACACCGTCAAGATAAACCCATAAAATTGTGCTTTGTAAATGACTTACTTTGTATTTGCAGGCGACTATGATGCTTGCAGCCCATCCACTGTAGTCTCTCGTGTATGTGTAACGTGTCATAATGGTAGAATACAAATTGTCTTGCATCTCATTCGGTAACTCCATTTTGTAAATCTTATTTTGAACCAGGCAATAAACATGTTGGTGAAACTATTGCTAATGTTGTAACCTCACTTCCTTTCATTGTTCTTGGACTGGAGACACCAAGGCAAGGCAACGTCTGAATCACTAAAATCACTTCCTTAAAGGTTGTCTTCTGATTTTTTACTCGGTTGCTACCAAGTATCAACTAACGGTCATGTGCCAGTTCTACAGAAGAACTTGAATACTGCGCTTTATGCAAACTCGTTAATTGGAGTTGGAATAGCTTCTAGCTTGTACCATACTTCGAAAGGAGACATCAGAAAATATTTGCGATGGGCAGACTATACAATGATTGCCACGTCATCGCTAGTAAGTGAAATAATCTCATACGTTTATTGTTGAAGCAGAATTTATACTCCCCTGTATGCATGTCCATTCTAGAAGAACCATGAACAGCATGTGACCTAACTTGGTTTGTTTTGTCTGCGTGATAACTGAAGCTATCAGCATACTCCTACATATCTTTCAGAATGTACCAATATCAGTTGCTGCTTTCATGTTTTAAATTGGCATGCACATGCAACTTCGTGTGCATACGATTTGCAGATTATACCTCATTGCATTAACTACAACCCTTTTTAGTGTTGTGCTAATTAAGATGGCAACTAGGATGGTTTATCTGAATTATCTGATGTTGGTATTTTGACAAGAAGTGTTTTATGCAGTGCTTAACGAGAGCACTTCAGGATCAGAATCCAAAATTTCTAATGGCAGCATCAACATTGCTCCTACCCTTTTAACCCTTGATGGTTTCAGCCGTCCACACTGGGATAATGGAGGCAAGTACTTTAAAGCTCATGGCATCTTATTATGACTACAATAAACGAGATTCTGATTATAAGTATTCTGTACTTGTGTGCATGTACTATTGTTTGATTTATATCGATCATTTTGTCGATCATGCCATATCCATCTTTCTATCCTTTGAATTGACCAATTGTAACTTTCTTCTCCTGCCTCAGGTTTCATTTGCGAAAAGAGCATCATCAATAGAGCCGGAGCTCAAAATGGCGCATAACCTACACAAGATGTTGTCTCTACTGGGAGGCGCGCTATTCATCGCTGATGACGTCTTTCCTCAAACTTCCTACCTGCATGCGGCATGGCACCTTGCTGCGGCGCTGGGCGTCGGCACATGCAACAAGGTTCTCGAGTGACAATATTACAATACAAGTGACGCAGAGTACAAGACGGCCTTCGCCCTTGTTGGCGACGCTGTTATTCACAAGCAGTTTTTTTTGGAGAACGCACCTTAGTGTGTTTTTTCATTAAGAGGGTAGCAAAGAAGACCGTTACAAGAGAACTGTGCCACATCCGATAAAAGGAGTGGCAGGGAGGAAATGAAGAAACATAGAGGGAAGGAATTGTGCGGCGATTACATAGGGCGAAGAAAGCGACTTGCATAGAAAGGAGAACTAAAACTAGCTATTGAAAGAACTCCAGCAACCGCTCGTTTCTAGCCATTATCCAGTAGTGTGCTTCGTCCCGAATCATCCTGCTGAGATCGATCGCCAACATCGCCACATGATTGAAAATATGATTGTTCCTCTCCTTCCAAATGAGCCAGCTAGCGAGAACGAAGAGGGTATTGAAACCGCGTCTAATATTGTTCTCTGTAGATAAGAGAGGAAGCAAGAGCTGAGATGCAGCTAAAAGACGAGGGCAAGCAAGATAAAAAAACAAGGACAATCCTTGCCAATCACGCAATCAAGAACCAACAAGAATCAACACCAAACATAAGCACCAATAACATGCATTAAACAAATATAGGACTATCTCTGTTAGGTCACTAGTACAAAAGTTTTCATTTTTCAACGACAAAGCATGTGTCATCTACGGACCTGTCAGCGGCGTTGCCAGCGGCTAACTCAGTAGGTGAGAGGGTCCCTGCCGGTGTTGGGGTGGAAGTGGGGTCAAAGATCCTATCTTTACTGTTGTCGCTGTCGTGGTCACTAACGAGCTCGCACTCACTAGGGTCCTCCTCCTCCGAGTCATCGATGGGTATCACCGTGTCTCCATCCTAAATCGGCCCGGCGGGCATTAAACCTCCACTAGCTATTGGAACTGGCGAGGGGCCAATCCTACCGTCTACTATAGCTGCTGCTATATGTGCTGGGTCTAACTCGTGGGTAAACTGAAAGTGCTCTTCCTAGAAGTTGTTCTGATTCGGGAGCCATTCATGGCATTATGTCTGTTAAGATCCCTATGATGCGCCCTTACCGCCCTCTGCCGTCCTTCGTGGTTCCTTACCGTGATGTCTTCAGCGGCTACGACCTGGGCTCTGATGTGATCCAGCATCATACGAAGGGCTCTCTCCCGTGGCTCTGACTCCTTTGCCCTCTGGCGACTATCCTAGAATAACTGATAGGTCTCATTGTGCATGTGTTCCAAGGCGTGGAGGTACTGTGCCGTGACAGCCACGATGGTGTTGTCCTCTTCTTCTTCCTATCCTGCATCCTCCATGGTGGTTAGGCATGCACACCAAGCCGCTCTCTGGCCAGCGGCAGCTGGAAAGTGCCTCATGGGAGTGTGTGCCACCACCCCGACACGTCTCCCGAACAGGTGCTGAAATGCTTCGTAGGCTACCAACTGGTACATGTTAGGGTACCGTACTCCAATGGTGCTGATGTGCCACAGTTGTCAGTTGGGGTATCTTGGACAGTCGAAGATCTGTAGCAAAACCTGGCATTTCTGGGATCCATTCTCGTCGTACTCACGCCCGGTGTACTCTGGGTGTCGGGTATATCCCAAGCGACAACAAGCTTCCCACAATAACTTGGGAAAGCCTTTCACTCGTAGACATCGCATTGTGTTCCCGTCCTCGTCTTCCATCTGCTGGGGAAACGAGGACATCTTGGAACTAACAGAAAAGAGGTTTCAAAAAGCAAAAGGCAAAAGATAAGTACGGAAGCAGTTTTGATAACATATTTTTTTTGGAAACTAAACAGACACTAGCAAGTTTATCCTAAAGTCATGTCCTACAGCCAAGCATTGGCTCTGATACCACTCCTGTAAGACCCTGAACCCGGGTTCTCATGTGCCTCCAGTATCAGTCCCGAGATTAAGTAGTTGATACACACAGTATAACAGTTGTAGTATCACAGTCAAACTTCATACATAATTATTAAGGTTACAAAAAGATTTACAAACAATATTGTTTATTACAAACTTGGCTGAGAGGCCAACAAAACACAGTGAAAAGCAAAAGCACTAGCCACAAGCAGCTTAGGGTGCGGATGCGACTTCTAAGACTATTCTTCATCCTTGCCTTTACCTCTGGCGAAGTCAGCATCGGCTTTCTCATCTGAATGATAGTAAGAATGAGTACGAAAGGTACTCAACAAACCCTATACTACTTCAAGGTGTTTGATAGATATATAAATGGGTGATTTAAGGATAAGGATTTACGGTTTAGTTTTCAGCGTAAAGTAGTTTATGCTGGTATCCAATTGTATCATCTATGATTGACTTTAAAATAGTTTAAATGGTTCAAAACTAGGTAACAAGCTATATCTGGGGTTTTCTCGGTCCTGAGAGGGGCTACACCTCACTCCGCAGTACCTTTCATCATATCTGGTATACCTCTAGTACCACATAGCCAGCAACCTCATCACACGGACATCTAGTCCATATACTCACTCATCAAGACACACACACCAAAGTCTAGTCAAAAAAGTTCTGCCTTTGCATGTCCATAACCGTGAACACAGTTATTCAAATAGATTTACACTTTGCAAAGGTTGTACAACTTTACTCACGCGATATGCTCAGCCTCCAACTATTGCAAGCAGAGGAGCGAATCATACTGAGACACTCTAATCACCTTTCCTGCTGGGCTTTTCTATGAGATTTACTCCCAAGTGCCAGAGTCCATGTACTGAAGGCCAATCCCCTTTTTAAGCCTAGGCCGGTACTAGCAACCTCCAAACAGAGGGACATATGACCACTTGATTGCTCGCTGCTCCCAGCCTCCTAGTACGATGCCCAACTCAGTCCGATGAAGGAGAGGTCAAGTCCTACCCATTTAGGATGCATGGTTGCACGGGGTTTGCTAAGACATGGCTGCGAAATGACTCGGTACTTAAATGGTCAGGGTAGGTATCTTCCAGCAATGAATACCACAAAGGTAACTCAAGCCCTGAAGAGCATCCTCATCCAGAGTACTACTCCACCTGCCCCTGTCAAACAGTTTTGACCCATTTTTACACATCGCCCATCATATCCCACACGACATCAAGGATTTCACAACCATCACGAAATTCACAACCATCAAGGATTTATGGTATATGAGTTATCATTGATAACAGTAAATCTTATCTTTGAGGAGAGGTGTTTTAAAAGCGATGTCTCCAAGGAGACATATTCAATCCTAAATATGCTAGACATTAAGACGTAGTCTGTCATTAATATAGATAACAACAGGTAATCCTAGGGTGATATGTGTTTTGGACGATATTATTTATGGCATGGCAAGTGTTTAATAGGATTAACTACTACAAGCAGTTTGTAAAAGCGCAATATATAGCACATGCGATATAAGTCCAGTTTTAAGTTGATCATGCAGATTATTTGAAAACATAGGTTCAATATAGTCAAGGAGATATGACTTTTCTTCTCCAAAGTTTTCTTTGAATTCTTGGTGGTAGTCGAGATCCTCCTCGCTCCTAACACTTCTCGCGTAGCACTCGCAGAACTCTGGTTGCTCTGCAATTGGGACTACGATCAATAATGGCTATACTAGAGAAGAATCAAATAATACCCAATGGAAAGCCAAATGAGCCCTAATAGATATCACAATGTGATATATGATTAGATCTTGATTTTAGATGAATTTCGGTGAAGGAATCGCAGAAATAGGAGCCAAAATGGAGAAGTTATAGCACTATTCATATGTGGGACCCACAGGTGGGGCCCACGTGAACAATAAACAGGGCCCACTAAATAGTGAATCAGTGGGACCCACATGAACAGTAACATACGGGCCGAGTTGGGCCTGGGCTAGGCTTGGATGCATAGTACTGTGCCGCACAGTGCTGGCCCACTCGGGTTGGGTTGAGTGGCTTAGCGGGCTTTGAAGCTTGGCTGGCCCACGGGGCGGGGCCACCAAAAAACTGGGCTGACCTAACAGGCTGGCCCACATGCGGCTAGGCAGCACCAGATGAAGGCAAGAGGGGACACAATGGCGTGGGAAGAATTTGGCAGCACCTCCTCTGCACGGGGAGGGGCTAACTTGCAGGGAAAAGGGGCCAAGGGCACCTTGGCAACACGACGCGATGGCTGGCCACATCACAGAGCAAGAGGACACGCCGACTGTGATGTTTGCACTGCGGCGAAACACCCAACGCATGGTGGCAGGATATGGGCGTGTGAGAAGGAGCTATGGGGATGCCTACACGCTACTGGAGGGGGGCGTTATGGGTCCGAGGGACTCACCGTTAGGATGAATGGCGATGGGAAGGGTAGCGGCCGGTGACTCGACCATGAGGCAACGACAGTGTGGCTCGGCTTCGCTCCGAACGGCTCCTGTCGTGCTTCTGGCCAATGGAGAGCGGTACAGGGACGGCGATGGCTCCCTGGTGCTCCTTGGCAACACATAGATGGTAGGACGATGGCAACAAGGACTCAACAGCGGCAATGGCGACGATAACAGCGCAGGGTGTGGCGAGATGGAGTAAGAGAGAGAGAGGGAGAGGACATGTTTCTATTTATAGAGGGGAGAAAGAGCTGAGAGAGGCGGTGTGGCTCTCTGACATCACAAGACACCGATGGCGAGGTGGTAGCCAGCGCCCACCATTTTACCAGGGCATGGGCTGCCCTACGCCGTCCACGTGCGGTCGTGGACGCGGAAGTCACACAGTGGCTGGATATGGGTGCGTGAGCATGGGCAGCAGAGAGAGAGAGAGAGAGAGAGAGAGAGAGAGAGAGAGAGCGAGAGAGAGAGCGAGGGAGAAGAGAGAGCAGAGATCGTGGAGTCCAGTCGAGTGCGCAGGATATTTGCCGGAGAGGGGAAAACGTAGGCAGCAGATCATGGACGCAGAAGTCACACGGTGGTAGGATATGGGCGTGTCGTGCTAGAGGGAGGAGAAAGGGGGGAGAGGCGCGGACGTGATGCGGATAGGCGATGCGTGGACACGCGGACGGACGAGTGGCGCGCAGATCGCGGGCGAGCGCGTGTGGGAGCGAGTCGGCGAGGGAGCTGGGCCAAGCATGCGCGGGAGAGAGAGGAGAGGAAGCTAGGTCGGCACGGGAGCTGGGCCGAGCTCTTGGGCCAAAACAGAGAGGGAGAGGGAGATTGAGCCCATAGTGAATAGGAGAAGAGGAAAGAAATTTTGGTTTTAGGATTAAATTCAGATGTGTGATTTGAATTCGAATTTGACTTTGGATTGAGATCAATTCAATTAAACATATTTGAATTATTATTTGAACTTGAATCTTGAGCTTCCTAAGATGATTTGAATCAAGGGATTTGAATTTGAATTGGAGTTGAGCTGAATAGAATCTAAGAGTATATTTGAGAGACATTCAAATTCAAATCTCCACACAAAGAACTATAAAGATCTCAAACCAAAGCATATGAACCAATTTAAAGTAGGGATTAATTCAGAAATTGCCTTGGTGCTATTTGGAATACTTAACACAAATAATATATTTGAATATATTCACACGGGTATATATACTTCAAATATATATTTCTTGGTTTTATATTGGTTTAAATAATTAGAATTTTTTTTAATTTGGAGTGAATTTTGAAATTAATTTACATGCTAAAACTCATGATGCGACACTACTCATGCCTGTTACCACCCTCGGTAGGCGTGAAGTAGCCAAACACCGCTTCCTCCTCACGTGCAAAACCTGTAGAGTAGCTGTGTACGAAGGTACTCACAAGACTCCAAGGATTATGCATTGAGCTGTTAGCAAAAAAAAGATCTCAAGGTTAAATACATTAATATGCTTAATCAACCTAGACATATGTGTGAGCACATAAATTTAACTAACAACTATACCATTATACCCTACAATAATCAACTGCACATAAATGTAATTGGAACCATCATGAACATGTATGTAACACGAACCATCTTCCCCATGACCAACATATCCAACCATAAACCACAACTCGTGACTCTACGATGGTGCACATAGACAGAAGACATGCTCATGATCGAGAACGCGACAGTTCAAACTGTTTTTACACCCTGTAGGGGGATACTCCTTTACCCACACAACACGAGGACCATTCGGCTTGCATGACCACACAGATTCATACAAGGGGGTACTCGTGATAATCTTTCCCAATAATCTCCAACCATGTGATGAATGCATCGCTCAGCGCAGAGGTATCTAGAACTATTCCCGGAGCAAACTAGATACCTCTACAGGCCCGCTCACTCACACCATCGAGATTCAGGCCCAAATGATCATAGCTACAGAGGTATTTGGCTTACCTTACCATTAGATTAGCATGTGGTATGGTAAGTGCTAAAGCCAAGGGGGGCCAACGGTCGGTGCTTAACCGATGCAAGGTGGTCTACGGTATCCGGGCTAGCTCCCCGAACTACCCCGAGAACCTCCTCCAGGGTAGATGATACCCCTAACACCATCCACATCTCGTCTCATTCTCACATCTCAACTATCTCAATAACATAATCAATAGTGTGAAACATTAAGTAAGCCCTAAGCTCGCGAACAACGGTATCACCATCGCTCGACTTCTACCGAGGACCTATGCATTGCTAAGCATGTAGAACAACTCTTAGGATAGACATCAACAATATATTCAGCTGACAAGGATGAGGATAATTAACAATTTAAGGTAGATGATATGCAATATAACATAGGTTCTACCCATTTTTGCCCGACACTGACTAGCTACTCATGCAAACATACATAACATAATTTATCAAATTTTGACTTCATTCAATTCAACACAAGGGTTCAATATGCTTAGATGTTTGCCTTGCTGCACTGCCGGCTACCTGATGCTACCCGCACAGAATTCACAGAAGTGGGGTGCCTCGGTGTCGCCCTCGCTCGCCTGAACTGTCAGATCGATGCCCTCTAAAAGAAACACGGGTGCAATGCATAAATAAATGAACAATGCAAAAAGGATGCATAAAATGCATGCTCAATTAATAGTGGAGCGCCGAGACTCGAAAACATTCGCAAAAGACTGCTAAGGGAATAGGGCTTCAAACTGTGAAACCCTGGATAAGCTAACTTAAAGTGCAGCAAGCCTTCAGTGGCTGATGGTCAGATTGGCCCTAGGGTGGTGGTCAGACCGATGGCCAGTAAAGAGTTTTGGGGGCTGGTGGTTGAACCGATGTTGATCCGGTGGTTATATCGCCCACCAACGGTCAGACTGGCCCTAGCGGCGGTCTGACCCTTGTATCGACCCCTCACTTTGAATCTTCTGATCCCAACTGGTGGCCAGACCGACCCTAGCGGCAGTCAGACTGCCAGGCATTGCCAGCAGCACCCTTGTGGGATTGCCGGCGAGAGCTCCGACGAGACTCTTGATCACTGAGGGTACCTAAATTCTATATGGGACTAGTGGAGTGTTTATAAAGTGACTTGGACTACCTTCACCGAGCTAAACTCAAAATACTCCATGGATTGGATCTAGGCTAGGTTCAATTTTGGGCCTAAACGACACGGGGGGTCGAATCGAGCTCAGAAACAACAGAAAAACAATTGGGGAAGCCTCATCTTAGTGCATTGAAGCTTTCTAGCATATGGGTTTGCTTTAGGAAGGCTTCGATCTGCAGATTGGCTCCTGGAGTGATGGTGAAGCTTGAGGTCAATGAATGGGTCTCTGGCAAGGGAGAAGAGGGGGAAGACTTGGGGAAATCCTCCGGGAAGCTCGTGGGAGTTCCCACATCTGATCTTCGACCTTCGAACGCGACGAATGGATCTCTCTCTCTCTCTCTCTCTCTCTCTCTCCCCCTAAGGTTTGGTGGAGAGAGG
The DNA here is from genome assembly GCF_958298935.1 of Phragmites australis. Classification (NCBI taxonomy): domain Eukaryota; kingdom Viridiplantae; phylum Streptophyta; class Magnoliopsida; order Poales; family Poaceae; genus Phragmites; species Phragmites australis. The sequence goes on from NC_084938.1 coordinate 19,545,893, forward strand.
GAGAGAGTGAGAGAAAATGAGAGAGTGAGAGAGTGATAGAGGCAATTGACCACCTTAAGTTGAGCCTTTGTGTGCTGGCGATCAGACCGCGTATGACGCCAGTCAGACCGCAGCAAGCACACGTGGCAAGCCCACGTGACTGCCACCTGGCGGTCAGACCGTGGGTAATCCTGGTCAGACCGCAAGAGGGGTTTTATGCTAAATCTTTCTAAGTATTCCCGCTTTCCCTTCCCTTTCTTCTCCAAAGGATCCAGGGCTTTTCTAAGGAGCTCTAAACCATCTCTAGGGTGTTTGAAACGCCTTCAAACTAAACTTGTCGGACAATTACGTAATAACACAAGTGATAACACATGCGATAATGGTTAAGCGATGCTTAATTACGGCTTATTATTTTTGGGACGTGACATATGAGTGAGAACTTGAGACTTTGTGACTCAAGGGGGAGCGATATCCTTTGTGGATGCTCTAACGAGGACTCGAGGGGAGTGTCAACTCTTCGATACCTTGGGAAAAAATCCGTGTTCTCTTATCCATCTCCTTATTTTTCCGTATTTACATTCGAGCATTTTACTTATTGCAAGCTTTTCTTTCCGCATTTACTTTGTGTTCTAGCTTGCTTGTTTTTTGTGCTTCCGTCTAGTTTGATAGTGTAGTCGTATTTTAATTTATCTAAGCTAAGGTTGCTACTTGTTCTAAATTTTTGTAAGAGTAAATTTTTAATAGCCCAATTCACCCATCTCCCCCTCTTGGGCCATTCTATCCTTTCACCCCTCCGGAGATCTAGGTCCCAGAGGAGTCCTGAGTCTAATGGTCCTCGGACCTAGACTGACGGAGCCAAAGGAGCGTCAGGGGTCATTAATGGCGACCCCTAAGAATTAGTATTTTCTTATTATCATGATTTTATTGTCATGAGAAATATACTATAAGAGGGAGTAAAGATTAAAGTGTAGTTTGAGAGACCACACCGAGTTAAATCACATCATACATTTGAAACAGAGTGAGTACTATATATTGCTTCCTGCAGTAAAACAAAATGTTATTTTGGATATCAACACAGTCACCAACAGGCCACTTGGATCACCCATTATTGGTAAAAATATATTCAAAATATAGCAAAGTTATAATGTTACGAAACTAATTTTCAAGACAAATACATATTTTAAAATTCAATCAAATAGAGTAAAATGCACTAGCGGCCCATGAACTTGTCGCGTTGTGTCTGATAGGTCCACGACCTTTTTTTTTGCAGTTCTGGGCCGTTAAACTTGTTAAGTGGTTCATTGCAGGTCCAAACCCCATCGCCAGGCTCTGGGAGCCGACGTGGACATGCCAACCTGGTGGACATTTTGCACATGAGCCATTTGATTTTTCACACATCTGCACAGCCGGCCCATAACCATATACCTACTCACTCGCTCTCGCTCACCCTCTCACCCGCCGCCTCCTGTCATACCGCCGCCTCCTGCCGTACCGCCGCCACTGCCTTCATCCTAGTTAAGATCGATGCCATGGCTGTGGAATCGAGTTCGTCCGTTAGGCGTAGGGGTAAGGCAAATCTCCCCACTATATTTTGTCCTTCATGCTATTGGAGGAAGGTGGTGGAGTTGGTGGCGGACACCGATTTGAATCGGGGCCGAATCTTCTACACTTGCCCAAATCACAAGGCTAGTTCATATGCCATCGAATTGAAGTTGGTTTTGAGCACCATGTGTTGTTGGATTTGAGTTTCCTTGCGTTTTTGTGTAGAGGGATGGGCCAGGTTGTGATTTCTGGCTCTAGGAAGAGGACTACTTCAAGTACCTAAAGGCGATTGGGGAGCTTGATGGTGGTACTGCAAATGCTTGTGGTGGTCGTCGACAGGCGTCGATGATAGAGCCATTTTGTGGGCCAAAACTTGTTGATTAGAGGAAGCGTTTCAATTTTTTTGCAAAAGAAGAAAGGGAAGGAAATGAAGAACTGTTAGCTTTGATAGCTATAGCAATGGAACTGTTAGGTTTAGGAAAGGAAATTGCATGGTTTCTGAGGGCAATTGTAGCTGTGTGTGTGTGTGTTGTTGCTGTTTGGTTTGATGTTGTTGGTTTACCTTCAGGTAAAGAACTGAAGTAGCAATGGCAATGGTAGTTGTTGGTTAAGTGTTTTGAAATGCATGTATCTGGAGTATTGAACTGAATGTATGTATCTGGTGTTTTGAACTGAAATGCAATCAAAGTTTCCTGCAATCATGTGTTCCAATTGATCTGGAATGAACAACACATGGTAAACAGATGATAAAGTATGCATAATGTCCCAAAAGGTGGCAATTTTACCGATTTGCATAGAGTATATCATATATATTCAGGTCATCCATCTGGAGCACTTGACCTACTGTAACTGAATTATAACTTTGCTAACTGACATAGCCTATTACATATCAAGCTGGTAGAGAAGTTTGTTTCTACCAAAAGAGCAAAAGCACTGTACAAAATGTTGACCACCCAGATTCAGAAGCAACCATCTGGTCATCTTGACCTACTTTAACTTAACTAAACTATAACTTTGCTAACTAACATAGCCTATTACATATCAAGCAGCCAGAGATGTTTGTTGGTACCAAAAGAGCAAAAGCATTGCACAAAAGAGCAAAAGCACTACACAAAATGTTGACCACCCAGATTCAGAAGTAGCTCATTTCTTATTCTTGACAGTTGCAGTCTTCTTAGGTGGTGTAGCTCCAGCCTTGCGCTTGGCAATCCTGGCTTTCCCCTCCCTCGATGCAGTTGTACGTGGCACAGGTCTTGTCGATAGTCGATTAGTCATGATGAAAACAGAATCTGGCAAAGGTTGAGGCACCATCTCCATTCTGCTACTTTGTGATGCCTGCACGATCCATGTGTTCAAACAGTTACAATTGTGCATGTGTGAATTGGGTGCATTCATGCAGTAGTTGTATTACCTATCCTTGCATCTCAGATAGCATGTTGTTTCTTAGTGGTTGAGACAGTAGTTGACTTGTTGTAGGCCGAGACATTATTGGTTCCTATAACAACATTATTGGTTGGTACTAAGCATTGAACAAACACAAAGAAAATAAGTAAGTTTGCTACCTGGGTGATGACAGGTTCCTCATCATCTTGAACTTCTGAACTGGCATGTGTAGCTTTCCTCTGTGGTTGTAACTTTGGCCTCATACCATCTTTCTTCAACTCACAGCCCTTACTGTTGTGGCCACTAACTCCACAATATCTGCAGGTCATAATTATCCCATGCCTTGACAGTGTGGGTCTATTTTTCCCTTCTTTCTCATATGGTAGCTTCCTTCTAGACTTGGGTGGCTTTCCAACCTTCTTGTCATATGCTGGAGGAAGCACTTGTGGCCCATTAACCTTTTCCCAAGTACTCTGGTCTCTGCATGGCCAGATGTTATGTCCATATGCTTTGATGTATGTTGCTGTGGAGTAGCATTGAGAGATCACTGACTCTGCACTTATCTTTTCATGTCTTAAGCATGCAATGGCATGGTTGCAAGGGATATTAGTGAGATCCCACCTTCTGCAGTCACAATAACTGCTTATAATGTCCACAATGTACTGAAAGTTCCTCTCCTGCACTTGAAATATTTCATTGCCAGCAAGCAGTGCATAACAAGTGTTTGCTAGCTTTGCATTCTTCTACACTTTCTTCCTAATCTTTGGATAGTTAAGGCCATTCCAAACCTCACCTACCTCCTTCTCCTTATTAAAATGTCTAGTCATAAGCTACCTCTTGATCCTTTCCAGCATGCTTAACATAGGCATCTCTCTTGCTTCTAAGATGTAGCTATTAAAGACTTCACAACTGTTGTTTAACAGGATGTCACACCTAGGAAATGTGCTGAAAAAGGCTCTTACCCATGTATTTGGAACAATTTCCTTCAACCACTCATATGCTTCCTGGTTTAGAGCCCTCGTTCGGTCCATGTTCCTATTCCACTCCACAATTGAGCTAGACCTTGCACAAGCCCAGTGTTGATTCTTCAAGTTCTCACCTTTGAAGTGTTGCTGAAAGTTTGAGTACAGATGCCTCACACAAAATCTATGTTCAGAATTAGGGAAGATTTGCCGCACTACTGGAATTAGACCCTACCAAGGCAGACAAGGGAATTAATTAGTAGTGTAGACATGCACTACTACAATAAAAAAAAGATAGAAGTGAAGACTATATTACCTTATGTTTGTCAGTCATGATAGTCCATGGATAAGTGTTATCAATGCGAAGATCTTCTTGGGTAGATACAATCATTGCGATCAATCCCAATTGCAGTCAACAGCTATCCACCAAACTTTATCTTTATGTGGCAACCATCTAAGCATATAAATGATCTGCAACCAGATAGAAAACCCCTTTTGCATGCATCTAATGACATATACCAAGTATGGAATCTTGGACCAATCAAGTTTAGGAAGAATGTGTTGCCAGGATTGCACCTCCTTACCTCTTGCCCATAGTCCCACAACTTGTTGTACAGCTCAACCTCATCCTCATGTATCTGTTTCATTGCCAGCCTTCTAGCTCTAGCAAGCTTGCTCCTCGATGGTGTCAAATTCCACTCTTCTTGAACTGTCCTAGCAAAGTTTGTAAGGGACATCCTATCATCTGCTCTGAAGGTCTCCAAGTACTTCTCAGCTAGCCAAGTGGATGTGCATCTCTTCAAAACCCATTTCTTCTGGCAGTTATGGTCACCCCTATATGTCTTCACAATCAAACCATTGCACCTCCTATCATGTGAAGCATATAGGTTCCATGGACAGCCTTGTTCACAATGTGCCCTTAGCCTTTTTTTTTCTCATTCCTTGGCATCTTGATATTCACCGTATGCTTCAGGTTGTATTCAGTGATTGCCTTCCTAAGAAGTTCAACTGAAGAAAATACCATTCCAACCTTGAAGATAGGATTGTTCATGTCCTCTACTCTGAATGTTTTGAACTTGAATCTAGGTTCACCTTTTGCATTAGAGTCTGGCAATTCAATGCCTTCCTCATCAATAGATACCTCCTCTCCATCCTTGTTCACTTCCTTATCGGTAGATAGCTCATTTCCATCCTTGTTCACTTTAAAAACTTGATCCACATTGTCCACCAATAGATCATTATCATCTTGCTCTAACTCTTAGTCACTGTCAACAAAATCAAGGTCACTGTCACTGTCACTGTCTTCACTTGCATTGTCAACCTCTGCCTGAGCTCCTTGTTCAACACTCCTGGACTTGATATTGTCATAGAAAATAGGAAGCTTCTCACCAACCTTCTCCTCAACAATGATTACCTTCTTAGGGCTGAAAACCTTAGGCAATGTAGCAATTGGGTTTGCTACAATATCCTCCCAATTCAGGCCTACAATATTGTCATCATGATCCAAATGTATAACAAAATTCTTGACCTTTTCCACGACAGATGCCATAACAAGTGTATCTGCATCATTGACAATTACCCTCAGACCATCTGCAAGAGTCTTCCCTGGAAGCAACCAATATTTCTTCAAACTTTGACTCTTCTCGTACCCAAGTTCAGCAACAAAATTATCTATCCATAATGGTGACCAACTATCTATCTCACAGTGATCGAACCAGTCCACTTTCTCATCTATGTAAGCCTGGTTCCCACCTTGACCAACAAAAAACCCACCATGATGCAACTCAACAGAAAACATATCATTCCCAGGACCTACAAGACCAAATCCGCAACAATATAAGACCGAAACCTCCAGATCAATTTCCTAGCACAAATTTCACCGAAACCCTAAACCTAGGTGCAAAAGTTGAACCTTTCGACCACCAAGAACTTCTACATCCTAGAACGACAAATTTAACAAATTTGGTCTTCGAATTACTTACCATACACGGGCGGCGGCTACCCTTTTCGCCGCCTAGTGGCCACCATCCTCTCCACCTCACAGCTCGTCGCCTCAACCCAGATTAGCCGAGGAAGATCACGCCTTCTTTGTCATCAGTTGGTCCCGATTAACACCGACTGCCGCTGATCAACACCTCCAAGTCCGCTTGCCACTATGCCTACCAACCCTATGTGAGCGAGAGTGAGAGCGAGAGAGAGTGAGTGGGGATTAGGTTATAGGCCAGCTGTGCAGATGTGTGAAAAATTGAAGGGCTCATGTGCAAAATATCCGCTACTTGGCATGTCCATATCGGCTCCCAGAGCTTGGCGATGAGGTTTTGACCTGCAATAAACCACTTAACAAGTTTAACGGTCCAGAACTGAAAAAAAAAGATCGTAGACCTATCTAACACAACGCGACAAATTTGTAGGCCACCGTGCATTTTATTCTTCAAAATAATATTGATGGTGAAAGTTTAAAGTATTGACCGCATGCAACTCGTAATGATGCTCTTTATAGCTGGAGGGAGTATTAAACAAGGACCCGCACCAATAATACATCAATCAATGTGTTTTGTTGAGTAAAAGTATGCCCAAACGATTGAAAGCTCTATCTGTATGACTTTGTCACGATTGGCGTAAACGAGTACTAGTTCTTATGTTTTGCGTGTACTAATATGTTTTGTCACGATTGGCGTAATCGAGTACTTGTTCTTATGTTTTGCGTGTACTAATATGTGCTTCATTTGTTGGAAGTGTTGGCGGCTTGGCGCTGCATGAGCTAAGAGCAAACTGTGCTGCCTACCCACCTGACACAATTCAGTAGCGACACCCTATGCAGATACATGCACTTGCATCATACTTATATGGTCGCAACAACGGGCGCATAGAGGTCAGAATAACCGAAACTCTCTGTCTACGCCGCACGCACACCATTTCAAAGTCATATAATTTTGATTACTCATGATAGAAAGGGAGCAGAAACTACAAGGAAATAGCAAACACCGTAAAGGGCAAATGAGTTATTGTTTGGATGTCACGTAGGAAGAACATAGGGGATTCAGGACACGGATTGGAGAAAACCTTATATTTGTACCTTATATGTTTGTTTCCCTTCAAAGTTTCTATGAAATGGTTCGTTCCGTAGTAACTTTAAGGGAATCATGGACTTTATTTGTTCCAAATTGGCATCATAGGAAATTTTCCGACGAGACTTCAGTTCTACAAATTCTTTCTATTTTTCATTGCAAACAGGCCATTAGATGGACATTTCTATTTCTCACGCGCGCCATCAACTCAACTCACGAATCACCCGATAGCAAAACGGCAAACGCGCGCACTCACGAGGCCACATGCTCTGCTCTAACCCCGCCGAGCCGCGAGTTTTTTTATTTTCATTTTTTTATTAAAAATTTAAATAAATATATTCCTCATCGTAAAAATTGTAAAAGTAGGCGTCTGCTGAGAACACGAATGGCCCGCGCGCCACCCTTACCGCCCCCTGAGAGGGCGGTTAGGTCCCTTTCCTCCCTCTCAGGGGCAGTAAGGAGGCTGCTCCGCGCGTCCCTCACCTCTTCCCTTCTCTATAAAAGCCTAAAAATTGAGAAGAAATCCTCATTTTAATCCGAAAAAAGAGAAAACTCTGAAGAAGAGAGGAGAGGAGAGGAAGAGAGCGCGGCGAAGCCCTGCTGCATTTGATCCGCGGATTTGAAGAGCACTTTCTGGTAATTTCTTTTATATTTGTATTGTTGTTAATAAGTAAAGTAGCATTGTATGACATAGGGTTTAAACATGTATGACCTAGGGTTTAGAAAATACTGTATTTAGTAGAATATTGTCAATATTAATTACAATATAGTAGGACAGCAATTAAATACATAATATTATTTGTAGTATGGTAGTTTCAAATATATAGATTATATAGAGTAATAATTGTATGGTAGCATTGTGTGATATAGGGTTTAGCACTGTATGACCTAGGGTTTAATGGTATGACATAGGGATTAGGGTTTAGAAAATGCTAGTATATTGTCAATATTAATTCCGACATGGTAGGATAGCTATTAAATGTAGATTGTGTAGAGTAATAATTGTAGGTTAGTTTGGTTAGTGGTATTATTGAAGAACCTATTATTAGTCATGAATCGGTGTCAGTAATTTTTTTAGTTCCGATACTCAGAGATATAGTTTGTCGGTCTTAACATTGGTTATATTTACGGATGTTTTCAAGGATGTCAGATAAATTAATTTTTCAGATATATTATGGTGAGAGTGAAATTAGGTATGATCCTAACGGTGTAGATCTGTCTGGATTTCATCATATCATGAAGGGTCTTAGTAAAGCCAATGAGAGGACCATTACGGATGTGTGCAAGTGGCTGATGCGGTTTTTCCAACTGGATCCGCAGTAACATGATCTTAAGCTGAAAGCTGTGCTCAGCCGTGCTAGTCAGGGGTACTTTGGCAAGCTTGTCCCGATCGAAGCCACATCAACTTGGAGGCAGTATATAGATATATCTTGTGAACGTGGGCTACCTCTGATTTTGTTAGCTGAGGCATACCAGAAATATCAAACAGAGGTAAACTCTGCAGAAGCAGTAGCGGGACCAAGTGAGGCAGTGGAGGATGAATCAGACCCGGTAATTGTCGGGACCAGGGCAGATGTTGGGGATATTCCCGAGATGAACCAATGGGTGTAGCCGATGAGGGGGATCACATCCCTAGCATAATTGAAGAGATGGAGTTAGAGGATCAAGAGCTGGAGGAAGCCGTTGCGATGGGGATTCATCTGATGAGGAGGGTAATGCTCCAGTGCCTGCAGAGTGGAGGGATCATGAATTTTCAAAGCTGGTGGTTAGTGAGGCTGATCGGACACCGTGACAGTATCATGAGAATGAGGTGTCTCAGGGTGCTATGTACCCTACAAAGGAGGTTGTTATTGATGCAGTTAAATTCTGATCGTTGTCTCTTCGGAGGTAGTTCAAAGTTATTAAATCCAGTAAAAGGGAGTATGATATGAAGTGTTTGGTGCCTCAATGTCCTTGGCGGGTGCACACATTCAGGGGGAAATGGGTAGACTACTGGTAGTGCTGAATAGTCAGGGAACATAATTATCACATTGAGGAAATAGAGTTTGCCAACCGGAACCTGTCATCTGCTTTTATTGCTAATGTTATGTATGGGGAGATTATGGACAATCTGATGTATGAGCCATGATCAATAATCCGTGCTATTGAGTAAAGGTTCTAGTATACAATAAACTATGCGAAGGCATAGAGGGCGAAACAGAAGGCTATTGAGATGAAGTTCGGAACATATGAAGATTCATATCACAATCTACCTCGTCAATTAGCCACAATATGTGGAAGGAACCCATGCAGTTACTATGATATCAAGTATTACCCCTCGACTGATGCGGAGTACAGCGGAAAACGAGTATTGTATCGTGCTTTCTTTGCATTTGCTGTAACCATCAAAGCATTTCGGTACTGCCGACCCATCATTTGTTTGGACGGGACATTCCTGACTGGGAAGTACAAAGGACAGATATTGTCTGCAATTGGGGTCGATGGTAACAACGAAGTCCTGCCATTGGGGTTTGCCTTCGTGGAGAGTGAGAACGAGGACAACTGGTATTGGTTCTCTGAGCGGGTGAAGCATGCTATTGTTCTTGACCGGCCAGATGTGTGTCTGATTCATGATAGACATGTAGGGTTGTTGCAGGCTTTCCTGGAAATGTAATATGGGAGTGTTCGACAGGGTGTTGTAGCACAGTGGCTCGACTTAAAGAGCAGGTGGTGCATGCGCCATATGGGTGCGAACTTCTACAAACAGTTCAAAAAAAAAGAGTTGATTAAGCTTTTCAAAAAATTGTGCAGTCAAAACGAGCAACGGAAGTTCAATGCCCTATGGGCAACACTGGACGAACTAACTCTGAAACAGACAGCATAGGTTGCAGCCACTGGTGATGAACCGATAGGACTTGGACCTCTCCCAACAAATACTCCTCAGATAGTAAGGATGTTAGGGTTAGCTATTAGGAGCTTTTCACAGTGGATACATAATGAGCCAAATGAAAAATGGGCTTTGCTGTACGACAGTGGTGGGGCAAGGTATGGAGTAATGACAACAAATCTTGCTGAGGTTTATAACTGGATCATGCGAGGAATGAGGTCTCTCCCACTCGTTGGAATTGTAGAAGGTATTTTGCATGGGACTTGTAAATACTTTATTGATCGGTACGCAGCTGCTAAAAAGGTAATAGAAGATAATTGTATACTTTATGGACGGATGCTATGTGAGTATATGGAGAAGGCCACAAAGAAGGCACACATGCATCGCGCTAATCAAGAGGGGACTACGGAGCATAGGTTCAGTGTCCTGTACCGGGATAAGAGTCGTAGGCGTGGAAGACGTGAGCGGCATGTGCAAGAGTGTGTGCTTAGGAGTGGGACATGCATTTGTACTTGCCAGAAGCCACAATTACTTCACAAATCTTGTACACACATGATAGCTGCGTGTGCGGACCACAATATGCTTCCCAGGTAATATGTTTCAAAGTATCTCATGAAGGATCAGATACTGAACATCTGGAATCATGAGCTGTATGGTTACGGTATTGTTGATACTTTTACAAGTAATCCAGGCCCTTCATGAATCTATGTGCCCGATTTAGAAAAGATGAAGAACGCACCGAGCCGTCGACAAACTTGCTGGATTCGCAACGATATGGATGAATCCGAGGCGGATCCTAGGGTCAAGCGATGTAGCCAGTGCAATGAAACAGGTCGCACGTACAAGTATTGTCCTAAAAATGCACCAGTTGTGTAGGTGAGTATTGCAGCGTGTTCTAGTGTGATTGTATTTAGCATACCTTGCTGTTATATTTGTACTTCACTGTCTAGCATTTTAACCTTTCATTTGTAAGTACATGTCGCAATATATTCATGTTGCATATAGTTGTAATTTGAATTTCCATCCAATATATATTGTTCTTGTCTACATGTTGCAATATATTAATGTACATGTCATTTAAATGTAGATATGGCGCACCCTGTGAGCCCCGAGCTTCTCAACCCTACAGTGGACAAGAGGCACCGCAACTTCTTATCCGCCGCGCACCAGACGGAGTTAGGAGTATTCCAACCACGTGACCCTGAAGAGCTACTTACGGTCAACGATCGGTGGAAGCACAGGTAAGTCGATACTTTCATACACATGTGCCAATTCATTTATGTATTTCATCCCCCAGTTTATTTATATTCGCAATGGTGCAAGTTGGTAGTAGCGGGGCTCCTACCGCTTTGTCGTTTTGTGGAGGCCTGATCGACGGAGAACCTCGAGGCACAGACGTGTCATTTCTATTTTGACCGCTCGCTGATAGTAGCCTTGGTTGACCGATGGAGGCCAGAGACACATACTTTCCACCTCCCCTGCGGCAAGATGTCTCCGACCTTGCAGGACGTAGCCTACCTCTTAGGTTTACCTTGCGCGGGAGCTGCGGTTAGGATCATCGACATAGATGCTGACTGGATGAACGTCATGCATCAGCGCTTTGGCCCGATTGAGCGGACAGACGACGCACCCCCCTACATGTCTGAGTTCTTGTCCGATCCACGAGGGCCCACGAAGAAGTGGATCCTACAGTTTCAGGTACCGTACAATGCAACTTCTCATCTATTTTTTGAGTATCTAGTTCTGTTCCTTATTATCACTTGTCATACTTGCAGCCAGCGTACATGCACCCGCAGGCCAACGTGTACTCAGTGTCCAGGCATTTGGAGGCCTATCTGCTTTGGCTGTTTGGCTGGGTTATGTTCACCAGCGGCCAAGGCCACCTGGTTGCAAGGACCCTTGTGCCGCACACCAGGTTGATAGCGGATGCTGTTGGCGAGGAGGTACCATAGTTCAGTTGGGCATCTGCTGTCCTTGCTGCGACGTATTGGGCACTGTGCGACGCGTGCATGAAGAAGGAGCCACTTGCCACTTTTGCTGGGTGCCCACTACTTCTGCAATTGTGGTCCTACGAGCGGTTTGTCATAGGCTGGCCAGTGGTGGACCGCTCCCCGTACCCTGAGGAATGGTACAGCGAGCCCGAGGAGGACGTGCCTACCATGGCCTCGCTTTGGTGTTGACGTCAGGTACGTACTTTTTTAAATACTTTAATTGACACATGTTATTGTTATGGATGTAGATCATGTTTGTCACTTGTATTTCTAATGAATTCTGACTATGTTTGTCACATAGCCACACTGGGCGCATAAGCAGCCTCGCAGCACTTATGAGTATTTTCGGTCGCAGTTCGACCGGCTGCATCCGGACGACATGGTATGGACACCATACAGCTTCTTGGCCATCCAAGGCCGTGCGGGTTTGGGTCTGTCTCCGTTGTGTACCCGCGATGAGGAGTACTAGCTTACGAAGACACTGCTTGTCTTTGACATCTACGTCGAGGAGTACTTACCGCACCGCGTCATGCAGCAGTTTGGCCGCCACCAGGCGTTCCCTCTCGTCCACATTCGCACTATTCTAGTTCACGTCCACAGGTAAATATAATGAAGTGAATAATTGGTAACATTTGTCTTACTGTCAATTCTATTTAACGTGGTTCACTTGCAGGTATACACGCAAGGGACAGCTGGCTAGCAACCTCTGGGAAGATCGCTTGGCCCCGTACGTCTCAGCATGGGCCCAAGCCCTTTAGGATATCGTGGAGGAGGCGCGTCCCTTCGACAAGCGAAGCTTCGAGGACTACCTATGGTGGTACGTGCCACGTACACGTACACAGGTCACTTACACCCCAGAGTGTGTTCGACCGCACGTCGCGTCGACTACGGAGGCGTACCCGGGCCATTGGGACGACGATGCTGCATTAGCGGTATGTGTAATTTACATCTCATTTCAGTACCACATACTCGTGTAACAACGACTATAAAATGAAATTGTTATTTCTTGTTTGTTTCCACAGGCCGATATCATTTATGATATCCATAGGGACGCAGCTGGTACCATAGACCGCCTCAGGCAAGGGTGCACCTTAGTGCGTCGGATATAGCAGGGTTCGTCAAGAGGGTTTCCGATAAGACCGCGCGGACCTTGAAGCTTTACCTCTTGCCGGTCCACCACCGCAGACGTTGCAGGAGCGCCTCCTAGGTCGAGTGGGTCCCTGAGTCGTCCAGGAGGTCTGATGTGCACCACCGTTCATCGGTGCCAGCACCCACACGGCCCCCTATACCATGACCTGCAGGCCCGAACCCAATAGGTATGGATTTTTTATTCGCACGGCGTTCAAATATATTCGTTCCTTACTGGTGCATTGATTTTAAACAAATATTAGGTGCACCTACACACGTCTCGACGCAACCACCTAGACCGAGCCATGTGCCAACACCCTCAGGTACTGGGGGACACTACATTTCTGTATTCAATATATTCAACAGTATATCTAATATTGTCCACAGGTTATTTTGGTGATGAGGCCGGACCGTCTTCAGTTGCCCCGCGACCGATCCCACCACCACCGTTGGACCCCTACTACGGCACGCACACCTAGCCATCTGCGGCTGCACCGGCATACCACACAGGTACAATAGTGCATTTTGTACAACTACTTTTATTTCCACATTTTCCATATCTAATACATTCATCTGTTCGTAGGCCCCTCCAGCCAGTACACATGGACGCCCGCGGATCCTTCTCAGTCTTCATACCCTAGTCAGTAGGATGAGCCTGGGCTGGACCTCCCATACGACCTCGTGCGGTACTTCTTCAGGGGCACACCAGACTACGACGTCCTCCAGCAGTCCCAGGTACCCAGTGCTCCACTTCGGACATAGCACACGCAGGAGGAGGCCTCGACACCGGTGTTCCCTACTAGGCCTACCAGGTAGGTCGGTCCACCCAACCCCCTGACCTACTCTAGGGGCCACGTGAGGGCCAACCAGTGGCAGCGGCAGTGGGACCATGATGGCGGGAACGACCGACGGCAGCGGGGGAGACAACAATAGGATTGTACATTTCTTTTTGTAACTTACATATGTATATTCGATTCGCGATCTATTCTTACGTATTCGGACGTGTGTAATCTTTATGGTCCACTAACCATGTCGTAACTGCATTTCTTATTCCAATGTGATCGCACGCTAGTTGCATTTCTCGTCCTTGGCCATGTATGAACCGTTCACGACAAACCTAGAAAAGTATTTCTTACAAAGCTACTTATACACGAAGTGACCGCTTGATAACTCTATCGGGAGTCTAACTTTACTCATGAAGTGACCACACAACAGAACTTTAACCATTAAACGACATCATCTCTTTCCTAGCGTAATCTGTAGAAACTAATTGACCACACCACTCAACTTTAACTATGAAATGACAACACATTTGTCCTTGCGCAGGCTTTAGACAAGAAGTGATAACATGGGACAGCTTTTACCAAAAATTTAATGACAACACATGTACCTTGACACATGGAATCTCTGTCCAGCATCAATGCCATAACTTTTCCATTCTTCAAGATGAAATCCAATGCTCCTGCTGCCCTCTAAGCCCTTCCACCCACTCCTTTCTTCAAGAGGGAATCCAATGCTCCTGCCTTCCCCCACCATAAATAACCCAACCTTCATGCATGGATGCACCACTATCAGTTCTCTCAACTGCAATATCTTCCTCAGCTCCACCAAGCCCACCCAAGAAATATTGGGGGATTTTCATCCCTTAGGGGATTGAACCACCGATATGCTTCTTTGGTGACCGTTGTAGGCTTCGCGAGTCCCAGGATATCTCATACACCTATGGCATGTGCTTCTTCGTGTGTGCCAACTACCAATACAACAAGCCTCAACATGGACCGTATAAGTATCCACCGGTATAGCAACAAAGATCAGCCACATCTTTCCCGATTTCACACCATGTTTTACTAATCTCTCATCTTGTTCTATTTGTCCAGTCCCCTCCACCGATCTGTGATTTTATTCAATGGCGGTGGGTCAACATGACCATGAGGTGGAGGAGGGAAGCTTACGCACGTCGGGAGTACGAGCAACAGCAAGAGGAACTACGTCTGAAGCGGCAGGAAGAAGAGCGCATGGGGAAGGAAACACAGGACCATACCGCGGCTCAGGCTCGGGAGGCTAAGAGGGCAAGGAAGCGGGAGAGGTCTCATCGCACTAAGGCATCAATGGGTCTGTAATAAGATACAAGGCTAGACTAGTAGCTCAGGGTTTCACTTAGGTAGAGAGGATAGACTTTGGAAAGACCTTTGCACCAGTAGCTAGGTTAGAAGCTATTAGGATCCACCTTGCATTTGTGGCATCTCAAGGTTTCAAGTTGTATCAAATGGATGTCAAGAGTGCTTTCATAAATGGTTTCATAGAGGAAGAGGTCTATGTCAAGCAACCCCTAGACTTTGAGCATCCTAAATACTCTCATAGAGTATACAAGCTTCAGGAAACTTTGTATGGGCTTAAGTAGGCACCTAAGGCTTGGTATGAAAGGCTTAGGTCTTTCTTGCTAGGGCATGGGTGTGTAATGGGGTCAGCTGATAAAACTCTGTTCACTCTCAAGCATGACAATGATTTCTTACTTGTTCAGATTTACGTGGATTATATTATTTTTTGTGGCTCTTCTCATGCACTTGTGGTCAAGTTTGCAGAAACTATGAGCTGGGAGTTCGAGATGTCGATGATGTGCGAGCTCAACTTCTTCCTTGGGCTGCAAATCAATCAATGCAAGAAAGGTACATTCTTCCACCAAATGAAGTACACCAAAGATTTGCTAAAGAAGTTCGACATGAGCAATGCAAAGCCATTCACGACGCCGATGGTTACCTCGACCATGCTTGATCCGGATGGAGATGGCGAGGGGGTGGACCAGCGGGAGTACAAGAGCATGATCGGCTCTCTCTTGTACCTGACGGTAACAAGACCTGACATCCACTTCGCCATCTGCTTGTGCGCTTGTTTCCAGGCTTCACCGAGGATGTCTCACCGCCAAGCGATGAAACTCATTCTGAGGTATCTCAAGCACACTCTTGAGTATGGTATTTGGTTTTCTGCATTCTCTTCGCTTTCTCTTTGTGACTTTTTGGATCCGAATTTTGCTGGTTGTAGAATTTACAGGAAGAGTACCTCTGGTACTTGTCATTTCTTGGGTACTTCTCTTGTGTGTTGGTCTTCTTGCAAGCAATCTAGAATTACGCAGTCTACTACTGAAGCTGGATATGTAGCCGCTACTAGTTGTTGCTCACATATTTTATGGATGGTTGCTACTTAAGGGATTTTGGGTTAGATTTTAGGAGTGTGCTATTTTTGTGTGACAACACTAGTGCCATAAGCTTAGCCAATGACCCAGTTCAACACTCAAGAACCAAACATATAGATATGAGATTCCACTTACTGAGAGACCACAATGAGAAGGCAGACATTAAGTTAAGCTACATAGATACCCAACACCAGCTAGCTGACATCTTTACCAAGCCTCTAGATGCAATAAGGTTTGCCTTTCTGAGGGGAGAGCTTGGTGTGTGCCATCCCTATAGCATTGTGAGATGGGGGGTTGCCTTTGTACATACTCTATCTTACTTTTGTTGCATTTGCATCGCATAGCATTTTTGTAAGATGATCATGTTAGCAAGCTTCACTTATATGTTCTTTGCACTTTCTTGTAGTAGTTGTGAATTTGTGCTAAGTATAGTGGATGTATAACAATTTGTGCAAACCTAGGCTCTTATTGAAACATGGTATAAAATCTGTTGAGCAAGCTTGTCTTTTCTAAGAATGAACTTTAAATGTGAACATAATCTCTTGTCACCCTTGAGTGTTTGCCTTAACTTGATCAATGCTTAAATTAGAGCTAGTTCTTTGAAAAGCTTGTTCTAGGTCATTTTGTTCAGTTTAGCGGATTAGGGGTCTTTGACCTCTGTCTATGTAAATGTTTAGCCCATGATTAACCTTTGGGAGATTATGTGCTCTTTCGTGTCGCAAAGGCACAATTTATTTTGGCTTTATGAAAAATTGCATATCTTGAATTCTATGTTGAGTTAATAAAATGAATGATCGAGGTTTGAGCTAAAATTGAATCTAATACAGTGGCTTAAGGCTTCATGTGACTTGCCAAAGAAGTGAACCCATACTTGCTTAAAACTCACTTGAGGATAGTTAAATGATCAAATTAGAAAGTTAACTTGTGCTTTTTAATATGCTAAGAATGTTATTTTTCATTTTATCAAACTAAGGCTTGGATTGATATGTGGGTCTTTGCATAGCCCATCGGGTTGAACTTGGTTGCCTAGTTTGAACATCACATAGCACTAGTTTCTCTAATCTTTGCACTGATCATGAAATTGTGGATGTTTTTATGGTGACATCTTTTGGATAATTGAACAATATGATCAAAACTTGCTTCACTCCTGGTGCTTGTGACATGAACTCACTTCGAGACTTTGTGCACCTTTGAGTTATATTGTTTACTCCTCCTAGTGCTTTGACATCTATAGTCTTTGCAAGTGCTTTGTGATCTATATGTGAAGCTTCGTAGCCTTGCCTTTCATTTGCATATCTTTTTGCGTAGTCTTGTATCCTTGATTTTGCATTGCCAAAGGGGGAGAAAATATGCCCAAAGATATTATGCACAAATATTCAACAAAGAGGAAGAAAATTGCATTTATCTAGAAATAAAAGGGAAAAATAGAATATGTGCAATCATCAAGGAGGAGCATGTGTTATTGATTTTTTAAGTTTTTCTTACTCTTTTGAGGTTTTTGGCTCGTCTTTGTCTCTCTTAGGGCTTTTGTAACATTTCTTATACCAAGTGATATATTTTGCTCTTTCTCGAGTTTTTGTTCACTTGGATGAGCTTATCTTAATTTCTTCAGACCAAAATCTTTGTGCTTTGAGGGTTGTTAATGCACTCATCAAGGGGAAGATTAAGAAACAAGTCGAAATGTGCTTTGGTTTACTTATGATTAATGATTGACATTAGTATTTATTTGGCTCGATGATCTTCAGTTTTGCATGAGCTTTGATGTGATTTGAATTGATTTGGGATTTCATTTGAGCATATTGATTATGGACTAATTAGAATTGGAGTTGGAAATATATGTTTGCTTGTCTCATGGTTTCCAGTTAATGGATGCAACTTGGCGGTCGATGGCGGGATGACCAGGGCCAAGTGGAGTGTTTGGTGCTGGACGATCAAGGAGGCCGAGCGGAGTTAAAGGTGATTCTAGTTGAACACGTGGAGATCAAGCAAAGCATGGAAGGCGGATGGAGATTGCATGTTGACAAAGTCAAACGAAGGGGATGCCGGTGCAAGTGACAAGACGGCCCGAGGGATCGGGAGCGGAAGAGACTTGCCAGCGTTGAGTATCACATGACGGAGTACACATGTCGACATTGAAATGCTTGCTTAAGGTGTAAGCAAGGCGGCGAGTCACGCTTTGAGAAGCGTGTAGGCGATTTCACGGTTTGGCCTCAAAACCGTGGGAGGACTAGAGGAGTACGTGGCACTATCACGAAGCTTGCGTTGAGGCAAAGCTAAGTCGTGAAGGCGCTGTGGCCGTCCGATGAATCGGAATAAAATGGACCAAAATACTCTCGGTGGTAGGTAGAAGTGTACTACAAGAGAGGGGTATTTTGGAGAAAGCTAGGAAACTTAGGGGTCAAATTTTGTAGGCCTATAAATAGAGGGGTAGGGCTATGAGAGAGTTTGAACAAGCTACTTGAGCTTACTTGTGCCACCCATTTGAGAGCTTAGACCTAGGGTTTTAGAGGAGAGAAGAATGAGTGCTTAGCCTATATAATATGTGAGAGTTTTGATAGATAAATCTTTATAATTCGCTTAAAATAGGGCTAACTTCTTTGAGTAATGAATGTACTATGTATGTATTTCATTAAGGGTGTGTTTGGTTGGAGGACGAGGTTGGATAGGATATGGCCATCCATATTTTTTTGGATGAGATGATCCAATTTTCTGTTTGGTTGGGATAGATAGGATGAGCTAATTTTCTGTTTGGTTGGTGAGATTGAAGTGGATAGGATGAGCTAATTTTCTGTTTGGTTGGTGGGATTAGAGTGGATAGGATGACCCATTCATATTTATATGCATTTCGTAAGCATTTGGATGAATTTGTGCATGTTTGCATTTGTTTGAATTTAAATTGAATTAAAAAGAGAATATGACATGAAATGATAAAAATACATATAAATAGAGCATTACAAAGGAACTCACTTTTTCACCAGATAACTTAGGGTTTGAAATATTTTTCTAAATTAATACATCATATGAGAAGAATATTAGTGATTTCTTTCTAGATTTTTGGGAATTTATTTGAGTATTGAAAAATTGGTAGAAGTTATAAAAGTAGGTTTCTTTGGAGAATTTTAGTTAAATATTGGCTCAGGTTTTTTAGATCAAACCAATTAAAACTGGTTGATAGTAAGCTCTAGTTTGCTCATAAAAATATTTAAAAATTTTGGACCATTAATATACTCCCGAATAAAATCGAGAGTTAAATAAAAAATTATTAACACATACGAGCATGTCTTAGCCGAACATGGATCGCTCCGTCCGCCCATTTTTACCTGGCTCACTTCATTCGGCATCTGAGAGAATACTCTCTCAACGTGGTCACTCCATTCAGCTTATCCCGCGAACCAAACGTCTCAAAAATCGGATCACCATCTTCCAGATGGACTCGTCCAGCGAATCAAACGCACCCTAAGAGGACGGAGTTTACAACAAATCCCACACATAAAGTTTTACAACGCTGACTTAGGGAGCGCTTTGGTGTTCAAATCCCCACACACAGAGTTCAGGTGTACAAATCTCGGTTCTCCTTTAAATAAAAAATACACAGGAGAATATCTTCAAAACGGGAGCATGATGCGAGGAATCCAATCTTGACCGTCAGAACCTATCATGATGGAGGCGGAGCAGCATCAGATGATGGAGCGTCTGCCGCCAGGCTTCCGGTTCTTCCCGACGGACGAGGAGCTCACATCACCTGCTACCTCGCCAGGAAAGTCACGGACGCCATCCGCCACGGCAGCCATCCTTTGAGTCATATCATATCTATCTATCTGAGATCCAACGGTTTGGAGTGAAATCAACTCCCCCATGAAGTCGAGGATCCCAGTTGGGTCAAAGGATGCCCCGCCAACGCACACATAGAGAGATCCCACTCGGATTCTGTAGTACATGCGCAGGAGATGTCCACGTCATCCCCAACTACCTGCACGCTCAAACTACGCTGCACTCCATTATAAAATGGAGGTGTGCTCCTGGTACATCTCTTCCTCTCTACATCGGCGAGTACCTCATTACTCAAGTACTCATCATCTCCTTGCACGCACGTACGTTTCCGATTTCCATGGGTCTCTTGCAATCTTGCCATCAATTCGTGCTTAAACACATGCATGCATGCGTACGTGCAGACTTTACAGCGATGGTCGACGCAAAACCTCCATTGGTGTGCATAAGCTTAGAGACATGCATGCAATATTTGCTACCTCTTGATTTGCATGGTGTATGTATGAGTCGTGTGTTTCTTGTTCCTGACTAACAAAGGTCGCCTTACGATGATGGAGGCGGAGCAGCATCAGATGATGGAGCGCCTGCCGCCAGGCTTCCGGTTCTTCCCGACGGACGAGGAGCTCATCACCTGCTACCTCGCCAGGAAGGTCACGGACGCCAGCTTCACCGCGGCAGCCATCCGCGACGTCGACTTGTACAAGTCCGAGCCATGGGACCTGCCATGTACGTACCTGCGTCGCTCCTGCTGATGATCAAGATTGAGCTAGCTGTGCATATATGCGACATGTGTTTTCAACACGGTGCTAGCTTCTTACGTTGTTCCCAGGCCAGCAGCAGCAGGCGGCGGCCGGAGGAGACCATCAGCAGGAGTGTTGCTACTTCTTCTGCACGAGGGGCAGCAAGTATCCGTCCGGCGTGCGCGCCCGCCGCGCGACACGGCTCGGGTACTGGAAGTCGACGGGGAAGGACAAGGCCGTGTACAGCGGGGCCGGCCGCCTCGTCGGGACGAAGAAGACGCTGGTGTTCTACGGCGGCAGGGCACCCCGGGGGAAGAAGACCGGCTGGGTCATGCATGAGTACGCGCTCGGGGAGAGGAGCAGCTCCGCCCTCCTCAGAGGAGCACAGGTGCATGCATGCAACCTCACATGCATGGCGATGATCTATACATGACTTCTTCTTTTTTGGTTGTTGTTCTTGCATATACTTGATGCATGGAAAACCCCTTTTGCTTGCTTAAGCTCTCTGACAAACAAGTTCTCTAATGTCCGGTTGTGATGTGTTTTGTTTTGGCCATGTCTAGAGTGAGTGGGTCATTTGCAGGGTGTTTATGAAGAAGCATCCGACGAGCGACAAGTGGGTGGAAACGGAGACAGTGCGTGATCAGCACGCCTCTCCAGGTCATCTCTTTTCGATGACGCCGGACAGTCGTTGCAACGGTAATGGTGAGCAGGACCCGGCGGTACCGGTTTTCTCCGACCCACGGCGGCACGCGGCGGCCAACCACTCCGGTGCCCATACCATGGATGGCGACGTGAAGGACCATCATCATCATCATATGGGACATGAGTTGCTGGCGGTGAACCACAGTAGTTCAAGTTGTGCCTCGCCATCTTGGCCTATCCATGATGACCAGCTGGGAGCGCATTGCTCCACATTGCATGTCATGCAGATGCAGTCCGATCATGCAGATTATTATCTGCTAGAGTTTCTGGAGTATGACGGCCTCTGAAACATACTTACAAATACTCACGTATCTATATCGGATAACTTATCCGATATGCGCTGGATATTCAGCGAATATGTATCCACAAGTATTCGAACAAAAATAAATATTAAAAATTTGGATACTCATTGTATACTTGTGGGATACATTTAGAATACGGCACAATCCAGTCTGGTCCAGTCGCATCTCCCAACCGCATAACTTAATGACATTGCATCTCCTAGCACATCTCCCACTCCCAGCCGCATCTCCCTCGCATCCCTCTCATTCGTCACCACCACGCCCGCAACACCGGCGGCGACACCCTCCACCACCTGCCAACGGTAAGTTCCTCTCCTCCCTGGCTCTCCATCTTCCTCCTCCTTTCTTTCCATCCCCATTCTTCTGATTTTTTACCATTGGAGATCGAGTGATTATGTGCGGACAATGACAGGTAGGCAGCACTGTGGGGGTGGTGGCTGGGAGACGGTGTTTGGGGTTATGGTTGTCATCGAAGAAACCTCCCTCACCAGTTTGCCCAACCCAAACGGCATAAGGACGATGGTGAAGCTCATGCCGCCGCCGCACGCCGATCTATTATTAGCTAGTAGCCACGCCTAGTCAGATATAACTTAGAGATTTGGAGTAGAATATGGAAATAACTTATTACTTCATTTGGTCATAAATACTTACCGTTTTTGACTTTTTATAGTCTTTGATATGCAACTTTGACCATTATTTTCTATTAGAATATAGTTATAATATCTAATAAAAATATAATATTATAAAAATATTTTTCAAGATAAATCTACATATGTAATTTTTATATTTCCAAACTAAATATTTTAAAAATTATTGACGGTCAAAAATTTAAAAGTTTGATCGGCTTTTAGTCAAAGTGACAAGTATTTATAATTAAAGAGAATATTACTTTTTTAAAATAGTAAACCATATCTGTCTATTGAGTTTCTTGAAAAATGACACTCAATCTGATATCAATACACGTATCAGTATCGCTGCTGCCTAGATGACGGCTACGACAACTTGCCGGAGCGCAGCGCTGATTTGCAGGACACCAGCGGTGAGGTGGACCGCCGTGCCGAGATCACCTCCGCCTCCATTGGCTCTCTTCACCTCGACGGGCTCTGTTGGAACTTTGGTTTTTGAAAGCAAATATATTCCATGCGTGTGACCCCAGATCCATAGATCAAATGGTCAATAGGGTACATGTATGCATTAGACATGAGTTCTGACGGACGTGCATGGATGTTTTATGTTTCCTAAACAAAACTGCAAAGCACTTGCAAGGTATGTGAGTTTAACATCTAGAACACACATGTTGTTGCGTGTAATGTACACTAGAGTTGGCACAAACAGACTGTAAATTTATTTGCTTCTTTCAGCTTCTGGTGTCTTCTAAAAATCATCCTTCAGTTCCCGCAACACCGCGCGGGGAATCCACCTAGTGTACAAGCTACATGGAACCGTTTGCAGCCGAAAAACAAATCCTAACAATTTTCTTTACATTAGTAGTTAGATTTAAAATTTAACTACATGTATTCTAAAATGAAATCATGAAAATACTATTTAGGCTTGGGTGCTCAAAAGCTTCAGAGCTCGTACGCCCAAACGGATATGCGGATGAAGTCACCCCGTTATGCGCGATTAGGTCTGCACGGAACAGTTGCTATGCCAACTCAATTGTCATTTTGCATTTAAATTGACATGCAGATAACGTAAACTAACAATGCAGTTTTATAAGCTTCTCCTCGGTAATCTTCTCCATATATCAGGGAGTGCCTGTACATAAATGGACGAATTAATTGGTTGTCAGTACTGCTGTATAACTTCTTATTTGAGAGAGAAGACATGCCAGCAGAATATTTGCTAGATCCCTTTGTGTTCATCGATCCATCAAGATAATTTTCAGTGTGTGCATAAGCGGGACTGGCATTTTTTCTTTTAATTTTTTTAGTTTAGTTCATGTTTGTCAATGATTAGCCCTTGCTACTTACTTCCAAGCCTGCATCACTTCGTAGGAGAAAAGTCAAGCTTAAAAGGATAAAGACTGGATTAGTTACAGGTAATCTCGTCAGCAATCAAGATTCATGAACCCCGTGGGGTCATGGAGAAGAGATCCGACCCGCGTCACGTGCTGATATGTCACTCCATAACTCGTTCCAAAATCACTATCAGCGTGTGGATCGATCTCGATGATCATGAGTAGTTAGCATCTCGTACAACTAATGCCTAGTTGCTCCTAAAACTAAAGTTAAATGGACAGCTCTTTTGTTGTTAAAACAAATTAATGAATGGATTAATATGATTGGACTGGTCGGTTTTACTTACGACCGAGGGCAACTGATGTCAGGTTGGACATGTCTGGCTATTAGCTGACCGGAAAGGCAACTCCACTAGGGAGGATGCACAAACGGATTATTTCGAGCTACTACTAATGTCTATTTCTACTACTAATGTTTATCTATTCATTGATTCTTTCACATACTTTATAATTTTTTCACTTAACTCTCTAACACATGATGGCCTTGTAACCCACACGTGAATCTCAATTTAATAACTCATGTGATCTAAATGTCCGTATGGCCTTGTAGAATTTCCCCCCTCTATTGGCTAACAAGTACTATATATGCAATGTAAGTGGCTAGCTGCAACAATAAACAACAAAAGAATATACTGCTTTTTTATCTTAACCTAAATGAAACAAATGGCACACTTGTTCATGGAACGGAGAACTTAGTTCAAACGCATAGTTAAAACTAGGGATGCTCAAAAACGGTTTGAATGGTTTGGACAAAACCGTTCGACGCATAAGTCATAACCTCTTGCAGAAGTTATTGTCCGTAGCTTCATCCGCATTTCTGATTGCATAGAATTGATGATTGAACGGTTTGGAGTAAACCGGCGTGTTCGGCCCTAGTTATAACAAACATTGCATACCTCTAATCTCAGGAATTACTGCTGCGGCTTTCATGCTCCTACGAATCTGCAAAAATGATAAATTAGCATGATTTTCACAAAAGAAGAATACACTCTAATGATATAGAGGGGAAATAAAACACAACAGTTAATCCGTTAACATTACAGTGTTGTCTTTCTTGTGTCATGTCTTCATCTCACATTGCTAAAACCGTAGTGAAAAACTGATGTCTGCTTACTGTCGTGTTTCCTTTGCTCGTCTGGCAAAAAGGAGAAACTTAAGCGATTCGGAACACTAATGACAATACAGACGCAAAGAAACGAAGCCGGCGCCTGAAGCTTCCACAGTACCACGAAAGAACCACCTTTTGCCCAACATTTGTTTATCATGTGGAAAAAGCCCAACAGTTAACAGAACTGGAGTACTTAGATGTGCTTACACTAATGATGGCCCTTAAGTCTCCTGTTGCTGACACTCTAACAGTACAGTGTTTATAAATAATTTAGGCAAATGATGGGGCTAATCTTCATGTCGACGTTGCTTGAAGAGTCACACCTTATGGTTATTGGACCTGATGTCAAAATCTAATATTCCAATTAGGTCAGATTGATTGCACCTGATAACAGTACAGTTGTTGCATTGACATCACTGCATGTGTCGGTTTACTTATTCTCTATGAGTATTTGACTCAAACTTTGCTACCTCGAATTCCTACAGAAGACTCGAGACAGGTTAGTATACCTAATGCATAGAGAACAAGTAAAGAATTATATACCTAGTCTACCTGCACAAGCTAGGGCTTACATCACTGAAAGGTGCAAATAAGTAACACAAGAGAAGAATTAATTCTATCAACAAAAGACCAAATCAAAGATGTTGAAAGGTGTTACTAGCTAGTGAGCAATCTGGAAATGCAACTTGCAGCTGCAAGCATTTTGGCATGCATGATCTCAAAGGAGAGACAAGGATACATGCATGTACTACTTAAGTGAACCAATCGATGCTCGAGAAAGTACTTTGACTATATTCAGGCATCTAACTGTGGACAAAGCACACATTTCAGTTGCCTATCGTCAGTCATCTAACTATGGGCGTAACATGCATTTTCTTACCTACCATCATGCTACAAACAGTTTGCTGCATTGTTTATGCCTTATGGAGTGAGCTAGCTACACTTGGCATGTTTACAGTAAGACACTCAGGAGATATCATCACCACTACTCTAAGTGCCAGTTTTGAGATCTCTGGCAGTTTGTTTGTTTCTGCTTCTTCCATAACCTCCCTCGTTTTCCTGCTGCAATGCAGTGATCTCAGGAACTCTGGTGCTTTCTCCTGTACGATCAAAGAAAGAGAGGGAGGAAAGATAATGTGTTGTTGAGACCTTTGACGAGTCGAGTCGACTTTAAGACTTGACAGCCTTGGTAGTATAACTACAGTACACTAATTCTGTAGGAACATTTCAATGGAAGATAGCAGGTACATCTTTGGCGTGTTCTTCTATTATTGGATTTTTATTTTGTTCCTTACATACCAGTAAAATCCCACAACTTTCAAAATTTTGTTAAGCGATATTAAGAAACTAAAAATTGATATTAGACATGGAGCACCAAGCACGCAAAGGATATCAGAAAGTGAAAGCAAACCAAAACAACCACATTAGCCCCTCAGCATTAGCCCATCTAACTTACAGCCCTAAAATATCAACATAAGCATTGGTACTTCGATGCATAACTTGTATATTTCAATGCATCGGAACGGTATCAATATATCAATGTATTGGTACTTCGGGACAGCATAACTTGTACATTTGCTTACAATATCTATATTGGTTGTACGAGCTGCATTATATATTTATACTGCTCGGTTGAACACTACCTGCAAATAGCATCATTAATACTGTTCATTAGAGAAGACTGCAATCCACATTCAACCCTCTTTCTTTGTTTGTTTTGAGAAGTGACACTGCAATGACCTAACGCTTCCTATATCTAACAGAAGCAATGACTTTGGTACCCTACGAGACATTCACAGTTCTGAAGTTGTTCCCTACTCGAGGTTCAATTATATAGTCCTTTCAGCTCGGCCTTAAACCAAGAGGAGCAACCATGTTATGATCCTAGGATGATAAGGAGATAAATATTCGCTTGGAAGATAGACGGGCAGCGTCAGTTGCTAGAGAAGAAAGATTAAACTATAAATTAGAGAGACTTAGAATATTGAGAGAGATTTAGATTAATTTTTCTTTGTTTAATTCAAAATATGTGTCAGCTGCCCCTTTATATAGGCAGATCACAACTCTAACAAACCAAATCAAATCATATCTCTAATTGATAACAAATCTAATCTTACTTCTAAATGATCCCTAACAAATCTGATCTAAGCTTATCTCTAAATGCTATCTAATATTTCTATTTAACTAACTAAAAGATAAAGACAAGCCTCATGCTACAGGCCTCGATACTGCTTGTGTGAACAGTAAACTGTATGTGACTTGCACACTACAGTGGACCCAGTACTATAGTAACAGCCTTAATGGATGGACATGACATTTCACCCCTCCTTTTGAGCACCTCATCCTAGAGTTTTGCAGTGTGACGACCATTGTTACAGCCTTTGAAATCCACACATTGACGAACGGTTGTAGCGTCGGCACTCCATCACATAAGAGCACCAAGTTGTCCAGAGTGCCTTGTTTGCGCTACTGCTTGTGGCCATCCATCTATCTGATGTGGCAGATTGTTGTAGCACAACGAGTTGCTCCAGTAGCGTCGCCCATGGGGATAGCAACAACAAAGCCACTGGTGGCGTTAGCGGCGAGATCGACTAGGGGATCAGTCGCGCCAAGGATGGCCTCGGTGGCATTGCCCATGGGGTTAGCAACGACGAAACCATCGGTGGCGCCAACGATGAGGGCGAGTAGCGCCGAACAACACGGTGATGTAGCCGCACCAAAGCTAACCTAGACACCACTGCCCAACGGGACGCCGCCCAACAGGATAGCAATGGAGAAATCGGCAGAGGCATGACCAAGATGGATGGTGTTGTAGGTAGTGCCACATTTGGCTTCAGTGGCATCACCCATGAGCCCATGGGGATGGCAACAACAAAACCATTTGCGGCGCATATTGATTGGCAGCAGAAGCCATGAGAAGGGATCCCTAGCAAATCTAATACCAGATGTTATGATCCTAGGATCATTAGGGGGGTAAACATTCACCGAGAGGATAGTCAAGCGGCATCGGCTGTTAGGGAGAGAGATTAGACTATAGATGAGAAAGACTTAGAATATTGTGGGAGACTTAGATTAATTCTTCTTTGCTTAATTCAAAGGATGTGTCGGGTGCCCCTTTATATAGACAGGTCACAACTCTAACAAACCAAATCAAATCCTTTCTCTAATCATGGTTGTTAAGGTGACGTGTCGAGGCACGGTGACCCACCACCTTCATAACTTTACAAAACTATTGCATGTGGTGTGGCGACGCAATACACACATGGTGAATACACATATTATAGTCTAGGATATTAGCAAATGACAATGTAAATGTAGCCCAACAGTTATAGTCTAGAATATTAGGAGATGTAAATATAGCGCAAAAAACAAATAGCAATGTAAATGTAGCACAAAAGACATAGAACTCAATATCATTGTTGATGCAATACACAATAAAGATACCTCAATGTCACTATTTTTTTCTCGAACAATGCAGGAGAGATGCGTGTCATTCCATTAATAGAAGAAGCAAAAGGTAGCACAAAAATAGAAAAAACAAAAACAAAAACACAACGCCATAGCACACCGTCACTTTATAACATACGCACCACATGAACCCTAGAACATGACCAAGGGTAAACCACCTAGGCTACCCAGCTAGAAGGCGCTGGAGATCCTTGGCTCCGGTAGCACACCATAGTGAGCCCTCATCAGCGATCGACCTCAAGATAGGGCGTTCATCTACAAGTAATGAATATTGTGTTCTCTATTATGCTTGAGTTCATCTCCTTCTAGTTTCTCTCTCTTAGCTCCCTTGCATATTTGCAAGTTTTTCAATTTCGTTGTGATTTTTGTTTTAGTTGGAGAGCTGAATTTTTCTATTGTTTTGAATTTATTCTTCTTGTTGCTAGAGGGATAAGAATCATCTATAAATTAGTCTTGAACTATCCCTTACCTCTAAATCCATCAACTTGGAGAGTTTCTTCACTCAGTGTCGAGTTCTTTGGATTTGAATGTTCCCTCATCAAGTTACAAGTTTTTGTGACCTATGACACTTGGAATATTTTTCTATAGAACTTAGGGTTCAGATCCATCCATTGGAGCTATGTTCTTTTTAGAGATATTCCGTGTGATTTATTCTTGTTTCTCTCAGTTTTCTGCTTTCGCTTTTTGATTTGAGGCACATTGATGAGCCCATGGCTCCTTCAGATACGATCAATACTATTAATATTCATCAAATCATACAAGGTCCAATTACAAGAGCACGTGCACGACAATTAGACCACCAGGTAAACTCGTTTCTCGCTATTTATGGTTTCTTGGATGAATTACTACTAAATTCTTATGATATTTTATTGCTTAGGAACGTGGGAGAAGCACCATAACCTTACCCGGACGTCACCCCTTGAAGGCTAAGTCTACTTGGACTTGAGGCTGAGCTCTAGTCTTGGTCGTGGTCGAGTATCAGGACACCATGTTAGTAAAACGGGCATAAATCTCTCATACGAAGTCAGTTTTAGGCGATCTTGGAAATTCTGAAAAGCCTACGACGAGTCATTTCCAATGGATATGAGCTTGACCAAATATTTCTTATAGTTTTGTTAGAGTCAAAGAAATAAGATGTTGCGCCACCGTTTTGGACCTAGTTGGGTCTTGTAATCGTGTCGGGGTCGGAGTATAGGTTGTGTACACCTCTTTCCATGGCTGCACAACCCTAGGTCGATCTCCTCATGTCCCCCTATAAATATACAGTAGCCGTCATAGTTTAGGCTCGAGTTTATCTTAGATTATTCTGTTTTAGATAGTTTCATCGTTTATCGGTTTGTTAAACCCCAACTAGAGTATTTCATTGGTAATTAGCAATATTCAGATTGCATCTACATGTTTTTACTTGTGTTCTCGATTCACTTGCAAGAAAGGTCTTCTTAGCGAGGTTAAATACATCTTGACACGGTTGGTAACCATAGAGTAGTGGTGTAGTGGTTGCGAGGGTTCTCGATCTGTTTTGGTCGGAGCCTTAGGATCATCAATGTTGAAACTCCATTAATCGACTTATCATATTACCTTCGAAAGATCGAGCAAGCACACATCAAGTGGTATCAGAGCCTCGGTTGCTCGTTAGGTAATCTTAGCTACCCCTTTTGTTTCGTTGAGTTTCATTACCTAGAGTCTAGAAAATTGTCCCACAAAAAGATTTATGTTTTAGTTCTTCTGCTGTCCAAACCACTTTGAGCCTTTCGCAATTTTGTATGCAATTTTCTCATTGTTGAGTTTGTGTCCATCGTTGGTGTCTTTATTGTTGGTCGAGTCATCGTGTTCTAGTTTCTAGTGTCGACGAGTCTTTGCTAATTTAGTCGTCGAGTAACTTGGCTTGCTCTAGTCTACTAAAGCCGAGTTTGTGTCCCCACTCGGGATCCGACCACCCACTCGGGTTCGGACCAGTCACTCAGGTTCCGACCAGTCACTCCGACCACCCACTTGGGCTCCGACCATCTAGTCATCGCGACCACTTAGTCGGAGTTGCACACCTTCTTTTTATTACCTTTATACCCCTGCTCTCTAAAAAAAAAGTTTGTGACCTATGTACCTCACTGGTCTTAGAAAAGGTAGTAGAAGAGTTTTGAGTTTCTGTCACATTCACAAAAAAAGGAAAAAAAGAGAGAAAAGAAAAGCAAGCAACAAGCAAATAGTGCCAAAAAAAGAAGAAGCAAAGAGTGAAAACAAAGAGGAGTACAAAAAAAGGAGAAAGAAAGAGAGAGAATCAGTTTTCATTGTGAATTTTGTTCCATTGTGCTTGTGTCTGATATAGGTTTTGGCTTGCTTGAGCTAGTTCTAGGAATGTGTTCGGGCCAACAACTGTGACGAGTACTGTGGACTTTTATTCAGCTTTGCTAATCTGATTTCATCAATTGCTATTCCTTGCTACTAAATATTGCTTGTCCAAGCTACACCTTCTCTCAATCAGAACGGTATCTTCCCTTGCAACTACCTCACTCGCACCCGATAAAATGTCACGAACCAGCCACCGGTTGTGTCAACTGCGGTGATTGGTAAGAACACTTGCAAGAGCGTGGTAAGATGCTTGAGAGTGTGTTACTCCACCTCCACCATCTAGTAGTCGATAGGGATAATTAATCTTTCGTTATTTTCTATCTTCGACTAACTATGGCAGGAGAAACATCGGATGCACAAGAGTGTTTTGAGGGAAGAACTCACAATGGTGTCAAATGATCATCGACAAGCTATTAATGATGACATCGATAAGAAGCTTGCAGAGACAAACACTACATTGCAACTACTTAATGATAGTATTGCCATGCTCAATACACGCTTAGATCGAGTTGTTAATCAGCCACTAAACCATGAGCGTGTGGATCCTCATGGTGCAGCCCATGAGCAAGAGGAGTCCATCGTAGATGATGAAATTTTGAGCAAGAACAAGACATCTTTGATGCACGACAACGAAATCGATTGAACTTCAATCGTCAAGTTATGAGAGGTAATAATTTTAAGCAACATAACCCACGTGTTAATGATGATCCATTTGCTAAGGTTAAGTTTACTATACTATCTTTTACAAGTGCTTATGATGCTGAAAAGTATTTAGATTGAGAGATGGTGGTCGAACAGAAGTTTAATGGTCATTTGGTTCCTGAAGTGCATAGAGTTAGGCAAGCTACTAGTAAATTTAAAGATTTTGCAATCATCTGGTGGAATAGAGTTTGCATCGATGGGTTAACACCTGATACATGGAATGCTTTAAAGGTTGCTATGCGTAACAGATTTGTTCAACTCTCTTTTAAACGTGATTTGTGTAAGAAATTATAGCGCTTAAACCAAGGTGATAGATCCGTAGGAGAATATTATCAGAAGCTATAAATTAGTATGTTTCGTTGTGATATTATTGAGGATGAAGAGGCTGCAATAGCACACTTTTATGGAGGGTTAAGGCAGGAAATTTATGACATAGTTGATTACAAAGAATATGATAGTGTTCCTAGATTATTCCAACTTGCGTGTTAGGCAGAAAAAGAATTGCAGGGACGACAACAGAGGCCAAGGAGCAATTTTGGAAGCACGACTACTTCAAAATTAACACCGGGACAAGTCAAAATAGCCCCATATTCAGCTACACGGTCTACTGCCCCCTTCTCGAGTAGGACGCGTTTAGTAGTACCTTTGACACCGTCACATGCTCCCGAGGTAAGCAAATCCGTAAGTGTGCAGGGTCCAGCCAAGAGCTCTTCTTCGGTTGCTTCTACAGGCCGATCGACCGGGATTGTATACCATTGATGCAAGGGAATGGGCCACATCATAAAGGATTGCCCAAGTCAGCGAGTGTATATTGTAACAGAAGAATGTGGATATGTAAGTGCTAATGATGTTGAGGATGAATATCAACTTGTAGCTAACCATGCAGGCGATGGGGACAAACATGAGACGGATATCAACAATGAGGAAGAATTGAGTACAGCTGCTACGAAGAATTATAGGACACTCATTGTGCAGTGAGTGTTAAGTACTCAAATGGAGCAAGCGGAACAGCTACAACACCACAATTTATTTCAGATGTTCCTCATAGTCAAGGATCATCGTGTTCGAGTTATTATTGATGGAGGAAGCTGTAACAACTTGATAAGTTCAGATATGATCAAGAAGCTTGCCTTGCTGACAAGAAACCATCCGTACCCGTATCATATTCAATGGTTCAACAACAGTGGTAAGTTGAAGGCAATGCAAATAGCTAGGGTGTATTTTTCTATTGGTTCATATCATGATTGTGCTGATTTCGATGTAGTTCCCATGTAAGCATGCTCTCTTTTGTTAGGACGACCATAGAAGTTTGATACTGATGCAACACATCATGGTAAAAGTAATAAGTACACTCTTATGCATAAAGAAAAGAAAATAACTTTTCTACCGTTAACCCCTGCTGAAATTGTGAAATGTGAACAAGAGATAGCTGAAAATAAGAGAAAAGAGTTTGAGAATGAATCTGAAAATCAGTAAGTAGCGAAAAAAGTTTTTCCACCCAAAAAGGAGAAAGCAACAACAACTTCTAAGTCCGATGGAATTAGACTAAAAGGGTGTGTTATGCTTGTTACTAAATCTGACCTTGCTGAAATTTGTGATAATGAGCTGCCATGCTATGCTTTGATATACAAAAATGATTTAGTTTCACTCGAGAATATAACTAGCTCATTTCCTCCTGTTGTTGCTAACCTTTTGCAGGAGTTTGTGGATGTATTTCCAACTGAGCTACCCCCGAATTACCACCTATTCGAGGGATTGAACATCAAATTGATTTGATTCCTGGAGCAACTTTGTCAAATCGTGCTGCATATAGGGCCAACCTGGAAGAGACTAAAGAAATTCAATGACAAGTCAAGACCTTTTGGACTGCGGGTATGTCCGAGAAAGCCTTAGCCCTTGTATTGTTCCTGTTTTTTTTGTTCCGAAGAAAGACGATAGGCGTATGTGTGTTGATTGTAGAGTCATCAATAATATTACTATAAGATATCGCCATCCTATCATTAGGTTAGATGATATGCTTGATGAGTTAAGTGGTTCTATAATTTTCACTAAAATTGACTTGCGAAGTGGATACCACCAAATTAGAATGAAACTTGGAGATGAATGGAAGACTGCATTTAAAACTAAGTTTGGTTTGTATGAGTGGCTCGTAATGCCTTTTGGGTTAACTAATTCACCTAGTTGTATGAGTGGCTCGTAATGCCTTTTGGGTTAACTAATTCACCTAGTACTTTCATGCGCTTGATGAACGAAGTTTTACGTGCTTTCATTGGGAAATTTGTGGTGGTTTACTTTGATGATATCTTGATTTACAGCAAGTCATATGAACTACACTTTGATCACTTACGTGCTATTTTTAACACTTTGAGAGATGCACATTTGTTTGGTAACCTTGAAAAGTGTATCTTTTGCACAGATCGAGTTTCTTTTCTTGGCTATGTTGTTACTCCACAGGGAATAGAGGTGGATGAAGCAAAAATTGAAGCCATAAAGAGCTGGCCAACCCCTGAGAATATTACTCAAGTGAGAAGCTTTCATAGTCTTGCAGGTTTCTATCGGCGAGTTGTGCAGGATTTCAGCACCATTGCTGCTCCATAAAATGAGTTGACAAAGAAAGGAGTAATTTTTAAATGGGGACTTGCACAAGAATAAGCATTCAAGTTGTTGAAAGAGAAGCTCATCCATACTCCATTGCTCCAACTCCCTGATTTTGGTAAGACCTTTGAACTAGAATGTGATGCTAGCGGAATTGGATTAGAGGTGTGTTAATTCAAGAAGGTAAACCTGTTGCTTATTTCAGCAAGAAATTTAGTGGGCCAAGTCTAAATTATTCCACTTATGACAAAAAATTGTATGCTTTAGTTTGTGTGCTTGAAACTTGGCAACATTATCTATGGAATTTGTTATACATTCTGATCATAAATCGCTGAAACATATTAGGAGTCAAGCTAAACTGAATAAATGACATGCTAAATGGGTAGAACTTATTGAGTCTTTTTCCTATGTCATAAAGCATAAGAAAGGAAAGGACAATGTGATTGTTGATGCGCTTTCTAGGCATTATACCATATTATCTCAACTTAATCATAAGATTTTTGGTTTAGAGACTGTTAAGGACTTATATGCTACTGATTTGGACTTTAAAGAAGTGCTTGAACATTGTTAAGAAGGAAAAACATAGAATAAATATATGATGAATGAAGGATTGTTCTATCATGCTAACAAGCTATGCATTTCAGCTAGCTCCGTTCGTCTTTTGTTATTACAGGAGGAGCATGAATGAGGATTGATGGCACATTTTGGAGCAAAGAAGACTGAAGATGTGCTGGCTGCCCACTTCTTTTAGCCAAAGATGAGATGTGACGTCGAGTGCTACGTTTTACGTTGTACCACTTGCAACAAAGCTAAGTCTCACTTAAATCCATAAGGTCTTTATATGCCTCCTCCCCTTACTTGTGCACCATGTGAGGATATTTCTATAGATTTTGTTTTAGGACTGTTTAGGATAATGAGGGGGAGGGATAGCATATTTGTAGTTGTAGATAGATTTTCTAAAATAGCACATTTATACCTTGTCATAAGAGCGATGATGCTACAAACATAGCTGATTTATTTTTCAGGGAAATCATTCAACTACATGGAGTGTCTAATACTATCATCTCGGATCGTGACACAAAGTTTTTGAGTCACTTTTGGAGATCACTTTGGAATAAACTGGGGACAAAGCTACTATTTTCCACTTTGTGTCATCCCCAGACCGATGGTCAAATAGATGTTGCCAACCGTACATTATAGACCATGTTACGGGTTGTTATAAAGAAAATTTGAGGATGTAGGAAGAGTGTGTACTGCATATTGAATTTGCTTACAATAGGTCGATACACTCCACCACCAAGCTCTACTTGGGAGAAGAAAAAGAACTTGAGTTGAGGACGACTCTAATTCAAGAGAGGGAGGATGATGAGCCCATGGCTCCGTCAGATACGACCAATACTATTAATATTTCTCAAATCATACAAGGTCCAATTACAAGAGCACGTGCATGATAATTAGACCACCAGGTGAACTCGTTTCTCGCTGTTCATGCTTCCTTGGATGGATTACTACTAAATTCTTATGATATTTGATTGCTTAGGAACATGGGAGAAACACCACAACATTATTCGGACATCACCCCTCGAAGGCCAAGTCTACTCGGACTCGAGGCTGAGCTCTAGTCGTGGTCGTGGTTAAAGTTGTGGCCGTGGTCAAAGTCGTGGTCGTGGTCATGGTCGAGTCTCAGAACAGCACGTCAATAAAACAGGCATAACTCTCTCATACGAAGTCCGTTTTAGGTGATCTTGGATATTCTGGAAAGCCTAAAACGAGCCATTTCCAATGGATATGAGATCGATCAAATATTCCTTGTAGTTTAGTCAGAGTAAAAGAAATAACATACTGCGCCACCATTTTGGACCTAGTTGGGTTTTGTAATAGTGTCAGGGTCGGAGTCCAGGTTGTGTACGCCTCTTTCCATGGCTGCATAACCCTATGTCGACCTCCTCACGTCCCTCTATAAATATGTAGTAGCCATCATATTTTAGGTTCGGATTTAGCTTAGATTATTCTGTTTTAGATAGTTTCACTGTTTATCGGTTTGTTAAACCCCAACTCGAGTACTTCATTGGTAATTAGCAATATTCAGATTGAATCTACCTATTCTTGTTTATGTTCTCAATTTGCTTACAAGAAAAGCCTTCTTGGCGAGGTCAACCACATCTTAGCATGGTTGATAACCACTGAGTAGTGGTGTAGTAGTTGCGAGGGTTCTCGATCTGTTCTGGTCGGAGCCTTAGGATCATCAACGTTGAAACTCCATCAATCGACTTATCATATTACCTTCGTAAGATCAAACAAACGCACATCACGCATTGGGTGAAAGATTAGAATAAGCCATCCAAGAATTTGGTGAGGCTCCTATTCACCCCCCCCCCCCCCTCTAGTCGCCTTCCATGGTCCTACATTGATTGTCCACCATCTTGAGGGCTTGACAGCACCAGCTAGAGAAGGTTCCAAACCTAGGCTATGGTGCCACCAACTGCAACCTGAGCTTCTTCAGGACAGAGAACCGCACTTGTCTCGCAAAAACGCAAGACACTAATAAATATTGGATAGTCTCGTCGGTTTGATCACAAAGGGGACATGTCACCGGGTGAGGTAGGCCATGTTTGGCCAACCTGTCTATAGTCCAACAACAGTTAAGAATAACGAGCCATATGAAGAATTTGTAGTGTAATGGCGCCCATGTCTTCCACACACGCTTCCAAGGTGCAAACCTGATCGAGTCGAAGGCCTTGTAGGTTGATTTGCTTGTGTAGATTCTAGAACCATATAACTTCCTGATGTGTTGGTCTTGTACTCGACGTTGGAGAGCTACTCCTTCGACCAAATCCCATAACTACAAATATTCCTCGATTGCCCTCACAGAAAGGGTGCCCTTGATATCAGCCACCCATCATTAATTCTTCAAAGCTTCACCCACCGTCCTTTGGTTGATCACCCTTCTTGGAATGAGGAGCAACTTCAGCAATAGTACAACCATGCAACCAACGATCCGACCAAAATGTAGTGTTGTTACCATCACCAGCAAGTGTAACAATGACCATTGTGAGCATGGCCCTTGTGTTCGGATGAGCCTGAACCTGCAGCCTAGTCCACGGCCTTGTAGGTTTGGTCTTTTGAAGCCATAATAACCTCATCTGGAGCGCTAACCGAGGGTCAGTAAGTCATGGATGCCCAAGCCATCATACTCAATAGGATGACATGCTTGCTGCCAAGAGATGAGACAATTACCACCATTGGCCTTCTCTTGACCTTTCCAAAGAAAATCACGATGATGTTTATCAATCGCTTTTATGACCCACTTGGGAAGATCCATGGCAATCATCTGATGCATGGGTGTTGTTGTGAGAACCACCTTAACCATGATCAATCTTCCAGCCCAGTTCATCAAGGAAGCCTTCCACTCCGGGAGATGGTTAGCCACCTTATCAACTAGTAGTTGTAGGACAGCCTTAGAGGGCTTTTCTCACTGTCAATGGGAGACCAAGATAGCTGCACGAAAAATCCTTCATATCACATGGCAACAAGTCTTGAATGAGAATTAAATCCTCCTCCTTGCATTTGATTGGAGTCACTGAACATTTGAGGATCTTGGTCTTAAGGCTCGATCCCTCACCAAAAATCCAAAGAAATTGCTTGATCAAATCCAAGTCTGTAGCGACTGGCCATAAAAATAATACCACATCATCTGCATGCAACGAGACTCGATGTTGTAAACATCAAGCTGAGAGGGGTTGTAGAAGACCATCTTGGCTAGCATGATTGATTAGAGAATTTAAGACATCCATAACTAAGATAAAGAGCATGGGAGATAGTAGGTCTACCTGTCATAGACTCTTATGATGCATAATTTCCTCCCTCAGTTCACAATTTAGGAGCACACGAGTGGAGGATGTGGACAGCAAACTGTAAATAAGATTGCACCAACGGCGACCTAAACCCAAATATTGTAACACCTCCAGTAAAAAAGGCCATGAAACTAAGTCGAAAGCCTTAGATATGTCCAATTTGAAGAGGATGTGAGGATCTTTTTTACCATGCAGCCACCTAGCAGTTTGATGCATAAGCATAAAATTATCTTGAATGCATGTTTACGAATAAAGGCAATTTGATTTGCCGAGATCATGGAGGAGAGCTTTGGGGCCAAGGTTGGCCAAGATTTTGGTGATCAATTTTGCAGAGATGAACGAAGCTTATTGGGCGATAGTCTTTAACTTGTATGGCATCAACCTTTTTAGATAATAAAGTGAGGAAAGTTGTGTTCAATAGCCCCAGCTTGGCTCCCTTTCCTCGTCGTACGGCCAGCAAGACTTCCATCAAATCTTCTTTGATGATTGACCAGCAGGACTTGTAGGACCTGCCTGTGAAGCTATCGGGTCCCGGCGCTTTGTCATGTGGGAGATCCTTAAAGGTTTCCCAAACCTTCTCTTCCGTGAACATCTCCTCAAGAGAAACAAAATTATGATGTTGATGATGGAATGCCCCAAGGTCCACCGAGATGGTTCTCTCCTCGGATGTACCCAGTAAGTTGGAATAGAAGTAAAAAATAGAGCTGGTTGCTTGTTCTCTTGACTCATCACAATCTGATTATCCACTAGGAGTTTAGAGATAAAAAATTTCCTCTTACGATATCTTGCCTACTGATGGAGAAAGGATGTATTTGCTTCACCCTCTTTTAGCTATATAATGCGAGAACGCAGCCTCGCAATTGCGCGCTCAAAGGAGGTCAACCCAAGGCAGCGCATTTTCAACTTTTGCCGCAACCAGTCCTCTTCCACCGATAATTGCCGAACATCTCATGCTATCTCAAGACGGTGAAGATATCCCTTTGCCATAGCAAGCTGAGATTTAATGTTACCAACCTTTCTTTGACTCCAACTTTGCAAGCCTCTGCTAAGCCTTGAAAATTTGATAAAGACCCATTCATTGGGGCACGCTGCTGAAACCGGGGCTTCCTAATTCTACCGAACAGCATCCTGAAATCCGTCAAGATTTGGCCAAAAACTCTCAAAATGAAAGCGGTGCTTGCCACGAGTGTTAACCTTTTGCCCAAGGATTAGGGGACAATGATCGAAGGCCATAGAAGCTGCACTTTGTAGCAAGGAGTCCAGAAAAATATCCTCCCATTCCATCAAGCAAAACACCCTATCCAGTCTCACGAGAGTTGGAGAAGTCCTTTCATTAGACCATGTAAATTTTTGGCCTAGGAGAGAAATTTGTTTGATGTCAGTGTCATCCAAAAGGCGGTGGAATCGCCCCATCATCGCCTGGTTCAAGTCCGCATTGTTCTTGTCCTCATCTTGATAGATTAAATTAAAATCCCCTGTAACAAGCCACGGGCCAGCACACAAATCATGAACATCACGCAGCTCCTGCAAAAACAGCAGCTTAGCAGTGTCCTCTTGTGGCACATAAACCCCTCTAAACCACCAATTGTTCCCTTCTAGATGAGCAAACTATACGGAGGCAGAATAATTGTCCACCCTCGTGCCAAGGGCCTGACAAATAGCTCCTTTCCAAGAGATAAGAACACCACACTTTGTCCCATCGGCCTACAAAGAAACATGATGGTCAAACTCAGCACCAAGCATAGAGAGTAGCAGGCGCGTTGAGATTGAAGCCACCTTTTGTGAGGAACCGTCCAAAAGTATTCCAATTAATCTTCAGAACAATCAATCACGACCACGATAATTAACTGGAATACCATCCCGGTAATCCCGACACATGTTTTGTGCCCAAGATCGGAACACATGCCTCTTCAACGTATAGCATCACAACAAAGCTTAAGAAACAGCAAGTAATTAAATTATATTACAAGTTCTTAAGCATTCAACCATTTACAACAATCTACAACAAAAGATTAGAGAATTTACACAGCAGAAAAGTAACACCTATCAACACCAAAAGCCAGTGAAGCTATATACCCTTAGGCTCCACTCAAAAGCGCGCCACACGAGTAGTTTGCATTACTCATTCCTGCCACGCACATCGATGGGCGTGAAGTAGCCAAACACGAACTCCTCCTCACTGGTAAACCTGAAATAGCAGCATGGGTACGAATATACTCGCAAGACTTAATCCATAATTGATACATATAGTTGCCCAACTTCAAGGAGAATGCATTGAGGTATTAGTAAGGAATCAGTCGTGCAACTTGACATACACATGTGAGCTTCTATACTGAACCAAAAGTATATTTCTACCCTCTAACCAACAACTTGAACATAAATTTAACTGGAACCATCTCATGTAATCAATAATCATTTCCAACCATCCCAACACACCATTCCATATCACAAATCCCAAAATCCGGAAACTCTACGACCAATGCAAATGGACAAAAGCATACTCATGACCGAGAGCACAGAAATTCGAATTATTTTTACAGCCTGCAGGAGGTACTCCTTTACCTACATGACTCGAGGACTACACTGCTCACGTGTCCATATAGGCCCACATAAGGGGGTACTCATGTCAACATTTCCCAATAAATCTCAACCGTTTGATCATGCATCGATAGGTGCGAGGATTGTCCAGAACTACTCCCGGAGCAAATTCGATACCCCTATAAGCCTATTATGCCACAACACCATTGACTCGCATGCTAAAAGGCTACAGCTACAAAAGTATTCGACTTGTTGTTCTCATATATGACATGTAATAAGTACGAAAAGTGCTAAAGTCAACTGCACCAACGGATGGTGCTTAAACGATGCAAGCGATCTATAGCATCCGGGCTCCTCTCCCGAACTACACCGAGAAACTCCTCCGGTGCAGAAGATACCCCTAGCACCGCCCACATCTCACCTCATTCTCACATCTCATACAACCCACATCATTGTCATTGTGTTTATAAACAATAAGTAAGCCCTAAGCTCGCGAACAATGGTTGAATCATTGCTTGTCTTCTACCGAGGACCTATGCATTGCTAAGTATTTTGAATAATTTTTAAATCAAATATTAACAATGTTAGCAAGGCTACAAGGATATGGAAAATCAACAACTCAAGGTAGAAGTAATGCAATTCCACCTAAACCCAACAATGGACTCACTACTCATGCAAACATACATAAAGCATAATTTATCAAGTTATACAATACAAGATCCAAAGTAGTACGTTGAGTATGCTTAGATGCTTGCCTTGTTGCTCTGACGGTTGCCCGATACTCCATGCGCAACACTCACAGAACTCTGATAGATTGGCTCCGCCTTCACTCGTTTGGACCATGGGCGCATTGCTCTCTAAACGAATCAAGAATGCATTGCGTAAATAAACAAATGATGGAAAAATGTGCAAATGATGCATACTTGGATAACAATAGAGCGCTGTGTTTCCAAAATGTTTGCAAAAGATCGATAAAAGACTCGGGTTGGAAAAGGTTTGAACCTCAAATAAGGTAACCTAAGTGCGTAAAGTTGTGGACCAGTGGCGGTCAAATCGACATTGGGGTGGTGGTCAGACCACGAGCGTGCAGAGAGTCTTGAACCTTAGCGGTCAGACCGGTGTTGAAGTGACGATCAGACCACCAGCGTGCAAAAGGTTTTGGCCTCTAGCGGTTAAACCGACGGTATGTCAACGGTCAGACCGGCCCTATTGGCGGTCAGACCACGAGATCCTATTGGCAGTACCTTTGTGAGGTCGTTGGTGAAGGCTCTGGCAAGGCCTTCGATCATGAAGGGTACCAAAAATGCTCCATGGAACTAGTGGAGTGCTTCTAGAGTGATTTGGACAATATTCATTGAGTTAAACTCAAAATACCCCATGGATTGGATCTAGGCTAGGTAGAACTTGGGTCTGAACGATATGAGGATTGAATAAAGCTCTCAAACAATGTGAAAATGATAGGGGATGCCTCACCTTAGTGTATGGCAACTTCCTAGTGGATCAATCCACTCCGAATAAGCTCTGATTTGGAGGTCAGGCTCCGGGGTGGCGTGCGGGCTTGAGGTTAGATGAGTGTGCCTCTGGCGAGGGAGAAGAGGGGAGGAGCTCGAGGAAGTCCTCTGGAAGCCTGGGGAGGTTCCCACCATCAATCTACGGTCATCGTGGACGTCGAGGTGGATCTCTCCTTCTCTCTCTTAGGTCAAGTGAGGAGGATAGTGAGGGAGTGAGTGTGAGAGAGAGCAAGTGAGAGTGATCAATTCACTTAAGTCGAGCCTCTGTGCTCTGGCGGTCAAACCATGGGAAGTGTCGGTCAGACCGCAGAAAGCGCACGTGGCAAGCCTACGTGGCTGCCCCCTGGTGGTCAGACCACAAGAAATCCCGTTCAGACCACGAGGGCATACTTGTGCTAAAAACTTGATTCTATTGCCCTTTTCTATTCTTCTTCATCTCCAAGGCATCTAGGGTCTTCCTAAAGGACTCTCAACTATCTCCAAGTACTTTTGAAGCATGTTTAAACTAGAGTTATCAAACGAATACGCATAAACATAATACCATGATGCTTAATCACGTGATTAGCATTTTGGGACATGACAAACCTCCCCCCCCCCCCCCCCAAAAAAAAAGAATCTCGACCCGAGATTTAGCAAACTCAGGGAAAAGGTGATGGTGATGAAGTAGAAGGGAATCTCCCACAAATAGAAAAGAATTTTGTCAAAGTTCCTCAACGGGATGAAATGATAATCATGGGACCTTCACATGAGCTGATGGTCAAACCATAGCTAGGCTTGGTCAGACTACGGCTCAGTTAGACCGTGGGGATGACGGTTAGACTGAAATCCATACAGAGAGCTTTGGGCTTTAAACGGCTCTGGTGGTCAAACCGGTAGATCAACAGCGGTCAGACCACCATGAGTATGTTCTCCCGGTTCAAAAGGTTGTAAGTGTAATCCTTTAGGAACAAACTTTCCATTCAATATGATGATGATTATAGACATGTGAGATGCTCCAATTTGCAAAATTACAATGATATTTACAAATTCTCAAAAAGTTCAGGATATTCAGAGTGGATTTTATCCTCACGCTCCCAAGTTGTTTCATTCTTGGTGTTGTTGCTCTATTGGACTTTGATGAATTTAATATAGTGTTGTTGAGTCTTGCATTCCACTTCATCCAAGATTTGAATTGGTCACCCACAATATGAGATCGGGTTGCGATTCTTGATTTGCAACCTCAGTGACTTCAGTTGGAAGTCAAAGGCATTTCTTCAGTTGCAAGACATAGAACACGTTGTGAACGACGGAGAGGTACTGAGGTAGGTCCAATTGATAGGCCACCTCTCCACACTGAGCAATGATTTCGAAAGGCCCTACATATCACGGTGCTAGCTTCCCTTTGACTTGAAAGCGTCGAACACCTTTGAGAGGCGATACCTTGAGATAGACAAAGTTCCCAATATTAAACACAAGTTCTTGGCGGTAGTGGTCTACATAGCTCTTCTATCAGGACTGAGCTGTGAGGAGACACTTGCGAATAGCCAGAACATGTTCTTCTGCCTCTTTGACCAAGTCCGGGTCTAGAAAAGATCTTTAACGGGATTCGGACCAATTCAATGACGTTTGGCATCTTCGGCTATAGAGATCTTCAAATGGTGATATTTCAATGTTTGATTGATAACTGTTGTTGAAGGAGAACTTGACGAATGGCAAGCAAATTTTCCACTTCTTCTCATATGTGAGAGCACAAGCTTGCAACATGTCTTTCAGAATCTGATTCACCCTCTTAGTTTGACCGTCGGTTTGAGGGTGGTAGGCGGTACTATGGAGGAGCTCAGTTCCCATAGCTTCATAAAGGCTCCTCCATAAATGTGAGGTAAACTGAGTGCCTCGATTGGAGATGATCTTCTTTGGAATCTCATGAAGGAAAACAATTTAAGTGAGGTACAACTCTGCATATTGCTTGATCGAATACATGGTCTTGATAGGAAAGAAATTAGCAGACTTTGTCAACTGGTCCACATTGACACAGATTGAGTCATATCCATGAGAGGTCTTCGGCAATCCGGTAATGAAA
The DNA here is from genome assembly GCF_958298935.1 of Phragmites australis. Classification (NCBI taxonomy): domain Eukaryota; kingdom Viridiplantae; phylum Streptophyta; class Magnoliopsida; order Poales; family Poaceae; genus Phragmites; species Phragmites australis. The sequence goes on from NC_084938.1 coordinate 19,589,718, forward strand.
TCCATTCCGATTTCCTCCCACTTCCAGGAGGGAATAGGAAATGGTTGGAGTGTACCGGCTAGCCTAAGATGATCGGCCTTTACTCTTTGGCAGATGTCACACTCGGTAACATATTGAGCAATTTCTTGCTTCATGCGAGTCCACCAAAATCTTGGCTTAAGGTCTTGATACATCTTGGTACTTCCCGGATGAATGGACAACAACGAATCATGAGCTTCATCCAGAATTTTCTTCCTCAATGTATCAATTTTCGGAGCCACCAATCTCTTCCCAAACCATAAGGCACCCTGATCATCTTCAGAAAAAACATATGTCCTTGCCTCCCTTCATGTTCTCTCAGATTCAGGGCATGCCCTTGTCATTCCTTTTAGCTTCTTTGATTTGATCCAGGAGTGTGGACTTGATCTTCAAGTTTGCAAGAAATTCCTCTGGGGCCATTTTGAGTTTAAGTCTTCAAAAATCATCACAAAGTGTGACATTTCTAGACTTGACCATAAGACAATTGCATCAGGCTTTTCGATTTAGTGCATCGGCGACCAAATTCGCCTTGTTGGGATGATAATGGACTTCTAGCTCATAGTCTTAAATTAAATCAAGCTATCTTCTTCGTCTCATATTCAGATCGGCTTCAGTGAAAATGCATTTGAGACTTTTGTGATCCCTATAGATACGACACAGATTTCCTAGCAGATAGTGGCGCCAAATCTTCAAAGCGTGCACACCTGCCCCAAGCTCTAAGTCATGAGTTGGGTAGTTCTCCTCATGGCGCTTCAACTAGCATGAGGCATAAGTAACAGCCCAACCTTCTTGCATGAGGACACATCCGAGGCCTATGCGGAAAGCATCATAATAGACGTCAAAACCCTTGTCCACTTCGGGTTGAGCAAGAATGGGAATCGTCGTGAGCTGTTTTTTCAAATTTTAGAAAGCTGACTCACATTCAATTGACCACTCGAATATACTTTCTTGCTTTAATAGCTCAATCATTGGCTTAACAATTTTGGAGAAATTCTCGATGAACCGACGGTAATAACCCGCGAGTTTGAGAAAACTCTGAATGTCGGTGACATTCTTGGGTTGAACCCAATTAAGAACTTCTTGCACTTTGCTCAGATCAATGACAACACCGTTCTCGGATAAAATATGCCCAAAAAAGTGACTTCTTTGAGCCAGAACTTGCACTTGCTAAACTTGGCATATAGTTTGTGAGGTCGAAGTCGGCCAAGAACAATACGAAGATGCTCAGAATGTTCCGCTTCATTCTTGGAGTATATAAGAATGTTGTCGATAAAAACCACGACAAACTTATCAAGCTCCTCCATGAAGATTATGTTCATCAAGTACATGAAGAACGCAAGTGCAATGGTAAGGCCAAAGGACATGTCGGTGAATTCATAAAGCCCATAATGGGTATAGAAAACCGTCTTTGAAATATCCTCCAGTCGGACCTTTATTTGGTGATAGCCTAACCTCAAGTCAATCTTGGAGAAAATCCAGGCATCGGTCAGTTGATCGAACAGAACATCAATTCTAGGAAGCGGATATTTGTTCTTGATAGTGACCTCGTTCAACGGATGGTAATCAACACACATCCATAGAGTCTGGTCCTTCTTCTTCACAAAGAGCACCGGGCATCCCCAGGGTGAGGAGCTCAGATGAATGAAACCCTTTTAGAGTAACTCCTGAATCTGCTTCTTCAACTCTGCCAACTCATTTGGAGTCATCTTATAAGACATTTTCGAAATCGGGGCCGTATTGGGCAAGAGATCAATAAAAGAATTCCACTACTCTGTCGGGTGGCATTCTTGGCAATTCCTCTAGGAAGACATCAGGAAACTCACACACGACGAGAATGTTCAGGAGATCCTTGACTGCGACAACCTTCAGGGCATAAAGTCAAGGATTAACTTCCTTAAGCCTCAATTGGACTTGGGTGTCGGACGCGTCATTAAGAGTGACAGTCCTATGAGCACAATCAATGACGGTCTTATTCTTGGCAAGTCTATTCATTTCCAATATGACATCCACTCCTCTAGTATCAAGCAAAATCAAGTTGCAGAAAACTAAACTCCCTCAATGAGAATCTCAGCCAAAGGGACAACCCGATTGGTTTGCAATTGGGCACCGGGTGCATCAATATGATAAGAGGTAGGTAGGGTCTTGGTGATCATGTTGTGACTCAAGACGTAACTCTCCTTGACAAATGAATGAGATGCATCGGAATCGAAAAGCACAATTGCAGGGTAAGAATTCACAAGCATCATACCCATCAATACGTTGTCTCCCTCGTGAGCTTCCTCGGTGGTGGTGTAGTTCACTCGGCCATGCTTTGGAACATGCACCGTCTTGGAAGCTTGGAGAAGGAGTTGAGTTGACAGTGACAGCCTTGGAGCAGTCACCACGTCTCCTAGCTTCAAAAAAGGGCAATCCCACGTATAGTGACCGACATGGCCACAATTGTAACACGAGCCACTGGGGCCACCTATCACACTCCCCTGAGAACCGTCAGGTCTTGGAGGCTGCCCTTGTGGAGCGGAGAAAGATGGGCATCGCACTATCCACATTGGTCATGGAGCAATCGAAGCCGACATGTGAGATGGAGGAGGTTGACTCTCCATCTGTGTACGTTGAGAGCTCCCACCCATGGAAGGTGACGGACCCCTCTTGTGCTTCTTCTCTCTTGGTGGTTCTTCAGCTTGAACTCAACCATGAGGGAGGTGCTCACCAGCTTGTTTAAGTTGGTGAACTCATAAGTTGACAAGCAGTCTTGCATCTTGGAAGAGAGACCATTCACATAGCGGTATTGCTTCCGCTCGTCGGTGTTGACCTCTTCCAACGCATACTGTGCAAGGTGGTTGAACACTTGTATATACTCCATCACCGACCTGCCTCCCTACTTGAGATCCAGAAACTCCCGCCTTTTGATCTCAATAATCCCTTTAGGAATGTGATAATCATATAAGGCTTAATGGAACTCCACCCAACACAGCAGGTGGTTGGCGGTGTGCATGGCTAGAAAGTTAGACCACCATGCGCCAGTAGCACTATGAAACTAATGGGCAGCGAAAAGAACCTTCTCGTGGTCCTCACACCAGAGTAGCACGAGACAGTGGTCGGAGCCAATGGTCGACATCGAGAGGATCCTCAGCCCACGTAAAGGTGGGCGGCTGAGTCCTAAGGAAATTCGAGAAGTCATCCTGGCATCCGGCTCCACCTCCTTCATGAGGGGGCCGTGTTATGCACGAGAGCTTCGAGGAGCGCTGTCTGAGCTTGACGGTTTTGTTCTATTTGCATGAGAACATCCGTCATGCTCGGCGGTGGAGGCGGTATAGGATTATTCTCATTGGAACCCTCGGGAAGATCTTCGAGACTTTGGTGGGTTCTCATCCTACTAAAGATGGCAACAATGAGAGAAGGCGGAAGATTAAACCCAAACTTTAGTTAGAAATAGCAACGGCCGAACCAAGAAAAATGATGCACACTAGAGCATCACACTATAGTAATGAGTTTTCATGATCAAAAGGTTTAGTAGAGCACAGCTAAAACACGGCCTAGCTCACCCTCGCAACATCTTCTACGCAAATGCTAGCAAGCAGACCACCGCTGGTGGTCAGACCGCAAGCAATATGGTGGTCAGACCGTTACCTACCTAGCAGTCAGATCGCTAGAAGTCTGGCGTCAACAACAATGGCATTTCTACCCTGTTCCACACATGATGGACCCTTATCTACGCATTTCTTTCTCGGGTGCATCACTCCGCAATAAACATCAAGATCGCAGGCACCCATACATACCACGATTACCAATCATCACCCTTCGCGGTACTTTTTCTTTCTCACACCAACAGTGCTTGTGCATCTCGCCGCATAAGTGACATTTCATACGTTGTTACCAATGTATTCACTTCTTGTACCGTCGTCTTACAGGACATCCCATGTAATCGCCATATGGGTAGACGACCATAACTACAATCGTATAGTGGATGTTCATATATTGCTACGTATTCACTTTCTGTACCATCACTGTACGAGATATACCAGGCCCCTGCCTCACACTGTTTGAGCCCCCAATATTTACCACCATCATAATGTGCTCCTTACCTTTTTCGTCGATGCAACAAAATCCATAAAGACATCACCATGTGGAAATAAACACACGATGCAGCAATCAACCGTTCATTACACTTAGGGGCATAATATAGCAAGTTTATACATATTAGCATGAAGAGGTAAAAAAAACTTTAGTGGATTACTTAGTGATGTTGACATCCTTTACTAACCTACGTCTTAAGTGTTTTAGGCTACTTCATTAAAACAAGCTCGGATACCACGTTATGAGGAACCGTTCAAATAGTATTCTAATTAATTATCAGGATGATCAATCATAACCACGATGATTAACCCGAATACCATCTCGGTAATCCGGCACATATTTTGTGCCCAAGATCGGAATACATGCATTTCCAACATATATCATCACAACAAAGCTTAAGAAAGAGAGAGAAATTAAATTATATTACAAGTTCTTAAACATTCAACCATTTACAATAATTTGCAACAAAAGATTAGAGAAACTACATAGCGAAAAAGTAACATCTATCAACACCAAAGCTAGGTGAAGCCATATGCTCTTAGACTCCACCCAAAAGCACGCCACACGAGTAGTTTGTACTACTCACTCCTACAACCTACATCGGCAGGCGTGAAATAGCCAAACACGAGCTCCTCCTCACCAGTAGAACCTGAAAGAGCAATGTGAGTACGAAGGTACTCGCAAGACTTAATCCATAATGGGTACATATGGTAGCCTGACTCCAAAGAGAATACATTGAGGTATTAGCAAGGAATTAGTCACATGGTTAAGTAAATTTCATAAGCGAAATGCAACTTGACATACACATGTGAGCTTCTATATTTAAGCAAAAGTATCTTTCTACCCTGTAACCAACAACTTGAACATAAATTTAACTGGAACCATCTCATATAATAAATAATCATTTCCAACCATCCCCAACACACTATTCCATATCATACATCCCAAAATTCGGAAACTCTACGACCAATGCAAATGGACAGAAGCATGCTCATGACCGAGAGCACAGAAATTCGAATTGTTTTTACACCCTGCAGGAGGCTACTCCTTTACCTACACGACTCGAGGACCATACGGTTCATGTGTCCACATAGGCCCACGTAAGGGGGTACTCATGTCAACCTTTCCCAATAAACTCCAACCGTTTGATCATACACTGATAGGTGCGGGGGTCATCCAGAACTACTCCCAGAGTAAACTGGATACCCTTATAAGCGTATTATTCCCATGACACCATTGACTCGTATGCCAAAAGGCTACCGCTACAAAAGTATTCGGCTTATCATTCCCATATGCGACATGTACTAAATACGAAAAGTGTGAAAGCCAACTGCACCGACGGACGGTGCTTAAATGATGCAAATGGTCTATGGCATCCAGGCTCCTCTCTCGAATTACACTGAGGAACTCCTCTGGTACAGAAGATACCCCTAGCACTGCCCACATCTCGCCCCATTCTCACATCTCATACAACTCACATCATTGCCATTGTGTTTGTAAATAATAAGTCCTAATTTCGCGAACAATGGTTGAACCATTGCTCGTCTTCTACCAAGGACCTATGCATTGCTAAGTATTTCGAATAATTTATAAGTTAGACATTAACAATGTTAGTAAGGCTACAGGGATATGGATAATCAACAACTCAAGGTAGAGGTAATGCAATTCATCTAAACCCAACAATGGACTCATTACTCATGCAAACATACATAAAACGTAATTTATCAAGTTATATAATACGAGACCAAAGTAGTAGGTTGAGTATGCTTAGATGCTTGCCTTAGTTCTCTGGTGGTTGTCTGATACTCCCGACGCAACACTCATAGAACTCCAGTAGATTGGCATCGTCTTCACTTATTTGGACCGTCAGCACAACGCTCTCTAAATGAATCAAGAATGAATTGCGTAAACAAACGAACGATAGAAAAATGTGCAAATGATGCATACTTGGATAACAATAGGGCGTTGTGTTTCAAAAATGTTTGCAAAAGATCGACAAAAGACTCAGGTTGGAAAATGTTTGAACCTCAAACAAGGTAACCTAAGTGCATAGAGCTGTGAATAACTGGCGGTCAGACCGACGTTGGGATGGTGGTCAAACCGTGAGCGTGCAGAGGGTCTTGGACCTTGGCGGTCGGACCGGTGTTGAAGTGACGGTCAGACCGTCAGTGTGCAGAAGGTTTTGGCCTCTAGCGGTCAAACCGATGGTATATAGATAGTCAAACCATCGTCTAGCGGTCAGACCGGCCCTATTGGTGGTCAGACCGTGAGATCCTACCGGCGGCACCTTTGTGAGGTCGTCGGTGAAGGCTCCGGCGAGGTCTTCGATTATGAAGGGTACCAAAATGCTCCATGAAACTAGTGGAGTGCTTCTAGAGTGATTTGGATAATATTCACTGAATTAAACTCAAAATAACCATAGATTGGATCTAGGCTAGGTTGAACTTGGGTCTAAATGGCATGAGGGTCGAATCAAGCTCGAAAATAATGGGGAAACGGTAGGGAATGCCTCACCTTAATGTATGGTAGCTTCCTAGCGAATCAATCCACTCCGGATAAGCTCTGATTTAGAGATCAGGCTCCAGGGTAGCGTGCGGGCTTGAGGTTGGATGAGTGTGCCTCCGACGATGGAGAAGAGGGGAGAAGCTTGAGTAAGTCCTCCGGAAGCCTGGGAAGGTTCCCATCGTCGATCTCCGATCGTCGTGGCCGTCGAGGTGGAGCTCTCCTTCTCTCTCTTAGGTGGAGTGGGGAGGAGAGTGAGGGAGTGAGTGTGAGAGAGAGCAAGAGAGAGTGATCGATTCACTTAAGTTGAGCATCTGCGCTCTGGCGGTTAGACCACGGGAAGTGTTGGTTAGACCGCAGAAAGCCCATGTGGCAAGCCTACGTGGCTGCCCCCTGGTGGTCAGACCACGAGTAATCCCGGTTAGACCGCAAGGACGGTCTTGTGCTGAAAACTTGATTCTATTCCCCTTTTATATTCTTCTTCATCTCCAAGTCATCTAGGGTTTTACTAAAGGGCTCCCAACTATCTCCAAGTACTTTTAAAACATGTTTAAACTCAAGTTATCAAATGAATACGCATAAACATAATGTCATGATGCTTATGAATGCTTAATCACATGATTACTGTTTTGGGACGTGACACCTCTATTTCCTGTAAACAAACAATATCTGCACTGGAGGAGAAAAGCACTTCTTTCACTCTGTCACGCCTCACCTTTTTGTTAAGGCCACGAGCATTCCAAACCAAAATTGTGGACGAATTCGTTGGAAACAAATGAAAGAACGACCAAGAGTATAGCTGGACGCTCTCAACACGACACTGTCAGCCCGTCCACCGATCTAACTTGACCCGCCTCATCGATGGACTAGCCAAAAATAGCTGCCAACACGATCAGATGCGCATGAGTGAGAGTCTGATCGAAGAGCTTGTTGTACTTGTCTTGAGCTCGTTGGTCAAACTGATCCCTGTCTGACAAAAGCCCAATTGCTTCAAGATATTTCGCTGAGTTGTTCGAACCTCTGGTCCTGGTGACCAAGGAGCAACCTCTTTGTTGCGTCGTGGCAAGGAACCATGCGGTGGGCCTTTTCTTCTGCGTTTCTGAATTTTTGGTTGATAGGCATAGACATCTCGCTAATGAAAGCCTAGGGTTGGGGTGCAGCTGATTCATAGATACCTCAATGTCATAGATACGTAATTGATGTAATACAGAAATACATAATAGTTTTGCAATTATTAATACCCTGAGGGGCTTAAATACAAAAATTTATAATATAATTGAGGTTATATCAAATCAGATACAAAAATTTGTAATATAGTTGAGGTTATATCGAATCAGTGCATAATATATTGAAAAACTACGGAGTTTCTGCAAATTTGCACCCCCACCCGCATCCAACTCTGGCGGCGGCGCCGCCCCGTGCCTCCGTCCTGCCCTGCCGCAGCGCGCCGCTCCTCCCTCCCCAACGTGAAGCCGCGTCCCTCATGCCTCTCCCTCTCCAAGCGGGCGCCATACACTCGGATGCCGTGGCAAGGAGCAAAACACCACCATACTGTCGATATAGCGATGCGATGATAACTATGTCTCTAATTAATAACAAATCTAATCTTACATTCTAAATTACCCCTAACAAAGTTAATCTAATCATATCTCTAAATGATATCTAATATTTTCAAATAACTAACTAAAAGATAAAGATGAGCCCCAAATGCTACACGGCTCGGTACTGCTTGCGTGAATAGTAACCGCATATGATCTGCGCGTCACAGTAGACGTGGTGCTACAGTAACTTCTTCAATGGGCTGGACATGACAAACCATATATCAAATAGGCAAAATGGGATTACTGAAAACGACTTCCACTCCATCTATAGCTGCACCAGCACTGAATACTTTGCTAAAAGCAACTCCGACTCCAATTATAGCTGCTCACCAGAATAGCAGTCACAGAAACTTGGCATGATGAAATCCTCATTTCGATGCATTTTTAGGCATTACAAGTTAATAATCGTATCGGATGCACCAAACTACTAAATCAAAGCATACCAAAGGGATCTCTATTCCTCTCTAGTGTACCAAATCAACAAATTACTGATCTTTTTTTTAGATCCCAGATGACTGATCTTGAAGACATAAATTACCACTATATTTACTGGAAACTTCCTAGAAGTCCAAATGACTTTAAGACGGTTCCTCTCTCAATCAAGCACCAGATCATAGCCTTGACCCATCTCACCCCCAGGGAAATTTAATCATTTATTCGCCTTACCACAACACCAACCTGGACTTGGTGTCACCGGTGGGGTCCAATCACCATGGAGTTATTGCGGTTTTTAATTCATGGGCCATGGCGAATTGGATCTCAGTGTTGAACTGACCCTCAACTGAAGACATGTGTCGGTTACTGTATTTTTACGTTCAGCGGATCAATAAGGAGCTGCTGTTCATCTACTTGTACCTCGTAAACCAAACTGAAGCAAAAACAACACAAGAGCATTTATGCCATGATAAGGCATGGAAAATTCAGCGCTCATACCCTCCCATCATGCTAATGATTTATTATAGCTGCAGCTTGTCTTCTTCTCTTCCTGCTCTGTTTATCCTTCAGCCCCTCTGCACTCAGCTGTCAGCTCTCGACTTCTGAGAGATAACACACCGCACTACTTTAATGGGGCGGTCACCATGCTGTGAGAAGATCGGCCTAAAGAAAGGCCCATGGTCGCCGGAGGAGGATCAGAAGCTGCTTGCCTACATTGAGGAGCATGGACACGGGAGCTGGCGAGCGTTGCCTGCAAAGGCAGGTGAGTACTGACAAACCTGAATTCCACCCTCTTGCAAAGGAATGAAGATCAAAAGGTATAGAAGTTAGTGAGAGTTCGACCAACCTCATGTAGGCTTGCAGAGGTGCGGCAAGAGTTGCAGATTGAGATGGACAAACTACCTTAGGCCGGACATCAAGAGGGGCAAGTTCAGCTTGCAGGAGGAGCAGACCATCATCCAGCTTCATGCTCTTCTTGGCAACAGGTGAGTAAGAATGAAGTTAATCAACTCCAGATTGTAAAGCAGTGATACCCTCAGAAGTGTTTAGAGCACTAGTGATCCTTCCGCTGAGACGCCATTGGTATATTCACTGACTTCTTTATACTAAGATAAAGTGCAGTGTCTGTTCTTTTCAGACTAATGTCTGCCATTTAATAACAATTAACAAAGCATATGCATCAATCCCTATCGCATCTGAAGGCAAAAACGAAAGACGTGTCAACGTATTTATATTGAATTTAGAAAGTGATGGTCCATTAATTAAGGGCTCTGTCTGAATTTTGGTATTTAAACCGATAAATATTGGCATTTTGTGTGCTACAATTTCAGCTTAATCGAATTATTCCTTTCCTAGCGCATTTTTTTTGTGTGCAGGCACCTGAGTGTCCCAATTTATTCTGCTCATGTATCAAGTTATGGAATGGCATTTGCACTCTTTAATTTGTCACCTCATCCCCCCTACCCTCAGTTTCTGTGCATTCATAATCCTCTTAACTTTTTTACTCCAACAAAGAATGTCGGCATGCCATTTCCAAACTTTCAAGTAGTCTTCTGTTGTGCACTGCGATAAATGAAAACATAATATTCATATATGTTCAAATCACAAGCTTGCTTCCTGTTAGGTGGTCGGCCATCGCAACACATCTACCGAAGCGCACAGACAACGAGATCAAGAACTACTGGAACACACACCTCAAGAAGAGGCTGACCAAGATGGGGATCGACCCTGTCACCCACAAAGCCACCGGTGGCACTCTCACCGGCACTGCAGACGACAAGTCAGTCAAGGTCGCGGCAAGCCTCAGCCACATGGCTCAGTGGGAGAGCGCCCGCCTGGAGGCCGAGGCACGGTTGGCTCGAGAATCGGAGATGAGAACAGCAGCTTCTACACCAACCACACTCCATGCAGAGCCAGTGAATCTCCATGCCTCCGCTGCTCCTCCATGCCTCGACGTGTTGCATGCATGGCAGGCGGCAAAGATAAACCTGGATTCACCCACCTCCACACTGACGTTTGCAGGGAGCAATTGTGGCATGCTGCCAACCCCCAGGACGAACAGACAAGAGATATCCGAAAGCAACTCTGCCGTCTCTGCGATGTGGCATCAGAGAAGCGATGAACTGGAGGGTGAAGAAAGCGACTGGCAGTTCCTCAGCAAGCAGCAAGTGCCAGGACTGGACGGCAAGGAGAGGGAAGACGTCTTCATAGTCTCTGAGGAACCATGGTTCACAGGAGTGGCTGGGGTTGGAACTGGCTTCACAGGCATGGTGCTTGATGGATCCAATGTGCATGACACATCGGAATGCTGGGTTGAGTCCAACAATGGGCAAACTAAGAACAGCACCCAAGGATCAGATGAGGCGGACAGGAATTATTGGAATGGCATCCTCGGCATGGTGAACCCGGAGCTGCCGCCCCAGTCGCCACCATTGCTCTAGAATAGAGTCCCTTCCAGCTCTTTTTTTATTTGAGCAAATCCATTGGATCATCCAAAGTCAAAAAGGAACAGAAAGAGCGCAACAAATAACTGCTACAACTGCTGCAACAGTTTGCAGTTTTTTCCCTCCATGTAAGTGAAAAGTGGAGCTATTATGTGGATGTAGTAAATAAATCATATTACTTTCTGTCAGTATCTTTTTATTGGTCTAGCACTAGAATTACTGTATGTTAGCGAGCAGGACCATAGCAGGGACAGGGACACTACAATTAATGACCCAAGGACTTTACAGTTGTTAAGCAGTACAGTTGTTCAACGCCCAAGTTGTCTTGTCTCCCTCTCTTTGGAATCCAACCCAGAATGCTTAAGCAGTACAGTTAAGATCAAATTACAGCCCTAGTAAGGTCCTATTGGATCTTTGCTTTTAAATAAAGGTAGAAAATCACTTTAATTCAAAAGTGAAATTTACAAGTTTTTTGAGTAAATAAGTCCACTTTAATATTTATGCTCCTTCATTCAAATAAAGAAATGAACAGACTGACTCGCCAGAAGATATGAAAGTTGGCATCATCTTATATTGTCAACAAAATGTAGATAGTGCTCCATTAGACTGTCAAGCAAATGTAGAAAGACTTAAAAAAATTAGGTTTTTTTTTTGTTAAGAAGAACTTTAAGAGAAATTAAGGAGTGATATTTCAGAGTTGGAGACGAACTCCATCTTGGCTCAACAAGAAACCAACACACTCGCTACTGATAAACGGTCTAACGCACCCAGGGGTATCACCAAATATAACTCTACTCTGATTTGATCTGATCGCTAACTGTGCCAACTCATGCATAACTTTGTTCTGTCCCCTCCTAATCTTCTTGATAACTAAGCTCTGAGGTTTTCAGCCTGCATATATAGCTTTCTGGATCAAAGGAGCCACAAGAGAGCGATCCAGGACTCTTGCTTGAAGTTTTGCAACAGCCGCGGCATAGTGGGACTCAAGGATCATCTTCCTATTAGGCCACCTGGATGTCAGCCGAAGACCTTCAAGACATGCTGCAACCTCGGCCTCTTCTGCATCCCTACAATGAAATAGAACTTGTGAAGCAGTTAGCATTGGATGCCATTTATAATCGTGGATAGCAACTCCAACCGCAGTAGCTCCAGTTTTTTCAAGGAAGCACCGTCCACGTTGATGGTGAAAGCGTCCACAGCAGGAGGATTCCACCTCATCTTCTTGGCAATTATAGAGTGCACCTCATTCCTCCTTCCCAGAAACAACAAGCTTTGTTTACCCTTGGCATCATTTAGCAAGCTATGTTATCAAATTTGGAGCAGGAAGACCATGTAGCGTTTCAAAAATTCAATTGAACATTCAATCGAGATCCTGCCCCCCGCCTTCAGCACATTATTTCTAACACACCAGGTGCGCTATATGAGCATGAAGAAATTTGAAATCACCTCAATAGAATGAAGATCAACAATCCTGAGGAGCCAGTCCGGTCCAGTCGGCCTAAGTACTATCTCATCCGGTAATAACCATGAATCTCGCATCACCTGTCGAAGAGCAACAGCATGAGGAAAACCAACCACAACATGAAAACAGCCTTCAACTTCACATCCGCAAAGCTCACAAAACATTTGTTGATCCAAATGATGGTAGCACAAATTAGCTCTAGTTGGCAGTCCATTATTAACTATCTTCCAGGCAAACACTTTGACTTTGGACGTCACATAAGTCTGCCAAAATTTGCCCCAAACTCGATGATCACCATCAGCCGAAGAGCTGCTCCCAATCACACCCACATCCTCGTGAAGCCGCAAAGCAAGTCTATAGGCACTTTTGCCAGAGAAGAAGCCTGATCTCTCATAGTTACAAGCCACAACATCATTGCATTCATTAGTTGGAAGCTTTATCTTCAAAATTTCATCAACATCACAGGGATAGAAAAACCTTCGAAGAATAGCTTCATCCCAGGATTTAGACCTCTGATCAATTAGATGGGATACCCTTTTCAACCTATAGATACGCATAGTACCAATCGGTTTCATCCCATATGGGCGTGGTATCCAACTGTCTCACCATATTCTTATACTTGAGCCATCACCAATACGGTACACGACACCGACCTTCAGCAGCTCAAGGCCATATTCAACTGCCCTCCATGTTGATGAAGCTTCACTAGCTGGTGCAGTGTCAAGCAGACTACCGTGGGGATAATACTCAGCTTTGAGAACACGAGCACAGAGGCTGCCAGGATAAAACACCAGGCGCCAGGCCTGGCGAGCTAATAAAGCATAGTTAAAAAGCATAATGTCTTTAAAACCCATACCTCCATGGCCTTTTGGGAGCAGCATTCTTTTACATGAAACCCACTGCATCTTCCTTCTTCCTTTCTCAGATCCCCACCAAAAAGCATGAATTTGCTTCATTAGATCTTCACAAATGGTTGCCGACAATTTGAACACACTCATCACATAGTTCGGCAGGGCTTGCAGAACTAATTTAATTAGGATTGCTTTAGCTGCTGCAGATAGATCATTTTCCTTCCATGCACACATACGTTTCCGAAATCTTTTCTGAATTGGCTGAAAAACCTCCCTTTTGACCTGACCCTGAGAAGTTGGGAGCCCCAAATATTTAGCATCAAAGTCCACCCGTGAACTCCCAAAATGTTCCTAACCTGAAGAATGGACTCCTCATCTCGGGCTTCATTCAACAATAGTGAACATTTACTTGGACTTAGGAGCTAGCCCGTGCATCTCTCAAAGGTGCGCAGCTGCTGCTTAACATTATGAGCTTGCTCCACGTTTGCTTGGAAAAATAGTAGGCTGTCATTTGCAAAGAGAAGATGTGAAACACTAGGAGCTCGACGACACACACACAGCCCTTTCAACCGATGGGTATTCTCATAGTGCTTAAGAAGAACTAATAGTCCATCTGCTACTAATAGAAAGAGGTAGGGTAAAAGCGGATCACCTTGTCGTAAGCCACGAGAAGGGGAAAAGGGATGTGTCAATACCCCATTGAAGTGCACTGAGTAGCGAACAGTGGAGACAAATCATAACCCACTGCACCCACTTACAATGAAAGCCCAGCTTCAGCATTAGCTTTTGCAAGAAACCCCAATTAACGCGATCATAAGCCTTTGATAAATCCAACTTATAAGCACCAAACTCTTTTCTATCGGCAACACCTATTTGTATAGCATGTATACATTCAAAAGAAATTAAAGCATTATCAGTTATCATTCTTTCAGGCATGAAAGCACTTTGCTCAGGAGAAATAATGGCACCCAAGATAGGTCTCAGCCTATTAACTAAGCACTTCAAGATGATTTTATAAATAACATTGCATAAACTTATGGGTCAAAAATCCTTTAGCTCTTCCAGATTTGGACCTTTCGGAATGAGGACAATGGCAATGTCATTGATACCAGCCGATAAGCTACCATCAGTGAAAAATTTCTAAACTGCAACTATTACATCATCTTTAACGACCTCCTAATGTCTTTGAAAGAACCGAGCAGAAAAAACATCCAGACCCGGCGCCTTTAGAGGCCCCATTTGAAACAGAGCATATGAGATTTCCTCATCTGAAAATTCTTTACATAATGACGCATTCATGTCATCCGTTATCTTTGTATCCACCAAATTCAGCAATTTAGGGGTCAACACTAGGATCAGCTGTGTAAAGGTTCTTGAAGAACACGTATGCCATGGTCTTCAAGTGTTCAGGTTCTTCACACCAATTTCCACAAACCATCTTGAGTTTCCTTATGTTATTCTTCCTGGCCCGCTAGACAGCTTGTCGATGAAAATATTTTGTATTTCAATCACCCTCTCTTAACCATGCAATCCGCGATCATTGAAGCCACATCATTTCCTCCCTATATAGAAGTTCATCCATTCTGTCCGTGACTACACGTATATCTGCTCTAGAACAATTGAGATCTCCCTTCATCTCTTTTAACTTGGTTCTCAGCTCTTCAAGCTCTCTAGTCACGGACCCAAAATTGTTCTTACTCCACGAACGTAAGGCACGTTTAATATGCTGTAACACCCAAGCAACACCACCCAAACCATGTTGATATTCGGAACAGAACACCATGCCTCCTTAATCTGTACAGCAAGAGACTCCAATCTTTCCCACATAATCTCATATCGAAAGATACACGGTTTGTGACGTTCACAACTCTCTTTCTTGAATTATAGCAGAATTGCACAATGATCAGATGTTGACGAAACAAGATGGTGCAAGGTAGCATCTCCAAACAGATCACGCCATTGAGTATCCGTCACAGTTTGTCCAATCTGACCTTAACATTTGCATGACCATCCCTTCCATTGTCATATGTAAAAGGGAGGCCAACAAAACCTAAATCCATAAGATCACGGTCTGATAAGGCATCACGAAAACTTTCCATTTGTCTTTCCGGCCGCGAACTAGCTGAAAAATATTCATAGTCCCACAAAGCCTCATTGAAATCTCCTATCACAAGCCACAGGAGATCAGATTCCCTGCACAAACGCCTAAGAAGTTCCCACATCAGAGGTCGATCTTCAGTATGTGGATCACCGTACACAAAAGTAATTCTAAAGTAAGATTCCATCTCACTTTGACGAACTAAAACATTTATAAACCTTCTGTGTTTCTCAATCAACTGAACATCCACTTATTCATGACAAATAAAGCCAAACCACCACCAGTTCGGACGCTATCAACAGTAATGCAATGCTTCAAGCCCAAATGTCATATAAGATTACCTGCACGTTCCTTATCACGTCGGGTTTCCAAAATGAAAACTAAATTGGGACGATAACTCTGCACCAGGCAGACAAATCATCAACTGTCCAGGAGCGCCCCAACCCCCGGCAGTTCCAAGCCAAGCAATTCATTTGGCCCAGTGGCACTCCTCAAGGGAGCCCGCTGATGTTGCCAAGTCGGTTAAGTTGCATGATTCCTCCACCTTCTTGAGTCTCTTGCAATGACGAGAGGAAAAAACATCAGTATTGATCTCAATGGCCAATTCTTCCCCCATTGATGAACCACCCTGATCGACAGCACAGGGAACATTAGTGAGCAGGAGCATACTGCTATCAGACTGAAAGGTCTCAGCCATCAACGAAGCACGGCTTCTTTTACTGGGAAAAGGAGTTACAGAGCCCCTAATCTCTTGTTCGTTTGCTTTCTGAACAAATACTAAGTTATGGTCTGCAGAAGGAACTTTGATCTTCTAAACCTGATTTGATAAATCAGCAACAGAATCCTTAAAAGGATCGATGCCACCCTGAGAAGATGGGTTAAAAGAAGTCTGGCTCATAGTCTTATGCCTAAGATCCATTGGATTCTCACGTGCAGCTGAAGCAGGGGAGTTGGAATGTGTACTGACAGGGCTCTGAGAACTTGCAGTCTGCTTCTGCTCACAAGGGCCTACTGTCCATTTCCTGTGCTCATACTTCTTAAAAGGTTGAGCCCTTAAATAAGTGCCGAATCGAAGGCCAGCTCCACTGCTGTGAGACTGAGTGCATTCTTTCTCTGAATGGCATATCCTTCCACAGAAGAAACAGAAGAGAGGAACACGCTCATATTTTAGATCAAAACGAGACACATCCATTTTATTTTTTGGTTTAATGGACAGCTTTGGAAATAAAGGTTTATCCAAAGGCCATTCCACTCTGATTCTAAAAAATTCACCATTAGTTCTCCCATTGGCTTCCACATCAACCTCAAGCATTTTTCCCAAACGATCCCCAAGGACAGGGCCCATATCTCTTGTCATCATGATCGTTGGGAGGTCACATATTTGTACCCAAAGAGGAATAGAGTCAAGTTTAACCTCTGATGGCCTAGACTTTCCGTCATAAGGGGCGTGCATCACCCTTGCGTAACCAAGGACCACCCCTCATCACGAACTTGAAATGGTCTTCACTCTTAAATTCAATCAGAAAAAGTCTGTCCTTTAGAACTTTATATTGCACCATCTGCCTTAAACCCCAAAATGAAGACATATCATCAAGGACTTTATATTGCACCATCTGCCTTAAACCCCAAGCTGAAGCCATATCGTCAAGGACTTTATATTGCACCATCTGCCTTAAACCCCAAGCTGAAGCCATATCGTCAAAAAGCGCACGAACATTGTAACGCCAATTCGAGTGAAAACGCGCAAAAGCAGTCCAAATCGACTGTACCCCTTTCTCAGCTTCCTCAAGATCTAGCCCAATGACATCTTCATCAAAATCTGATTGTAAAACAGCATTTCTATCCAATACATATTCGATTTGTTCTTCTGCATCTTCAGCCGCCCAAACAAAGACCTTCTGACTTCCTTCCATCCTGACAGAACAGCGAATTCTCCGCTACCAGAGGCTGAATCAACGATGGTGAAACTCAGAACTAGCAGAATCGAAACAGATTTGACCCTCCAAGCCCAGGAATCAACCGGAGAGGAAGAGTCCAGGCTTGAGGAGAAAAGAAAATGCCTCTCTCAACTGTTCACGCGAACCGTCGAGAAGGCCCCGGTAGGGCTGTCAATTGACTAAAAATTTTAGTTGATGGAAACCATTACCTAATAGATGAAATAAAAACACAAAGGTAAACATTATTCAGGATGTCAGTGCCAAAAGCCTCTCAATAACTGAGAAGGGCAGTTAGCCAGTTAGGGGGTGAAGTTAGATCTATCTTCTAAAAATATTTTTAAAATATCCATATATTTTAATGATTTTCAGTTGCAACATGAAGATGTCGTGCCAACTATTCAAGTTGTAGAAACATGACTCTGGAACTGATAGGATAGTGAAGGTTCAGAACAACTTATAGGAATGAGTTGGTCTCAAAAAAAGAGTGAGTAGGTTTATTGCAGGTTTTTGCAAGACAAAACTCTTATAGTGCATGTTATGATGGAAAAAATAAGAAAGCTAAAATGATTTACACAAGTTGATGGCATGTATATAACACAAGAATATCAGATGTGTACTATCATTCCGGACAACTGAACAAGAGAACAGGTATTTTTAACCACAAAACAAGTGCCCCGAATAATAGCATGATACAGAAGTGCTTCTGTAATTTGAAGTCAGTGCAAAATACTAGTCTAATCACGATGAAATCGCAAATATACAAAACGTAATAAATTAAGAGCAGTGCAGCTCTTCTATGATCAATCAGAGACTCTACAAGTCTATTGCTTTGTGCATGTCAGCAATTTTACAGAGGCACGCACATTAACTAGCAATAGTGTTAAAAGTATAAGTGGTAATTTGCACTAAATTAAAAGTACATGTCCAATAGTTTTAGATTCTGATGAACAGTGAACCAGTTAATTTCAACATTCATACTCGAGATAAAAAACAACAATAATAGTGAGGCACATATAATGGAGCTAAAGTTGCCAAACCAAATCCATAGCATGTAGCATAGAAGGGTGTGGAATAGAGTTCAGAATTTCAGATAGACAACATAGCAAATACAAATCTTAGCTAAATAAGTAAAAATGCAGATAAATCAAATCATATAGTTTGTGAATAAGCAACTCTTTTACACAAATGCAGATATTGAACTAATCAAGCATACATGTGGATTTTACCCCTCAATCAAACACTACATCCATATTTGTGGATAAAGGATCCAGATCTTTTCAGTGCCCATTTCTGGCCATAGACCTATAACTTACAGCCATAGAGACAGATATGCTCATATGGAAAACAATGGCATACTGCAAATTCCAATCTCTGCATCTAATTCATGTTAATTTCTGATTACTTCATGGACTCATTATGCACTATAAAGTAACAATTGAGGTTAATTTTTTAGGATATTCTCATCTACAAAGGCAGAAAAGTAATTCATTTATTTGATTTTGGGCATGTGATGTTTGAACATACTAGAACTCTTGGTCAATTATCTTTGCTGCACATGTAGCATGGTGTGCTTTTTGCATGACTATTCTTGAAAGACAGACTCTATCATAAGTGGCGGATCCACCCCCACAGACTATTAATTCTAGATCCACCTGTGATTGCTGTCATGATAGCAAATGTCATAGTAAAAATTTATGAGTCAGAATCTACAATCAATAGTCAAACAGGTTTAATTTGTTCTCCCATACAGACTTACAGTTAAGACCTATTCATGCCATTAGCCTTGCCCATCAGAAGAATTTGTTAGTGCAACCACCATTTCTACTCTAATGGACCTCGATAGGGGTACTTCTTTGGGAGTGATGACAGATATAGTGAAGTTAGGGACATTAAAAAGTCAATAGCAGTACATTAATAATGCAAAGCAGAATCAGCCGAGATGGTAGTTTTCATCTAACAAATTTTGTCTCAAGTGTACTGAACACCCCCAGAAGAGCCAGAACTCCTCCACATTTACATTCCACAAAACTAAACCTCACCTTACATGAGAACAGCATCACACTTCTGGAATTTCTGAAGAGCCTGACCCTCTGAATATGCCAATCCAATCGAAGCTTCGCCATCCCTCCCAACACCCATGTAATACAATCTCCAATCATAGGCCCCATCCATTTGCACTAAGCACGGTGAGCCGACCCCGGCGTCATCCCACCCTTCATCCTCCTCAGACGAGCACAGCACTGGCATCTCGCTGCACCGCCTCCACCCCTTCAGGCCGTCCTCTGACACGGCCATCCCGATGCTCACCCTCCCATCGGCATCAACACCCTCGTACACCATGACATACCGCGCGGCGGCACGGTCGCGGACGACATGCCCATGCCGTACCCCGCGTTCGTCGAACGATCCAGGCCGTCCCCCCTCAAGCACCTTCCCCGCCTTCGTCCACCGGATGCCGTCCCTGGACCTCGCCAAACCGATCGCATGCATCTGCGACATTTCGTCAAACGAGTGGTAGTACATCCGCAGGTCCCCGTCGGCGTGCATCACCACCTTGGGCGAGGCCACGCAGCGCGCCTCCCACCCTCGGAGTTCCTCCTCCTCCCCAACGCCAAGCAGCGCGCCGCTGTGGTGGTCCCCTTCGATGCGCGCCCAGTGGCGACCGTCCTGGCTAATGGCGAGGCCGGGCAGCGCGGGGACGTCTGCGGCGGGGAACGGGAAGCCAAAGCGCTCGTCATTAGACCCGGTGTAGTAGAGCCAGTACACGGCGGAGGACGGGAAGCGGCGGGAGGATGCGGTCGGGTTGGAGATGAGGAGGACGTCCGAAGGGCGGACGGCGGCGGTGTCGAACGCCCACCAGTCGACAGAGGGCAGCAGGGGGTCGGGAGACACGGGGGCGCTCCAGCGGAGACCGTCCGGGGAGGTGGCGAGCGCGACGCGCGCGTTGGACTGGTGCCAGAGGAGCCAGCCGCCGCCGCCGCCGGGGACGCGCTTGACGACGGGGGAGCCCGCGCCGCGGAGGACGAGGCCGCGGGTGGCGGTGGAGGGTTGCTGGGTCGGGACGTGGCAGCGGGGAGGGCCGGAGGCGAGGAGGCGGCCCGGCGGCGAGAGGAGGAGAGCGGCGGGGACCATGAGGGCGGGGCGGGCCTAGACGCGCGGCGGTTGTGACAGATTAGGACGCGTGGCGGAGCTGTGCGTTTGGGCATGGTGCGCATTTGGATGCGGAGTTTCAAAAAGACGCCGTTGGCGGCTAATGGCGGACTCCACGTAATACGCCAATATAGCCACTCTGGAGCTTACGAGGTGACGTTCTTCGTTCTGGCTGGCACTTGTCAATCCTACCATGCTAAAACAAATCACTGTGACACCTCGCCAATAGCATTGTCAACTAGTTTTATCCATAAACTCTAGGAAAACATGGTAAGTAGCTAGTACAAGTAACACCATGAATCAAATTTTGCACAACAGGAGTAGAAATGTAGGACCGATGTGTGCCATAATGAAAGAGAGTTCCCCTTCCCCTCGGTCTCCGGCGATTAATGGCCTGCAATAGGCCGAAGCCCAAGATCTTGATTCAGCCTATTGCAAGCCCAAGATCTGTTGAGCTAGTTTGAGACCGAGACTAGTGAATAGTGATTATAATAGTCAACTGAGGGAATGGTTTCCTTGGAGCACGTAGTTAGGGTATATTTAGTAAAGATTCGGCTCTAAGAGTTATGAAGCAAGATATTTTTAGCTTTAAAAATTTATAAAGCTTAAGTTGAAGGTACACTAAAATTTATAAAGCTTAAGCTGAAAGAACACTAGGGATATTTAAGTGAGTTATCTTATTTACATTTTAGATCGAAAATACATACTTAAACTAATTTATATTAACTTATAAACATCAGATCTGAAATGAAATTGAAATTGGGAGACAGAGCCCTGCCAAGCAAGGTTTTTATTCACAATCTCGGCTCTTCAAAACAGAGAGAAAACTCAGTAAGAATCATATCACAGAGACGATCAATGCATAACTGCATACACAGGCCTGCAGTGCACACACAAAAGACGATCAATTGCACATCGTATCACTCACAGAACTGAAACCTGAAACGAAACATCTCCTGTTCAAAGTTCAGGCAGATGTGCATGCGTATCACTCAGGTCGATACAGCAGACGAAAGAGTTTCTTTGCTTGGTACCATCCAACTGTTTACTTCACTCTACAAGACTACAATGATATGATGACTATAAAACGACACAAATGCTAGGCAACATGGTACATGTATAGATGATACAATTTCGCGCAGCCACCCGGTCGATGGATACCAATCCGATCAGTCAGGTGATCTTCCTCTGCGCGAGCTCTCTCCTCTCCTTGAGATCAGCCTCCATCTCCTTGTCTACATTCTTGCAGAATCCAGGGTAGGGCTCATAGCCAAACAGCTTGTTCAGTATCTGTGCACACAAGAACCAGCAGGAACTGAGTGACTACTCCATGACAATCCCCAGCTCCGTGCACATGTGTACAGATGACTGAAGAATTAGGGGTGCATGTTTGTGAATTGGGATTATGCTTACCTGCAGAAAGATGAGGAATGGCTCCATCAAGAACACCTCGGGCAGATCACTCACAGTCGGCCCCTTCTTCTGCAAAATTGAACAAGAGAGATTAAGCAGGAGATCAAATCAGGAATAGAGGCGTAGATTAGATAGCCGAGAGCTTGATGGTGGGAACGAATGGGGAGCAAGGCGAAGGGATCAATCGAGTCTGTTCTTGCCTCGAAAAGGCCGTGGCCGAGGAACTGCCACGTCCAGCAGAAGAGCTGCGTGGCGAGGACGAGCCTCCAGGAGGTCGCGAAGCCGAGGCGCTCGGCGAGGGCGCGGCTGGTGGCCCATGCGGCGAGGAAGAGGAACCCCGCGAGCGCGCCGGCGCGGCGGTCGACGGCGAGGTAGGCGGCGGCGTAGGCGAGGGCGAGGGCGAGCGCGGGGTCGAGCGGCGAGGGCAGGGGAAGGAAGTGGAGGATGAGGAGGTTGGTGAAGAGGATGGGCCAGGCGAGCAGCGCGTGCGCCGCGGCGTTCACCGGGTGCCGGTGCTGCGACCGGAAGAAGGCGAACTGCGCCTCCAGGTCCAGCACCCCGCGCCGCGGGCGCTGCCCGTGCTGAAGCTCCTTGGCCCCCATGGACGCCTCAGCTCTAACTCCGAGAAATCTTGGGTCAGGGGGCAGTTGTTTCCGGCGAGGCTGAAAGTGTCTCTTTTTTTTTTCGAACAGAGGCTGCTAGTGTCTCCTTAATCGAGTATAATAAAACCAAGTTCTGGAGTGAGTTGTTGGCTGCCCATATATCCTGGAACTCTGATGGGCAACGGCACCACGTGAGATGTAAACTATAGGTGCACCAAAAAAATTTCGCGTTCTAATTAAACCTTAGTTATTCTAAGGCGGTTGCTACGACGCCAGTCTATGTTCTTCCTTCAGCTTACGTAATTGCTAACGCAACGCTCCTCACCCGTATCCGGTTATCTCTGTTAGCTCTCTTGTTATTTGATATGTGCCTATCACTCCCCGCTACGCTACGCTAATCTGGCTCCGTCGGACCATATCCTTGCCTTCCCGCTATCGGCTCTAGCCCACCAACCGTCCTTGCCCATGTGCTACCTCCTCCGTCTAACTGGTCGTTTCCCTTAGCATCCTTCTTTAAGTCTGAGAAACACACCAAAAAGAAAGTTAGAATTTTCCACGGAAACCCGGCAATCCTAAAAATGTCTCTCCGAACCATAAATCTCATTGATCATCATCGTTTTATCGTTACTCCTAAATTCTAAAATTTAAGAAGCCTATTATTCCAAACCCCTCAAGATAATTTATCATAACTAACAGAGCTTTTCTATTCAAACTATTTGCCTATAAACCATGATTGATATACCAATTTGAACATATTAGTATATATTAAAGCAGCGCGGGTATCTGCCCAGCCAGGGCGTCCACGTTAGCTGAATCGTTTCGCTCCATCCGATCCAAGATCGTGTGGCCCTACTACCCCTAGGAGCAATTCTCGGAATATTCCAAAATAATTGTGTCTCGAAGGCTCGAAAACCTTGGAACCCGTCTTGCCGTCGTTGTCTTGTCTCGCCCCCATTCACTTGCCTTTCTTTTCTCCTTCCCGCTGCAACCGGCCACCGACTCCTCGGCTTCTCTCCGTCGTGGCTCCACTGCCTCCCACCCTGTGGCGGCCGCTATCCCCGATCTGCGCTACCCTTCTTGGTGTCGCGTGGGCAGGCGTGGCAGCCGCCATCTTCATCTTCCCACACAAGTCCGCCACCTCTGCCTCTCCTCTCGTCCCTCGAATTTGTCACTTCGACGTGGTGCCGCTCTCCTCTCACCATGGCCATGTGCCTACTCGCGCGACCGACGGTGAGAAACAAGCTCGGGGAGGTTGGTTTGGCAGGAGGAACGGTGAGCGGGCTCGGCAAGTGGAGGAGCTTGCTACGATCTCGGATAGATCTACGCTAGGTTTGGGTCTGGGAGGAGGAGAGCAGCGGCTACTGTTGTGCTTGGCGAGAAACAAGTGAGTGAGCACAATGCAGAGTAAGAAGGCCGGGAGGGGATATGAGAGAAAAGAGATAACAGAGAGCCTTCGATCGAATTGTGTCTAGGCTCCAGGAACATGTTTGTGCTGTCTAGCGATTCGGTGAGTTTATTTCAAAACATCACTCCTTCTCCCTACTTTCATAAATTCAAAAGGTGAACTTCTAGCTCCAAAAATCCATGCCAATTTTGGTGCTTGAAGAGCAATTAGCAACGAACCCATTTAATAGCTTTCAGCTCAATAGCCTTTACATGTTTTTACATGTCATACATTATTTGTACATGCTAATTTATTTAAAGTATATTAGATCTTCTAGTGGTTGTCTGAAAGATCACATGTTACATGCAATTAAGCATATTGACGCAGAAAGAGATACATTAATATGTTGACAGCCTGCAAGTCTAATGATTTCTTTTTCCTTTTCTTTTTTCTTTTTTGGTGATCTAGGTTCTCATTGATAACAGATCATTCTCCGATGTCAAATTTTAATGTTGGTTCTGTGCTCCTATTAGTCCATCCCTCATGTCGGCATTATATTTGGAGAATGATATGGTCGAAGTTGAAGTGGAACTATTTCTTCTCCACATGGGAAGTCTCACTGTTGCTAGCGAAATTGGAATCATTGTGCACTGGGTCCCATCAGGTACTAATTTTTTTTATTCTACGGCTTTTTTTCTAAAGAAATGTTGGCATATTCGATTGTTTTTTTTTTTACGTCGGCATATCTGCTTGTTGAAAATGAAGCAAAACATAAATGTGGAAGCAGAGTATCATTTAGCTAAAATGACAGATATTGGTATTCTCAATATGGATGGTTCCACATACATACAAAATATGAGCTTTAAAAAAAATTGCTGCCTGGAATACTTTCTTTTGCATTCATTGTTTGAACCAAGCAAAATTTTGTTCCCTTATTTCTAGTTCAATTTTAAATGTCATTGCAGGTTGAAGGTTGTGCCTTACATATTTGTTTTCAGCTTACATAGTGGGGTGGATGTTTCCTTTTGTACTTGATCTTTAGACATGAAGTTCGATAGTCTTTTCTAGGACAAAAGAAATGGTTCAACTTCATAGGGTCATATCTCAGGTAAGGCATTATAAGTGAAGCAAATTTGGATAACATATGTCTCCATACTTCACAACAAAAAATAGCTATTCATTTTCCTATTTCCCTACAGGAAACTAAGTAATATTGGTCCAGTGGTCCTATTAGCCAATTGTTCATATCAGCATTAAAACATTTCAGTTAATTGTTTCAAAACATGGATGTTCAACTTGGCAAATTATATTGCAAGGTTCTCCTTAGGTTTGTAATGATAATTCATTTCCAATGACATTGTCGAGAAGCATCACCTTAGATGCAGCTTAGAATTTATACTTTATATTTATTGATTATTTATTTTTGGCTTAACAATGCTCTTATCATAGCCTTTTGTAATGTTTACCTATGGCTGACTTTTCGTGCTGATAATTTTCATTTAGTGCTGGTCTAGCAATACTTAATAGATCAGGAGAGAGGGAGACCAAGCCCACAATGTATTACTCTTTATGGTTGTTAGTTTGGAAATGACCTAATGGTCCAAGATGATTGTACATCCTGTTTTCTATAGTTGTATGCATAAGGACCTTTCTTCATAAGTTCTAATATTCTAATGTTGTGTTGTTCTTAGGACCGCTAAATGACAATAGAATATCATTGAAAATGGAATCACTTCAGCCAAGATTACATCAATGCCCTAAAAGGTATGTACGCTTGCCATGTTGTGCCAGTGTTCTTCGTAATATTGCTACACAACATAGTGTTTCATAAATATTTTATAGAGAAGAAATATATAGGTAAAGGTATCTATATTTGTGACATTTTAATTAGTTAGCTAACACTTGCTGGTGCTTCTTCCTGTGCTACTGCCACTCTCTCTTAACATGCCATTATGTGATTTATATTGAAAATTAAATATCTTGCTATAAACAAGCCCTATCAGTGGGACCCACAACATCTTTCCTCTCGGCTCATAGCCTGTTTCCACTGAATTCTGCCTGGATCGCCAGGCGGGGGAGAGAAAAAAAAGATAAACGGGACACAACTTAAAGAAACAGAAAATTGCTTCAAAGCTCCTACTCCCCGCATGCAGAGATCCTACTTCTTTTCTCCAATCCAATCAAACACGATGCCCTCACACCACATTTTATTTAACCAAGTACTATTGTTATCTTCGAATATTATTTCCGCTTCACACTACAAGCCTTCACGTATTGCCAAGCACCGTTTCACAAACAAAATACATACTAAACACCAAACCAAAATATTACCAACTAAAATATTTTCGCCCACACGCGCGCAAGCCACTAGTACTTATGAAACTCAGCTATTGACTTATGTCCTAGCTTCTTCTTTCTTCTTGTATGCAGAAGGAAGTGTAGGATTGCTGCGGTGGGTCATAAAAGGTTAGCTTACTGGCTTGATGGAATGATTTACTGGATACTCGATTTAACTCTAATAAAATATAGCTTTTTTACTTGGATAGAGCGGAAGCATAAGTAGGCGAGCGGTATGAACCGATATTATAGGTTGAGGAGATGCTACTAAACTAAGAAAAAGTAAATCGAAAGTGGAAGTAACAAGCTTATTGTTCCTAGTCTTTGTTAGATAGAAGCTATTTCCTGTTGTCTGAGGGCGCTAAGCAGAATGAAAGTATCTCTTTCGTTGAAAAAAAGTAAGTAATTCGGATTTAAAATAGAGTAATTAATATTCTCTCTTCTTTCTTCCGTGGTAAAAAAAAAACCATTAATCTCCAGGGTAGTTGAAACCGTGAAAAGAATAGGCACCGTGGGTGACCGGTTTCGTGTGAGCCGTCCCTACGTGTGAGTGTGAACACAGGAGCGGGTGAGCGGATCTTTACTCCTTTCACTTAAAACAGCTCGAGAGTAGAGAGTAGAGAAGATGATGCGTTGCATCGCATTAACGAAACGCGATCGTGCATACCATGCCATTGTAACGACCCTCCTTTCGTGATCGTGCGTGTGAACCTTAGCAAGAGCTGTTGGTTGGAACGGCATTAGTTACGTGTTACCATCGGTTAAGAAGGTTATAGTTTTTTTTTAATATTTTCATACTAATTGTAGATTTTTTAAATGAGTATTAAAAGTTGTAGTTTTTTTTAATATATGTTAAAATAGTTGTAGGTTTTTAAAATTTACTCTATAAGAAAAGTTTTGCTCAAAAGTTTTGAGAAAAAATTAACGAGAAAAGTTTTCCTTAAAAGTTTTGAGAAAAAGTTTTTAGGAAAATTTTGCATGGGCCCACGCTAAAGTCGTTCATGACTTGGGCGCCAGCGGTCACGCGTGGAACATGATTCATAGGTGATTTGTTGCCTACATAGAAGGAATCTGATTGAACGAATGCGTATAATATCAGGAGAATCGTGTTTTGTTGTTCGTATGTATTGTTCTAGCTTGGTTTGATTGATGAAAAAATACGCTCGTAGTCTGACTCAGCGGATGCAGGCTCTTGCTTCCGTTCATGCAGACGGACTCTGTCGAGGGTAAATCAAAGACAGTGATTCTGGAATATGTTGGATAGTAGGCGCGTGGAAAGTGTTTCAGGAAACGAGTGTGTATGTCCGGTGGACTAAGGGACACAAGGAGTTATATAGGTTCGGACCTCCCGGAGTATAATAACCCTACATCATATGTGTGTTATGAAAGATCTGAGTTGATTACATATGATATTTTTTTCTCGTCAAATCCCCTTTAGGAACGATGTCCTCGTCCCTTTATATAGTAGTGAGGAGGAGCACTTACATGTAGGTCTAAACAGAAAGACATCTGCTCATCCTAATATCTAATACAAACCATCACTACGGAGGACCAGGCGTACCCACTTGCTCTGAGGGCACCATGTGTCTAGTTGCCGTGTGTTTAATGCCACGGGACGGGACAAGGTCCTCTTGTGCTGACTCCATCCACTTGCCTGGTCGGGTTGCTGATAACGTCTCATCCGCCGTGCGCTACCGCGTTGGCTTGCAAAGTTCTATCCCGCTGCATTTAATGCTACGGGATGGGACAATGGCTAACTGCGTCATCCATGACTTCGTCCTCTGGTGCTGACACTTGAGGAGAGAAAACACTTGAGTGGATATTAGCAATTGCACTCTGGATAGGTTATGTCAAATCTGGCCCCACGACTAGTGGGGCTGCTCGTGGGTGTAAGCGATGATATAGAGAGACTGGTCGGGGGAGCGTTAGACTGGTCACTGTGGTCGCACGATCGACCAAACTTCAGGGAGTATGCTGCTCTATTTGTTAGGTCCCCTGTGGAGCCCATTGGCTAGGGTACCCCTTTACTTAATACACTAACAGTAGCCCCTAAGCCTCCCTCTGATCGTGGTTCGACCTGGTTGTGCCACTTGGGTCCCGGGTAGACGTAGTCTGCCAAGGGAGTGGCCGTTCGATGTCGTCAGCTCTTAAAGCTTGACTCCGAATTTCGTATCATGTGGGGAGGCTTAAGTATACTAAGAGAAAAAAAACAAGGGGGTGAGAGGAGAGACATTGATTGTCACTAGACCTGAAGGACCCTTGGCTCCATCAGCGCGCCCCTTCGAGTTTCGAGCATTTTGAATGTCGCGTCGGTGTGGGTGCCACTCTGGGTTTTTAAAGACGAGTGTTTGATGGCCTTCCGATCTACCCCCTTGCCTCACCTCCTCCCTTCAGGTCTTCTAGTGCATAGAGCCCATCCATTTCTATCCTGTCTTGCGCTCCACTCATAGTGTAGGCAAACCCTCGGGCCATGGCATACTCCCTTCCTTCATCGCCGAAGGGGCGATGATCTTGGATGGCTTGGTGAAGGTGGAGCTGCCTGCGCCTCCGAATCCGCCTGCCGAGGCATTTCTGGAGGCGACTTTCATTGCGGATGCGCCTGCGAGGTTGGGGCTAGCGCTTGCGAGACTAGAGACAGCGACCATCATGCTTCCGCTCTTCCAAAGAAAGCCGCCTTCTATTGGTCCTTCTTGTTCTCCTGCCCGGGTGGATCCCTCAGTCGAGGTCATCGATATTTTTGGTGACGAGGAGTGGATCTATTGAGACCTTCTAGAGAAGGAGATCGATGAAGAGGAAGAGTTGGAGATGAAGAGGAAGAGATGCCTTCAGGGCATGCTAGGGTCTGTCATCAGCTCCAACAGGGCCTTTGCCTCGGCCTCTGTCGGAGGATGAACTCCTCAAGCGGGGATCCTGAGGGACCCCCTTTGAGATTTGGCCAGGAATGATTCTGAATCTACCTCGTACGTGGATTTGATGCGAGTATGTGAGATGTAGGCGGGACGAATGATCATCTGCTAGTGGGAGTAAATGCTCGAGGGATTTTAGACAAGTTCGGGCCGCACAGAGCGTAATACCCTACTCCTGTGTGTATGCTATTAATGCTCTTGGAATGCCTCCCTCTGGATCTCTTCTGTTACAAGGTTTTTTTTTTGTCTAAGTCTAGAGCTTCGGTCTTGCTTCGAGCTTGGTGAACCTCTGCTCAGCTTCCTGGACTTGTGTGTCGTATGCTTCGGCTTGTTCAGGCGTGTTAAGACTTTTTCTTCTCCGGAGTGCGCCCCCCTTTTATCCTGTCGGGGGAGGCTTGGCGTTCCCAGAAAGGAGGGCACGAGTTCCCATGAGTCATAAATGGAAAGCAACCATCATGGGGCTGTCGTTTGACGTTACAGGGGGTTGAAAATGCGCCAACGACCGGTTTTGTCGCCCATTACGCCAACTTCAACAGGTGCAGTGGGAGGGCCCACCGGGTAGCCGTCGAACGACCCCCACATGCCCGCTTGGTCGGAGCAGGTCTGACACAGCAGGGGGTAGGCGATACGCCTCGAGCCCAGTGATGATATCCCAAGCCGTTTCCTTTATGGGCCCCGTAGGGTGACGTGCGATGGGACGCGTCACATTAAATGCCCCCACGCCTTCCTGCCAGGCGGTGGCAGGGACTGACGTACTCAGTACGACAGGCGTGGGGGGAGTGGTTGGAAGTGACAAGATATGCTCCCTCTTAAATGCAACATCGGGCCTCTCACCAATTGACATCTCACCGCTGAGCCCTTGTGGAGTCTACCGACAAGGGGCTTCTCAGGTCCTCGGAGAACTCTAGGTGCTCGGGGACTACTGTTCATAGCCCCGAGCGCCCTCTCCCGGATGTGTCTCTTCTCGGTCCTCGGGGAACTCCGGGTACTTGGGGACCACTGTTCATGGCCCCGAGCACCCCTCCCGGAACTGGGTCTTCTCGGGTCCTCGGGGAACTGCGAGTACTCGGGGACCACTGTTCATGGCCCCGAGCACCCCTCCCGGAACTGGGTCTTCTCGGGCCTCGGGGAGATGGTCCCCGAGGGAAGGAGCCACGTGGCATCTGCTATCCTGGCCTCGGGACTCAGGGACCCCTAGTTCCCATGTCACCGATAGCCTCCCTCCCTGGCCCTTATGCAAGTCATCGCCTGATCCCTGGAGCTGTGAGCTGCCGCCCCAGGGAGGAGTATACGAGGTTTCTTAACTCGTTCAGAGGTAGGTAGAGATGAGAGTCTGGCGGACTCTTTCTATTAACTTCACGTTAGTTACTTGAGCCAGTGAGGATAGGGCAGGCATGTGCTAGGATAGTTGGTCCAATTGGATGTAACTAGTCAGTTTGTAATCCTTCCCTTTTATGAATGGAAAATGTTGAGGTTTCATGACGCCCGTCTTTGTCCCCTCCCACTTGCTAGTCAAGTTCTTAGGGCGTAGAACAAAGCATAGCTCGACAAACCCGTCGGTGGCGACCAGCGCTCGGCCCGAGTGAGGGTGTGTGGCCTTGTTTGTTTGGCGGATCCCGTAATGGCCGTTAAGTGTGGTCGCATGTTGTAGTCGGAGAATTAACCTGTCGGGAGCCCGTTGCTGTTCGGGGAGTCCTGCAAAATAGGGAGCCTGGTTTTTTGAATTTTAGAACTTACAGGTCGTATTCCAAGCTCGTTCGGAAGGCCCTGCAAAAATAGAGAATTAGGCCCATTTTCGAGCAACCCTACACATAGAACTTGTGCAATAGGGCGATGTTTCAGGAGTTGTGTAATTTTCGACCATCCTCCATGGCCAACCTGACCGCACCTGGCCAGGTGACACCGACCACCTTAAAGGGCCCTTCCCACTTGGGGGAGAGCTTGTTCTGACCTACCTTCTGAATTTTCCTAAGGACGAGGTCACCTACAACTAGTGTTTGTTCTCGTACCTTCCGGTCGTGGTAGCATCTGAGGCTCTATTGATATCAGACGGCTCGAATTAGAGCACGATCACAGAACTCTTCGATCAGGTTTATGTCATCCTCTCGTCGCGCCACCTGGTCGTCGTCTGTGTAATTGCTACTCGAGGTGAGTGGAGGGCAATTTCTGAGGTGAGCAAAGCCTCCGCGCCAAAGACCAAGAAGAAAGGGGTCTCAGCCGTAGCCCAGCTGGGGGTTGTCCGCAGTGACCATAGTACTGTGGGGAGTTCGTCAGCCCAACACCTTGAATAGCTTTTAAAACGGTCAAAGACCTGTGTTTTGATCCCTTGTAGTACCATCTCGTTCGCCCTTTCGACCTGTCCGTTGCTTTGGGGGTGTGCCACAGACGCATAGCAAACCTTGGTCCCGATTTCATCGTAGTAGTCTTGGAAAGCACTACTGGTGAATTGATTTCTGTTGTTCGTGATTATGCGGTTTGGATTGCCAAACTGCACTACCAGTCCTCGTATAAACTTAATTGCTCCTTTGGTGTTGATCTTCCTGACGGGTTCGGCCTCGATCCACTTAGTGAATTTGTCAATGGCCACGATAGGAATTCAAAACTGCTTAGGGCTTTGGGGAATGGTCCTATGATATCGAGCCCCCAGACAGCGAAAGCCAAGAGAGTGGTATGGCTTGCAGTGCCTGGGCTAGTAGGTTGGTATTTTGACCATGGTACTGACATGACTCGCACCGTTTCACCAGCTCACAGGTATCCTGGAGGGCAGTGTTCCAATAAAATCATTGCCAGAACGCTTTTCCAACCAGGGTGCGGTTCAAAGCGTGGCTACCACATATGCCTCTGTGGATATCAGAGAGTACTACGCTCCCCTCCTCCTAAGTGATACATTTAAGTAAAAGGCCGTTGCTCCCTTGGCGATAGAGGCGTCCCTCTACCAGGGAGTATATGCAGGCTTGCCACAAGACCTTTTCTGCTGATGTGACCTTTTCTGCTGACGCATCATCGTCAGAAGCTGCTCGATTATGAAAGTAGTTCGAGATCTGACCCATCCAAATCGTACCTGAATCGGGTAAGGCGACCACATGATGGCCACCCGAGGCCGATGGCACCAAGGGAGGTGTTGCCTCTAAAGTTGTTGCCTCGAGTGCTCCGTTTTCGAGCAGAGCATCCCCTTCACCTTGGCTTGAGATCGCGGTGGATGGTCGTGAGAGTCATCCTTCAAAGACTCTGACCGGAACAGGTTGACGAGAAGAAGCTAGATGGGCCAGCTCATCGACTAGGAAGTTGTCCTTGCGAGGGACATGCTTGACCTCAAAGCCGATGAAGCATCGCTCTAGTCTTCTCACTTCGACGAGGTATGCTGCCATCGTCAGGTCAGAGCACTGAAACTCCTTTTGCACCTGGTTCACGACTAGAAGCGAGTCCCTTATCGCCAACAGTCATTTAATCCCAAGTGTGGAGGCTGCTCGCATTCTGGGCAAGAGACCCTCATATTCAGTAGTGTTATTAGTTGCTGGAAAATATAATTGAACTATGTACCTAAAGATGTCACCAGTGGGTGAGGTTAGAACCACTCTGCCCTGGCTCCCTTCAGTGTGAACAACCTATAAAAGTGTATGGTCCAGTGCTCGTCTGCCTCTAGTCATGGTACCTACTCGGACGCGACGGATGACCACTCGACTACAAAATAGGCCAGCAGTTTCTGAGCCTGTCGGTATCGAGCCTTCGCGTCGTGCAGGACCTCGCTGACATAATATACTGGTCGTTGGAGGCCGTCTTGCTCGACGACTAGGACCGCGTTTGTGACTGTGGTGTTGAGGAAATATAGAGCAAAAGCTCCTCGTTGGGCCGAGGCGTGGTTAGTATGGGAGGGGAGGAGAGGTACCTTTTGAGTTCTTAGAATGCTGTTTTTGCCTCTGACGTCCACTGGAAGAGGTCATTTTTCTTCAAGAGTTTGAAGAGTGGCAGTGGCCTTTTTCCTAGCCTTGAAATGAACCTACTCAGAGCAGCAATGCATCATGTTAGTTTTTGAACCTCTTTTAACCTGGTTGGGGATCACATCTGGTCGATTGCCCTGATGTTGTTAGAGTTTGCTTATATCCCTTGCTGGGATATGAGGAATCCGAGCAACTTCCTTGACAGAACTTCGAACATTCACTTCTTCGAGTTCAGCTTTATGCGGTACTTTCGGAGATTGTCAAATATTTCTTGGAGATCTGCGATTAGGTATGTCTTGGTTTTGCTTTTGATGACCATATCATCTATGTATGTCTCGACGTTTCTTCTGAGCTGGAGTCGGAGAACGAGTTGAATACACCGCTGGTAAGTGGCACCAGCACTTTTTAAGCCGAAAGGCATTTTTACATAGTAGAAGACCCCAAAGGGCGTAACAAAAGCTATTTTTTCTTCATCTTCCCTATACATACTAATTTGATGGTACCTTGATCATGCATCTAAGAAACATAATAGATCACTGCCGGTAGTTGAGTTAACCAGCTGATCGATTCGGGAAAGTGGGAAAAGATCCTTCGGGCATGCCTTGTTGAGGTCGATGAAGTCGATGCACATTCTCCACCCACCATTGTGCTACCGGACTATGACTGGGTTAGCTAGCCTTTCTGGGTACTGCACCTTCCATATGAAATCTGCTTCGAGGAGCTTATCGATCTCTTGACGAAGTGCTTCCTTTCGGTCGATTGCGAACCGAAGCGCTTTCTGCATTACTGGTCGTGCGTCTAGTCGCATAGATAGCTTGTGTTGGATCACACCCCTGGGGACTCCGGGCATATCAGATGGACTCCATTAAAAGATGTTTGCGTTCGCCTGGAGGAAGGTGATGAGCATGAGTTCCTATTTGGGGTCCAGGGTGGCCTTTATCTAGACCGACCGGTCAGGTTGGTGTCATCCAGACTCACTGCTTTGAGCCGATCGTCGGGGCTGGCGACGATATGGACTTTTTCTGGCTGCCCGCTGGGTTCTGTGGTCAAGGGATACGACCCGAGAGTCAGTTTGACCATATCGAGGCTCCTCTTGTCGCAGTGCGGGATTGTCTTGGCACTGTCAACAATGGTGATGGCCCTTGTTAGCCCAAGGTTTTTGATCGCTTGGTACGCGTAGTGGGTAATGGCCATAATCTGGGCCATCGTTAGTCAACCTAGGATCACGTTATACGCAATCCTGAAGTCTACCACATCGAAAAGGACTCTTTCGGTCTTGAAGTTGTTCGATAAGTCGAAGGTGACGGGCAACTCGATTTGCCCAGTGGCTTGGCTGAGGAGCCTGGAGTGATCTTGAACAAAGGTGGGGACGGCCTCAACGAGCTTCTTGA
Organism: Phragmites australis; assembly: GCF_958298935.1. Classification (NCBI taxonomy): domain Eukaryota; kingdom Viridiplantae; phylum Streptophyta; class Magnoliopsida; order Poales; family Poaceae; genus Phragmites; species Phragmites australis. Next base: position 19,624,261 of record NC_084938.1, read on the forward strand.
AATCTGTAGGGCATCCAGTGCATCGGTGAAGAGGAGGTTGATCAAGCTTCCACCGTCGATGAGCATGCGGCCCAGGCAGATGTTCTGCACCGTGGGTTCAACCACGATGGGGTAGCGACCAGGGCATCGGACGCACGCGAGGTGGTTGGCCTGGTTGAAAGTGAGCGGGACCTCTGACCACTTCAGGCGCGGGCTTGGGTCTAATGTGGTTGCCCACACCTTCCAAAGCACTGACTTGTATTCCCTATTAGATGAATATGTCGCGGTACCTCTGAAGGTGTGATGGACCATATGATCGGCCTGCTGGTACCCCAGTGCCAACTGGTCAGGGGCGGCCTCGTCCTTATCGTCATCGCCGTGCTTGTACTTGCGCTCTCCGAGCTCCTGGTCGATGATGCCTCACACGACCTTGCATTTGGTCAAGTCGTGGGCGTCCGTACGGTGGATCAGGCAGTAGCCCCGACCCTTTTCCCGTCTTTCTTTCCGAAGCACTGGCGTGTTAGGCCGGCTTGCTCGACTGCCAAGACTTCAAGAGGTCCAGCCTTGCGCTTGCTCTTCTTGTCCTTCCGGTTGACCCCTTTGGCAGGGGCGGGCTGTTCGGACGCATGTCGTGGCCTAGTGTTGATCTATCGCTCCCTGCCTCGGCAGCTTGTGCGCACTTATCCACAAGCTCGAAGATCTTGGTTGTGCTTCGGATTACCCAGGTGGCCAGCTTCTCTATCATTTTCTGGTCTTTGAGCCCCTGTTTAAACGCTATGATCACGGATTCTCCCGTGATCCTTGGAATGGTATTCCGACGTTCAGTGAAACGCTGGATGAAGTCTAGCAATAACTCTCCTTGTTGCTGTCGAATTTGATATAGGTCGTCCTCGCCCCATGGTCGGGTGTAGGTCCCCTAGAAGTTAATAACGAACCGGTCGTATAGATCCTCCCAGAAGTGAATCGAACCGCGGGGAGGTTTATCAGCCAAGACCGGGCGGAACCGGTCAAGGTGGTAGGGAAATAGTTGGTCATGACCTTCCTATGGCCTCCCACAGCTTTGCACCATTGTGGTGTAGATCTGCTAGAATTCTTCCGGGTTGGTCGAGCTGTCATATTTCTCAGTTAGGACTGGCCGAAACTTGTCCGGCCAGTGCACTTCACGTAACCTGACGGACAGGGCATTACAGCCTGTCTCGTAACGGGGAGCCACTCGTTGTTGGGCGTTGGCGCGCGCCTAGGGAGAGAGACAACGATCTCAGGGTCCCCGCGAAGGGGTGGAGTTGTCCGATGCCTCCCTGCAGGGGAAAGGCGTGTGGCAGGGCTGCTTGCCCTTTTCCTGCTCGTGCTGAGCCCTGTCCTTCTGCTCTCTAGTGGCCACCTGGCCTTGGATCACGCCCTGGAGATCACGTTAGCGTAGAGAGTTATGCAGGTCGGAGGGTTGGCTGTCCTAATGTGGAGGTGATCCGCGAGTACTCCCCGTGGTTGGGGGAGCATGGGACCTATTCTGTCGTGGGCCCTGTTGTGACCCCTGCGATCGAGATCCTCACCGTCCCTTGCGATAGGCATGGTGCATGTTGATGTGGTCTGGCGTCGGGCGGTCTCGACCAAGAGGGCAAGATCACACAGCCATGGTGCCACAGGCGAGCCATCCGGTACAGGTACCGGTGGGTGGCTTTGGAGGATCCGCAAGGTCTGCAAGTTCTGCGCCGACGTCATGGTCTCGTAATTGAGAGGCCCTGGTGATAAGTCACGAGGTGGGGAGCCCCCCGACGTTTAGGCAGTACGAGACCATACACAGAGCACAGTCCATGATGGTGTCATCACCTAGGCCATCGTACCGCCTAAACGCTGGGGACTCCCCACCTCGCGACTTATCGCCAGGGCAAGGTTGCGTCAAATCTGGCCCCGCGACCAGTGGGGCTAGTCGCGGGTGTAAGCGATGATATAGGGAGATTGGTCAGGCGGACATTAGACTGCTCGCTGTGGTCGTACGATCGACCAGACTTCGGGGAGTGTGCTGCTCTAGTTGTTAGGTCCCCTGCGGAGCCCGTTGGCCAGGGTACCCCTTTACTTAATACACTGACAGACTCACTTGTCAATATCATAAAATCATCTTTATATGAGTAACTAATCGTAATCTCAACATTTACATCTGCTCATACAATACCAAATTAAACAGAACCTTAGATCAACCTATCTAGACAAATACATATAATTAAACATATTTTTTAAGAAATATAACTCTACACAATTTGCTTACTCTCCATCTGCATATACGGTCATATAGATAAGTCCGAAACAACCAATCACATCCATGGGTCCTGATCAGTGTAATTCATGCTTCCATATCTATATATTTGACTTTTGAAGTCAATGTTTATGCTACATGGGAGTTTTTACACCTTCATATCTATATATGTAGGATGTAGTTTTTGCATGACTTTCTAAATCGAATGGCAACTTGAATTAAATCTTGTCATGGCTAAACTCTCTTGATTGCTTTAATCTTTGATAAAAATGTTATATGTAAAAGACTCAAAAAAATGAAAAGGTGTTGAATAATAGTTAATAGGAAAAAGATCAAGGAAGTATGTACTACCACACTTCTTCTGTATGAGACTGCTTATTATTACACTTTGATATGAACTTGGAAGAAGTTGTGTATGACCGTAACCATTGTCTTAAGCTTCTTATTATCTTTGACATAGTCTTGGCATGGTTGGATATAATAAGGCCGATGGTGCATATAATTCCTTGCAAAATAATATGAGATGTTCTTGACAACACAATTGGTATCTTGTTACATGTGATTTTAATCAAAACAATGACATACTTTTAGTATCCGTATTTTTGATAGCATACAAATGAGGATTCAAGTGGTTGAGATTACGAGCTCATGCCTTACAAATAAATCATTAATTATACTTCATAAGTTGCGCTCACACTATATTTTTTACATATATAGATTGATGCAGATATTCTTGATAGTGTGGCTTGATCGAGTATATATTATATATGTGGTTGTTTTATGTTGCTCATTATGATAAAAAAACAACAAAAAGATTTAATTCTCTCTTTTGAATTTTTGATGAAATCATTGCTAAAGTGGGAGAGAGAGAGTTTCTCATGCCGAGAAAGATTTTTGGTTTTTCTCAAAGGGGGAGATATTTTCTGTGTTTGAAATATTTTTTGTTTTACTTTGCGTTGGATTTTAAAATCAAACCATGTATGTTAAGAGGTTACCAATATTCACATGATGATTGCCAATGTTTTAAGGTTGCCAATATTCACATTGTGAGATCATGTGATGAAAAAATGGTTTGAATAATGAAATTGGTAGAACAAAGTGATTTAGCATAATGACATTAGGATAATTTTCATGAGTTGCTAAGATATTACTTGGATATGCTTGGATAGCATAGATGGATTGATGCGCTATCAGAAGTTGGGTATGCTCATGTTAGTGTGATGGTTTTGCTAGGAGTTTGCGTAGTGTTACGTGAACTGATCTTGAGTAAGGTTGGGAAATACTTTTGCTCGTACTCGTTTGTTGTTTCATTCATATGCAGGAGTTGCTTGAAGGTGAACGTGATCGATGATGAATTGACAAACTAAGTTCAGGGAGGAACTGAGATTCAACGACTAGGTTCAGCAGGAACCGAGGTCGTAGTGATCAAGGATGTCATGCGGGACGTTTGGGCTAGAGAACAGTGTATGTGAAGACAAGATTGCATGTGTGCGACTAGGTGCGTTGCGGAGAAGGGCATACGTACGCGAGTTTGTGGGCAACCAGATTGTGTGTTCGGATGATGGAGTTGTTTGAGTACATGGCAAGGTCAAGTTGTGGTTTGATTGGTCGAAGAGTCCAGTCCCATAAGGAATCGAATGCTAGTTTGAGTTGGACTCGAGCATGGATTGAATTTGGTTATGGGTGGACGTGTTTTTGTATGGTTCGTGTCCAGGTAGGATACGACCAAGTTGTTTCCAAACAAGGTCGGTTTGGGAGGCTATATATTGAGAGGGTCTCGATCAGGGCGAAGTGTGCCAGTGCCAAGAACGAGATCAGATCTAGACTTTTGATCTAGAGAGTAGATATGTCTAGGGTTTTGAGATTTCGTGGAAATCCTTATTGGATACTTTGAAGAGGCATCTTGTAAACTCATCTATGTAATGGAAATCGAGTTTCATAAGTTGATGAATTGCTGATTTAAAATTTTCTCTCTATTCTATATTTTGCGTACTTTATTTTGGTTTTTGATTAATTTCGTGTTTTTATCGAGTTTCATCTTGGTTCAATTCATTCAAAACCTTACTAGAATATTTAGTGTTTGATATGTAAGAATTTAGAGTGGATTTGGTTTAATCTCGAGTAGTTTTTCGATCAACTCGACTAGGTTTCGATCTACTCGATTCTAATTAACATAGTTTTCTTTGACTAGGCATAATTCTTGATCCACATATCCGATTGACTCGATTCTTATTGGGTTAGCTTCATATATGTACAAATTTGAGGGCAATCAGAGTAGCAGATCTTTCTCTACATTATTTTTACTAAATCATGTACAATCTGTTTCGAGTGGAATACCGAGTTTAAATCGTTTTTCGATTTGGGTGAGTTAGTTTTTGAATTTGGTTTCCGCAATCATTCATCCCCTTCCGATTGTCTTATTAGAGTGTAATCGATCCTACAACTTGTGATATGAGCTTGGCAACCTTCAGATCAATCTCTTCATCACTTGAGTTGTTTTGCTAATAATTTTCATAGCTCTCTTCATCTTCATCTTCATCTCCATCATCTTCTCTTGAGATTGACTTTTGCTCTTGCCTCCTTATCTTCACCTTCATGTGCGGGCAATAACCTTGCTTGCTTGTGAGGGCCAAGTTCTTGGCGTCGGATAAGGAAGAAGCTTTCACCCTTATTTTCATGGTCATCTCATGAGCGGTGATCTTGCCGAGCACTTGACTTGGATTCATCTTCTTGATGTCGTTATTGTTGTAGATGATGGAGACTATCAACTTGTACTTTGGAAGAAGAGATTGAAATATTCTTCTCACCACTTGATCGTCTTCAATTGGTGTCAAACCTAGCCCATTAATCTCATATTCTCATTAACAAGAATATTCAAATATGAGTATATGTCATTAGCACTTTCATGGGCAAATTGTTTAATGCTATTAAGTTTAGAGACTAGCACATGATATTTCTTATTGCGCATATTATTTATGCCTTCATGTATTTTAATGAGACTAGTCCAAATACATGTGCATTGGTGAGAGAATAAACATGATTAAAAGCATCAATGCATAGAGATGATAAAAGAATATTCTTCGCCATAACATCGGATTGCCTATTCTTGTTTGTGAGATGTAGTCTCATCCCTTACTCGGTAACTCTACAAACATCTAAATCCTTAGCTTGAAGAAAACAAGTCATCAGAATTTTCTAATAGGGGAATTTTGTACCGTCAAAGTGTGGAGCATTATAGGTATCTATTACAACCCTGGACATCACAACTCACTAGGTGGTGAAACCTAACTGATCAAAGAGAGACTACGACTCAAATGCCACTTGAATTGACTAAACCTTATGGAAAAAAATGTATAATGATCTAATACAAATTGTAGAGCCGATGTGAGCCTCAGCTCTAATACCAATTGTAGGGATCAGTGACGTTCTAAGAGGAAGGTGAATTAGAACACTTAAAAACATAACCAACTTCAAAAACTATACAACATGAATCTATATTAATTTTTATAAATGTGTTTTAGATCTATTTAGTGTGTCTACTTTACCATTCAAAAGATATTATAATCTATTTATGAAGGTAAATTGCAAGTAAGTAAATGCAGAAATGTAAATAGGATAGAGAGAGCAAACTCGGCATAAGAGATTTTTATTTCGCAGTATCGATGGCATAAACGCTACCTCTAATCCATATTGGAACTCCACTAAGGAAATACTCTCGGTCACCAAGACTCTTCTGACCACCGCTCTTGAGCCACCAAGCCACCAAAGAAAGGCCTCAAGCATGATGAGCCACCAAGCTAAGGTTTCTCAATTAGCCTATCTTCCGATCACTTACCGTCATCTTCACTTCGGAGTTTTAGCCACCACAACAAGGGTCTATGTGTTCCTGTACAATCTTCTTGCCGCCGCTCAACATCAAATCGGAGAGTCAACAAGCTTAAGCCACCACATCCCAATGTGCCAATGAGTCACCATAATTTTAAGGTACCAGCGTACCACTTGATACAAGATAGGATCACTTCTTAATCCACTTTCTAGATAGTAACACTTTTCTCTAGGTCTAATAGCACTAATCACTTCTTAATCTATGTGCTAATTACCTTATATGATCAATTTAAGTACTTTGATGGCTTGTATGTCTTCTCTAGTGTATATGAGCTTCCCTGGATAGCCACACCTTCAAATAAACGAGTGAAGGGGTATTTATAGTCTCAACCCATGGATTAGTTATTGCCCCAACAGCTTAACTTTACTGTTTACACTGGATGATCCGGTGTAAATAACATTGTACTCACTGGACCATCTGACGTGTACATCATCAAAAAACTATCTGTTAGAACCCCACTCAAATTCTTTGTGAACACCGGATATTTTGGTATACTCTTTAACTCTATCGCCGACCTTCCGTCATGTACACTTGAGCCAGACCGAGTAACTTCTTCTTTGCACAAAATACTCTGACATGTTCATTATCAGGACGTCGTAACATCCGGTGTGTTGATCTTTATTCTTCAACATCTGTAATATTCTGTACAAGAAATACTCCGGTACATCATCCGATGGGTGCAACTCAGAACGCTATACCATCCGATGTGTATCATTTTTGTCTCTTTCTTCTGTTAGAATACTCCGGTGTTGTCAACTTCATACGCCGAACCTTCCGGTGTATACAGTTAGCATAAACTGAATCACTCCAGCGTATGCAAACTCGCCGAACCATTCGACGTAGTTATTTTTACTAGGACTTTTTAAATATCAATCTTTGTCTCAGGCTTTGATAGTTTCTTCGTATGTTATATCAATAAAATATTCTTTGTATATTATATCAATAAGATATTTTAATACATATATTTAATAAACATATTAGTTTTATTGAGAATATTATCATCAATCACCCCAATCATATAAGACAGTCATGTTCGCTACCGTCCAAACGAAAAAAAAGTCCATTCGCCGCCTTAAGCCTAGAAACGCCGCTTTGTGCCGTGCACGGGGGGCCACACGAGCGCCCACACCCCGCTCGCCGGGATCGATCGCGTCTCAGCATCGTCTCCTTCTCGAACCACCCCAACCCAATCCCAATCTCTCCTCATCAATCTCTCTCCTCGACTCGGCTCCACCCGCCGCGCCGCGATAAGAAAACTCACCAAACCCTAACCCTAGCGGCGCCACCACCCGCCGGAGAGAGGTAGTGAGGATGCCGTCGGGGTCGGCGACGCAGTTCCGGTACACGCAGACGCCGTCCAAGGTGCTGCACCTGCGGAACATGCCGTGGGAGTGCACCGAGGAGGAGCTAGTCGAGCTCTGCAAGCCCTTCGGCAGGGTCGTCAACACTATGTGCAACGTCGGCGCAAACCGCAACCAGGCCTTCGTCGAGTTCGTAAGCCCCTTGCCCTGCTCTCCACTCTCTCGTGCCGATTCCAATCTCTATCGCGATTCGCGCGGGTTTTTGCCCCGTGGCTTCGGGGGGGATGGTTGGGATTAAGAGGAATTAGCGGGCATGGATGCAATTTAGGGGTTATGCGATTGCTTCTAGTGATGCTACTGTTGCTTGGCGCTCATCCTGTCGGTTACTAGATTTTCTGTGGGAGCATGTGCTAGATCATGATTTAAGGGATAAGTAACACCTATATTGTCCGGTGATTTGTGCTGTGCTGCGAGGGAGTTGCGAATGGTGTACTGTTATTTGATTGAACTTTGCTGTTGCGGGGGATTATTTTATAGTACTTAGGGGGTGAATTGCTGGTTGCAATCCGTTATAACTTAGGTGCTTCAATAGCGTGCCACTTTCGAATGAGGTGCATCGACCTGATGCATGTGTTAGAATATGCTGTTCTCACTAGAGATTGTAATATGTTCACACACATTGTTTTCTTTTGGTGTGGTTTAGTATGATAGTATTGCATGGGTTTTTTCAGTGATTTGTGGCTGTGTCCAATCGAATGTGAGCTAGACTTTTGGTGAGTTTGTACTTCTTAGAAGTTGCGGCATCCCTTGTCATTCACTTTTTCTCTGTCTCATGGAACACGTGATATGCTGATATGTGGGGGAAAAACTGATTTTGTTTGCTAACTTAATCGATTGCGTACACATCGAGAAAATGATTGGAGTTATAACATTTTTTGCTGCGTGTGGGCAAGTTTTGCACAGTTACATCATTTGCACAGAATGCTGGAGTGAGGTGAAGTGAAAGCAGATGGAACTTAGAGGATTATGGCCTCTTCGCTCTTTTTTAATCTGTAATGGCTAATTGTACCACACCATTATTTTATGGGCTGGATTGTCGATTGCTAAGAAATTTGTGTTGTTCATCTTGTAGTATGATGACTGAATGGAATTAGGGATGAAATTCCTGTCTAGTTGCTATATGTCTTGCAGCATCTACTGTTATGGTAACTACTAGCAATGTATACTCTGTTTTGGGAGGGTCAAGTGTTAGATAGCTTGTTGTATGATTTGTTGAAATTCACAAGGGACCTCAGGAAATGCAGCTTATATGAAGGTATTTGATTCTATGCACAAAAGAGAACACTACGAAAATACATTTTTAGTTGCAGAAATTGGTTATATGTTTATTGGAAGGTCTGAAGTTAAGGGTGGACTGTAGGCTGGACTGTGAAAGTGCGAAGAGCTTATAGTTGTTTATAATTGGAATTTCTAGCCTAGTCGATGAGTTCCTTTCTGTTTACCCTTAAGCATGCTCATTTTCAGGCGGATCAAAACCAGGCAATTTCAATGGTTTCATATTATGCTTCATCTTCAGAGCCTGCTCAAGTTCGTGGTAAAACTGTATATATCCAGTATTCAAACAGGCAAGAAATTACCAATAATAAGGGCACTGGTGATTCTTCTGGCAATGTCCTGCTTGTCACTTTTGAAGGTGTTCAACCTAATGATGTTACCATTGAAGTCATTCATTTGGTAAGTGTTATACATGTGAGATGTATTTATTTGGATACTAGAGCAACTAACTGCATCACATGGCGTGAACAATCCATTTATTTACTATAGTTTCACAATGAACCTGTGTGGTAATGATATTACAGTCTACATACTCCCATATCTTCTTGGCAGTTAATAAGCTCACTGAATTTTGCCCTAAATGTACATCATTACTGTTGACTATATTATGTTAGTTTATAAACTTTAGGACATAATATCCTTGTTCCTGGAAAGAAATATAAGATTAGGAAGTCAGAAAAGGCAGGCATTGCTTCTTCCAAGAATAGTAGTACAATGTGCACCAGGCAAGTGCTTCACTGAGAACACCAGATTGAAAGGAAGACCAGAAAACTGCTCTTGTCTTTTGTTGAGTTCAGCTTCCTCCAGTATTTTACTCCTGCATATTACATATTCTGTGATGTATAGCACCTAGGTTAAGAATTTCATGCCTCCAGCACAATTCACTGATGTGCTCCATTTATTCTCTCCTCAACCTTGCGCTTGCTGTTCAGTCAATATGTTGACAGTAGGCGTGTATCCTCAACCTGTCTAACAATTGTTTGGGCCTAATTTATTTTAGGTATTTTCGGCATTTGGGTTTGTTCACAAGATCGCTACTTTCGAGAAAGCAGCTGGTTTCCAGGTAACATAGTTCTTCTGTCGAGTTGCATAAACATAACTCTTGCTGTACATTGAGTTTAACAGTCGGAATTTTTACAGGCGCTTATCCAGTATACTGATGCTCCAACTGCTCTTGAAGCGAAAAACTCATTGGATGGAAGAAGCATCCCAAAGTAGTGCATTTTGACAAATTTACTATTGTAGATTACCAGACCCTTAATACAAAGTTACTTATGCGACTTTTGTCTTTCAGATATTTACTTCCAGAACATATCATTGCCTGCCACATGCGCATAACCTTTTCTGCGCATAAGGATTTGAATATCAAATTTCAGTCACATCGCAGCAGGTACAAGAATGTGGCATAAGCTTTGAATTTGATCTAGATTCTCTTTTGCATATCTTGTACTCCCTCCATTTCAAAGTTTAAGAATATAGTTTTGGCAATCTTGTTCCAAAATATAAGGCATGCATGCAAGTCTAGTGCTCCTTTTTCTTCCTCTCTCTCTTTTGCTGTTCCTATTCTTATGGCATTATCAATAGTGGTCCTTAGCCCCCATGCCTGAATAAGTAGATGGCCACAAAAGCTTCACGTCTTGCCTTCTTCTGTTGATACTGCTTAAAAATTAGTATCACCATCTTTAGTGCTATGCTATCTATTAACCCTCTACCCCCTTGTAACACTATTTGTTGGTTGAGCAGGGATTACACCAATCCTTATCTTCCTGTGAACCAAACCGCAATTGAGGGGATTATGCAGGTATGCTTTATATATTGATACCTCATGCTGCTTTGCTTCTTTTTCACATTTTATATTATTGCTTACACAAAGGAAAATTTGCAGCCCACAGTAGGCCCTGATGGGAAGATAAAGGAGCCTGAGAGCAATGTCCTTTTAGCCTCAATTGAAAACATGCAGTATGCTGTGACAGTGGATGTTCTACACACTGTAAGGATAATCCAGTACCTTGTATTTAATTAAAATAAAGAAATGGTCTGTAAGGCAAAGTTGTATAATCACATTAATGGGATAATTTTAGGTGTTCTCTGCTTTTGGCACTGTTCAAAAAATTGCAATGTTTGAGAAGAATGGTGGAATGCAGGCTCTAATTCAATATCCAGGTATGTGCTAGCTCTTATGCACCAAACATGACCTTGATCTATTGCATCTGTTCTGACCTTGGTGCACCTTGGCTGTAATTTATTGCATTGGCACATAGTTTTAAATTGCTTACACACAGTTAAGCACACTCCATATGTCATACTCCGTTTCAAAACATAAGGCGTGGAGGTTTTTCAATCTTGAATCGAAATATACGATGTATGCGAATTTAATGAAAATTTTCTGTCTTTTTTTAACATATATGAGTAACCAGTCACACTGTTATCCTCTCCCTTATTGCATCATAAGTTTCTAAGTTTGGAAACTTCAGCAGAGAGGTGTCGGAGTTTGTGAAGGCTGTAAAATGGACATTTTTTCTGCAACTTTCCGCAGCTATAAAGTTGCCTTTAGTAATTTCGATGTGTATGCGACTTCAATGAAAATTTTTCTATCTTCTTCCCTCTTTTTTTTTTTAAACATATATGAGTAAGCAGTCACACTGTTATCCTCTCCCTTATTGCATCATAAGTTTCTAAGTTTGGAAACTTCAGCAGAGAGGTGTCGGAGTTCGTGAAGGCTTTAAAATGGACATCTGCAACTTTCCGCAGCTATAAAGTTGCCTTTAGTAATTTCTTGATCATTTTTTACCTTTTGTTGTAAGCATATTCTCTTTCTTATTAGAGGCTTGCTTTATAGCTTTCTTTCTGTTATCGTTGATCTTTCCTCCTGTTGTGTGCCCAGTCCTGCTTTAGGGCAAGTTTACCAGTTTAGCGTGTTGGGGATTAGAGTACCAATCACTGCCTCTATTATCAACGTGTCTTATCGGCACTTCTGCTGTTGAAAATATAATCTTTCTGTCTGATATGTAGTCAGTTTCTCTAATTTATCGTGACACTGACACATCTTCGAAACGCGTGACAACCCTAATGGCATTCATCTTATCAGGTCTATGATGCTCAATACTATTTCCTCCAGTAGTCATTGGTGCAGTTGTAATTAAATTTCTTTGACGAAACAAAAAGAAGATTTAAATACCCTTTCGTTCACAACTTTGACATTATGACTCCTGGATATGGCACACTGTTTCTTTCTTTATTTGCGAGTGGAACTGCTAATTCTGTTTAGCCTCTTGCCATGTTGTTATAGCATTAGCATTTAATAGAGAGTACATATATTCATATGACTGACAAAAAGCTATATTTGTAGATATTTCAACTGCAGCAGTTGCTAAGCAAGCTTTGGAGGGACACTGCATATATGATGGTGGTTACTGTAAGCTTCATCTGTCATACTCTCGTCATACTGATCTCAATGTAAAGGTATAAATAGTAGTTTCAGGCTGTGTAAATTAGCAAATAATGAAGTACCTATCATTGTCGACTAATGAATAATTAATTTGGCTCAATTAGTAAAAAAGAATACCTATTGATGTTCATTCAATTTGGCAAAGTACGCTTTCTCAACATCTTTTTCCTTTTTCTTCCTATTGCCTGCTTTGGCCTTGTTCTAATCGAGACCTATTTGATTGCATTCAGGCTCATGATGAGAGAAGCAAAGACTACACCATCTCAGACCCTCATGCGCAACTGCAAGCTGCTGCTCAAGCGCCAGCTCTAAGCACTCCTGGAGTGGCATGGCAGAACACTGCACCGGCTGCTTCGTTTTATGCAAGCACAGCAGGACCAACTCCTGTTGGACAAGTGCCGGCTTGGAATCCTAACATGCAGGCAGGGGCTTTTGCATCTTCATCAACCACATACCCAAGCCAACCATTGATGGCAAACTCCATTCGTCACTATCCTGCTGTTGGATCCAGTTCCGGTGGCCCACCAGTATCATTTCAGGCCTCACAGCAGATGCCACAATATGGCATCCCCCCTGGTGCTCCGCCTCATGCACCACCAGCTGGCCAACCAATGTACTTCCCGAAATAAGATGGTTTCGTTTGGTATAACGGAGAGCAATCGTGCCTGTTACCTGCAACCGTTGTGGTCTCATATGCCCTGTTGAAATTTTGGAAGTGCATTGTAACTCTTCGATGTAGCTCTTGTAACTTGCGAGCACCCTTCGCAAGCATACCTCTGCGTCAGTTATCTGTAAACTGCCCACCAAAAATAGAAATGTTAATCTATTAGCCCGCATGGTGTATTCTTGGTGTTGAGCTAAAAAACCCGAGTTCTTTTGAATGGTGCATGTGGTGTCTACTGTGTTTCTTTTATGAGTACTCATTTCAAGCTGTGGGATATGTAGCTCTCAGTCCATTCTCTTTGCAAGTGTTTGCTATGTTAGCCCGCCCAATATTATACCGACCGATCCTAGACCTCAGAACAATATGGTAAGTGGTTCCTGGTTGTTTTCGTCTCTTCATCTGGGAACTAATAAACACTACATAATCATTTGGGATGGATAAATTTCTCAAATTACAAAATACTTGTGGAACTGAACTGCGCTTAAAAACATGAATTTTGACTGGCGAGCAGTTGGTAACAAGAAATTTAAATGGGACTTGGAAGCTTTAAAATTTTGTACCGGGTGTAAACCGGTACCTGCCTGCTTCCAAGCCAACGATTGATCAAAACTTTTTTTTAATACTATAGCTGTTTTCTTAGTCAGTCAAAAATCAGTAAAAATCGAAGTCAGAATCCGGTCATTTGGATAACTTTTGACTTTTTTAGTGAAAAGCTAAAAAATAGTCTATCCAAACAGGGTAGTCACGAGTTGCAACATAAAATCGAGGCACCAGGCGATCTGTGGCAGCCAGTCCACGCAGCAGCCCCGTCCGACGTGGCAGCCGGCGCTAGCCACGGCTCACACCGCCGTCCAATGGCAGCGCTCCCTTTGATTCCCCCCGTATCCCAGCATCTGGATAACGCAGGATAAGAGACGCCGCTTCCGATTGGCCACACCGTCCCGTACGGCATTCTAGCTGTCCGATCCAACCGTGCGGCCGATCTCCACCGTCTGTCCCTGCCGGAGCTTCCTGGCCACACCCGCCGCTCCCCGGCAGTTTAATACAAACCAGTCTGCTCCTGCCGGCTAAAACGAACGTGCTCTCCCTCCGCCACTCCATCTCCTCACTCCCCGGGAACCGAAGCATGGCTTCCGTCACCGCCCGCGCCCCGGTCGCGGCCCTGCGCCCGTCGGCATCGCTCAAGTCCACCTTCCTCGGGCCCTCTACCCGCCTCGGCCGCACCTCGTCGTCGACAAGGCGCAGCAGCCTCAGGGCGGAGGCCAAGGGCGAGTGGCTCCCCGGCCTCCCCTCCCCTGCCTACCTCGACGGCAGGTTAGTGTTCGGTTCGGCCGGCATGCAGCCGAACTTTTTAAACTCCGTCCAACAACGAACAGTTGACGCTGACATGCATATATGCGCGTGCAGCCTTCCAGGCGACAATGGTTTCGACCCATTGGGGCTGGCGGAGGACCCGGAGAACCTGCGGTGGTTCGTGCAGGCTGAGCTGGTGAACGGGCGGTGGGCGATGCTGGGCGTGGCGGGGATGCTGATCCCGGAGGTGCTGACGAAGATCGGCCTGATCAACGCGCCGCAGTGGTACGACGCCGGCAAGTCGGAGTACTTCGCGTCGTCATCGACCCTGTTCGTGATCGAGTTCATCCTGTTCCACTACGTGGAGATCCGGCGGTGGCAGGACATCAAGAACCCCGGCTGCGTCAACCAGGACCCCATCTTCAAGAGCTACAGCCTGCCGCCGCACGAGTGCGGCTACCCCGGCAGCGTCTTCAACCCGCTCAACTTCGCGCCCACGCTCGAGGCCAAGGAGAAGGAGCTCGCCAACGGTGAGTACCTGCACAGATTGATCACACGGCCGCCGGCCGGCCGACCACTTCCTTCTCTGAAATAACGTTACTGATCATGTATGCATCCGGTCGCCCATGCATTGCAGGGAGGCTGGCGATGCTGGCGTTCCTGGGGTTCCTGATCCAGCACAACGTCACCGGCAAGGGGCCCTTCGACAACCTGCTGCAGCACCTGTCCGACCCCTGGCACAACACCATCATCCAAACGCTCTCCAGTTGAGTTCATCGAGTGTGGTCAATTGGTGACCCGATGGAGGGAGAAGACATACATTGAGACGATCGATGTGAATTCCTTTCTGGATCTGTATTCGTGCCGTGTTGTTAATCTGGATTCTGGAGAGGAGATTCAGACCGTGTTGTAACGCATGGTGAAGAGAGTGGGGACTGAGGAGTGAGTGGTATGTACATTAATCACAGGGGAGGTTAAGGATAGAGATTGCTTGAGTGTCTATCTCGATGGGGTTCGTTCTGTGCTTACTTGCTTGTCAGTGCTCCAGTGTGAGTTGAAACACAGAATAGCATTATAAGCACGGGTCCTAAAATCTATCATGAGAGTAAACACATCGAAAGATAAAATTAAACCCTAGAGTATTTTACACAACAGGACAAGACAGCTTAATTTGAAGCTAGTAATGTGGTTTATTCCCGTCAAAAAAGGTACTGTGGTTTAAACAAAATAGTTTTTAGATATATGTAATCAATACTATATATTAAAGCTCCAAGAGGAGTGATTCTATGGTCTAAGGTACTGTAGCTACTGTTTATGTGGTAGCTACATGTATATATATGGATATGGAGATGGAGATGTATATGTATACGTATACGTATATGTATATGTGTACATATACATGTATATATATACGTATCAGTATATTTACATGGATAATATATTTTTCTGGGAAATTTCAGAAAAATAGAAAAGTATAATAGTTATATCGATAAATCGGTTGAAATAATCTAAAATGCACAGAAAAATATCTAAATCTCAAAAAAATATGAAACAAATTTTGTTAGGTTCGTATTACTGTCGTCTACATATTAGAATTATGTGCATGCATAAAAATAATATTGTTTTTCCCATAATTAAATGAATGTGTTAAATACTAATAAATTCATAAATAAAAATTAAGATGTCCAAAATTGGTGAACATAATTTTTTTAGTCTTCTTTTGTCATATTCTGTGAAAAAAACAGGTGTGACGCGCCAATCCACCTAGTACTAAAAATATCCCACCCTTTGCATCCGTTGATGCACACAACCGCCACTTATTATGAATTATCAGCCATACGCTGTTGAAGGGAAAGCTAACAAGTAGCTAAAGTTCACCAAACTTAAGTACCATTAAGCACCTAGACTATAAACCTCGATCCATACTAATTGGTGAAATCACCTAATGTTAGCTAGCTGGGGAAACTAGCCTACATATAAACCATCAACAATTAACCAACAGTCACAACAAAAGTTCTCACTGGAACGAAACGGATATTAAATAGGATTCATGAAGTGTGCACCTAAGTTGCGAGAAATCGCTGACGAAAGCTGCACTTGGTAGTTGGATACCTGAAAAGTTCTATCGGAAAAAGATCTTGAGAAGCAATGCTATCTTATTGAGCTATCGCGTAGTTCTTCTGCATATCCTCAAAAGAAAAAAAGAAAGGAAGGCTTAAGAAACATATACTCTCATATATGTTTTGTTAGAAACCACAGTGTGATAGTGAAAGCGTAATGGTTTGACTTCATCCGCTAAAGTTAAGATTCTAGTACCTACGATTTACACATGTGAATGCTTTCAATGTTTGTTTATAGATGTTTCATAAAAAAACATGAGTGGTATCAGAGTGTATGAGTGGTATATGTGCGTGGTGGTGTGTACCCATGCATCACTCTTGTAATAAAAAATATATATGCTTTGTTAATTTTTTAGAGGAAGGTGTGCTCATTGGGCTCGGCCTGGCAATGCGGGCTACAGCGATGGGGCCCATTGGAAACAAGCGCAGTCCGGCGATTTCTCGGAGCGCGCTGCCTTCCTCGTTCAAAAGTGGGCCGGCGCCGGCGGACACACACTCTCTGAGAGAGAAGGTCAAAAGAAGTCTACTCGGTCAACCTAAGAAGAGAAGTCGTCGTCCTCCTCCTCCCCAGACGCCGGAGAATCGCAGCCCGCCGCCCGCACGCCGTCCCCGGACGGTTAGTAGCCACTTCCCTAGCTCCGTTCCCCGCCTCCTCTCCCGTAATACCAGCAAGCGCGCTGGCCTCGCCTCCTTCCATAAGGTAACAAGAATCCACGACCACCCGAAGCGCAACGAGCGGCTTGACGACGCCGAGGCGGCCTTAGCCGTCTCGTATGTCCCTCTTCCTCTCTCTCTCTGTTAACTCGTTAAGCTCCCAGGCACGGCGCATTCGGCATTCGGGAGGAGGGCGCCCCGCCGCACGCGACGTGTTCGACGGAATGCGCCTGTGAGGCCCGCCGGTCGCTGTCAAGGTTCTAGGATGGCTGCTGCCGGGTCGGCCGGGGTGCACGGCGCGGCACGCCCTCTCATGAGGCTGGTCACCATGACCGGCGCGCCGATCCTGCGGCAGCTGCACCTGGAGGAGCGGCTCCTGCGCCGCACGGGGGACAACTGGTGCGTCATCAACCACGGCACGGCGCCCCCCACCATCGTCATGGGCGTGTCCGGGTAAAACTCCTATTTGCATTGTCAGTCGTCAGAAAGGATGGATTGTGTAACCTTAGCCCTTGTTGGTTGAGTTCAGTTGCTAATTCGGTTTGGGAATCTTGACAACAGGAGAGTCTCAGAGCTTGTGGAGATAGAGCCTGTCCTCCGGGACCAGGTGCCGGTCGTCAGGAGGTTCAGTGGAGGTGGCACAGTCATTATTGATCAGGGGACGGTGTTTGTCACCTTCATTTGCAACAAGACTGCCGTTGCTGGACTGCAGCCTTTTCCACGGGACATCATGTCATGGACCAGCCAGTTGTATAGCAAAGTGTTCAATGGATTTGGCGAATTTCATCTACGCGAGAATGGTATGCCAAAGCATCACCAAATTTCATCGTTTACCGGCTTAATGTTTATAGTTCACAAGTATGAATATCAAGTATCACGTGTAGCATAAATGCAGTGTGCTCCAATACGTCTTTTAAGGACTCCCTAAATTATTGCGATTGTTACTTGTAGAATAGAGAAATGCAGTTTTTTATTGGATACGCTAAAGTAGACAGGTGTTGCTATCCTTGATTTGATCTATCTGTTTTGAAATTCGATTTAGCTTGTTAGAATATTAGCTCAGCACCAGCATTTATCCTGAGTATATAGGGATGCTGATTATTAGCAATGTCCATGATCTGCATCTTTTTTCAAAGAGCTTAACTTATTCATCTACTTTACTTTCCCTTTCTTTTCTTTTTTTTGCAGACTATGCATTTAATCATCGCAAGTTTGGTGGCAATGCTCAGTCAATAACGAAAAATCGTTGGGTTCATCACACATCTTTCTTGTGGGATTATGATGTGAAGAATATGGATTATCTCAAAATCCCAAAGCGTGCACCCGAATATCGACTGGTACTGTTCTATCTGTTGATTTGATTTCCAGGATTCTTTATAGATAGACATTGAGAAGAAGGCATTGCTATGAGCGTCTGCAGTTAGATTATCAAATTTGAGCATTATTTGTCTCGATATGTTTGCACAAACATAGGGAAACTACTCATTCTGTTCGATGTTGTCTAAACAGTAGAGGTTTGCCCAAGAACTCGTGGTAACTGATCAATCATGAGTTATTTTACCAAAATTAGTGATGAACTGATGACTCAGCTTGAAAGAAGAATGGCCATGTAAGAAAAGTTTGAAGACTGACTTGTTGCACTAGCTGCCAGACCAGAGGTTTGAGCAGCACCAGTATAGAAATCCAGAGAGTTATATGATTCTTTGATGAATTTCACTGTAAGTTGACAAGCAAAGCAATGGGTAGAAGTAAAACACACTGGTTTTACACAAATTATTGACTGTAAGTATCCAGCAACAAAACAGTGCAATGACATGCAGGAGTTGCAGACAGCAACTTGACCAGGAATTTATTGATTTCTGGTGGAACGGGCTGTAAATGATCAATCATTTGTAGTTTGCAAAATTGGTGATGACTCCATATGAAGGCAGATTAGAAAAGTTTTAGGGCGAACCATTGTACATTTGCACTTGGGTCCAGACCAAACCTTTCATTAATACTGAAACATGTAAAGAGATTTCATTCACTATAAGCAACTTCTTGGTACATGTGAATGATAGTTGCCAAACAAACCAGAGTAGTGCATATTCTAACTGCCAGCTGTTGATCCAGCATTTGCATGTCTAAATGGTGTGAAGTCCATGGACCGTGGCTGTGAATGAGCTGTTATTTATTTATTTATTTTTGCGGAACTCTATGTTTGTCCCCCAAGTTCCCCAACAACCCCACAGTAGAAGAAGCATGTCCTCTCTTTTTTCCAGAGAACTTGATGCATGAATTTTTATATGTAATGATAATTAGAACTGGATAGTCGTTTATTGTTTCTTGATATACCCTAAATGCGTTACAACTTTATGAATTTTACAGTTTAACTGAATCTATTTCGGCAACAGACTTGTGCCCTGCTCGTGTATTTTCAGTAGAACTGTGAGCCTATTTCAGAGATAGTATCACTCATATTTTACAGTTGAGGTTTACAAATGCCGATTACCAGATTTATATGATCGCCAGTAATGTAGGTTTCATCTTTTTTTAGGCAAGAAACCACACAGATTTCTTGTGCCGCATGAAGGAGTATATGCCTTCAAGATCAGTTTTCACTGATGGGATCATCACGGCCCTGAGAGAACACTTCTCAGTCGAATCCACAGATTTAGAAACAGGGCCTTCTGATGATGAAGAATTTGTGCCTTCGACAAAGCTGTTATCACAAAAAGACCTAGAGGAAATTGTTTCCTCCAAAGAATCTTTTAGAGCACAGAAAGTTCAAGCGTGACCATGGTTTCGATGAGAACTCTTATTTCTGTTGTAAAATCTATTATTTTATTTTATTTATTTTTGTCAAGCTGTGGATTCATTCAAGTTCAACATTATTCTCACTGAATCACTGATTGTTACATCCAGACACAAGCAAAGCTTTGCTTTTGCGCTGAACTAGGAGGTAGCATTCAACCAATTGTTATGATTTATTGACTAGTATTGGAGACGAGATTGTAATAAGAAATCGGGAAAACGCATGTCCCGTCTAAAATATCCAATGATTGTAGCTTAATTCGTTTTAATGTTTCATTGACAAAACTAATGTATATTGAAATATCATATTTTATTGCCGATGGAAAACGCCTGAATGTGCGATGCTGAATAGAGAATGGATGGCTACCGGCTGGAATTAGTCATGTGAACTCTGGATTGTAGATTTCAGGATTTCTTTTGTTATTTGAAGGTGGTAAATTTTAGTTGAATTGGTGACTACAACTCCCGGAAATCACTTGAAAATCCATAAACTCACGCATTATGCGTTGGAAAACGCCAGGCTGAACCCCGTTCCAAGCTGTGAAATGAGTCTGACCCTGTGGCTCCGATCGAGTGCTTATCTGGTGCAAATGCACCAAATATTGAAAATGGTGCAACTGCAAACCCATGGTAACTGCAAACCTGTGAAAATCCAGAAGTTGTAATTTTTTTTTTTGCAGATATAGTGAGGCTATAATCTACATTCACACAAAATTTCAATTATGTTCGAGAGATACATAAATGACAAATATCAGGTGCACTGGCACTAGAGCACAAATGCTTGTCCCGTAGTGCAAATGCTCCTGAAATTTGTCAATTTTGCATCTCTTAAATCAGATCGAATTCGAACTTCAAATTTTACACAGATGTAGAGCATAACATCATCTATGGGTCTGCAATTTTTCAGTTTTTTTTTGAAAACTTGTAAGTTTGTTTCCCGATGGATTTGCACAATTTGCAATATTTGGTGCATTTGCACCAGATATGCACCCGGCTTCCATCACCCATTCATGTGCTCATTCCACTAATCTGTGGTACGTTCCACGCGGCTGCTGGTAACTTTTGACTATTCACCGGTGCGTAATCCACGCCGCTGCTTTTAACCGCGGCGCTGCTGTAACCTGCCATCAGATCGATTCACCTGCTCTGGTCTCCGGATGACGTTTCTCAAGAAAATACTTCCCCCACGGGGAGGCATTTGATCGCCTTCCCGGTGTAACCGTCGCGGGTGGGCTAGGAACACCGGCCAGCCGTTGCGTCATGCACGAACGCAGCTACAGCGGCGTCGCACGGACGAGAGCGCGCGTACGGCGAATCGTCCGGCGAGCAGATGGTGGCGACACTGGTACGGCCAGGCGACGCAGGCAGCACCGTGCGTGGTGGCAATGGCCAATGACATCACCCCTGCTCCTCCACCGCACCGGTCAGGGCCCAGGGACGGCAGCCCTTCCCGAACCAAGAGCGGAGAACGATAGAAGTGGGTTGGACACGGCGCCCCTCGACGGCCGCCGCAGCCGAGGCAAGGAACCCGACCGGCGCTCGTCACGTCCTCCTCGGCAAACACCAAGCAGGAGCACCACTGCAGCTGCAGGCCCCTCTGCTCTGCTGCTCTTGCTGCGCTGCTGACACGGTCCATGGTACGCTCGTTCTATGAAATTGGTCACAAACGGAGTGCCGGAGCACTACTTAGGGCCCTTTAGATAGTTTTTAATCTGTTTTTTATTTAAAAAAGCCCTAAGCTATATAAAGGGCTAACTTTTGGCTCTGGTTTTTGATAGTTTTTAGCTGATCGAGAAAGTAGTCGTGACTAAAATTAACTAGAAGAGAAGCTGCCGGACCAAGAATAACGACTAGAGGGCGTTGAATAGGTGTCAACTAATTTATTCTGAAATGGATGATATTTTCTTATTTTCTCACCCAACACATCTCAAAATCAAGAGCGAAAGTAACATAAAGAAGAGAAACAAGTCACACTAAAAAATCTCTAAATATCATAAGACAATCAAAAATGTATCTCCAACTCCATTATAGATTAGTAAAAATCAAAATCCTCAGTTGAAAGTACACCACAGAAAAATCATGAATCTCGGATGATCCGATGTGTATTGCCCTCTGATCATCGGACAGTCAGGCATGTGCAATACTTCCTTCACTGACACAATCCTGGAAAACCCTCCGGTGTGCACACCTTCAATCACCGGACCATTCAGTGTGTACATCCACACCAAACAAGCTTTGCATACTCTCTGGAAAAACTAGTCCAACATGCACATCCTCCATCAATGGACCATCTAGTGTTTCAATAAATTTTCTTTACCGAGTCAAAACCCTATAGCGTGAAATCTTCTTGAGCGTAGGACCATCTGACGTGTTCATTTCACTAGATGCTAGATCATCGTGAGGCAAATTTTTCTAGACTTAGAGAGAAAAATATTTTTTGGAGGAAAATAAACCAGCTTGAGGATAACGGTCGAATATTACCATCCAGGTCCCTCCAAAGCCTTAATCTCTGAACCCTCTGTTAAAAGCTCTATCTCTGATATCATCAGATCCTTTCACGGCACCCTTAGCACCTACGAAGCCCTACCTTGGCTTCGCCGGTTCGACCTCTCGAAGCCTTCCAAAACACGGCCTCTCGAAGCCTCGGTCCTCTGAAGCTTTGGACTCCCTAAGTCCCGGCCCTCCAAGGTCCCACTTCCTAACGTCTTCACCTCCCTGTTCTATGCCTCCCGAGGCTCTCGCCTCGGGATGATCAGGCCACCTTCCTGAAGGCAGCGAGGTGAGTCAGCAGGCCCTAGGAAGATCTGCCGAGAGGGGAGCGCCTGTCGTGCTTTGCCTGCAAAGAAGTGACTAGCATTAAAGGCCTAGGCTGAATAGACGCCACTCTGACACCTCGGCGTGATGAGGGCGATCCTATCACCCCTGACAGTGCGGCGCTGGGCCACAATTGGCATCCGGCTCGCCCCCTTCAGGGGATAGGCACCACGATAATTACCACGGTGGATATTTATCTCCTGAGAGGATAGAAGGTAGTCATTCGGGATATGGCTCAGTAATTTGGCCGGATCCCGGATATTTGTACATTATGATAACTTGTATGCCAAGCTACACATGGCCCTATAAATAGGAGGCCATGGTCCTCTGGGTAAGGAGAGGGCTAGACGGACACAAAAGATGCATCACAGCGAACCTGTGATACTCCCCCCAGATCGATCCATTTTTCCTACCATCAATACATTCGTGGTGTTTCTTCCTTTTAAACTTCGTCTCCAAGCTTGAGTCTCCTCCTTAGAAAAACTCTCGCCGTACTTGCTAGAGCAAGACAAACTCTTGCTCCCAATAGTGGCGCCGTCTATGGGGATTCGAACACAGAAGTGCTAAGAGAGGTAAGAATCCACTAGGAAAAACACCAGAGGATCGGCTAAAGCCGCCATACTCACCGTTGCAAGCATGCAACCATATGCATGGCTGTCTCAGCCATACGCACTGTATGCATGCTCCAGCCCCGCTGCTGTGTGGGATGGCGTTCCTCCGACCTTGGCCAACCCAGAACCTTGGGTCGGTACAGGAACACCAGATGGCGCAGAGGCCTTCCAGCCCCTGCACAACGAAGACCTCACCGCCTCAGGAGAGGACGCGACCGAAGCCACAACCAAGCAAGCCGCCTTCCAATGGTTCTGGGATGTCCAACCCAGGAATGCTCCCAACTGGGCTTGGTCCCCAGATATCCCCTTCGACCACACCTGGGATACCTCGAGCGAGCCAACATCTTCGGAAAGTCTGTCCACCCAGTACCCTCCTTAGGCCCCTCAGGCAAGAAAGTGTTCCAAGGAGACGGAGGGCTCCAGGGGGGCGCGGACCCTGCCAGCGCCTCCGACGCCTCCCTTGCAATGCCAACCGCACACAGGGAACTCCAAGCCCGCCTCGTCCGGGGAGGCATAGTCAGAACCACTTCAGCTCCAAAAACCGGTTCACCGGGTGACCTCGATGGTCTCCCAAGGGGGAAGGAAACCCTGGGGAAACCACAGGCTCCGGGGCACACCACCTTCGGCAGCGACCCCAACGACAACTCCAAGCTCCGGTGCCCCCGAGGCATACGGGTGCGTCCTGCACAGACCAGGGTGCTGCCATAATACCAACGACTGTCGCACCCTCATTACCTTCTAGGAGGAATACCTCGGAAGGCAAGAAGAATACCTAGCCGCAGAAGGATCCGACGAAGGACGACGCAGAGTTCAGAGGCTTGGGGCAAACTCCCGAGCGAATTCGCAGCCCCTCAACCTTGCACCATCACAACCAACCCTACTACAAACGGTACCATACCCAGCAACGAGAACTGAGTCGGGGACACACCGTCGCCAGGCTCCAGATGAAGTACCTCTAGAGTCGGGCAACGGCTAGGGGCCGAGGTGGTCGAGGATTGCCTCTCCCGATCAGCCTTCGACCACACCTCCTACGTGCTGCCGCCAGGCTCTGGACGGATTACCTTCGGACCCGGGCAATGGCTAAAGACTGAGGGGTTCAAGCACCGCCTCTCCCATCCTAGCCACAGGCTTCGAAGCCGCCAAGCCTCACAATAGAGGAGGCCTTATTCCTACCAAGGTACACCCACTATTAACTACCCAGTAGTTTACCTAGTGATCCGTCTTTCATGCAACAAGGTTAGAGTCTGTTGGAGGCTTCCAACCATATTGTTAGAAGTCTTTTGCAATAGATAGCTACTAAGTAGATGCAGTAGAGCTTAAGTTACATTCTCATTTAGCATGAGCAGTTGTTTAACCTAGCTATGTTTTATGCTACAACTCACTTCTTATTGCCAACAGTAGACTGCAAAACTTAGCTAATATAAACCATGCAACATCCCTACACTCCCGTAGACGCATCGTGCCTAGGTTGCTTGGGGGGCGGGTCTACCTAGGTTTCCTGGAAGGCATTGTGTGGCCTCAAAAGTGTAGTTGCCAAGTATCAAGGGATTTTCTTGATAGACCGTGTTGCGGCACCACCCGTAGAATATCTTCGGGTGGCGTGACAAGCCCACGCACCAGTAAGCATCGCTTGCCTAAACCCAAGGTCACCTGAAAAGGTTTCTCAGAGGGTAGGCTTTGCCTTGGTCGAAAGTGGAGCCCACACACCGTGGGCGTAGCATGCCTAGGTCACCTGGGGAGCAAGACTGCCTTGGTTTCCTGGAATGTATTGTGTAGCCTTGATAGTGTGTAGATGCCAATTATCAAGGGACTTCTTTGGTAATGTAGTTACGGCGCCCTTGGGGGATTTCTTTGGAGGCGTGACAAGCCTATGCACCAGTAAGCATCGCTTGCCTAAACCCAAGGTCACCTAAAAAGGTTTCCCGGAGGGTAGGATTTGCCCTGGTCGGAAGTGGAGCCCACACACCGCGGGCGTAGAATGCCTAGGTCACCTGGGGAGCAAGACTTCCCAGGTTTTCTGGAAGATATTGTGTAGCCTCGATAGTGTGTAGATGCCGGTTATCAAGGGACTTCCTTGGTAATGTAGTTGTGGCGCCCTCGGAGGATTTCTCCGGAGGCGCGACAAGCCCACGCACCAGTAAGCATTGCTTGCCTAAACCCAAGGTCACCTGAAAAGGTTTCCCGGAGGGTAGGCTTTGCCCTGGTCGGAAGTGGAGCCCACACATCGCGAGCGTAGCATGCCTAGGTCACCTGGGGAGCAAGACTACCCAGATTTCCTGGAAGGTATTGTGTAGCCTCGATAGTGTGTAGATGCCGGTTATCAAGGGACTTCCTTGGTAATGTAGTTGCGGCGCCCTCGGGGGATTTCTCTGGAGGCGTGACAAGCCCACACACCAGTAAGCATCGCTTGCCTGAACCCAAGGTCACCTGAAAAGGTTTCCCAGAGGGTAGGCTTTGCCCTGGTCGGATGTGGAGCCCACACACCGCGGGCGTAGCATGCCTAGGTTACCTGGGGGGCAAGACTGCCTAGGTTTTCTGGAAGGTATTGTGTAGCCTCGATAGTGTGTGGACGCTGCATATTAGGGGACTGCCCTGATGTGAGGATGCGGTGCTCTGAGGAACGCTGTCTCAAGGAATCCTCTCTGCAAGACATGCTTATATACTGTGGGCGCCGCTTATGCCTAGGTCACCTGAAAGGCAGATTATGTCCAGGGTGCCCTGAAAGGCATTGCACAGCTTCGGTCATATAAATGCCACACGCCAGGGCACATCCTTGGTGGACAGTGTTGCGGTGCACCCTGGGCATTTCCTTGGGGGCACGTCAAACCTATACACTGCGGACGTAGCATGCCTAGGTCACCTGGAAGGCAAGACTGCCTAGGTTTCCTGGAAGGTATTGCGTAGCTCCGATAGTGTGTAGGGCTTTTGGCATTAATACATGCCAAGGAACCTTACCAAAACCTCCAGTAAAAATGGAGAGCTTCATCAAAACCTCCGGTAAAAATGGAGAGCTTTACAAAACTTCCTGTGAGAACGGAAAACCTTACCAAAACCTCCGGTAAAAACGGAGAGCCTTTTACAAATCTCCGCACAACAGAGAGTTTTACAAACCTCTGGCAAAAACGGAGAGTTTTACAAACCTCCGGCAAAAACGGAGAGCCTTTCACAAACCTCCGGCAAAAACGGAGAGCCTTTCACAAACCTCCGCAAAACGGAGAGCCTTTTCCAAACCTCCGCTCAACGGAGAGTTTTACAAATCTCCGGCAAAAACGGGGAGCCTTTCCAAACCTCCACACAACAGAGAGTTTTTTACCAACCTCCGGCAAAAACAGAGAGCCTTTTCCAAACCTCCAGCAAAAATGGAGAGCCTCCCCAAAACCTCCACACCACAAAGATTTTTTACGAAACCTCCGCCAAAACGGAAAGACTTCCAAAAACTCCCGCGAATGGGATGTTTTTTGGGAACTCCGCCGGGCGAAAAGGTTCTGAAAAGGCCTAACGGGAAAAGTACCCCGGCATCTTGAAGGCTAATGCCTCCGTGCCGTAAGGGTACGAAACCCACTGGTTTCCAAAGAACACCGCACACAGATCAAAAAGGTACCAAGATCCCCCTCCCTATAGGGAAAGGTATGACCCGCGTGACTCCAAACACGCATGGTAAAAGGTAAAATCATTACCCTACCATCTCCTTTTAAAGACACATTTCATACATCATTTTCATTATACTAACATTTAATAAAAGCCCACGCTGCGTGGCACGGGAAACAAAGTGGAACCCCCGACTATCCATTGCAGAGACAACAAGGCCGGACAACGGCTAAGGGCCCAGGGGGTCGCGGACCCTCTCTTCCGCCTGGCCTTCGGCTTCGCCTCTGATGCACCGTCGCCAGGCTCCGGACGGAATACCTTCGGAGCTAGGTAGCGGCTAAGGGCCAAGGGGGTCACAGCTCTGGACGGAATACCTCCGGAGCCAAGCAGCGGCTAAGGGCCGAGGGGGTCGCGGACCCTCTCTTCCGCCTGGCCTTCGGCTTCGCCTCCGATGCGCCGTCGCCAGACTCCGAACAGAATACCTCCGGAGCAGGTAGCGGCTAAGGGCCGAGGGGGTCGTTGACCCTCTCTTCCACCCGGCCTTCGGCTTTGCCTCCGACGTGCTGTCGCCAGGGTCCGGACGGAATACCTCCGAAGCCAGGCAGCGGCTAAGGGCCGAGGGGGTCACAGACCCTCTCTTCCACCTGGCCTTCGGCTTCGTCTCCGACGCGCCGTTGCCAGGCTCCGGACGGAATACCTCCAGAGCTAGGCAGCGGCTAAGGGCCGAGGGGGTCATGGCCCTCTTTTCCTCCTGGCCTTCGGCTTTGCCTCCGACGTGCCGTTGCGAGGCTCCGAACGGAATACCTCCGGAGCTGGGCAGCAGCCAAGGGCTGAGGGGGTTGCGGACCCTCTCTTTCGCCCGTCCTTCGATTTCTCCTCCGACGCGCCGTCGCCAGGCTCCGGACGAAATACCTTTGGGGCCAGTCAGTGGCTAAGGGATGAGGGGGTCACGGACCGCCTCTCTTGCCTAAGCCTTCGGCTGCGCCTTTGACACATCATCGCCTTCAACCCGGGTAGTTTCTAAGGAACCCGAAGGGTCAAGTACCACATCCGGAGCTCATCTCCAAAGGTTCCAGAGGGACTTCGTTGAGTTAGAAATCTGGAACAAATTAGGAAAGAGTATGCAGTAACCAGAGACGATGAGATCGCCACTACTCCACCCAGTTCTCCTCAGTTACCCTAAGTATCCACCGGTCGTTAGAAAAACTAGCCATCGCCTTCGAAAGGGACAAAGAAGTACAGTTTGGAGGCACAAAAGCACGCACGCACACAGTCACCCAATCGAAAGGTCCTATCGCATTGCGATACGGAAGGAGTCACGACCATTCCCGAAGATCCACGTTATATTATTAAACAACCAGTACATCCGGGGGATACAAACTAAAACAACCGTACAGAAATTGCCACAAAGAAGATGGATTTCTACGGAGCAAAACAAGGCGAGAAAGAGTACAAGGTGACTAAGTCCCGCCGTGACATGGGTATATCACGGAGTCACCAAGTATGCCATCCCGGTGACCGCCTTCACCTCCTACGGGTCCCGGCAGGGGCCACGCATGAGACGGCATATGCGCCTCATCTGCGGCCTGCTGTTACGGAAGTCGATACAGTAGCTGGCTCCCGAGCTGCCGGAGGATGCTGAGGAATCCAAGGAGGTCACCGGCGAGGGCCTCTCCCTCCCCTTCCCAATCTCTTCCTGCTTCGCCGCCGGGCCCATTGACGCCAGCTACTCTTAGCAGGAGATCCTAGTCGATCTCCTCATCGTCATCGGAGATATCGATGATCTCGACAGGCATGCCCTCCCCGGCCAAAGGTCGGACCGGAGCGGTGGACAACCACCTCCCCTGCAAAGGTGAGGCAGTTTCGCCTCTGACGCCTCTACCAACGATCAAAATAGCCCAGCTCCCGAGGAGGATGAGGAGGAAGACGATGCCATACTCAAGTCAAGGTTAACTGCTTGCTCATGGGCTATGGAGACTCCACCCGGGTAACCCCAACTTTATACCAGAGCCACGTAGCCACGTAGGTCCGGAAGATGAAGCTGGACGAACGTCGCCGTGTCCTCCCATTAGAACTCCTAGGGGAGAGGGCCGTGGTCCTATCCGGTTTCCCTCAAATATGTGGCAGCACTCCACGATGAAATGCCTCGTTTTCTCGCGCGGACGTTCCATCACATTAATGACACAAACCCCTTTCGGCGCGTGACAGGATCGCAGGCACAAGACCCTGGCGACCCCTCGCATTATCTAGTCAGAACGCAGCAGTGGCACGTCTTGTCCTACCAAGCGAGCGTGTGGGATTCTCCAAACCCACATGAAACCTCTACTCTGGCGACTCCGAAGGACAGAGAAACGCCATCAGGCATCCTTGATATGATACCAGGCTAGAGTTGATTTTTCCTCTGCATCCTCTCCCCCCTCTGAAACATTGGGGCCCAAGAATGAGGGGGTACTGTTGGGGGGAAAATAAACTAGCCTGAGGATAACGGTTGAAGATCACCATCCAGGTCCCTATAGAGCCTTGATCTCCGAACCCTCTGTTAAAAGCTCTATCTCCGATATCATCAGATCCTTTCATGGCACCCTTCGCACCTACGAAACCATCCATTGTCAAAGCATCAAGAGAAGCCTAAGATTAAAAGATTGCTCCGTATAACTACTCAACTTAGTCCAAATTCATGACTAGCTGTAGAAAATGCTAAAGACATACAAGTCAAAGGTCAACCAACTACTATGATTATCTTACAAGATGAGATACAATGCAAATGCAACAACAGTAAGATAGAGTATATACAACTATAACTCTCCCTCACACAATGCCATAGAGATAACACACTCCAAGCTCTCCTCTAAGAAATGCAGACCTAGATGCATCTAGAGGTTTGGTGAAGATGTCGGCAAGCTGGTGTTAGGTATTTATGTATCTCAAGTCAATGTCTCCCTTCTCATTGTGGTCTCATAAAAAGTGGAATTCCACATCTATTAGTTTGGTTCTAGAGTGTTGGATTGGGTTATTTGCTAAACTTATGGCACTGGTGTTATCACACAAAAGTGGCACACTCCTAAAGTCTAACCCAAAATCTCTCAAAGTAGCAGTCGTCCACAAAATCTAAGAAAAATAGCTAGCGACAGCAACATATTTAGCTTCAGCAGTTAACTACGCAACACTAGACTGCTTGTGAGAAGACCAACAAACAAGAGAGATACCCAAGAAATAACAAGTATCAGGTACTCTTCGTATCAATTCTACAACTAGCAAAGTCAGCATCCAAAAAACCTCGAAGGAAAAGCGAAGAAGATGTAGAAAACTAAAGAGCATACTCAAGAGTGTGTTTGAGATGCCTTAAGATGTGCTTCACCGCTTGGCGGTGAGAGGTCCTTGGTGATGTTTGGAAGCGAGCACACAAGTAAACAATGAAGTGAATTTCTGATCTTGTCACTGTCAGATACAGGAGGGAGCCAATTATGCTCCTGTACTCTCGCTGGTCTACAGCCTCACCATCTTCATCCCGATCAAGTATGGTCGAAGTAGCCATCGGTGTTGCCAAGAGATTCATATCAAACTTCTTTAGCAGGTCCTTGGTGTACTTTGTCTGGTGGACGAGTGTTCTTATTTGCATTGCTGGATTTGAAGCATAAGAAAAAAGTTGAGTTCGCCGATCATCGACATCTCGAATTTCCTGCTCATAGTTTCTGTGAACTTAGCCACGAGTGCACGAGAAGTGCCACAAAAAATGATATCATCCTTGTATATTTGAACAGGTAGAAAATCATTTTCATGCCTAAAGGTGAACAAAGTTTATCGACCGACCCCATCACATACCCATGCTATAACAAGAAGGATTTAAGGCTATCATACCAAGCCCTAGGCGCCTCCTTAAGCCCACACAAAGCCTTCTGAAGCTTGTATACTCAATGTGGGTATTTAAGGTGCTCAAAACCAAGGGGTTGCTTGACATTGACCTCTTCCTCTATGAATCCATTTAGGAAAGCACTCTTGACATCCATTTGGTACAACTTGAAACCTTAGGATGTCGCAAATGCAAGAAGAATCCTAATGGTTTATTATCTCTTGATCATCATCACCGAGAGTTGGAAGGTTGCCATCTACAAAGATGTTTTTGTTCATCTCTTGATCACCTGCATACTCAAGAACAGGGCTAGCACAAGGGGTTGATTCATCAAAGGTCACATCATAGAACTCCATGATGGTGTTAGTGTCAAGATTATAAACCTTGTAAGAATGATCATGAAAAGAACAACTTAAGAAAATCCCATCGGAAGAACATGACTTGGACTTATCAAGATTGCCACACTTTAGGATGAAGCAATGGCAACCAAAGACTCTCAGATTTGAAACCTTCGGCTTCCTCCTAAAGCACAACTCATACAAAGTCGAATTCAAAATCAAGCGTATGAAAATCCAATTTGAGATATAACAAGATGTGCTAATAGCCTCTGTCCAAAACTTTCTAGGAGTCATATGCTCATCAAGCATCGTCCTAGCCATTTCAACCAAAGTTTGATTCTTTCTTTCGATCACGCCATTCCATTGAGGAACGCGTGGGACAAAAAATTGATGCTTAATGTCATGTCCAAGACAGAAAGTATCAAAGATATAGTTCTTGAACTCGGTGCCGTTATCGCTGCGAATTGCTTTCATTACACTAGGCAGTTCCTTGAACACTGTCAAAGCTAAGCTCCAAAAGTGTGAGAATACTTCATTCTTTCTCACAAGAAAGAAGACCCAAGAGTAGCGAGAGTAGTTATCATTAATGACAAGTACATATAACATCCCACCCGCCGAACGAACTTGGGAAGGACCAATAGTGTCCATATGGAGAAGTTCTCTCGGTCATCCAGTCATCACCAAATTGACTAGTGGGTGAGAGGTGGTAACCATCTTGTCATGCCGACAAGGAGCCTAAACAAGGTTCTTCTCAAACTTGAGCTTGGGTAATTCTCAGATCAAGCCTAGAGCACTCAAACAAGAAAACAAATCAAAGCTTATGTGACCTAGCCTCCTATGTCACATTCAAAGCTTAGAAGAAGGTTATGCAATTAAACATCGAGAAGAACCATGAAACTTAGAAATTGACTCTAAAAACTCTCCCAACTCGAGAAATCTGACAAACCAAAGTGCCTGAGGAATCAAGAACTCGAGAAGCATCACACTTGAAGTGCATTTCCAAGTCATCATCCAACAATTAAGATATAGAAAGTAAATTGTAACCCAGATACTCCACCAAAGCAACATCTTTGAGAGTAAAACTCTGATTCACTTTTACGATACCTTTGGCCTTCACTCTTCACTTTATATCATCCCCGAATGTGATGTAGTCGCGCCGCTTCATCGCGAGGAGGCTGGAGAACCATGATGCATCTCTAGTCATATGACACAAACAACCAGACATGATGAGCCACTTGTTCTCCAGGCCTCTGCCTACCACCTACATATGACAAGAATAGTAGGTGGATGGTTTCTTACTGGGGTTAGATAAAAACCTCTTGGGAATTCAGTACTGGGTCATCTGCTCTGAAACAGTAAAAGTAGGTGCATGCAAATTGACACTAGCACGCTGAGAGCGAGTACCACAATGAGGAAAACGTGATCTGCCAAAGCATGGTGACTCAAAGCCTCTAACATGTGAACCAAAGCCATATGAATCATGGTAAGATCCATGACGGGCACTAACTCAAGGAGGAAACTGAAGAGCGTTAGAAACTCATGAGTAAGAGCGAGGAAAAGGATCATGTACACCAAAAGAGGGGTGGTACATGTACCGAGTACTCCACTCCCACTCACGCCACTCATCTCTCCTACGATGAAAGCAAAACCTAACCAGATAACCCTCTCTCTAGCAGTAGGTGCAATGGTATAGTCTCTCAGGAACTTGACTGCTGGTCACTCTAGACTCTCATAGGAGCTCTCATCTTAGGTTGTTGAGCTCTCTTGAGTTGTGGTGTGAGTTTCTTCTTGATGAGTTGTGGTGTGAGCTTCTTCTTGATGGGTTTGGTGTGGCATTGATCTTGGACTTTTCAGCTTTTAGGGTAGTAGGTGTGGCAAAAATAGTCTTACCAACTCCATTGTAAGACACCCTTTCAAAACACAATTCGAGAGCCAAACCTGCCTTATCGTCACACATCTTGGTCTTGGTCAAGATCAAATCTATTTTGCCCTTGCCTTCTTAGCACTTCTTCATAAGAGAAAGGAGGTACTCATTCTGGATCATGAGCTTCTAAACTTACCATCTTACCTAGCTAAGTTTGTCGTTAAAGACTATGCAGGTGGAACAGTTCAGCTGCACATCTTTAGAACACTCAACACTCTCAAATCTAGACTCTAGCTCTTGAATGTGTTTGAATTCACTTCAACATTCTTTGTGAGCAAAGGGTAATTCTTGCAAGCACCTAAAAGAGTAGGTCTAGACTCCTCCTCAAGGAGCTTCTTCTCAGCTGTCTAAAGATGACTAGCAACTTGAGCATGCAAAATCTAAAGCTCGGTAAGTTCAGTCACGACAACCAAACAACTCTCATACTCCTCATATTTTGCCCTAGACCTAAGAAAAGCAACCTCAGTTGACATAGACTCATACCTAGGCTTAAGCTTCTTCAAATCATGAACCGCTTTCTTAAGTAACATATCTTGGCTAACAAGAGCATTATTCAAGGTATCAATCTGAGCAGAAAGCTATTCGTAGGAAGGCAATACCTCAGAGGGATCAAGCTCAGGGTCACTGTCATTATCGTTCTCCATGAAACAAAGATCGGTGAAGTCCTTATCCTTCTTCTTGTTCTTCACAAGTGGCTCCTCCTCCTCATCCGAGCTTTCATCCTCGCTTGAGAAAGTATCGATGTTGCTGAGTGCCACCATAAAAGCTCTTGAAGCCACCTTGGCCGCCTTATTGACCATCTTGTCGTTGTTCTTGAAGACAGGCTTCTTGTTCTTCTTATGCTTGTCATGGTTGTGTTTGCAGTCTTTGTTCTTCTTGAGCTTGGGGCAATCTGCATTAAAATGAGTAGTGTATTCACACTCATAACAAGCACGACATCCACCTCTCCTCTGGTCTTATCAGTTGTTGTAGAAATGGGTGAACTTCTTCATAATCAAAGCAAGATCCTCATTATCAAGTGCATCTATTTGCTCTTTAGTGATAGAGACCAAAGAAGACAAAGAAAATTCGCTAGGTGAAGGGTCAGCACAAGAAAAACCAACTCCAACCTGACTACCACCAGTAGATCCTGAAATCAATGCCATGTTCTAAGACATGGGGTTTCCTAGACCTATCCTAGCCGCCTTGGCTATCTCTGTGAATTTTAGCTTATTGAAGTGTTCATCAAAAATCAATATGTCATAACTGGATGGCTTCTCAATGTTTGAGATCTTTACTTCCCAAATGCTACAGCCAAGAGCATATAGAAGCTTGATCGCCCTCTTATGATCAGAGTAAGGCGAAACCCTAGTGGATCTAACATTGATAACAATTCCATCAAATCTTGCAAACATAGTATCCAAAGACTCTTCGGGGCTCTGCACGAACATTTGATATTCCTGATTGCATGTGTTCTAGCGAGGAGCATTGATCTAGTTGGTGCCCTCATAAAAGACACTAAGAGTAGACCAGATCTCTCTAGTAGTACAGAGATGTTGAACTCTATTAAACTCATTATAACTCAGGCCGGTGAACAATATATTTCTACCCTTATTGTTGGTTTCATATTATTCAATCTAGGCATGAGAAGTGCTAGCAATAGGAATCTCATAGTTGGAGTCTACAAACTCCCATATAACACTTCCTTGACTTAAGAGATAAGCCTTCATGCGCACTTTTTAGTACGAAAAATCATGACCTTCAAAGAAAGAGATATTCCCATGCCTCTCTATTATCACATACGGATCACAAAGCCGGTTAAGGCTAACAAGTGATCAAACCTAGCTCTAATACCAATTGTAGGACCGAGAATAACGACTAGAAGGGGGTGAATAGACGCCTCAACCAATTTCTTCCAAAACGGATGGCCTTTTTCTATTTTCTCATCCAACACATATCAAAACCAAGAGCGAAAGCAACATAAATGAGAGAAACAAGTCACACTGAATATCTCCAAGGAAAATATACTTCTCATGGATGGAATTGAATACTAGGTTCCATTGAAAATCAATCCATACATCATCGTACACAAGAGCTTGCAATTTTCTAAAGAAACACTTAAATCTAAGGAGACAGTAACTGAGTGAAAAAACTCTTCGTGTTGATGATTTAGAGGTAAGGGAATTCTAGACCAATTATGAATATGAATTTTATGCCTCTAGCAACTAGAAGAATCACTTTAATATGGTGAAAAATTTCAGCTCTCCAACGAAAACGAAAATCGCAACTAACAAATAAAAAACTCGCAACAAAATAAAGGAGCCAATAGAGGGAAACTAGAAGGAGATAAACACAAGCATAAGTGGTAACATGACTTTCAATACTCGCAAAGGACATCCCTATTTACGGTAGATTACAAAGTATTTTGCATACAAAAAAACTCTCACCTAATACATAGACTAAGAACTCATGTCTCTCTCCTAAAACACTAGCACACAATTCTCAAATAGATCTCACCTAATACATAGGCTAAGCACTCATGTCTCTATCCTAAAACCCTAGTACACAACTCTCAAATGGATGACTCAAAGGTCTCAACTAGCCCTCCCCTCTATTTATAGCCTAGGTTACTTGACCCTAAGTTTCCTAGATTGTTCTCAAGATTTTCCTCTAGTTCAATACATTCCTATCTACCACTGAGGATATTTTCGTCTACCTTTTTCTCTTCCATCGGACAGCCGTGGAACCTTCATGACTTAGCGTGACTCACCGTTTTTAAGGCCAAACTGCAAAACCATCTTGCACGTTTCTCAAAGCATGACTCACTGTCACTTGCTTACACCTTAAGCAAGCAATCCGATGACGATGCGTGTACTCCGTCTTGCGATTTTGACCGTCGGCAAGTCTCTCCTGCTCCTAATCCCTCGGGCCATCTTATCACTTACACTAGCATCTCTTTCGCTTGACTTTATCAACACGCCGTCTTCATCCGCCTTCTCATGCTTTGCTTGCTCTCCACGTGTACAGCTCGGATCACCCTTGATTCCACCCGGCCACCTTGATCGTTCGGCACCAAGCACCTCGCTTAGCCCTCATCAACCCACAGTTAACCGCCAAGTTGCATCCATCATCTACACATCATAAGACAAGCAAACACGTATCTCTAACTCCATTATAGATTATTCAAAATAAAAATCCTCCGTTGAAAGCACACCACAGAAAAATCGTGAACATGGATGATCCGGCGTGTATTGCCCTCTGATCACTGGACCATCCATCGTGTGCAATATAGACATACCGTTTTGCCTAGAGACAACAAAGGTATCAACATGGCCATGCACAACCAACCAGAATATGAGGATGGCAATGACAAAACTGGTCCCAGTAATAACGTCGGTCAAGCTGTGCATACCCAAATATATCCTTATTGTCAATTTCAAGAAAAACAAATTGTCAGCATACTCTATTAAGTCAAGAAAACAGTTGCCTAGAGAACTCAGACTCACCAGTGCCAATTAGCATAACGAGCGAGAGATAAACCAGTAGCAATCATAAAACTACCATGTGCTCCATAGTTGAGGGCATAATGCAACATATATCGGCATTCATCAGAGGTAGAATTAGCCAACAATTCCCTTCAAGCCTCTGTCATCCACAAATATGAGCAGGAGTATACCCCATCAAACAAATAGAATTGAGGGCATGCAATGAAGGCAGCCCATACTCCATGGCGTTTTACATCAAGGACGATTTGTTTTTCTTGAAACAAGAACAGGAGTATACCCCATCAAACAAGCAGTATTGAGGGCATGCAATGAAGGCAACCCATACTCCATGGCGTTTTCCTTCTCATCTTAAGTACCTATCCCTCTTCTAACAGGAGGAGAGCTTGACCGAGGAGCAGAGACTATATCCTACAACCCACAAATATTCAGATTGTCAACAGCTAAACCAATGCTTATCCCTTCCATTGTATGATGAATAGATGATAAACCTTGACAGAGTTGCCGAGGTAATCATAGAAAGCAAGGAGGAGGGTCATCTGTCTAGCCAGCTTGCTATGTCCACTCTACAATATTTAAAAAACAAGAACAATTCAGAATCAAAGGGAGTTATAGAAAATGGAAAAGGTAAGGCAATCAGCGCGCAATAAGACAAAGGACATACCTAGAAAAGGAGAGGAAGGAATCCCGTGCAGAAGGGCATAGAGACAACGCACGACAGCACAAAGAAGAAATTGTCCAGCAACTTGTGATGCAACCTCTGTAATAATTCAACAACCAACGAGAAATTAACTTCGGAATCTTACAAGGAACAACTTAAACATCGAAGGTAAGTAACAAATTCACAAAACTAAGATACCAATGATCTTGTAAGACAATTTTTATCTTTGTTTATATCCTATCCACCCCAGTTAGAGTTTGGAGAATTCAATCCAAGTTCATCTAAAATTACTTGTGTTAATTCAGTCACCTCCCCTCCCTCTACCACTCCTTCCCACTACAAAGTTACTGATCCTACAAACATCAAGGCTGCGAAGCCCGAGAGAGAAACATCAATCGCGCATTATGACAGGTACAAATTCCACCATTCGTAAAACAAGAACTATGAATGCGGTAATTTTCATTCCTTTCATTCTCCGGCCTTCTTCGCCAGTGATTAGTCAGAAGCAAACAGGAGGGGAGAGAGATGGCGCAAGAACGGATGGACTTGGAACCTGAGGATGGCCGACAACTTTGCGAGCACCCAGCGAGTGACCCACGACTGCGCAAGCGAGCACACCCACTGCGTGAGGTCATAGAACAAGGCCACCCACACCCACCCCGCCCTTGTGGATCTATCTGATCACGACTCCCTTAATAACTAATTCTCTGAGGCCCCAAACTAAATAAAAAAGAGATCAAAAAGATTTCTAGGGAACAATGATCTTACTTGGTGGACAAACTTCGCAGGCATATTTTTCAATTTGACCACCTCATCCCTCTCCGGACTGCTTACTTGATAAGAGAGAACATAAGTCAAGGAAGATTGGTCATGCAGGAAGTTGGAATGGTAGTGGATGGTATTGGCTGACTGGTTTTCCTAGCTCCCCCTTGTTCTACCTTGTTATTGGTGAGTTCTCTAGTTTTGTAACCACTAGTTGTTATGTTGTTTTGGCCACATGGCCTAGTTGTGGTGATGTGTGTTTATGGGAAGGTGTTGATCGACTTGTAAACTAGAGTATTTCCTTCCTCCTAGGAAGAAAAGGCAGAGCTCCTGCCAGGTTAATTTCCACACAAACAAAGAGAGAAAGAAAAGAGGTGAATTTGATAACAATGGTTGACATTTGAGGTGATAACTCACAGGTCACATGTAGCATGAATTAGTATGACCACCAAGCAATGCAAAGTTGAGAGAAAAAATATATAGTCCAAATCACCTGGCCTATTGAATTTGCTTGCTACATCGCTGTTGGATCGGTCCCAAATGGCCAGACGTAGATCATCTCATCCCAGCCAGCACTAGCGAGCAGCCCATCGACGAGCACGCTCATGTCGATGCTAGCGACAAACTCGATGTGGTGGGCGTACCTAGCGAGCAACGCGTCCTCGGTGTGGTAATCCCACATGCACACCATTATGTCATAGGAGTAGGACATGAGCATGCCCTGGTGGTGCGGCGAGAAGCAGACACGCTTGATAGCATAGCTATGCCTAGCGAGCTACGCGAGGGGCGCCCACGGCGCGAGCATGTCTCATACGCGGATGAACTTACTGACGGAGGTGGTGGCCAGGATGGAAGGGTCGTACTTATCCCAGTCGAGTGAGAGCACCTCGTGGTCATGGATGGGGATGACAAGCGTGGGCGTTGGGTTGTGCACGTCCTAGACACGCGCTGTGCGGTCACCGGAGGTGGATGCAAAGACATCCGGGTGGCATGTGGACCAGGCGGTAGCATTAACGCAGTACTCATGGCCGCGGAAGGTGCGGATGAAGGTGAGATGTCGGGGGACCAAAGCTTGAGCATGTCGTCCCAGGAGGTAGATATGAAGGCATCACGGCGGACGAGGTTCCAGTCGAGGCCACGCACCTCACACGCATGCTCGTGGAGGAAGCGCACAGGTCTTGCACAGGTGGGAGTGCGATGTCAAAGAGGCACATGGAGCTATTCCCGAGGCGACGGCATAGAGGGACTCAAGTGTTGGGACGTAGCGACAAGAAGGCAATTCTCGTGGAATGGGTTGAACCAAACTGTGAATCCAGGCACGGGTGCCTTGAACACCGGCATGGTGACGACGAGTGGATCGACTGGTGGATCGGGGAAGGGGACTTGGGTAAGGCTCCGTGGAGTGGTGTGGGCGGCGAGGAGAGCGGGCGGGGGCAGGAGGGTGAATGAGGGCGAGGAGAGTGGGCGGGGCAGGAGGGCGTGGTGGTGCCGGGGGCGGCAGTGCGTGGGTGAGGGCAACGTTGGGGGAATGAAGCAGATGCATGAAGGGATGACGAGGGCCGTAGGATGAAAAGGTGAGGGAACGAGAGGCATGGTATGAAATGGTAACGGGGAGGGGGAGTGGGATTCAGGGGATGAAGGACTTAGGGGACATGGGGCTCATTAGAGACTTCTTTAGTAAGAGAGATTTTCGTTTTTTACCCATTCCACACTGTTAGAGTATATGGTATTGGATACATAAGGATCCGGTTGTTGTGGTAGTATAGAATTAGTTTTCATCCTTATCTCTATGGTTGCTTGATATCTAAGCCATCTGTACTCTATATATTTCACCCTCGAGGCTCAATACAATATACACAATATTCCATGCAATCTACTCCTCTTACATGGTATCACGAGTATAGGTTCTAATCCTGGGCTAGAAACCCTAGCCACCACCAGTTTCCACACTGTGCGCCCCTGGGGAGATCGATCTCCATGATCTCCGTCGGGGGCAGTACCGCCTGTACCTAGGGTTCGTGCCACCGATCATGTTGATCAGCCACCCTAGAGAGTCTTTTTCCCATCAATTGATCAGAAATTTCTCTCTCACCGGTTGTTGATCGGTGTTTCTTCTTGATTTTTCCGATCCAAGATCGATTTGCATCTCCCGCCGCCGTTCGTCATCTTCACGCGCATCTCCTCCGACTTCGGCTTCGTCACCGGCCGCCTTCTCCACACTCTGTTCTAACACTTCATGTCATGCCTGGATCCGTCTCCTGCTTTGACACCACTCGCTCCTGATCTGATCGGTGCTGCCTCTGGTTGATTGACTCCACGCATCATTGCTCTCGTCGTCTCCACATGTCTCAGGTTCGCTAGCTGCTCCACTGGCCGCCATGTCTGCACACGTCGACCAAACACGTTGGACCGACATGCTTGTCCTTCATCCATCTCAATCACGTGCTGGACATCATTGACCCTGACCACATGGTCTGTTCATTCGTCCACTCGCCACTCCGTCCGGCTCCATTCGCCATGCACCGCGGTAGCCCGAATCCATTTGTTATCGCCCGTCTCCATCATGCATGTTCTGGATCTACACCGATGCCCGTCTACATGCCTGGCTCTCCATCTCCATCCGCCGTCACACGCCTGATCCACACATCGATCCACTTCTCAATGCGCACGGGCTGCCACGCGCCTGGATCCAGCTCTACCTATCTCCATCGCCATCTCCACATGCACGGGTGGCTTGGTTCCACCCATGTGTCATTGCCACTACTCCACCACTGGCTGCTCCGCCTTCGACCGTGGCATGCCAAAAGACCGTCGCGCCCACACCGACCACATCAGTCCCCATCTCCACCCGTGCGGCATGGCTAGGCACGTCGCTCTAGGGGACGCCTTCACACGTTGCTGCTCGTCATTTTGTCCACATGGCGCTCCACGTCGCTTCATTGTCGCCTTCACCACTCGGATCGCCTTTGCCACGACTTCCTCATGCGCCCTCGGTCTGATCATCCGACCGTGCACCTCTCGGCCGATCAGGCACGACCCTCATCCTCCTCGAGTATGCACGTTTCCCTCTCGAGAATTGGGGCTGCTGTTGTGTCACCTTCAGGCCCCAGTGCTGCCGCTTGTGGTCCAAGCCTCCACAACACCGCCGTACCCTCCCAGGCGTGGTTCGGCCAAATGGAGGATCCCATCGTCGCCCTTCATCGCTGTCCCAAGCACCACAATGCTTCAGCTGACCGATGTCGCCTCTCTCGGCACATCATCGCCTCAGTCGTCGGTGCCCTTGGCCTTCATCACGATGTTCAGGTGTTCTTTGCTGGCTTCTTCGAGCACCACTGCCATGCTCTCGGACACTGGCGTCGCCGTTCTAGGCCGCTGGTTCTGCCTCCCTCTACCGCCTTTGTCCAGCATAACCTCATCGCCAACGTCACAGTCTCCTCCTTGACCTCTTCGTCTACTCCAGCAACTGCAAGTTGCATCGGCACCTTCTCCTCCTTGCTGCTCTACGCACCGCGACCGTTGATGCCTTCTTTGCTGGTCCCTCAGACACTAGTGCATGGTTGGGCTCCCTACCTTCACACGCCCGGTATTGGCAACACCGGTGGATACTTTCATTCCCGACGCGTTCCGGAGCCTGGCAAACCTGGTGCACGCCTCGTCCTTGACGGCCTCGACTGCGTTGACTTCGGCATCGACCTCTTCTTCTATGATTGCCTCGTCCGCATCACTGTCTTCTTCCCTTGGGCCTCCCTGCGCCTGTCACCATGGTGCCCCTTGCACCCATGGCTTCATGTGTGACTCCCTCGACCATGGCAACTCCAACTACGGCTACGTTGACCACGACTATCTCATGCATGGCATCCTCGACCACGGCTATTCGCCTCGCTCTCGGTTACCTCGATATCAGGCATAAAGGGCTACCATCTATATGAGTGACTCGTCGGTTTCTCTAGTCACAGCATCTGCATCGCACTGTTTCGACTGCGGGGGATGTCATTCGTCTTCCTCTCCAGTCTCGTCGTCTGCGACTGTGAGGAGATGTTAGAGTATATGGTATAGGATACACAATGATTCAATTGTTATGATAAGATAGAATTAGTTTCCATCCTTATCTCTAGGATTGCTTGATATACAAACCATCTGTATTCTATATATTTCGTCTTCGAGACTCAATACAATATACACAATATTCCACACAATTTATTCCTCTCACACACACCTTTACTCTCCACCTGTTTCCCCTTCTACCCTCATTCATTCCTTCATGCATGCAACCCCAGAATAAAGGCACTGTCTCACTGACATACATCCATCTGCCTTGGCCTCGTGTCAATTCGGCTGCCCCTGCAAGCTACTCCGCTGATATCCTGCGACCTGCGTCTTGCAGCCTGCTTTGCCCTGGCCCTCTCTTGTGTCGTCAAGGATTAAATCCCCTGCAGCGTCAGAGATCGATATTCCCCTCTTTTGAAAGCTCTGAATCCGAGGCGGGGAGCCCGCGGGCCAACGTTCGCCAATGACGACGACCGCGACGATCAGGCCGTATGTCGTTGCGCGCGGGCGCCACCTGCAAACGTACGCGGCCTGCTCATCGTGGGACAGCACGTACCACGCGACCGCCACTGCACCACCTGTCTGCCTGCGTCGGCAATCGGCACCACGGCCGCGGCCGCTGCTGCCTCTCGCGCGCTGCCATATCTCCGTAGCGTCGCGCGCACCGCCATGATGGCGTTGGCCGTCGCCCACAGGCCACAGCTAGCCCCACAAGGGAACAAAACTGTGATCTCACTTGCCGCCCAGATTCACATGCCTCTCTTGTGAGCTAGCTACCCGTGGCTATTCGTTATCTATGCGCTGCGCCTGGGAGAAAGTTTTGCCGACCCGCGCGAAACAGACGCATGCATGCATGCCGTGTACGTGGTCGTCTCTCGTCTCTGTGTGCGTGCTGGATCTTCTAGCACCCTCTGGCAGATACATACGGTCCGACGGCGACGTGCTACAAGCCTACTACTACGTACCCCGACGTAGCCGACGCACGCGATGCAACACACGTACGTACGGCCTCGGCCTCTGGCTGTTCCAACGCCGACGTACGTTCAAC
Source organism: Phragmites australis (assembly GCF_958298935.1). Taxonomy (NCBI): domain Eukaryota; kingdom Viridiplantae; phylum Streptophyta; class Magnoliopsida; order Poales; family Poaceae; genus Phragmites; species Phragmites australis. The sequence goes on from NC_084938.1 coordinate 19,667,110, forward strand.
GGCTACGGCTTCAATGTTAGACGCACTTGGCGCCTGTGCCTCTAACAATGCTCAACGTGTGCAACGGTACGTGTTTTCTTTTTGTATGATCGTTCAGGACGACAAGGTCGATCTGATCTGAACAAATACGCCACGTACATGCATGGTCGATCATGTCCACTGCGGTCTATGGAACATGGCACTCTACGTTCCCATTTGTCCCCCACCTACGCGCTGAATTCTTGGAGTAGGCATGTGCTGCTTGTTCCATGCACTAATGTTATCTTGTACCGTTATAGGTAGCTGGTATGTCACTCTTGTGCAGCAGTACTAGGTGCAAACTACGTTTCAAACGAAGTATTAGGTGCAAAACAGACCAAAGTTCACAAGACAACATGTAGTTTGGAAATCCAGACATGAGGACCATCTTACACCACATGCCAATCATGCCATCATTAGAGACGGCCCTAAAAACATGAGTCACTAATGTGAATATGGGAGGACCAAAGTAAGTTAGGCTGTGGCCCAAGCGGCCTTTCCGGCCTAGGCAGGGGAATGGCGCGAGTGCATGGCATAAAACACTAAGACCTAAGTCTTATCTCTCTCTCTCCCAATCTGACATGTCTGGGCAAAAATGGAAAAATAGATAATATATATTGGCGTATTTACCAGAATAGATAACATACTGGCGTATTTACAAATCTAGCACTTGTATTCGGCACCTCAAATATCAAAAACCAGATTTCAGAATCTCAAAAACCGAAAACGGGCCAGCCCTACCTTTTTCGGCAACTGAGGTGCCAAATACGGCACTGATCACTGTATTCGGCATCTCGGTTGATGAAATCTTCGTGTATCTGGCAACTGAGCTACCGAATACGGTAAACAGTACCGTATTTGACATCTCAGCTGCCGAAAGCCACCAGGCCAGTGTGCCGCCGTGTCGCTGCCGAAAGCCACTGCCGTCTTGTTACCACTGAGTCACATCGCGTCGCCCAATTTTGGTGTTGTGCGTCCGCGTGCTGCTGTTTTTTTTTTTTTGCTTTCGGTGCATCGCGTGGTGGCCATGCATACTATAAAACGAGGAGAGCAGCACAACAACGCAAAGAGAGGAGAGCTGCAACAGAGCAAGGCGAGGAGAGAAGCAGCAGCGCGAGGCTAGAACCAAGAGGAGCAGCATCAGTGTGAGGCGAGGAGCGAGGAGAGGAGCAGCATCAGTGTGAGGAGAGGAGCTCCAACGCTGTTGAACAGTTTGAGAACGTTACCTCTAGTTACAGTAAGTGCTTAAATTATGTATGTAATTAATACTTAATTAGTAATAGTAATTAGAGTAAGTAGATTATTTAATCCATTAAATTATATTTGTTAAATTATATTAATTTCATAAAATAGAGTATTTAGATTATTTGAATAGTTTGCTTATATGAATTTCATTGGTCAGTGTAATTAGATTATTCCTATGGTATGATTGTATGCATGTCATTAACTAGTATAACTAGATTTTTTACATAATTTAATCAGAATTATTAGAGTTATTCGATTAGTCTTATTAATTAGTGTAATTGTATTTATTTGATTAATTAGCTTAATCACTTAGATTAAATAGAGTAACATATTAATTGGATTACTTAAATATGGTGAGTACTGTTACTTATTATTTATCGATGACGTAATTAGTTGTGTATCGTACATATATTTAAGTAGTTATTTTATTACATGTACATTTGTTTAGCAGATACAATATGACTTTATATATTTATTATGGAGAACGTCCCGCTATTTTGAATGGGAGGCTCATAACAATTCAAAACTGACAACACATAAAGAGTTCGGTTGATATATCTATTGACCTAGATGGTATGAAATCACATGTTATGAGCTTTTTGTGTATGAACCAGCAGTCACATACTATTGTCCTAGAGGGTGTGCGGCCACGGCTTGTTCCAAACAACTTTGTCGTTGTCCATACGTTGTTCGAGATGAGTAGAAACAACACATGGGCTTTGTACTCACACAAGACATTAGAGGAGAAATTTGATATGGGGGTGTACGTAAAAATAGTGCCACGACTTGTGCAAGGTGATGCAGTGACTACCGTGAAAGCATCATGCTAGTAGGTGATGTATGAAGAGGATGGAGGGCATGTCGGAGAGGACAGTTTCGGTAGAGAGGGAGCTAGAGTGGACCCTTCAAAGGTAGATGCAGGATGCATGGATGATGAGCCGGTGGTAGCGAGGGTGAAGAAGTTGCTGACAACAATGACTCAGTGCCGGTGATCCAGTACTTTCGTGGTGCTGGGCTGCTGGATTGTGCCGTCGTTGAGTAAAATCCTTATCTAACTAGGGATACCAGAATAGCGACATCTAGGTTGTGCAACAATTTCGTAAAATTGGGAGGTCATCTACTTTATTAGCAACTATCTTGTCATGTCAAGAAGGGACCAAAAGTGCGCTCGGTGTAACCCTATGGAGTATGAGGTTAGGTGTATCAAGCACCCAAATTATCCTTACTTCGTACGAGCACATAAGCCAAAATATGAGAACTATTTTGTGATCAGTAGATACACCCCACATACATGCAGCAAAGAGGCTATTAGGAATGTGAGCCACGCCGTTGATGCGAGGTTCATAGCCCAACTCCTCATCACCCTTGTTAGCACAAACATTTGTTTATCTTCAAAATCGATTATGGGGGGGGGGGGTGTAGACTAAGACGAGTATGCTGATCAATTACCACACCGCGTGGCGAGTGAAGCAGAAGGTGTTGAAGATGCTATTTGGAAGCTTCAAAGAGTCTTACAACTATACTCCGAGGCTACTGTAGAAGATTGCCATGATGAATTAAAGGACTCAGTGGGCCATGGCAGATTAGCTGATCAAGCTAGAGGATGGGTTATATAACACCACTGACCGATACCTCATTAGGTTATTCTGGTCCTTTGGACAATGCATCAAAGCTTTTAGACATTGCAAGCCGGTTGTAAGTGTGGATGGCACATTTATAAGTGGTAAGTACCATGGTACCCTTATGACAGTGATGATAGCGGATGCAAATAATCAGATCATTCCTGACGCCTTTGCAATGGTTGAGAGTGAGAACAATGATAGCTGCTTGTGGTTCCTCACCATGGTGAGGACACATGTCGTGGGTAACACGGAACGAGTTTGCATCATCCCAGACCGCAACAAGGGCCTTCTGCATGCGTTGGACGTGCTGCACGATAGCACAAACTACTCCATTGCATGGCCATATGTGGAGAGAAGATGGTGTATGCGATACTTGGGAGCGAACCTGTACACAAGGTACCGCAACAAGTCTCTTGTAAAGAGATTCAAAAGGTTGTGTCTGCATAACCAACAGGCGAAGTTTAATGGGATCTGGAAAGAGTTAAATGAGACCACTCGTAAGATGATGGCAGAGCAGCAATCACAGGAGGACAATCTGCAGACGCAAATGGTTGGGGACCAAACTATCGTTAGCCGTTCACGTGCTACATTTAGCCAGTGGATAACGGGGAAGCCGGCGGAGAGTTGGGCCCTAATGCATGACACTCACAGTGCCAGGTTAGCACATAGAATTTTAATGATCGTATTTTACCCTTTTTTATGCAAATAGGTCTTCTAAAATTATTTTATCCCTTGTTAGGTATACCATCATGACAACGAACATAGCAGATGCGTTCAACAATATCCTAAAGGGAGTACGGGGCCTCTCATTGTGTGCCATCTTTGAGCTCATATTCTATAGAACGGTGGACTACTTTTGAGACCGTGGTAATGATGCTATGAAGTGCAGCATGCAGTTCGCACCTAAAGTGGAGGAAATTGTATCTAGAAGGAGGAGCAAGGCATACTTTAATCGAACGAGGATCTACGACCTACCCAACAATGACTTTGAGGTCATATGCCACCGTAGGTATGCATTAGGGTATAGCGCAGGGGACACCATACAACAATATCAACTTGGGCCTGACGAGGTGAAGTTCACATGCAATAAGCCAAAATTACACCATATCCCGTGCTCGCATGTCTTAGCTGCTTGCAGGGACATGGGTGGTAATGATAGATCACAATACGTATCACCGTACTTCACGATCGATGCATTGAGGAGCACATGACTTCTAAAGATGTGATCCTTCAACATCGGAAGCAGATACAAAGTGATCGAGGGGCCTAAGTGAGTTCCTTATCCCCGAGCACGACGCGCGGATCTTGAAAGGCCTAGAGCTACGAGGCTACAAAGTGATGTGGATGAAGCAGATGTTGTTGATGGCCTACGCAGGTGCAAACTTTGCAAACAACTTGGCCATGATAGGAGAACTTGCCTGATCCGATAGTAAACTATCAGGCCACTATCGAACTGTACTGTATTAGAGTTGTTGCATTTTATTTTGTTCTTCAAAGCTATTCGCAGACATGGTTTGTATTGTAAATTGTTATTCACATGTTAGTTGTACTACTTATTTTGTAATATATCATATGGTACTACCATCATAGACGTTGTATTTTTATTTGAACCATGAAGCTTGTAATATATTCTAATTTGTTGGTCACCTATTTCTTGAACCATTAAGCCTAAAATCATTGTCATGGCTCATTGTGGTCTTCCCGAGCTTCTTCAGCAGTGATACAACGAGAACCATAGGGGAAGGATGATTTTCACAGGGCAGCAGGTACAATGTTTATATGTGCTATTTCATTGCCACGATAATTTGCTACTAACTCAGTTCATGTATTGGATACCTCTTGTAGTTGGGTCCGTTGCAAGCCCGGAGTGTCCACAAGATTAAGGAGTTAGACCCTCGATTTCACGAGCCACTCGCACGGGTAGGAATACTACTTTTCGCTCTCATGATGGTCGGATCTCCCATGGGGGGAGGTGGCAGGACACCTCTCCTGTCGATTGAGGAGGCACTACTCACAGGTCTCATCGACCGGTGGCGTCCTGAGATGCACATGTTCCACTTTCCTTTTGGCGAGATGGCCGTAACATTAAGGGACGTGGCCATGCTGACCGGGCTGCCAATTAGGGGCACCCTGTTAGTAGTTTCGCGACCAGCAAGGGAGCAGTAGAAGGGTTATGTTCAGGGAAGGTAAATATTTGTTATGCAATGCACTTCAAATATTGTAGTGCTATTCAAGCTCTATTGAACCTCTGAATCTTGTAGGTTTGGGGTGCAATATGACAGGAAGGATGATGGCCTCTCCATGTCTTGGATTCATGGGTTGTCACAGTTCGGTGTGTACCCACCAGATGGGGACGAGGCTACACTTATGCAGTACTATGAGGTGTACTTGTACGTCCTGCTTGGAGGCATCATGTTCTGCAACACGATAGGGGATTATATCATCCCCCATATTATATGATTAGCGAGTCAGCTCACGTCACATCCTTATGAGCCGACATCTTACAGTTGGGCATCTGCTCTGCTGGCTGTAACCTACAGAGGATTATGTGATGCAACCCAGTGATCAAAGAAGAAGGGAACTATTACAGGCCACCGATACCTCTTACAACTATGGAGTTGGGAGTACCTCCCAGTTTGTCGACCTTGGGTGCTTAAGAGCTACTATCCAGTCCCCATATCCGATGGTATTGCAGATGAAATGAAGCCTATGATGGGGTATCGGTGGATTCATGCTAGGCTGAGATGAAGTCAGTAGCAAGACCATGGTAACTACTCTTGGGTGATTAGTAATTTGGACATCCTCAGCGCCGATCTCGTGGAGTGGGATCCATGACGTATGACATAAGTGGTCGAAATTGTGGATGGAGGGCTCATCGCATCCTTTTGTTGGCGTGACACAGACTTATGGTTGACTAGATGCTTCCTGCTGTACATGAACAACGTGGAAGTATATTCACTTGAGCGTGTACAGAGGTAGTTCAGGTACCGACAGGCGGTGCCAGTACCTCCTCCACGAGATACCGGATGGGCGCACGAGTAAGTGTGTTATTATAGGTAGCATTAGTATCTTTTGGCTATCCATGTTAACAAATGATAACTGTTTATGTCCCGTACAGGAGGAGAGCACAGGGGGGCGGAAGCATGCAGGACTGGGCATCCGTGAATGCCGAGCACCTACAGAGCTGGATAGAGTTAGTCGTGGTGGATGTCGTCATTCCTGCCAGACAATACAATGACGTCACTTATCGGGAGTACCTTTCGTGGTACTGTCCGTGCACGCGTGCCACCTTACTCAGCAAACGTGTAGAGCCGGCCCCTAGACCCTTCCCAGAGGATTGTACCCACCTTATAATGATTTTCATTGGTTAAACCTTGCTATTACTGACATGACCCTTATCTTCTACAGACCGAAGAGGCGTACAAAATACATATGCAAGAAGAGCAAGCTTGTGGGGAAGCAAGTGGGTCATCAACGCGGAGGGATCGAACCCTCTCCATGACTACATGAGGATGAGAGGGTCCCGCTTCCTATCCGTTATACGTGGTCTAGATGGTTGTGCCTCATGATGGAAGGGGTATGACCAACCGGCCATGGACCCGTCCTGTGCCTCCCACAGCTGGCGCTTGTCCAGTGCTCGTGAGGAACCTGTTCGGGCACAGTCGTTCATGACATCTTTGGCTTCGAAGCACCATGTGTCACGTTCCGGTACTGAGACCGAGGAGTGCACGTAGGCACCTACGCCCAAGCATTTTACACTGGGTACACAGGCCTCGCAGTGGACACAACCTCCTTAGACTATGAGGACACCTTTGCCTGTAGCATCGACTCATCACGAGGATGTCGTTGACTGCTCGCAGCAGACACCTGACTAGAGCGGCATGCATGCTTTCGACTGGGCTTCTGCAATGCAGGCCACCAGCTTCACCGATCTCCTCAGCGGACAGTACCCCCAATATCCCGATGCACCTGGGGGTTCACAGGGTAGGACGATGATGATCAGTAGCAAGGGCACAAGAGGCAGGGGCCAGCGCAGGTTACTGGGATGAGGGCCACACACCCGCCAAACGCCTACATTCCTGGGGATTGCGTGTGGCGTAGTCGTCGTTGAGTAGCGAGTGCAATTTTTTTTGTGCACTTGTACTTGTTAATGTAATCAATTTTCATTTATTGAATGTAATTACTTTTCATTTGTTGTTAATGTTATTTATGTAATTACTTTTCATTTATGTAATTTTTTGTGCATCGTCCTATTCACTGTATTGTTAATTTAATTACTTTTAATTTTTTAATGTTTGTCAAATAATTATGGCACATAACTCTGTTTTAAGTTATTTATTAATCATTGTTACATATTAATTATGATATTTACCACTAGTTTATTGTTTCATAAATATTCAGGGAGTCATGCTTTGTTGCAAAGCCATAACGTTACAGTCAGAGATCAATAAATCTATGGCGGGATCTTCGAGTACAGGCTTTCCATAGACACCTACGATGATCGATATAGCGCTTAATGCATTATTGTAGGTTGTGAGTGAACGGAAGGATGATCCCTTTAAGGAGAACAACCTAATGGAAGCCATGGCCAAATTGCATGCAAGACCCTTCCATTCTGTGTTAACCGCTCCACTCCAACATGTAACCATTGATAACCTTAGGGCCTTGTTGCACGAGCGGCATCAAATGTATCTTAGGGTGTGCGAACTAGCCGACCATCCTTCTATGTTTGGTTTCTCTAGGAGGCAAAGCACGATAGTGATGTTGCCTGACTAGTATGCATTCCATATTCTGGTTCGTCATTTTCTATTTGGTCACCCTATTTATCTTTTTTTCATTTATTCAAATACTCCTCTTTTGCGTTAGGCATTCTCGGAAGACGCACAGTTGATCAATAGAGAGATCACAAACTTCTTGGTGATGTATATGCTCTTCGGTGGAGGTGTGGTGCCTAGTTTGCGTAGAAGATGACGACGGTCATCGAACTTAAGGGGTGCAGGGAAACCCTCTACTACTCATCCAGAAATTGACGAGGATAATGAGGATGATGATTTCATGGCCCCAATGCCTCAGGAAAAGGTTCAAGGACCACTGCAAGAGGACGTTCACGCACCACATCGAGATGGCATACAACCGACAAGGAAATAGGATGTGGTACTACTGTGATAGCTCAAGATGATGACGACGACGATAATTTCATGCCACAATGACCCCTCCCTCCGTTGCCTCCATCTCCGGAGAATATTGATGACCCTGAAAATGATGGTGGATTTGCTGGTACCCATTCTTATAGCTTCCCATCACCACCTCGGAGATGACAACCATCTTACCCTAATAGCATTGACTGGCATAACTGGCATTCTTCCTCTCATTTGTGTTGCCACTTTCCTCTGCCATCTTGAGATGATGTAGGTATTCAAAATCTATGCACTATGAACTATGCAAATACCAGGCATGACTATTTATTTTGTTTACCTTTCTCTTTCATTAGTTCAGTTCGATGGATGTATGGTTAGTGTCTTATATTAACTTACTATGTTATGAACTATTTATGAACTTTATGTCTAATCAATATGATGTTAAGTTTATTATATTAACGTACTATCCAAACAGAATTATTTCCAACATATAAAAAACATTACTTACTATGTTACAAAGAAATTCACCTGCTTTTACAACAACTTTCAACATAGGAGAAGGGGTGGTTCTCAGGCCTACTTTGAGTGTGGTGACATCACCCACTTCAAGGGGAACTGCCCTAAGCTCAAGAATAGGGAAGACCGCAACCACGACCACGACAAGCAGAAGAAGTCAAAAAAGCCCTTCTTCAATAACCGTGACAAGATGGCCAAGAAACCAGCTAAGGAAGGTTCGGCGCTCAATGACGTTGACACTTCCTCAAGCGAGGAGGAGAGCTCAGAGGAGGAGGAGTAGCCCATGAAGAATAAGAGGAAGGCCAAGGATTTCACCGGCCTTTGCTTCATGGCCGATAACAATGACAGTAACCCCGAGCTTGATTCTTCTAAGGTATCCCCCCTATAACTAGCTTTCTTTTCCGGTTGATACCTTGAATGATCCGTTTATTAGCCAGTATAAATTGCTTAAGAAATCGGTTCATGAGGTTAAGGAACTCAAGTCTAGGCTAGAGTGTTCATAATCTGAGCTTGAGTTGCTTAAGTCTAGGGCCAATGATGAGAAGTGTGATAGTTACCTTGTGGTCATAAGTGAGCTTGCTGAGCTTCACACTTTGCATGCTCAAGTCACCAGTCAGTTTGAGACTGCCGAGAATAAGCTCCTTGAGGAGTCTAGACCTACTCTCTTAGGCGCTTGCAAGAATTTCCCTTTGCTCTCAAAGGATGTTGATGTGAAAGCCAAGTGCATAAAGAAGCTAGAGTCTAGATTGGAGAGTGCCAAGAGTTTTAAGGATATGCAGCCAAACTGTTCCACCTGCATCATCCTGAAGGACAAGCTCAGCTGGGTTAGAGAGAAAGTTGAGAAGCTCATGACCGAGAATGAATACCTTCTTTCTCTTGTGGAGAAGTGCTCAAAAGGTAAGGGAAAATGGATTTGATATTGGCCAAGACCAAGATGTGTGCAGATAAGGCGGGTTTAACCTTGGGATTAGGTTTTGAAAGGGTGACTTACAATGGGGTTGGTAAGACTGTTTTTATCTCACCTACTACCCTAGAAGTCGAGAAGTCTAAAATTAATGTCACACCACAACCTATGAAGAAAACCACTCCATAACCCACAAAGAAGAATGCCACACCACAACCCAAGAGAGCTCCATAGTCCAAGATGAGAGCCCCTATGATAGAGAGTCTAGAGTGACTGATAGTCGAGTTCCTGAGAGATGCTACTATTGCACCTACTGCCATAGAGAAGGTCACCTGATTGGGTTTTGCTTTCGCCGTAGGAGGGATGAGTGGCGTGAGTGTGAGTGGAGTACTGGGGACATATACCGCCCCTCTTTTGGTATACATGAGTCTTTTCCTCGTTCTTACTCATGAGTCTTGAGCGCTCCTTAGCTTCCTCCTAGAGGTGGTGCCCGACATGGATCTTACCATGATTCATATGGTTTTGGTTTACGAGTAAGATGCTTTGAGTTGCAACACTTTGGTGGACCACGTTTTCTCTATCGTGGCACTCGCACTCAGCGCACAAGTATTGATTTGTATGTACTTGCTTTAGGGAGGATGACTCAGTATTGGATTCCTAATAGTTTTGTCTAACCCTATTACTGAGCCATCCACTTATTATTCTTCTCATATATAGGTGGCCGGAAGAGGCCTGGAGAATAAGTGACTCATCGACTCCGATTGTTCGTGCCATATGACTGAAGATTCATCATGGTTCTCTAGCCTCACACTGATAAAGAGACACGAGTACAACACTTTCGGTGATGATTGGAAAGGTAGGGTGAAAGCCAAATGTATGATAAAGGTGAATGAGAGTTTCACTCTCAAAGATGTGGTTTTGGTAGAGCATTTGGGATACAATTTGCTTTCTGTATCTCAGTTGTTGGATGAGGACCTAGAAGTGCATTTCAAACGCGATACTTCTCATGTTCTTGATTCTTCGGGCGCTTTGATCTGTCGAATTTCCAAAGTTGGGAGAGAATTTGGAGCTGGTTTTTCTGAGTCTGTTAATTCTTCTTGATGCTTAATTGCTCAACCCTCTTCGGAGCTTTGGATGTGGCATAGGAGACTAGGGCATATGAGTTTTGATTTGCTTTCTCGTTTGAGTGACCTAGGCTTGATCTGAGGATTGCCTAAACTCAAGTTTGAGAAGAACTTTGTTTGTGCTTCTTGTCGGCATGGCAAAATGGTTGCTGCGTCTTAACCCCTCATTATTGTACAGTCAAAAAGACTAAGAAAGAAGACCTATACTACTCTAAGTGTCCTTCCTCTCCCTTGTGACACTTAGAACTAGAAGATCCTTAATCTCGATGCACATCTCCTTTGATCATCCATATAATGGCCTTAGGGACCAAGAATACCCAATCATCATTGTGAACTAACATTTTTGATACCCTTCAAACAAATTTGTTAGTTTGTCATTAATCACCGAAACACTTACGACTTATCTAGGAACCTAGATGCTACAATCTTCCCCTTTTTGGTGATTGATGACAACAAAATATAGAAATATGAATTTAAGTGCACCCTATCATACTAGGCATTTGACAGCATGAATAAATTAAGCAAGAGAAAACCTAGCACTATAACAACTTATCATGCTAGAAGAATAAGAATTAAACACGCATGAAATATAAACACAATGTGATGACAAGTGAAGCACATCAATAGAGAGAACCAAGTAGCCTATCATTACATCAAAATCCATAAGATCCAACAAGCCGAACCTAACTACCCAAACTCATAAACTCCCCTTGAAATATGGACATCTTGAGCTTGAGCTTGAACTTCCTCTCAAGAGATATAGACATCTTATGATAAAAGTGGTTGATCATCATTCTCATCATCTTGATCAACTTGAGGTGCCAAAGAGGTGTGTGGAGTAGAAGTAGAAGGTACATCTTCATCATCCTCTTTATGCTTGATATCCCCAATCGCCATATTCTTCATCACATCTCTCAAGGGTTCATCACTTGTATCATCAAAAGAAATATATTCTCCTTGGGAGCCATTAGATTCATCAAACTCCACATCACAAATTTCTTCAATAAAACCAGTGGCATTGTTGAATACTCGATATGCTTCAGAGTTCAATGCATAACTAACAAGAAAACTAATATCACAACATTTTTCCAATTTGCCTAGGCGTTCTCTTTTCTTGTAGATAAAGCACTTACACCCGAACACCTAGAAGTAGGAGATATTGGGTTTCCTCCCAATGAGAAACTGGTATGGCGTCTTCTTTAAAAGTCAGTGAAGATACACTCGGTTGGATGCATGGCACACCGTGTTGATTGCTTCCACCCAAAACTTCTCCAGTATACCATACTCATCCAACATTGCTCTTGCAAGAGTGATCAAGGTCTTATTCTTTCTTTCCACCATGCCACTTTATTGAGGGGTGCAGGTTGATGAGAATTCATACTTGATGTCTCTATCATCACAATAACCTTCAATTTGAGTGTTCTTAAACTCCATGCCATTGTCACTCCGTATCTTCACAATTGTGGTCTCAAAACTCATTTTGAGCCCTTTTTGCGAACTTCTTGAAGATCCCAACAGCCTTGCTCTTATCATCTAAAAAGGAAGTCCAGGTGTATCTCAAATAATCATCAACAATGACAAGGAAATAGAGATTACCATCAAGACTTTTGTAGGTAGTTGGTCCAAAGAGGTCTATATGTAGAAGCTCTAAGGTTCTTAATGTAGACATCATTGAATTATATGGATGAGAGCTTGCAACCTGCTTTCCCGCTTGGCAAGCACTACACAACTTGTCCTTCTCGAACATTCCATCCTTCAAACCCACCACCATTCCATTCTTGAATGCCTTCTTGAGGTGGCTCATTCTAATGTGTGCAAGTCGACGATGCCAAAGCCAACCCATGGATGTCTTGGTGAAGAGGTATGTTGTCAAGCTAGCTTCATTAGAGGAAACATCTACAAGATAGATATGTCTATGTCTAAAACCTTTAAAAATTAGATTATTATGCTTTTTGCTAGTTATGACAACATATATATCAGTAAATAAACATGTGAAGCCTAAATCACATAGTTGAGCTACAAAAAGTAAATTAAAACTAAGAGACTTTACTAAAAGTACATTAGAAATAGAGAGAACATTTGAGATTGCCACCTTACCCAAACCTACTACATTTGCCTTAGAATTATCACTAAAAGTGACTTTGTCATGATCGCCCACTTCATCTTCTAGAGAGGTTAACATCTTTACATTGACGCTCATATGTTGTGTGCATCCACTATCAAACACCCAATGCTTTCCACCGGCTTTGTAGTTCACCTACACACATGGGTTTAAGTTTTTTGTTTAGCTACCGAGGCACCTTTCATGTGAGACTCAAGAGCTTTAGGCACCCAAAGTTGCCTAGGAAGTTTTCCCTTAGCTTGAATTCCAATGAATTTAGCCATGACTTTTCCACTTTTAAGCTTATACAATAGGAAATGATGATCATTGAAAGTGGACTTGTATTTAGGAGATAAAGTAGGAAGGGATTTAGTAGCAATTGGATACTCCCTTATGTGGTGGCAGGTGACCTCACAATGTTGGCAATATGAACCAACTTTCTTGATGAAGCATTTCTTGATCTCCGGTGACTTGGTGATGTTCTCCACCGAGTTAGGAAAGCATCCAAGCCTCTCTTGTTGCAGTACATGGCATTCTTCATAAGGATTTTCTTATGCTTGTACTCTCCCTTAGTCAACTGGGCCACACAAAAATTGAGATTTGCAATATTATTCATGAGCTCTTGCTCCCTTGCATGGTTAGTCTTAGAACATGATATAGTACCACATGAAGAAGATCATGGGATATCAAGAAGATCATAACAAGAAGTAGATGCATTAACCATAACAACATCAATAATAGGCAATTCATTCATGCTAGGATCAATAGCATCATAAGCTAACTCAAGTTCTTTATATTTGCATTTCAAGTCAACATGATCAAGTTTTAGCTTCTTATTGCTCTCTTCAAGAGACTTGCTAGATACAACTACTTCATCATGTCTTTTAAGCACATCATTGTATTTAGCAACTAATTCATCATGACTAGAGCTAAACGTAGCATTATCATTTTCAAGAGACTTGATTTTAGCTTTTTGCTTCTTTATAATGGTAGCATAGTCATTCATGAGCTTAGATAGATTATTAGGAGAAAGACCATCATCATTACTACTATTATCATCCTCACTACTCACCTTGTTATTACCTTTTGCAATGAGACACATAGGTGGTGGAGGTAGCGGCGGATCATCATTGGTGATGGCGAGGCCTGCGAAGTCCTTATCTTCATCATCACTTGAATCTCCACTTGAGCTTTCGCTGGAGACCCATTCACCAACAATATAAGCCTTGCGGCCTCCACCCTTCTTGTTGAAAAGCTTGTTCTTTTTCTTTTCTTGACCTTTTTTTCTTGTGCTTGTCCTCATCCGTCATTCGCATCAATCTTCTTGCTTTGTTTTTGTTTCTCTTGCTCTTTTTTCTTGTTGATGGAATCTTCACCTTCTTCTTCTTCTTGTCAATTATTTTGGCCTTGAGAGCAAGATTCTTCTTGATCTCTGAACAATAACATTTCATGAGCACAAATCTTGCCCACGGCATCAATGACGGTCATGTCATTGATGTCTTTCTCATGAAGAAAAGATATGAAAGTATTGTATTGCGGCTTAGGAAGCATCATCAAGATCCTACGAATAATGTCTCCTTTGAGACAATTGAGTGAGTTCAAGAGAATTGATTTCTTCAACAAGCATATTCATCCGATAATACGTATCATTGCATAGGTCATTTGGAAGCATCTTATATTGATTAAAGGTTTTCATTAGCACATGATATCTTTCCTCCCGTATTTTTATAGAATCCTCATGAATTTAACAAAGACCGGTGCAAATATCATGAGCTAATTCCTTGCTCCTTACTCTAAAAAACACCTCTTCACTAATTCCCCCAAAAATAGCATTTTTAACATTAGGATTCCATCTAATTTGTTGTTCAGTAAATGATTGATCAAACCCAATGGAACCGACTAGCCAAACTTCGGAGGAAATAGCCTCAAAATAGCTCGCCATGTGAACTTTCCAATAGGAGAAGTTCTTTTCCCCAAACCTTGGCACGTTACTTCCATGTTCGGGGGCCATTGCTCTATGATTTTAACCTATCAAGAGCACGAGACTCTGATACCAATTGAAAGGATCAAATGGCCTAAAAGGGGGTGAATTGGGCTATTAAAAAAATTTACTTCTACCGAATTATAGAACAAGTAGCAACCTTAGCCTAGATGAATTGAAATATGACTACACGATCAAACTAGGTGGAAACATGAAAATAAGCAAGCTAGAACACAGAGTAAATGCGGAAAGTAAAGCTTGCAAGTAAGTAAAAGCTCAAATATAAATACAAAAAAATAAGGAGATCGACAAGATAACACTATTTTTTCCTGAGGTATCAAGGAGTTGGCACTCCCCCTAGTTCTCATTGGAGCATCCACAAAGAATATCGCTGCCCCTTGAGTCACAAAGTCTCAAGTGCTCACTCATGATTGCCTCTTCTCCATCTCCAGATTGGCGGACATCAAACCAAGAACAAAGCTCTTTCCAGAGCTCCCACAAGAACTCTAAGAGCTCACTGAGACATCTCCAACCACCAAAGACTGGCTAGGTGTTGCCAACCACCAAGAGTAGTAAGCCAATAGCTTCACTTGATCAAAATCAAGCCTAGACTACAGCTAGATGCACACTTGCTACTCTCCAAGCACTACAGATATCCTTAACCTTCAATTAAGAACTTTGAAATTACTCAAGTGCACTCTCTTCCTTCTTGATGACACAAACATTGTATAAACTCTTCTGGGGTCACAAGAGAGCCAACTGAAACGAAGTGATGGGGGTATTTATAAGCTAGAGATTCAAATTTAGCAGTTGACTAACAACCCACTTTTCTGTTAACACCAGATGATTTGGTGAGTATCTCCTTACAATCACTGGATAATCCGGTGAGTACAAACTTCAGAGCCCCACTATGCCAGCTGCCATTAGCCGTTACTGCTAAAAAACGATCTGGTGGATTCATCCAGTGTGACTTAGTTCATCACCAGACCATCCGATCAGAAGAACCAAGCCAGACTGCCTGTTGCAGTATTCTTTGCAAAAATTAGTCCGGTGATTCCTCTATGCCTTCACTGGACCATCTGATCAGAAGAACCAAGCCAGACTACCCTGCTGTAATCTTCTCTATAAAAAATAGTCCGGTGATTCCTCTTTGCCTTCACCGGACCATCCGGTAAGTGTAGCTTCTTCTAGAACCAAAAATTCTTTTCTGCAAGAAATGCTCCGGTGCTCCCATATTTCCATCATCGGATAATCTAGTGAATTCAACTTCAATTTTACCTAAAAAAATTGCTTCTGCTAAAAAAAGCTCTGGTGCCCTCACAGGAGTAACATCAGACCATCTGGTGCAACACTTTGAAAAATTCAGAACACATGTCACCAGGAAAAGGTTCTGGTGATACCTACAAGTTAACCACTAGACCATCCGATCTTCTCATTTGTTTTCTATCTGAACCAAGAGAAATGCTCTGGTGAGAACTAGAGTCGCATCATCGGACTATCCGGTAAGGCTAATTTCACTGAGCTCGTCCAACTCAATCTTTTATTGAGCTCTAACTTCACGACATCTCAACCATGGATTTCTATGAGCTACCTAGCGCTAGAGATTCACAAATGTACATCAAACCAAGTCTAAACTCATCTAGATCAAGCTACTACTATTAGCCCCTCTTTATAGTACAATAAAAAAGACTAAGAAAGAAGACATATACTACTCTAAGTGTCCTTTTTCTCCCTTGTGACACCTAGAACTAGAAGATCCTTAGTCTCGGTGCACATCTCCTTTTATCGTCTATGTAATTGCCTTAGGGACCAAGAATACCCAATCATCATTGTGCACTAAAACTTTTTATACTCTTCAAAACAAATTTGTTAGTCACAATGATACGGATATCATTAATCACAGAAACACTTACCACTTACCTAAGGGCCTAGATGCTACAGATGTGACTTTTGGTAAATCAACCCTGTGTGCTAGTTTTGCTTTCAAGTGCGTAGGTGACAAAGAGATTGGAAAAAGCATCTTCGTAGATGGCGACTTTGCAGCTCTCGGTGATGATAAGGATGGTCCACTACTTCCTTTCATCACATCTACTTCCGAGCCGGCTCTTGCTTCTTCTATATTGGCAGAGGGTCCTGCAGCCTCTACTTCCACTTTGACTATTTTTGAGCTTGCACCATCAATGGTTGAGGGGGAGGTCATCTCATAGCGCAAAGCCCCTTAACACATTTAGTGACGGCACCCTCCACAGATGATGATCGGCGATCTCAATGAAAGGGTAACAAGGTGAAAATCTGATCACCATGCTCATTTCACTGATTCTACTGTTGTTGCTTCTTTTGAGCCCTATGATTTAGAAACACTCTTTCTAATTCAAATTGGGTCAATGCCATGCATGAAGAACTAGAAAACTTTGAGAGAAACAAAGTTTGGGTCCTTATAGAGCTACCCCTAACATTCATGCTATAGGCACCAAATGGGTCTTTAAGAATAAATAGGAGGAGGATTGGTCCGTAGTGAGAAATAAGGCTAGATTTGTGGCTCAAGGTTTCACTCAAATAGAGGGGATAAGCTTTGAAGAGACATTTGCTCTAGTAGCTAGACTAGAAGCCATTAGGATTCTCCTAGCATTTGTGGCATCCCAAGGTTTCAAGTTATACCGAATGGACGTTAAGAGTGCTTTCCTAAATGGTTTCATAGCGCAAGATGTCTATGTTAAGCAACCCCAGGTTTTGAGCACCTCAAATATGCACATAGAGTATACAAGCTTCAGAAAACTTTGTATGGGCTTAAGCAGGCGCCTAGGGTTTGGTATGATAGACTTAAGTCATTCTTACTAAAGCATGGGTATATGATGGGGTCGGTAGATATAACTTTGTTACCTTTAGGTATGGCAATAATTTTCTACTTATTTAGATATACGTGGATGATATCATTTTTGGTGGCACTTCTCATGCACTTGTGGCCAAGTTTGCAGATACTATGAGTAGGGAATTTGAAATGTCGATGATGAGCAAGCTCAATTTCTTCCTTGGGTTGAAAATCAAGCAATGCAAGAAAGGTACATTCATCTACTAGAAGAAGTACACCAAGGATTTGTTGAAGAAGTTCGACATGAGCGATGCAAAGCTCCTGACGACACCGATGGCTACCTCAACCGTGCTTGATTCAGATGAAGATGACTAGGAGGTAGACCAGAGAAAGTAATGGAGCATGATTAGCTCCCTCCTGTACCTGACGGTAATAAGAACTGACATCCACTTCGTCGTCTGCTTGTATGCCCGCTTCCAAGCTTCACCAAGGACGTCTCACCGCTAGGTAGTGAAGCGCATACTCAGGTACCTCAAGCACAACCTTGAGTATGGTCTTTGGTTCTCTGCATCCTCTCCGCTTTCTCTTCGAGTTTTTTTATATGGATTTTGCTGATTGTAGAACTGATAGGAATAGCACCTCATGTACTTGTCATTTCTTAGGTACCTCTCTTGTGTGTCGGTCTTCTCGCAAATAATCTAGTGTTGCATAGATAACTAGTGAAGCTGAATATGTTGTTGTTGCTAGCTATTGTTCTCAGATTTTATAGATGGTTGCTACCTTAAAGGATTTTGGTTAGATGTCAAGAGTGTGCCACATTTATGTGATAACACCAGTGCTATCAGCTTAGCCAATAACTTAGTCCAACACTTCGAAACTAAACATATAGATTTGAGATTGCACTTTTTGAGAGACCATAATGAGAAGGAAGGCATTAACTACCAAGCCTCTAGATGCAACAAGATTTGCTTATTTGAGGGGGGAGCTTGGACTGTGCCATTCCTATGATATTGTGTGAGGGGGAGTTATAGTTGTACATACTCTATTTTACTTTTGTTGCATTTGCATTGCATATCATTCTGTAAGATAATCATAGTAATTGAGCTTTGACTTGTATGTCTTAAGCATTTTTTGTTGCCAGACTTGAATTTGGACTAAGTTGAGTAATTATGCAGAGCAAGCTTTTAATATTAGGCTCATCTTGATTCTTTGTCATGAAACATTTTAAGCAAGCTAGTTTTTCTAAAGATAAAATTTGGTAATTTTATGAATCATGTAGACAGTAAAATGCTACATTTTTATCATCATGTTCGGAATTGCTTTGGCTTAGTCAATACTTGTGTTAAAGCTAGTTTGATGAGTATCTTATTTTAGGATTCTTGGTTCAAGATAGTGGATTGAGGAGTATTGCATTATGTTTTCTGTGTTTGTCAAAAATTTTGCTCATAATAGAACCTTGGAGGAACATGTGTTCTTTGTGTCTCAAAGGCACTACTTGACTTGATCATGTAAAAACTTGATAATTTGTACAAATTTGAACAATATTGAGAAATCAAGTTTCTTGTGCTAAAATATAATCCAATACGGTTGTCTTAAAGCCTCGAGATATTTACCATACCTAGCCATGTGATACTTCTCTTGGATAAGATGCAACTTGAGGATAAAAAGAAAAATTAAGAAATATGCATCAATGTTACATCTTTTAATCACTTGGTCAAACTAAGTCTTGGTTTCATATATGAGTATTTGCAAAGCCTATTATCATGAATGCCTGTTTGCCTAGTTTGAGATTGAAGTTAGCTAATTCTTACTTCTTGTATTGTCTCGGCACGAGTGGATACTTATGTGGTGGTTATTTTTAACATGATTTGACTATGTGAACTTAAATGCACCAATAATTCTTCCGTTTAGCTTGTTTATCTTTATGTTCTTGTGACACTGTATCTTTTTGAGCCTTTGTGTGCTTGTGAGCTCCACATTATACTGCCTATAGCCCTTTGATATCTCTAGCATTTGGAAATATTTTATGGTATACTTGTGAAAGTTCATTAGGATTACATATTCATGCATTGTATGATATTTTGTCCTTGATGTTTGCATTGTCAAAGGGGGAGAAAAATATGCATTAAGCCACAAAGAAGAATCTTGCATGATGAAAGAGGGAGAAAATATGTGAAACATGTGAATTCATCAAGAGGAGCATGAGCATTTGTGCTTTTATTGGGTTTTGAGGTTTTTGACTTGTCTATATCTCTCTTAGAGCTTTTGCAATCTTCTTATACCAAGTGATATTTTTTTTGCTCATTCTCAAGTTTTTGTCACTTGAATGAGCTTCTCTTGTTGGATTTCTTCTAACAAATTTTTTTTGTGCTTTAAGAGTTGTCAATGCACTCATAAAGGTGAATATTGAGAAACCAAGTGGAAATATGCCTTGGTCTTTTATGTGATGTGTTGATTTAGTTTGATGATTTTTGGGATTGCAAATGCATGTAGTTGTACTGTAATTATGATCATAAGTAACCAAACTTACAGAGAAAATCGAATTGGTGTGTTTGTCTCTAAGTCCAGGAAAAATGTACACGTCAGATGATCTGACGCTCTGGAAGTTGAACACGTCAATGGTCCAGTGTTCAGACGGAGTACACGTTGTAGCAAGACAGAGGCAAAACTTGAAGTACACGCCGGATGGTCCGACGTTAGGGTGAAATGAACACCGGAGCATTTCTTGTAGAGAGGTTACAAACTGGCTCTAGTGGATTTGAATACGCCGAATGGTCCGAAGATGGGTATGAATGCACATCGGACTATTTCTTGCAGAGAGGATTTCAGATAGAGAGCTCTGCTGAGTTGTATACGCTGGATGGTCCGGCGCTCAGAAGGAGTGTGCACCAGATCATCTGAAGTTCATGATCTTTCTGAGATATGTTTTGAACCAAGGATTTCAATTTGGACTAACTGTAGGTGCAGTTATATGTTATTAGAGATGCATGTTTGCTTATCTCATGATATGTAGGTGATGGATGCAACTTGGCGGCCGACGGCTGGGAGATCAAGGCTAAGCGGGGAGCTTGGTGCCAAACGATCGAGTGAGTTGGGTGGAGTCAAGGGTGATCCTAGCTGTACATGTGGAGATCAAGCAAAGCATGAGAAGATGGGTGAAGTCGACATGTTGATAAAGTCAAGTGAAAGAGATATCGGTGCAAGTGACAAGGTGGTCCGATGGATCAAGAGCAGGAAAGACTTGTCGGCGGTCAAGCGCAAGACGGAGTACACGCGTCGACATCGAGATGCTTGCTTAGGACCAGAGCAAGCGGCAGTGAGTCACGATTTGAGAAGTGTGCAAGGTGGTTTTACGGTTTGCCCTCAAA
The DNA here is from genome assembly GCF_958298935.1 of Phragmites australis. Classification (NCBI taxonomy): domain Eukaryota; kingdom Viridiplantae; phylum Streptophyta; class Magnoliopsida; order Poales; family Poaceae; genus Phragmites; species Phragmites australis. Next base: position 19,687,936 of record NC_084938.1, read on the forward strand.
ACCGTGGGTGGATGTATTTCATGTGGTATCATCGCGAAGCTAGCATTGAGACGAAGCTAAGTTATGAAGAAACCATGGTCGTTCAATGAACGAAGCGAAAAATGGATCAAAATGACCTTGGTGGTAGGTAGAAGTGTACTACAATAGAGGGGTATTTTGGAAATAAGAAAACTTGACATCCAAGGAAGCTCCCAATGCCTATAAATAGAGAGGTAGAGCAGTTAAAGGAAGTTGAGCCAGCTATTAGAGAGTTGTGTGGTTGAGTTTTTGGAAATAGAGATGAATGTTTAGCCTATGTATAGGTAAAAGCTTTTAGGAGTGCAAAAATATTGTAATCCATCGAAAAGAGGGCTGACCTTTGCTAGAAATAAAGTGTTTATTTTCTCTAATGCTTGTGCTTATCTTCTTCTAGTTTATTTCTACTGGCTCGCTTACTTTGTTGCAAGTTTTTCTCCTTTCGGTTGTGTTTTTTGCTTTCGGTTATTGTGCTGAAATTTACTCATCTTAGCAAGTTGTTCTTCTTATTGCTGGAAGCATAAATTTTAAATACAAATGTATATTCGAGGGTCTTAAATTCTCTTGCCTCTAGATTATCAACTTTGAAAACTTCTTCTTCTTCCGGTGATCTTCTTTTTGCTTCGAAGTTTTTCTTCCTCAAAGTTGTAATCTTTGATAATGATGACTTGTGGGATGAGTACCAGTAGAACTAGAGTTTATCTACTCTCATAATTGCCATGTTTCGCCTTGGAGATTTCCTTTGCAACTGATTTTCTCTTTAGTTTTTACTTCTGCTTGAGTTTTTAAGGTGTGTTAGGTAAAAAAAAAAAGAAGATCATCCAATTCGAAAGAATTTAATAAAATAACTATTACTCCTCTAATCGTCATTTTTTATCCTACGTAGCAATGCAGTAGTAGTAAGGGGTGCAAAGCGCTACCGACTGCATCATCACTGCATCACTGCATACATTCACATGCATCAGTGGGGCAAGTGTTAGGTGACGAATTTAGAGCGCCAAAAGGCAGTGAGTCATGCATGCATGCCTCTGCCTGCATTTGTGTTCAGAGGTGCCAATGCAGAGGGTAGCATAGGAGAGACCCAAATCTCTCACATGCTGTTAGCCTAAAACTCTACATCCCTGTCCACTGGAATTGGAACCTTTTTGTTCCTTGATAGTAATTCATTAACTCTCTGTTCTTGCTGAAACCAGCTTCAATCCGAGAATGGCACTTGCTATTCCTCTGGATTTGTAACAATCTTGCACGGTTGATTATGAAAACTACTGGCAAGTATCGTATGGCAGTCGCACTGTGCATTCAATTACTGAACCATGCAAGTGCCTCAGCTCAAGATCACATTGACTGCAGGCCGTTAGAGAAGAGAACGCTGGCGGCAGTAGCATAAATGCAGATGTTTTGTAGGAAGTAGCTACGAATGGGCATGCTACGCAGCGAAGTTCAGTGTGAGAGGCATGGCTATCATGCGTGGACGTACAGATTGGAGACTTTTGAGCATCATGCTCGATGTGGACCATGCATCCATTCTGTCTGCCCATCCCTCTTCTTGTTTGATTGCAATTACTCGCTCATGCTCCTGCATCTGGTTTGCTTGGACGATGGACCCTGAAACTGTTCAGATCTTCCAGAATTCGGACAACAGCAAGGTTGCCCACCCTGGGTTGCTAAACCTGGACACTAACCTGCCTACTCCCATGCAAAGCAACCCCAATGCTTTGCAACTTGGTTCAGGCCAACATCATTTTCACTCGCACACTTTGGTGAAAACTGAAAAGTGAAAGTGAAAGGATTCTGAATGTCTTGGCTTCGCTTTCACAGTTTCACTTGAAACCGAAGCCCAAAAAAAGAAAAAATCTCATCAGGAATCAGAATTCAGAGATGGCCCGGCCACGTGATGATTTTCTCTTGAGGGGCAAATGATCTGTCTCGCTCGATCTCCCTTGAAGTGATCGATCTAGTTAATGGGGCGTCACTTCCTGCATTATGGCAAAGCAGTTGATCAGTAGCGGTCAGGGGAGGCCTTTGTCACTTGCACTGCCTGCAAGTAGATAAAGAAGCAGCATCTGCAGTGGGCATAGTGGCTGTTTACTATGCAGGGCCCTTACACAGAGTTTCAGAATTTACCATCTAGCTCCATTGGTCTCGTTATCTCTCAACAGGCGTTGATTACTGAATTTCAGAATTCAAGATATAAATTTTGTAATTTTGACCAATCAAGGATATGTATGTGTAGTGACACAAAAGTGGCATGGTAAGATCATTTGTGTTTGGAAATACTGTCATATAATTATGAACATTTTAACTTCTGTACATTTTTAGTAACATAATACTATACTGCACAGCGTGTATGGAACAAAGAGACGGTATACATATATAATCGCTAGCACAACATACGATCAACAACATGTGAACTGTGAAAATTGAAGAGCAGGCAGCTAAATTATACTAGGTTTCAGAACTTAACTATACTAGTACTGAGCACAATATATACTCTCTCCGGTCATATAAATATTTAACGTTTTAACTAAGATTCAGTTAAACTTTTAAAATTTTGATCGATAATAGCTTTCAAAATATTTAGTTTAGAAACATAAAAACACACATGTAGTTTTATCTTGAAAAATATTTTTATAATATTTTATTTTTTATTAAATATTATAACTATATTCTACAAGAAAATAATAGTCATGTCATATATTTTTAACCGGAGGGCGTAGATCATTAAGATGATAGATGATCGATGTCATACCCTATGTTATAAAATATTTCATATTGGAAAGAGAGAAATGCATTCATTTTTGACTGAAAGGAATGTCGCGTGATGATGCTTCTTGCAAAGATTCAAGAGGGGGCGAGGGCATCGTCCTTAGCGGGATGACCCAAGCGCTTACTGTGCCTAATTTTGCGAGAGTAGTCCTATTTCCTTTGGTGGCTCGTTTAGGTCAAATACTCTTTTTTTAATCAAATAGGTGGCTTTTCTGTCAGTTCGTTATATATATATATATATATATATATATATATATATATATATATAATTTATAATTTTTCAAACTATTTAAACACATTTTTCATATTTCACGGGTTGAAACCTATCTCCGATGCTTCTCAACCTAAGCATTTTTTCATGGAAAATTCTTCAAACATTTTGTAACACAGGGAATGACGCCATCTCTCATTGCACGGAACTTCAACTTAAAATGCGACTTGTAAGGAGAAACGAAAAAGATAAATAGTGAAGGGACAAGATTTTAGTTGTTCGGTCAAAAGATTATTTCGGGAGTTAAGTGGACAAACAGGATAATTTGAGGAGGTAAATGGACTTCTCCAAAAATAAAAGCTATGCAATTTATGAAGTTGATCTACTTCCACATGATCCAGGGAAGAGGACCCCATCATATGCATGCATGCCATCCTAACTATTTTCTTCATTGGTTGGTGCTTGGAGGTGTCATTTGAGTTTTTGTATTACATCACTTAATTCCGCACCCTCGTTTTCGATGTACTGGATCCGATGCTGCCCTCTCTCCCTCGAATCCATTCATCCTACACTCCTGCTGGCAGTGATGGAGCTAGAGGAAAATAAAGGGGATGCACCATTTCATAGGCTTGGCATGTTAGTTAGCTACTAGGTTTGTCATGCTGGACGGTTATGCCTGTAGGTGCATAATTTTAGGTCATAGAGATGCATGTATGATGAAAATAGAATAGAAATAACTGAATTTTTATTTTGACGTGGGTGCATCTCACGGGTCAATTTGGTTTCGCCCGTGCCTGCTGGTATGTCTGCATGTTTTCTGAATTCCTGTATTTGAATAAACAGTATATCTTTCCCCCAAAGGCAACCGAAGAAACTATGCAACATTGCACTGCTCTGCCTTCTACCTACTTGAAAATTGAAATTAAGCTGCTACATTACATTCAACTCCCATTGAACGGTTTTCTAGTCTTCTACCATAGATGATATGTACTAAAAGAATCAACTGATACACCAAATCGAAGTCTCTTTGGAGCGCAGGTAGAACAAAAGAGTACTGATGGATGCATGGTTGTGCACTGGGATATATGTGCATGCATGGGTACATCTCCTAGGCTCCTAGCTGCATGGATGCATGGCAGTTCCGGGGTGACGCGACGGCCTTTCCAGCCCTTCTTTTTTTAGGTCGCATCGCATGCATGCATGCATGCCTGATGCGTCGGTTTGGTGACAGCTCCACAGACCACAGGGGCACTGTATTCATTCACCGATTGGCGTTAGGTCCTGGACAATGCCTTCTCCTATGGACCAGACGGACGCGTACGTCTCAGCGAAGAGGTCCTGCATGCATTACCAGCCTACTTCCACTAGCTGCTAGGCTACTCCTGTGAAATCTTTTTCTTGCTACGTCCTTGAGCTACATAGTATATATATATAAAGGACATCTTTATGCAGAGAGAAAAGAGGCCGGGCCGGGCCAGGACGGACGGGACGGGACAGCAATGGCGTCCCTCTTTGTCACGTCCGCTCGCACGCACAGGTAGCGCTTGCGTGCGTCGGAACAATCTCTCGCGTGCGATTGCGTGTGGCTTCTCCTCATTCAGGGCCGGGGCCGATCGCCGTTGCTGCTTGCTTGCTGTACTTTTTTTGGAGTTGCTGTACCTAGCCGCTTCTCTCCTGGGGAGCCTGCAGTGGTAGCCTGGCTTTGGAGATAGACGTCTAGTTTCCGCTCCGCCGTACAAGCCGGTGCCGCCTCCGGGTAATAGGGTGAATCGTCCCTCTCCCTAACGTTGGCAAGTGCGTGTAAATGGACTCGAGCTAGCTTCGTTTGCACTAGCAAGGTCCAACCATTTTTTTTTCCTTTTTGTATGGGTAGCGTTACGGTGCAATGAATCAACTCCCCCTGTATTGGCTAGTGGGTGTAGATGTCACTGGACCAATTAGAAGTCGATTCCCAACTCTACTTATTAATGCTAGGGTGGACATCTCACCTTCTAATCGAGTTGTGAGACTGGCATCATCATACCCGTAGGACACGGGAAAAAAAAGTAACATTCATTTCTTCTTCTTTTTTAGATCAGTAATATACCGATTTAACTAGCCATCAGTTGACCACACTAGTTTGATAAGAACGAAGCACTGCCTGGTGTCTTCTCTAGGCTGAGAGTCTGTCGCAGGAGTCCTGACACATTATCTTATTTGAGCTGGCCTGCCTCCTTCGATGACGATGCCACCTTGATAGGTCCCATAGCCATAGGAAACAGGGACGGCCCAATCTGCGGCACATCTTCATGTGGTTGCTGGTTTTTATATACGTTTAGTATATGAATGCACGCACAAAAGCACACGTCTCACCCACACACTCACACCAACACAGCAATACACGTTCTCTTCTGCACGCATGTCTTAGGTCTACAAACTATAGCCATACGCATGTCTAAGGAGGTTTATGAAGTCACATAGGGCTTCGTGACGGACACATCTACTACCACCGTTGCTCGCCCGCGTGCGTGTGAGGCGCCCGAGTCAAAATCCCAAGATCGAACTCTAGTGAAACCAAACCTTTAGCTTGCATGATTAGTAGAGACGGTTATACTTTTTATTGATCAAGATCAAATCTCAAATTTGCTCTTTATATGTGTTATCAAAATAATGAGCAACTTCGCTTGGTTGAGCTATCAGCTCGTGATAGCTCGTCCTCTGCGCGCCTGCTGCTTTTGACCATTTATCCGACGCGAAAGTCACGCGGCTGCTTTTTAAGTGCGGCTCTGCGGTAATCCGGCTCAGATGCTCGGGCCGATTCACTCACCCCCTGCTTCTAGATAACATTTGATAAGGCATCTACTCGGCGTACCCGAAGTAGCAAGCGACACACCGGCCCGGCCAGCTGTTGCGTCATGCACGAACGCGGCTACAGCGGCGTCGCACGGACGCGAGCGCGCGTACGGCGAATCGGCCGGCGAGTAGATGGTGCGACACCGGTACGGCCAGGCGACGCAGCGGCACCGTGCGTGGGGCAATTAGGGGTGAAAATAAGATAGATATTTTCTACCCATCTAATAAATCGAAGGGTTACGAAGTAAATACAAAATACAACGATGATTATCGGATACTAACAGTCGACTTTAGATCCGAGAAAAATAGATACATGATAACTGATATTCGTCCAAAATATTTGAATGTTAGATGTTACGAGAAAACCTACTATAATTTTACTAAAAATATAATAGTATATAACAGATTGCTACATATTTGTAGATATATAATATTAAATATTTTTATTTTTATATTTTATCAATCACTCTTTCTGTGTTCACTTTAATTACACATCTTTATTATTTAACATGACATATGAGGATGCAAACGAAGTAAAAAATTTCTATTATTCCGACTAATCAAACTCTTGCGACATTATTCCTTCCGACTCTAAGAAAAATAAAAATAAGATATAAGATGAAAAAATAATTATCTAAACTACCAGACACTCCGACTAAAAAAATAAAAAGTAAAATATAGAATAAGCTATAAAGTGAGAAGGATACAAGCATATCCGATCTAATTACACTCCTATGCAATATGCAATAGCGTCACCACGTGAAAGACATAACAGCTGCTACCAGCTGCCGGTGTACCATCTGTGGCCGCATACTTCCGCATTGAGATTCGTGCTACAATGTGAGAAGTATACAAGCATACAGATGAAAAAAAAAACAGTCGGTGTATTTCTCTTCATCCTTCCCTCTTCTCTCTTCTCTCTCCTCTGTACGTCCTCTCTCTCATATGATACTGTCACCAACTTTTCGGTTTGAATTTTACCGGATTGGTTAATAAGATTTAGTAGCTAATCAAAAAAACATTGGGATTCTATTTTGAATTTAAAATTTTCTCACAATTATGTTTTGAATTCAAAAATTCCCATGACCACGTTTTGAATTCCAAAAAATTCCACGATCATGTTTTGAATTCAAATTTTTTCCAATGTTCATCAAAAGTCGCATGATCACGTTTTGAATTTAAATTTTTCTGCTACCACATTTTGAATTAAAATTGAAAACAGTCCCATGAACACATTTTGAATTCAAAAAAGTCTCATGGTCATCAAAATTCCACAGTTCATTTTGAATTGAAAAAAGACACATTTTGATTTCAAAACAATTCCATGGTTAGTTTTTGGATTACAAAAATTACTGGGATTTTTGTTTTGAATTTAATTGTTTACGGCGATTATGTTTTGAATACAAAAATGTACCATGAATATGTTTTGAATTACAAAAAAATTTCCACGGTCATGTTTTGAATTTTAAAAAATTTATTGGGATTTTGTTTTTTCAATTTCATTTTTTTTCAATGATTATGTTTTGACTTTCAAAAGTCCGACGATCATGTTTTGAATTCCAAAGAAAAACATGATCTCCTTTTGAATTCAAAAAGTCACGATCGTGTTTTGATTTTATAAAACTTACTATGTTCACGTTATGAATTGAAAAAAAATCCATGACCATATTATGAATTGAAAAAATATTTGGATTTTTTAATTCAAATATATTTCTATGATTTTGTTTTAAATTTAATAAAAATCCCATGACCATATTTTGAATTCCAAAAAATTCCACGATCATGTTTTGAATTCAAAATTTTCCAATGTTCATCAAAAGTTGCATGATCACATTTTGAATTTAATTTTTCCACGATCATGTTTTGAATTAAAATTGAAAAAAGTCCCGTGAACACATTTTGAATTCAAAAAAGTCTCATGGTCATCAAAATTCTACAGTTCATTTTGAATTGAAAAAACAAACATTTTGAATTAAAAAAAATTCTAGGTTAGTTTTTGGATTAAAAAAATTACTGAGATTTTTGTTTTGAATTTAATTGTTTACGGCGATTATGTTTTGAATACAAAAAAGTCCCATGAACATGTTTTGAATTACAAAAAAAAATTCCACGGTAATTTTTTGAATTTTAAAAATTTTATTGGGATTATGTTTTTTCAATTTCATTTTTTCAATGATTATGTTTTGAATTTCAAAAGTCCCATGATCATGTTTTGAATTAAAAAAAACCACGATCTCCTTTTGAATTCAATAAATCTCGATCGTGTTTTGATTTTATAAAACTTACCATGTTCACATTATGAATTGAAAAATAAATCCATGATCACATTATGAATAGAAAAAATATTTGGATTTTTTAATTCAAATATATTTCTACAATTTTGTTTTGAATTTAATAAAAATCCCACAATCATGTTTTGAATTTCTAAAGTTTTCCACTATAAAATTTTGAATTAAAAAACTTTCGATGGTAACTTTTTCAATTAAAAAAATCTTGGGTTGTCATTTTGAATTAAAAAAGATTCCACTATTTTGTTTTGAAATAAAAAAATTGCCAGGGTTGCTTTGTCCCACAAAGTCAGCATAAAAGTTATTGTATCAAAATAATTTTACAGTTGCTTTTTTTTTTCCATAATTTCAGTACAAAAGTTAATTTTCATTTAAATTAGCTTTGCACGGTTGTGTTTCCCACAATTTCTGCACAAAAGGTTAGATTTTCATCCTTTTTTTTTCAAAGTAGCTGTTCACACGGTTTCAACACAAAAGCTAACTTGATCTGCATAAAAATCAAAAACAAAACACAAAGAAAAAGTCACGCATGACTCGGTGGTGCCATGGCCAGATCTCGCCGTCCCTTTCCAACCTCAGCGAGGTACTCTGGCGACCAAAGAAAGGCAGCAGGGAGGCCCAGCCCCTAGGTTCCCGCTGTCGCTGGGCGAAGGCCCCATGAGGCCATTGGCTCCTCATCAAGGGCGACAGAATCTAGGAGCGTCACGCCGGAGATGGGGAGACGTGCTTGAGAGCTGTACAAACACGAACCCCTAGAGTGCTGGTGGCTCATCAGATCCAGCGGTGCCTGCTTTAGGTAGGGGGTATTTTCAAACTTTATTTTATAAAAAGAAAATAATTGGAATACCATAAATAAAACCTAAATGAGTGTATACATATATAAAGTGTACACAAAAGGCTTGCAAACTAGGGTTGTTGTAATGGTTTGCTTGTTTACACCGCTACAGAACCGGCTATAAATAGCGGCTCATTACTGTCAGTTGTGCAAGAATCGGTAGTGCAAATGTATAACTGGAAGTTCTTAAACTCCCATGCCTGAATAATAATAGAGCCGCTAAGAACCGGTACTGATAGTCGGCATCAGTGGCGGTTCGTGGCTAGAACCGTCACTAATACCGGCGAGCCAAAGGCCAATTGAACTAAATTTTGGGGTCCGCATCATCAGTGTGCAGGCCCAAAATTTTAGTTCAATCGGCCTTTGGCTCATGTCCTCTCGCCGACTCACATCCACTAATCTGCATGCTGATATTTTTGTCTCGCTCGGTCTCCTCCTTCCTCTGTAGAATCTTACTCTCTATCCCCTCTCTGTCTCCCCCATGCATGCGCACATGCTGTTTCTCTCTTCCATGCATGCGGGCATGCAGCGGAGCTTGCACGGCGGCCGGTGAGCTCGATGGCCGAGCGGCTCTGAGCAAGCACAACAGCGGGCGTGCAGTGGAGCTTGCGTTGTGGCGGGCGAGTGTGGCGGCTGAGCGGCTCCGTGCGAGCGCAACGACGGGCGTGCGGGCGAGCACGATGACGTGCGAGTGACCGACGGCTCTGGGCGAGTGCGATGGTGGGCGGGTGGTCGAGTGGCTGCGGGCAAGCGCGACGGTGATGGAGCTCACGCGGTGGGGGTGGCCGAGTGGCGGGCGTGAGAAGGAGGTGGAGGCAGAGGTGAGTGGTGTGAGGAGGCAGAGGCCAGTGGCGGCTGGCGGCGGAGCGCATCGACTGGCAGTAGTATCAACAATCGAGCCAGCTTGTTTCTTTTTTTTGGGCTCCCGGTCCACCCATCACTTCCGGTTCGTGGCTTGAACCGGTAGTGATGGTTAGTTTGTATGCATGTCTAGACCCGAAACTTATAGTCACTGACTATCAGTACCGAGTAATTAGTGGCGATTTTGAACCTCCATTGATGGTGTGTTCTGTAGTAGTGTTACTGTTTGACTTACGTACGCATGTAATGTATATGTAAACAAAGAAAATCAATTAAAAGAGTAAATAATAAAACCTATTTTATATAACAAAATGTATATATAAAAGTTCCAAATTTTGTTTGGTTTCGTTTGGAAATGGCTGATTTCATGCTTGTTTGATTTTCAGATGAACAATAAGCTATGCGTAGGATGGGATTACCGCAATTGCCGGAGCCCTATTTGTCGAATAGGGAACACAATATACCTAATGGACACCTACGGATATTGCAGATCCGAATCTGTGGAGCCCGGTATACCCGAAGATCACGAAGGCCTATACTAGGAAGGTCTTGATCGGTTTAACTGACTTAGCACGACTAGTATATAAGCTAGATTCGACTGTCTTGCCTTGACTGACAAGATGAATGACTCCCTATCAACTACGGCTGCGACTAAGGTGGCGCTAGGACCCCTTTATAAGGTGGGGACCCTGACCCCCAGGAGAACTCATAACAGATCCATGTAGGCACAACTCGACACAAGCATTAGTTTTGGAAATACTCTGTGACTTAAACCCTATATTATTTTAGATCTGATCTACTCTATTGTAATAGGTCTAGTCACCTTACTTGTACTCAAGACAATCTATATACAACATCATCCACATAGTATGTATGGTATTACTCCACTTCGAGTCCCGAACATGTATACATCGCGTGTCTTGTTTCCTGTTCGATTCTTAATCTTGAACGTACCCAAGTTCAATTACGGATATATTGTCATAAAGTAATCTTCGACAGTTGGCGCCAAGTAGGGGCTTTTATCTATTTTTTAGGATCGATCATGTTTCAAGTGTGCGTTTGTGTTGGATTCTTTGACACATGCTTCTATGACCACTTCAAGTCAGCGGTGGTCATCTTCGCATCGCATCCTGCCAGTTCAAAGATCACCTTTGGAACAATGGCATACCACTGGGATGATCAAGGTAAATGGTCCACACATGTATCATTGAGTCCAGACCATTGGACACATACCATGAGGTGGGACACTTCGAGTGGGATCGCAAGAAGCCTAACGTTCTTTAGTTCATGGACACTGACAATGACGATGGGAGTCAGGATAGCGGTGACGATGGCTCTATCAATGGCTAGAGTAGCCGAACAGATCGCTTCGTGTTTATGTTTAGAGCCAACGGTACACCCGTCAAGCAAAACGTGGAGGATCGGACACCATGGTGAACAATGGTGAAAAAAAATCCCCGAGGACCCAGCAGCAGCAGAGGGGCTCTGCAGGCCCTCGATACCACCCATCATTGACGGGAAGAGGACAATGAGGGGAACTATGATATTCCATGTCGAATTGGCTTAGGAACAGTTGCTATTCAGGTGGTGCCCTCACCCGCAATGATTCCAAGATTGAGGAATGAACTCCCTCAACATAGCGAACGTGGAGCAACATTGACTCAACCATAGCCAAGTGTAGGCAGCAACAGAGGTAGTCAAATGAGCGGCCTGGCACGGCACGACCCGAGCCTGTTTAGGCACAACCCGTTTAGGCATGGCCCATTTAGGCTTGTTAACCAAATGGGTCATACCATGCCAGCCCACGTGCCGAGCCTTCGCCCAAGCACAACCCACTTAAGGTCAGCCCGTGCCGTGTTGGCCCGTGGCACGGCAGGCCCAATGTCCTTTTTTTGCCCGTTCGCCCATTAATACATGAAAAATAAAGAAAAAATGGATACCGTCAGGAATTGAATGGTAGACCTCATGCGTGCAAGTTAGATGCGCTACCACTGCACTATGAAGTCATGTTGGTATTAGATCTGAACAAAGTATATAAGATCTTTAAATAATAGAAAAAAGTTAAATGGGTCGTGCTGTGCTGGCCCATCATGCCGTAACTGCAGCCCAGGCATGGCCCAGGCCATCGTGCCGTGTCGTGCCTGGGCTAGGCCAAAATGCTCATGCCTCGTGCTGGCCCATTTGGCCCAACTCAATTGGCCATCTTTAGGCAGCGGTGTTCTTAGTACCCTAAAAGGTAACGTCCAGGGTGCTCATATGATTATGAAGTCCTTCCCTGAGTTGGATCAGACGAATCCCCTAAACCCGATGGTCAATCAGCTCAAGACTCTTCTTGATGCGGCTCAGATGCATACGGCTCGAGTGAATAACCACAATACCTCTAGGCACCCCAGCCAACAAGGTGGTGGTTCCAGGAGCCATGAACGTGGGAATCCCCGAGTCGAGAGAACCCAAATAGGAAGCTCGGGTGATCGAGCTCGAGCATAGTCCTGTGGGCCAGACTGTAACTACTCTATCCATTAGCGTAGGGACCAGGAAGACCTAAGGAATCGTATCCCTCATGATAGGCATGACCTATGGAGAGTGATAGACAACCGCCGTGAGGAACACTGTGATGACGACCGTCGTTATAACAATTGCAGACCTCAGGGACGAGACAGTCGATGTGACTCCCCTGTTCGAAGTAATAGGTGTAACAATCCTCCATCTCATCATGAAGAATTCAATGGAGGCTGTGAAGCCTTCGCACCCTAGCTCTAGTCGATACGATGGCCCGAGAAGTTCAAGGCGGGTCCAATCCAGAAGTACAACGAGAAGCTCAACCCTAATGAGTGATTACAAATCTATACCACCGTTATTCGAGCGACCGATTGTGACAATAGGGTAACGGCCAATTACCTACTAACTACCTTCAATGGACCTGCAAGGTCCTGGCTGCTAAACCTGCCACCCAACTCAATCCGATCATGGGCCGAGCTGAAGGCTCAGTTCATCATGAACTTTCAGGGAACGTTCGAGCGCCCAAGAATGAAAGACGATCTCCATCAGTTGAACCAAGGTAAGTACAAGTCTCTTCGGGACTTCATCCACAGATTTAGTGATAGGTGCAATACGATCTCGGACATCTCTGGCAGCTCGGTCATCATTGCCTTTAAGCGAGGTGTTAAGGACAAAGATCTGGTCAGGAAGCTTGCTACCCAAAAGATTAATACGGTGAAAGAACTCTTCGAGCTGGCCAACAAGTACGCAAAGCGTGCTGAAGCCTAGGCACACGCCAAAAATCCTCAGTCTGGCAAGGATAAGCCCGAGTCCTCAAAGAATGAGGGGAAGAAGATTAAACTTGGTGACAAGCGCAAGGGTCTAGACACGATCATGGCTGCGGTTAATAGGAGCAAGTCGTGCAAGACTGGGGATAATAAAGGCAAGAGCCATGGAGGTGGAAAATGGTGTCCCTGTCAATCAGACCAACCAACATGACTTTGACGAATGTCACATCATCAAAAAGAAGCTCGATGACAAGCTTAAGGCTGCTATTGCTGAGTACCATAGCAAATAAACCGAGCCAGATGCCAAAGATGATGAGCCCAAATTTCACGGGGCCGACCAGAGCTTGGCGCACATCTTTGGAGGATCCGCCTCATACGAGTCCAAGAGGCAGTACAAGGCGATTGAGCGGGAGGTCAACCTGGCCCTAACCAAGCCTCCCTAATATCTCAGGTGGTCGAAAGTCCTAATCACCTTCGATCAAGCTGACCATCCAGCGCGGTTCCACACCTAGACCAGTATTCAGTTGTGGTCCATCCTACTATCCTCAACATCAAAGTCCATAGGACCTTGATCGACTCGGGTGGCTCGCTCACCCTTATCTTTGCCAAAACATTAGACAAGATGGGAATCCAAAGGTCGGAGCTCAAGATAGGAGCTGAGCCTTTCCATGTCATAACTCCAAAATCATCAAGCATACCCCTTGGCCAGATCGAGTTACCGGTCACGTTTGGCGAGCCTGACAATTCCCGTATAGAGAAGCTTACCTTCAATGTTGCAGATTTTGAGATGGCTTACAACGTGACCCTAGGTCACCCAATGTTAGGAAGGTTCATGGTGGTAGTGCACTACACGTACCAGGTGCTCAAGATTCCAGGCCCTAATGGTGTCATAATCATCAAGAGAGATCAACGTATAGCGGTCAAGTGTGACAAGTAGAGCCTGGATATGATCGAACATTTTTGTCAAGTGACAACTACCTCAAGAGGCACAAAGTATAAGCGCCAGAAGCACCACGCCACCCCCAAGGTCAAGGATTCCAAGCTCATAAACCTCGCTAATGCCTCTAGATCCGATGACACCGCCAAAGGTGAGAACAACGTGTTGATGATATACCCTATAGGTGATCACGTATGCAGATTGAATCTGCGAATGGGATTTATTATGATTGAATGTCTATTAGGGTTTAGAGTCATGATAGGCTTTAATGTGATTAAATACCCATTAGTGTACTCTATATAAGAGGAGGCAAGAGTCGTGGGCACAAGAGTCAATTTTTGCCACCAAGACCCTGGCCACCACATCTTCTCAAACTCCCTACGAAACCCTAGTTGGGTATGCAGATCTAGCACACCTGCATATTGTGTTCCATCCTTGTACGTGTGGATACCGTGGAGGCACTGTTGTGATTGTTGCGGCGCTGATCGGCGACAAGGATAGTAGGACGGGTTCGACTACTTCCTCATCGTGATCGAGGACGTGGTTGAGGCTTCCTGTTCGTGGTCGATGAGGTGGTCAACGTGATCAACTACATCCTCTACGTTGACAGAGCTAGTTGAGGACATGGTGCCCATGGTCAGAACTACTTGGAGCTGGTTGAGGAGTGTAACCACTTGCGTGGGGCTGGTTACAGATCTGATCAACAAGTTGCTCGAGGAGTTTGACGTGCACAATGTTGGATCGGTCCACTCCAATGCTTCTTCCACTGCACTGTGCGTCAAGTGATAACGATCTATAATCTCCTACTTACATGGTTTCATAAGTGAATGCGGTAGAAAATTTTGTTTTTAGGCTAGCGTAGCCAACCCGTTCCCAACGCATCTACGATGCTAAGGACAGGAAAGAAGGTGGTGGTGTCAAGGCAGTGCCCCTTCACCTATCTGAACCAGCCAAGACGATCAAGATAGGGGTCGACCTTGATCCCAAATAGGAACTCGAGCTCATTGCTTTCCTCTGGGCAAATCAGGTTGTGTTTGCATGGCAAACGTCCGACATGCCTGGGGTTCCTAGGGAAGTGATCGAGCACCGACTAGTTATGAAGCTCGGTGCCAAATCTGTGGTGCAGAAGTAGTAAAGATTTGTAGAGGATAGAAAACAAGACATCTAGAAGGAGATCGGCAAACTCCTAAAAGCAGGCTTCATGTGAGAGGTTTGTCATCCTACATGGCTTGATAATCTCGTCCTTGTGAAGAAAGCCAATGGTAAATGGAGAATCTGTGTTGATTTCAACAAAGGTTGTCCCAAAGATCCTTTTCCTCTCCATCGTATCAATCAAACTGTCAACTCTAGTATGGGTTGTGCAGTGCTATGTTTTCTAGATGCCTACTCAGTGTATCTTCATGTTAGCATGGAAGTCGATGATGAGGATAAAACCGCTTTTATTACCCCCTTTGTTGTATTTTGTTATGGAAAAATGTCTTTTAGTTTAAAGAATGCTGGTGCTACCCATAACTGGTGTATTCAAAATTTCCTACAATCCCAAATTGGGTGTAATGTAGAAGCTTATGTCGATGATGTTGTAGTCAAGTCTAGAACCAAAGATACATTGATTGACGATCTCAAGGGGATATTCAACAACCTCAGTAAGTATTGTATGATGCTTAACCTTGAGAAGTGCACGTTTGGCATCCCGTCTGGCAAGCTTCTCAGTTTCCTGGTGTCAAGTCAAGGCATTGAGGCCAATCCAGGCAAAATAGAAGCTCTTGACCAAATGTGGTCACCTTGAACACTAAAGGAAGTTAAAAAATTAACCAGATGTATAGCAACCATTAGTCGATTCATCTCCAAGATGGGCAAAAGAGGGATGCCTTGCTTCAAGCTGCTGAAGAAACATGACCGGTTCGAATGGACAAAAGAAATGGAGAAGGCATTTCAGGACTTAAAAAGGTATCTATTGTCTTTGTTAATTCTGATCCCACTTAACGAAAAAGAAGAGCTCTTCAACCACCCCACAAGTTGTGAGCACGGTCCTAGTGGTCGAGCGGGAATGCCCCGAGAAGAAGGCCAAGATCTAGAAACCGGTTTACTACATAAGCGAAGTCCTACATGATGCTAAGCTATGATACTCACAAGTTCATAAGTTGTTGTATGCAGTCCCAATGACTTCTTGAAAGCTACAACATTATTTCCAAGTGCACAAGGTCACCGTCGTAATGACATATCCGCTAAAGGATGTTGTACACAATAGGGAGGCTACTATATGAACCGCACAATGGGCGGTCGAGTTCAACAAGTTTGACATAGATTACACACCATGAACAAGCATTAAGTCGGGAGTACTAGCAGAATTCATCGCCTAATAGACAAATGTTGAGGAAAAAAAAGCCAAATATAGTCAAGGATCAATGGACGCTTTTCATTGACGGATTGCTCACACTTCAAGGCTTGGAGGCTGGCATCACGCTCAAATCTTCGACGGGCGACAAACTTAGGTACATTGTTCAAATAGAATTTAAAGCTTCCAACAATGTCACATAATATGAAGGACTGGTTGTAACACCCTAAATTTCAAATTTTTGAAATAGTTTAAAATTTTGCTAGAATTTAAATAGGAGTTTCAATTTTGTTCAATAGAGAGAAATTAATTTCTAAATTTAATCCGGCCATAGGTTATATAAATTTGATGCATTCATACCGTCTTAGTTGCAAAAGGTTATTATGCGTGGAAAAAGTTTGCAAAAATTCGCTAGAAGTCGCTCGTTTCAATCTCCTTTTAAAATTTGTTTAAAATCTAAAAAGAAAAGCAAATTCGATGGAAATTTCTCTTGGGCTGAATCTCCCTCGCCCCCACTTCTTCTTCCCCCCCCCCCCCCTCGCTTTCTTTCTCCCCGCGCTGGGCTGCACCCCGAGCAGGCCGCTCTTTTCTTTCTCCCCTGCACCGGACCGCTAGGCCGAGCCGGTGGCCTTAGCCCGAGCCGCCCCTCTCCCCGCCCTGCCTCACCACCATGTGGGTCCCGCCCGAGCTTGAGCCGCCCCGCCAAGCCACGGCTCACCTTTTTCCACCTCCCATCGCTGACCGAAACGCCCCCAAAATTGAATCCACCCATTGAAATCCGAGCCGCCCCGCGCTTTAAATCGCCAATTAAATCCCATAGCCGCGATCCTCGCCTCCCCAATCAAGTGCCCAGCCGTGTTTCCCCTTCATTTCTCCCCCTTATCGATGGAAACCGCCACTTTATTTCCATTTAGTCCGCCAGCCAAATCCCCTCAAATCCGTCCGATCCTCTCCCTCTCGCGAGTATATAAGCTGGCCATCTCCTTCCTTGCGATGTTCCGCACCCATTTCACCCGCTTCCCCCTCGTTTTTTGCTCGAAATCAACCTCGACGTCGTCGTCTTCTCTATCGCCTGTGACAGCTCTCTGCTGCAGCAATTATCCCGCGTTTGAGCCATCTTTGACCCTTTCTCTTCCCTCGTCGGCTTCGCAGGGACATCGGTCGACTTCCCAACAGCTTCTTGGCGTCGCCTGACCCACGGAGTGACACCCTCACCGAGCTCCAAGCCTGCCGGCCACCTTCGGACCTCCTCCGCCCTCGTGAAGCCCGCGGTGAGCTTCCCCGTGTGCTTCTCTCTCTTTTGCGAGCCCTCCCGTGGAGTTTCGTGGCCGGTTGCGCACTCTCGTGCAACTCCGGTGAAGTCTTGGCCCCGCGCCACCGTCGGCTGGCCGTCGCCCGTGTTCACGCCGCCGGTCTGAGCCTCTTTTGAACCCTGGCCATCGATCTAAGATGGACGGCCCAGATTAAAAGGGGCACATACCCCTTCGGTTCGAGCCACCATGAACCCATGGACCGTCCTCCAGGCCATGGTCCATGGGCCCATAAACCTTTTCCATGAGTTTTCAATAGAAAAGTAATTCCATTTTGATTTATGACCTCATCAATAGAGTTTTCAGTATAAAATCAATTCGGTTTATTCTCAGAAATCCAGTAAAATTTACAGAAAAGCCCCTGGAACTTCAAAAGCTCAATACTTTTTGCTCGTAGCTCCGATTTAGGCGATTTTTGCGCTCAAATGTTTGTAGCAACGTGTAGAATCTATTTATTGGGTTTTAACCTAGATTTATCTCTGTTTGGTGTACTGTCCTTAGAAGTTTCTTTTGTGTGCTTTTTCGGTCTGTCGTCTAGAAGGTTCGCAGTTCGGGAATCTTCAAGATCAAGTTTTCGAAGACTTTGAGCAACCCTCCACTGAAGGCAAGTGTCCTTGAACATTTTGCCCCTATTTTAGGTTTTCATGTGTAGTTTTATCCTTCAAGTGCATGCTTGTCTAAATGGAATCCCACTTTAGGGTTTACTAGTTTTGTATGGCATTTCCTTGTAGCCATTGATAGATCATGGGGTAAAATGGGTAATTTTCGCTAGTGCAGTCATAAGTTGGGGAAATGTTAATATTGACTAATGAACTATGCAACAAGAAAATTAGGTAATGGCAATCTTGTAGCAACATGGCGTAGGGATACTACAGGGTGGTTGGTTTGAGGTGGTGCTTTACAGCATGTGTGTGATTGTTTCTGTGTGGGGTTCTAAGGACCGGTTCTTGAACATGTAACCAAGTGAATCCACACAACCATGAGACCTATATGGGTACTGCCTGGCCAACTAATTAGCCACCCCTCTAACTATGTGGGCACCGTCGGACGGTTAAGTGGCACAAGAGGGGGCTTCTGCATCGATGTAATCGTCTGTTAGCGGTGAAACCTTAGTGAGTGCCTGCAAGTTGGTAGGAGCTTTGTAAAGGCCTTGTAGTGAGACCCAACTCCACACCCTGAAGTGTGAAGCAACACGGGAATCATAACTCGTGGGGAAAGCTGTGCAGACTTTGCAGAGTACCTATCTGGTCGATCAGCCGTGCTCACGGACAAGAGTGAACTTGGACTTCTTCAGGATTAGATGGATCAGAGTTTGGTATGGTTGGTTGGGTAGCCGGGTGGAATTACCTGGTGAGTCTTGGTAGTCGGATGGAATCCGATGAGTCAATCATTTTATTTAAGTTGAGTCTTCTCACCTAGTAAATAGGTTGCCTGTTGTTGAAGTCATAGGTCATAGTTGCTTAGTGCAGTTAACCTGTGTCTATCTTTTTCTTGACTTGAGCCCCATAGCATGTTTTCCCTTCACTTGTGGAGTAAATTTTTGTACTCACCCTATTGTCCCATCTTTTTCATCCCCTTTGCTAATCAAAAGGTGTCAATAAAGCTGCTACCTTCAAAGAGGACGACTTCGACCCGTTGTTACTATTCTAGGCTGGTGTGCCCCTTGTCGACGCTTGTGGCTAATGGAAGTCCCACTGGCGCTGAAGATCTCTTTTTCCGCTGTGTTTTCTTTAGACCCTCGGGTCCTTTTGTATTAAGTTAATACCGTTGTAATAATGACACTGTGATGATACACTGATGATGTAGCACATGTATGGAAACTTGATCCTGGCATACATGTGTTGTGCCCATTTTTGTTCCTTTAAAACTGGGTGTTACACTAGTAAATGGGCTCCGCATAACTATATCACTCGGAATTAGGTGACTACTCATGAAAGGGGACTCATACCTAGTCGTTAACCAAGTGCAAAAGGAGTACCATTGCTTAGACGACAACATGTCAGCTTATTTGAGCAAAGTATGAAAGCTCGAGCAAAAGTTCGAAGGGCTAGAAGTTACGCACATCCGGGCAACTCCATTACCGATGAACTCGCCAGACACAATTCGTCATGTTAGCCCAAACCTATAGGAGTTTTCATCGAGAAACTCCTCTTAATGTCTATCTCGATAGCCTTGAGTGCAGACACTACCCAACTCGGCCAGTAGTCTGGTTGAGTCAGCGAGGCAGAATCCATAGACACGGAAGCTGCACTACTTGAACGCGAGCTTACTTGGATGACTCTATTCCCAACCTATATCGAAGGTTGAGAGATCCCTGACAATGATGCGTCTATAGAGAAAATTGCTCGTAAATTCAGGCTATATGCTTTGGTAGATGGTAAACTGTTTTGAAAGGGAAGTAACGGAATCTTGATAAAGTATGTCACTCAGGAAGAAGGAAATGAGATATGGCTCGATATCCATGGAGGCATGCGTAGTAATCATGTGTCTTACCGCATCTTGGTTGGAAAGGTTTTCCGCTACGGATTCTATTGGCCAACTGCCCTCCAGGATGCTTCCGAGCTGGTGAAAAAGTTTGAAAGCTGCCAATTTTTTCGAAGGCAGACCACTCGACCAGCTCAAGCTTTGTAAATAATTCCTCTTTCTTGACCTTTCTCCGTCTGGGGCTTGGATATCCTCGGATCGTTCCCAAGGGTCCAAGGTGGTTTCAAATTCCTATTCATGGCTATCGATACCTTCACCAAGTGGATCGAGTCCGAATCCATGGAAAAGATAACCACAGAAGTGGCTAAGAAGTTTATAAGGAGCATAATTACTCGATACAACATTTTGCACCGGATAATTACAAATAATGATAGCTGTTCAGAAGTGGAGCTTTTAATGCATTTTTGTGAAGAATTTGGCATAAGAACTTGTTTTGCTTCAGTAGCTCACCCTCAAAGTAACGATCAGGTTGAGTGTGCCAATGGTATAGTCTTGCAGGATTTCAAAAAAACTTGGGTTTTCGATAAACTAAAAGCTTACTAGGAGCGATGGGTGAAGGAACTTCCCTCGGTAATATGACCCGTTCATACCTCAACTAACAGGGCCACCAGTGAAATCCCATTCTTTTTAGTCTACGGAGTAGAAGTTTTTCTTCCGACTGAATTGCAGTTTGGGTCGCCACGAGTGGAAAGTTACTTGGAAGAGGCGCAAGAGTAGTTATGAGCAGACGATATCAATCTTCTGGTGAAGTATTGTGATAGAGCATCCATTTAAGCAGCTAAATATCAACAATCATTATGTAGATATCACAATTAGAAGATCCAAACCCAGGAGACTCACTGCTAGGGACCTTGTTCTACGGAACGTGCAGAAATAGGCTAGATGCCATAAGTTATCACCTAAGTGGGAATGACCCTACATAGTTATCAAAGTCACTTGACCTACAACTATCTATTCTAAACGGTGAAGAACTAGAGAACTCGTGGAACATCGATCAACTATGATAGTTTCATTCATAGATAAGGTAGGATAAAGGTAAGTTGATTACATTTTGATCAGACTGACTATCCTATTACATAATTTTATTTTTGACCTACGTGGCTAGTGCAAAGTTGACAGAAAGGATTCACCTAGCTCTTGCAAATAGTGAAGATCCACCACCTCCAAGAGTTTAGAAGTATGTGGGCCCCTACTTGTCCTCGAACGAGTCGAGGAACCTCTTTTGCTCCTCCTTGGGACACAACTGATCGCCCTGAGAACCATGCACTGACTAGCGTAAAGGTCAGGGAGAATGGATGAGGGGAAGGCCCTGCTAGAGCTACTGACCGGTGCCGATGATATTGAGTGACCCTCTGCAGAATGCGGAGGCAATCTGGTGGTTGTCGACGGAGTAGACGACTATGCTTTCTTCTCTACCGGAGGATCGAGGGCTCCATTGTCAAAAACCTCGTGGTGACCTGGTCGATGATCTCGTCAAGATCACCATCATTCTCATCTCCTCCTTATGCTTCTTGTGATGTTGATTCCCTCACTGTTCACTCCACAACGTCGACATCGAGGAAGCACTGGAGGTGCCGGGTGAAGTGTCGATGACCTCCAACGGATATTCTATTCCCTCTCCTCCCATGTCTCTCACTCGATTCCTCCTCAATGGAGGAAATGATGATATCTTTCAACGGAACAATGGCGAGAGGCTTTGGGGTGAGAGATCCCACTTCTTCAATTTCTGGATATTGCTCGGGACATGACGGTGGAGTGGAGGCTACGGTTTCAAGTTCTACAAATGCAACTGAGCAATGTCCAGGGAAGAGCGAAAGAAGATTAGGAAATGAATAGCTCCTAGTTCCCCATATTTATAGTCGCGGAAAGGGGTCAAATGGAGAGGTTTGGAGCTGTCAAGATCCGATAACGATGATTGAATTTTTGTGGCCGCCTCCGGTGCGTGGTAATTCAAGACTAATGGGTCGGGCGGAAGCCAAGACGTCACCAAGGCATTATCACACATCCAATATCTATGGAGCGGGATGTCGCATCATTATGACATGTTAAATCAGATGTTGTGGTGAAAACGAGCATGAACGGAAGTGGGTTTTTAATTCTCACCTACCTGATTGTTCGAATTCACTCGATGACCACTACCATACCCTCTTAGGTTTACACTTTCGAGCATAATTATTCAATGCTTATGCTCTACTGTCCACTCGATCCAGTTATCGAGTAGAGAGTTGGGGGCTACATTGTATAATTTTTGTGCTTATGCTTCCCTATCTGTTTAGTTATCGTGCTAACTAGAGAGCCAAGAGCTACATTGTTTAATGTCAACACTAGGTCTACTTTCTACTCGAACTCAATTATTGAGCGAAGAGTCAGGGGCCACATCGGGTATCTCTCGATGCTACAACTCTACTCTCTGTCTTGATTCACATCAAGCAGAGAGTCGGGAGCTATATCGCATACTTTCGATGTTGCGACTTTACTCTCCACTCGATTTAGTCATTGAGAAGAGAGTCGGGGGCTACATCATATACTTTTGATGGTACAGGTATTGACAAATATTTCATAAGTACGTTTCGAGAATGGTTTTAGCATGTACTAATATGTTTTTGCATATACTTATGCTAATTCTATTTCATCAACAAGGGAATAGTGTTAAGAGCATATTGGACAAGCAAAATAATAGTAATATTTACAGACATACCCAAACCACGGATCGAGTCAAATGGACCATCAGCTAGAGACACTGCCCTCACTTTCTTCATCAGGTAGGCTGAGGCCTAGGGACTCGACAAAGGCAGGAATCAGAGATTTGATGTTGAGAATGATGATAGGTCATTCAGTAATCAGGCGTAGCAGTCTCTCGAGGAGGTGATTTAATTCCAGATGATTGTTTCCCCGAGTGCGTTTGAGGGACAGTGGGTCGAATGGTGAGGATGATCTCTAGGATCAAAGAGACCCTTTTGCATCTCTACCAATTGGATTTTTTCCCTTGTCGCTGGCACCAGAAGAGGGAGTGTCCTCTTGATGAAGGGCTAGAATCTGAAATCAAAAAGATGAATTAGGTCGAATAAATAATCATCAGTACTATTTACTAAATCTGAGCAAATTCTCATCGATGGTCGTGGATTCTTAAGGGAGTAAGGCTAAACTGCTGCACCTCTTCAGCAGATAGTTTGTGTAGTCGAGCATTGGTGTCGTCTAGGACAAGGCTACAGGAAAAGGAGTCACTCGAAAGAGTTTGACTGCAGCTACAGAAGCAGTAAAATGCTAACCAAATCTTACATTTGGCCGTATCGCGGGAGCTATCATTATCTCCAGCATAATCCCAAGCAAAGTGGTCCTGCTCTTGAAGGGGAGTGACCTTCGATTAATAAAGTCTTTGGCCACATGCCACCCGGTTAAGCCACTCTGCCTAAGTTCCCTAATCTTCTTGACGTAGTGGGCAGTATGGTCTAGCTCGCGATGCTTTTTTGACCATGAGTCCATGATGGATTTGGGTGGGGCTAGAGACCCTTATAGACTAATGGAGAGGCGACTGGGTCGGGGTTGGAGATATAAAACTAGAGTTTTTTTCCAATCTTTTTGCAAGGAAGAGATCAAATTACCTAGATATAAGAATTCTACATTCCGTTCCACGGTTAGAAATCAGAACCTCTGACACATTTATTCTCAGTATTCCTTTTCAGATGATAAAAATACTGAAACAAATTTAAGATTGCTTCGATACCGAGAAAGGCTTCGCACAAATGGACAAAGACACTAAGCATAGTGATCGAGTTTGGATTCAAATGGTGGAGCTCAATTTGGTAACAATCAAGTATGTTGAGGAGAAACATGGAAGGGGAACATTAAAACCGCAGTGGAAAAAGGATTCAAAAACCACAATCTCATGATCAAATTGGCAGGATGGGAATTCTCACCCGATACCAGCCTCCAGCTGGCCAGATCATGAGGAGGAACGATTCCTTTGCTTTTTAGTTCCTAAGGCTTTGATTCTTGAATCGTTGAGATTGCCTAGGCTTCGGTTAGGAGCCTCATCTCATCTAGTTGCTTGGGGGATGTGTTAGCAATCTTCAAGTTGGATTCTTTCTAAGCCGAGGAAGGAGAGGTGGCGATCCCGGAAGGGTTGGTAGCCATGAACGAGATTCTCTGAGTGGCGGTGCGAGATTGGGCAGAGAAAGGTGAGAGCTTGAAGTGGGGACAAATGGTGAGAGGATGAAGAATAGCTACAGTCTAGGTTCGTAAGGGTCAAGTGAAGTAGATCAAGCTTGTAGAGTAGAGACCGCTTGTGAAAATCCTCCTTGCTGAGTAGAGTTAGGGGGTTACTGCCAAATATCTAACTATAGGGTATATGAGCATATGGAGTATACTACACATGGATAGGGTACACCATATACATGATGGACACCTCTGGATATTACAGATCTGAATATGTGGAGCCTGGTATTCCCGGAGATCATGAAAGCCTATGCTAGGAAGGTCTCGCTCAAGTTAACCGACTTGAGCACGACTAGTATCTAAGATGGATTAGACTATCTTGCCTTGACCGACAAGATAAAGGACTCCCTATCAACTATGACTGGGACTAAGGCGACGCCAGGACCCCTTTATAAGGCCGGGACCCTGACCCCCAGGAGAACTCATAACAGATCCAACCCTACACAACTTGATGCAAGCAACACAACCTTAGTTTTGGAGATACTTGGTGACTTCAACCCTAGATTAGTTTAGATCCGATCTACTCCATTGTAATAGGTCTAGCCACCTTGCTTTTACTCGAGATAATCTATATATAGCATCATGCACATTGGATGTAGGGTATGACTCCTCTTCAGGGGCCCGAACCTATATACACTGCGTGTCTTATTTCCCGTTTGATCCCTGATCTCGAAGGTACCCCAGTTCAATTACGGACATATTATCAGGAATTAATCTTTGACACTATCTCCATCTAAACAGTAATCCATTGAGAAATTGAGTTGGAGATAGTCCCGTTTTCTCTCAAATCCTAAACTAACCTCCGGACAAAATTCGAGCCAACTTTGGTCTTTATCTCCAAGGAATCAATGAAAATGAAAAGGACTCCTTGGTCAGCTTTGGTCGTTATCTCCAACGAATACCGTGCTTAAACAAGAGATCGAGTTTGGATCAATTCAGCCACCTATTAAATCCAAACCCCAGCCAACTCTATCTCTCCCTCCCCCTCAGCTTCAGGTATAAATACCTACTCCCTGAACCTCCCCAAAGTCATCCCAAACTGTTTCCCCATAGCTATGATGAGAAATCGATTCCAAAGGTCTTGCTATGGCGGAACCAAAAGGCCCCCATCACCACTCTTTGCCGCCAGATTCAACAGTGCTTCACCGACATCCACGAGTACCCAAACGATCTCTCCGGAGCAAAAGGATCATCGCAATGTAGTTCTAGCCAACTCCCAGCCCAGTGCCACTGTAACTCAGTCCTGCAACGTCGCCTTCCATGTCGGAGCTGAGCAGGTAATAGCCCCACCCGTGCAATCTGACTTGTAGAACTTAGATTGAATCGCGAGATAACTCTTCGAATGTTTAGATCTAGGGCGTCAGATCTTAAACCTAGCTAGCTTGCCCCGTCATCTGCCAACTCGGTGACACGAGGACGCCATGTCAGCCGTCTTCTCTTGCATGACTAGCCACATTCCACCACCTCAGTAGTACGATCTGCACCACCTTATCGCCACCTCTTCTTCCACGTCTGCGCCAACTCAGAGCCTGTCCCACGTCACCACCTTTTACCCACATGGTCGACACGTGTCAGACCAATCAGCCTTCAATTTTATTTATTAATTATTTATACTGATGTCATCATGATGTCATGCTAGCGTAGTAAAGACCTTTTCCAATAGTAAAATAATTCAAAAAGTTGGTAATTCATTAAATAAGGTTGTCCATGTTTGGTTCATTATTGAAAATTTCCTAGTAATTTGTTAATAGCTAGTTCAAGGTTTTTGTTTTGGGAAAATTGTTTTAATAAAGTTTGTAACTAGTAAATTAATCTTATAATAGTTTTAATAATGTTTTCTTTAAAAATAATTAATAAATCTGTTCAACATTTCTTTAGTTAAATAATAGATATGTTTCCTAGTATCAACATAATTAAAAAAGAGGATAAAATCTAGAAATAGTTTTTAAAAATGTTTAATAATTTTTATTTAATTTTTTAAAATGTTTTATATAGTTTTATAACTAAAGTAAATTCTATAAAAAAACTCCTCATCACATAATTTCAGATGTGGTTAATCTATTGGTCCTGTTTTAATCTTTCGAAAGCCGTAACTTACTAATCGTAGCTCTATTTTGATCTGTTCTTTTGCTGAAATGTCAGGAAAAGTGTGATCTTGTGTGTGACGATGTTTGTTGTATGATATTTGTGTTATTGTGTTGCCTTTTCATTTATGTTCATGATTAGACGGCAACGTTCTAGAGGAGGTAGAAGGACTGCAGGATGAAGACTTTGATGACCCAACTGAGTACAATAATGGCAAGCTGTGTTCTTGAATATATTCATCCTATTTTTACAAATGTTTTATTTTACAAACATGCATGTTTAACCCTAGTTTTCCCTTATCATCCTTATTGCCCTGGTTATGGTTTTGGGTTATGGAAGGTTGGATGATGCTTAGCTTTGCTTTGGGATGATGATCATGATAATGGCTCAATAAATATGATAATGGTTCTATGCAACAATAATAAAATATTATGGTATATTTTTTGTAGCAACATGGTACATGGATTTGATCAAATGGTTTGATGAGACCAGTATAGGATTTACGGTTGGGATTATGGTAGTCTTGCTCAAATCTAAGGATCGGGTCGTGGAGCGATCATTCCTAGATAATAGTACAACCACAAGCCCATTATGGGATGAGTTTAACTGATTAATTTGATTTACTGTCAGCATGGTGTAGACCATTTGGTGGTACAGGGAATGAAAGGGTGTACTTCATGTGATCTGTAAAGCGCAAGAGGGGGCTTCTATTGTTGAGGTGTATTCACACGGCGGTGAAACCTTAGCAGGTATGCACTACTGAGAGGGGTAGTGTAAAGGCTTTGTAATGATTTCCTGGTCGTACACCTCGGAAGCGTGTAAGTGCTTGATCGGCACGAACAGAATGGATAACCATGACTTGTGAATAAAGTGTACAATCTTTGCAGAGTTTAAAACTTGTTAATTAGTCATGCTCATGGTCAAAAGCGATGAGCAAACCTCACGTGATTAGAACTTGATGGTGATTGGTGCGGTCAACTGTGATGGTGGGAACCATGGTTAAGGTGTCGATCAATCACGATGGTGGGAATCATGGTTGAGGTGGTTTTGATAGTTGGTCAACCTTAGCAGTGGAAGCTATGGTTGAGGTATTGTTCTAGTCAACCATGGTGGCAAGAACCTTGGTTGAGGTGGTCAGTTGGTGGTTATGTCAAGATGGTTGGAATCTTGAGGTTAGAAGTTATTTATTATTTATTCACTTAATTTATTACTGCTTTTCAAATGCTTCTACTTAAATGTTGTTTAATGCAAAAGAGCCCTATCAACCTTATCTTTTAAAAGCCTTCATATGAATATTATTTCCTTATAATTGGTTGAGTATGATATGTCCTTACACTTGCTATTACCAAACACTCAGTTGGGAAAGATTGGAAGACTTCATGGAATAAGATACAATCTAGGATGGTGTTCTCCGTCGTTTTCCTGTGGAGTTATCAGTGAAGATGAAAACTAAGCTTAGGATTCGCTGCAGTTTTATTTTGTTCTTCTACCGTTAAAGGTCTATTTTGGAAGACGATTTATTGATTAAAGTATGGATATTGTAATGATTATCATCAATGAAGTCACAATGTGTTGGAATTGATTCTTGAGCTTAGCACATAGATGAGATTGGTTTGTTCCTTTAACCGATCTTGACACAGAAGGAGGTCATTGGGAGGCTGGATCTTGCCTAGGTGGCAGCACAGGGTGAGGGATATGGCCATGGTGCATCGGGAGGGAGGGTGAAGAACTGGAGATGAGGGAAAGAGGGGAGGGAATGGGAAGAGAGAATTGAGGAAGGGAGAGAGAGGAACAAACATTAATATGGTATACATCATGTCTGTCTATTGTGTACATATGATACTGACGATGGGTAGTATAAAACTACCATATACAGGTGTTCTATACATATACCGATCCACCTAGGGTTTCTTGTATTCTCAGGGCATACATTCATGCCTAAGATATCGTTGATCTGGCTACGGGGAACAACAATCAATCCCCAATGACGATAACGACTCGTGACTAGATCCAAAACCCTCCAGGGAACCCGGATCCTACATCTTCAAATCATCAGCATGGTGCCAAATGTTTCAAATCTATAGCAGCTCAAAGGCTCCTAAGTCTACATGATGCCATCCGATAGGCCCAACTATAGATCTGACTACTCCCGAGAGCAAGGGCTATCTCAACTTGATGGACAATCTCACCCGGCGAAAGTCCCACGTGTTAGAGAAAGGGTTGGCTATGCAAGCCTAGAAACAAATTTCTTTTATCATATTCACCCAGGAAACCATGCAAGTAGAATATCATAGATCATTACCACTAGACGTGTAGTGTAGCGAAAGAAGAGTTGGAGTAGACCGATTCAACATCGTGTGTATCAAACTCCTGGAGCAGTTTCTCGATCAGATCTGCGACCAGTCCCGCGCAGGTGGTCATCCTCCTCGACTAGCTTCGAGCAGGTAGTCATGTTTCTTGACTAGTTTCTCGAGTAGGTCTGTCGTGTCCTCAACCAGCCGAGTAGGTCCTTGACCAGCCAGATAGAAGCGTCATAATTTTCACGCCGAGGAGATTTGTGCTACAATAGTAGCAACACCTTTACGGTATCCACATGTACTAGGAAGGATTGCCGAGCGCGGATGTGCTAGCCCCGCGCTTGCGGCTAGGGTTTTATGAGATCAAGTGGAGGGTTACGGCTAGGATTTTAGAGTTGCTCACCTCTCCACATCCCACCCTACGCCTCTCCTTATATAGAGCTTGCTAATGAGCTCCCACGTTGGAAGTCCTTTGGGACTCTAACACCTCATTGATCACAATTCAATCAAACCCATATATGAATTCAATTCGTATGTTTTGTTCCAACCTATTAAGTGTGTAACCCATTAGGTTCAAGTACAAATGGTTATGACTCGGAAACCCTTTCTAAACCGAAATCAATAGTGGTCTGTAGCAGGACATGTTGCCTCCTGAGTATACACAAAGATCATATCAGCTGAACCTTGATATACACATGCATCGATCTCTTCCCCTCATGATACCAGTCAAGCTCAAGGCAAGATATGTGCCACCCTTGTGGTAGCTTGACCATTCACTCGATCAAGTAGTGGATTCATCATGGTTAACTCTTTAATCATATTAGCATGCCATACACTTTCTCAGTTCAACTACCTCTAGGGGTCCAGAGATATCTCTCTAGTTATAAAGGATAGGAAAATTCCATCTGGATCGCTCACACCCCACGTTTCATGACAAACCCAAAAACTACCTTCATGAGTATCTAGTTGCGGATTAGCGTTTGGTAACCCCAAAGTATGTCACTGTACATTCTAGAAATCAATGACGATCTCAGGTCTAAGGATCCTGCAGGTACATCATCTGAGATAACAATTAATGGCACATCATGAATAACAATCCCAGTATTATCTCAAGGTAGGTCTATCCAACATCAAGTTCTCCAATATAAAAATCCACATTATTGACATGTGTATCTCTTTATCTATGATCTGTGAAACAAGATCATCAATCAATACATGTCTGGTCAGATAAATCATCACAATCATACGTGACCAGGGATCAATTTAGAATAACATCATGACACAAACGAAGAGTTCCACAAACAAGTCACATACTTGCCAATCAATGTAAATGATAGTCATTCTTGGAATAACATATTATTCAAAAGTACATAAACATAGATGTGATACAATCATTTCTATGATTGCTTCTAGGGAAAATACTTGCCAATCAATGTAAATGATAGTCATTCTTGGAATAACACATTATTCAAAAGTACATAAACATAGATGTGATACAATCATTTCTATGATTGCTTCTAGGGCATATCAACTTCACCATGCCGGTCCTTCTCATGATGAGTCAGATCTGGAAGATGTAATCCCTGAAACAAACAGGTCAGGAAGACAATCGAGCTCATCGCCGCTGTAGGTCCTCGTCGATCAGAAACCATCCTATCACCAATCTGTGTGAAGCCATTGATGAGTGAAGACGCTCAAGGACCCATGAGGAACAGTCGACTTCACCTAGATGACCAGACAAGATATCACCCCAGCATCACTATTGTTCCAGTACAAGTCACAGCTGGTCTCCTACCCTAGTGGGTAGAGAGCCTGTGGCTACCCAGATCAATCAGGGTGCCATCAATGTGTGTCAGGTTTTCTCTCCATATCTCTGGAGGGTTGACTGGCCAGCTCGATTCTGACCCGGGTAATTCGAGAACTACAATGGGACCACCAACCCAATTGAGTTATCCAAATCTACACTATGGAAATCCAAACAGCTCGGGGTGGGGGACGACAAGGTTATGGCCAACTACCTCCCCATAGCTCTTGAAGTGCTAGCCATGACCTGGCTGACCAATCTACCACTAGGGAGGATTTACTCTTTGTGTAGCTCCGTGACTTGTTTCAAGCAAACTTCCAAGGCACATATGTTTGCCCGGGCTAGAAGAACGACATTTTCTATGTTATCCAAATGGAGAAGGAAACCTTACTCAAGTTTGACCGATGCTTTAGCTACACTCGGAAGACCATCCCGAAGATAACTGACTATGATATCATCCAGGCATTTATCTATGGTAGGGATGAAAACGGACGGGAACGGTCGGGAAAACCCCCTAACTATTTTCACTTTCATATTTTCTCAACCGGATGGAAAAGAAAATAGGAAAGCCAGAAACAAAAATGAACATAGGATTACCAGTTATACGAAAACAAACCAATCCGAACGTAAATATGACAGTACCGGATGGAAACCGGTGATTAAAATAGGGAAGACCGAACCTCGCCAAGTGCTGTGAGGGGTGCTATGAGCTGTGTAAGAACCCAGGCATTGTGTCCATGCTCTCCGAAATTGCCAACAGCGGCAACGCCCATGCAATCAAGCAGGCCCGGCTCATCCTCAATTGGATTTGCCAGGAGAGCAATGAATTGGCATTACAAGCAATACATCTAGGAGTGAGGCTCTAGTGAATGATGACAACTGCAACATTGCCAAGAACACTATTGAATTAGCTTGGATGCTCGAGAAAGCAAAGAAATTGGGCTGTCCAAAGATCAAATTTTTCATAAGCACTTTGCCCTGCCTAAGCGCATTCACCCTAGCACAAAGCATGCAAGATGCTGAAAATTGTGATTGAGTTTAGTACCAGGTCTGCATTAGATGCTATCATCTCCTAGAAGAGTTCAATTGCATCATTAGGGCGCATTCTTGGCCTAGCACCCAATCATGGCACTCCATGACATAATATTCCTCTCAGGCATTGAAGCAAACACGCGCTCTACATAGGTGGCAATCCCAAGCTTCGCATAGCAGTCAATAAGAGTGGTGGCAACATGTGTGTGCAATCCATAGCCCCGGCAGATGGCATGAGCGCGTATCTCGTGAACAAGCAGAAGCCAACGTGTGCAACTCTAACGTAGAAATGCAAGCCTTAAGGTCGTGCACGTTGTCATAGCTGTTGACGGGGATGCTGAGTCGCCCCATGTTGGCCAGCCGTGCAAAAGCCTCCTCGCCATGGTTGACAAGTGCATCACGTTTCACACAAACATATTTTTCATGGGCGCTCGTCGAACACCTAACACGCGGCTGGGAGCTCAATGAAGCAGGTCAATAGGAAGGGGTCCGTGACTGCTACACAACAACAAATTCGTCAATAAGCAGGCAACCAATAGTTCATCCGCACCTGACGTGTAATCCATGGAACAAGCAAACTAGAACAGCTAGTTGAGAACCCGCCCCTAATCCACGTAAACCCTTGATTCGATAATGCCCTAATTTGCTTGTTCTGAAGAGAACAAGAAAACTAGAACAAATGGTACTTCGCAACCAATTATGAAGAGAAACTAGAACAAGCAGCGCCTCACATAGCGAGGAGATTATTTGCAGAACAACTGGACAAGAGGATTGTGACTGGCAAGTAGCTAGTGAGAGAAAACCTTGAAGGCCTAGGAGGTGCCTATGAAGATGTTACAGAACATGCAGTGCCCGCCTCTTGAGAACTCCCCCTCCCTTCCACCTCCAGCATAGGGTGACGCGGAGAGGCCTGCCTCTGCCGTGGCCATCGTCTTGATGGGCTTGGCGTTGGCAAGGCATGTTGTGATGGACGGGGGGCACGCACACGCTCATGTGGAGGTGGGTGAGGAGCACGGCGAGGCACCACACCATTGCTAGTGCAAGCGAGCCTGATGGAGGTGGCGGTGATGGTGTCATCTTTGGGAGGCGCGGCAGCACGTGACGAAGGCACGTGCTTTGGAGTTCATGCACCTAAGGTGAGACAGCCTCGACCGTCTGGGCTCGAACGGATAGCAAGGGAGGTGGAGGAGGGAGGAGTGCGGGGAGGCGGGGGTGGGGGCAGACATGGGGAGGGGGCAGAGGCCTACACAAGTGCTAATAAGGATAAAATGGGATTTTCCCGATTAAAAATAGGATTATGAGAAAACGGATAGGACGAGGCATGAATCATTTTCGGCCCTATTTCTGGATGCACCATCTCGTTTCCGTCCCATTCCCGTGCAAGAACCAAAAAAATGAAATCGATTTGAAAAAAAAAAAGGAAACTGTCACAAGGCAGAACGAGATATTCCCGTACCACTTTCATCCCTAATCTGAGGGGTTAGGAGCCACCAGTGTGCTGAGAACATTGCCATGGAAGAGCCCACTATAGTCCATGAGTAATGGAGATTGTCGATAAGACAACCAATGCCGAGGAGGCTCTCCTGTTGGTCAAGGAATGGAACTAGGGCATCCAACACCCTCAACCCAGACTAGATGAAGACTTGTCAAAGAACAAGAGCAATAAGAAGAACTCTAAGGGAGGCAAAGGTTAGAAAATAAAACTAAAGAAAATTTGGGAGATCTTCCCAATACGCGTCCCGACAAGCGTCCCATCTCATCCCAGGGTAAGGGCAATCAATCAGGGACTGGCGAACACTCTGGCAAGGCATGGTGTGACTTCCACCAAACCAACGACCACAACCTCCAGCAATGCCGCATCTACCTAACGCTGGTCAAGGGTGAGATTAACAAGGCCAAGGAAAATGATTCAGATCACAAGCTAGAGTTGGGACTACAACTCCAACAATGACTCATATGAGATGTCTTACCAGGAAGGGAAAAAGACCGTCGACCACATGTTCTATAAACATCCTCTTCATGGGATAACTCGATGCAATGCAAAACTACTGATCTGCCATCAAGCCAGTTACTCAGGCCTTCTATGGCATAGTGCCTAGTTCTTCGGCCACACCTATCAGCCAGATATCATCTCATCACCTTTGGATGCCCGATAACTTTGGAACAAAGAAAATTTTATTCGACGTGGTCAATTTTGAGATGGCATACAATAACATCTTAGGACGACAAATCCTTGCCAAATTTATGTCTGTCATGCACTACGATTATCAGTGCATGAAGATTCTAGGGCCTAAGGGAGTCATCACCATCTGAGGTTGCACCAAGATCGGCCTACGCTGCGACAAACAAAGTTTTAACATGGCAGTACAACACCAACCCGACAAGGAGACTAAGAACTCGAGGCCTAAAGTGGACATGAAGTCTCAAAACAAAGTCAAGAGCGTTCCTCTAGACCCAGTGGAGCCATCTAAGACCGTCCGGATCAGCTTCAACCTTAACCACAAATAGGAACTTGAGCTCATCACCATCCTATGGGCAAACGCTGACGTGTTCGTATGGCAACCGTATGACATACTTGGTATCCCTAGGTAGGTGATCAAGCACAAGCTAGTTATCCAGCCTAACCAAAAGGAAGATCTTATCTCCGACCTACAAGAGACCTTCAACAATCTACGCAAGCACCGAGTTATGCTAAATCTAGAGAAGTGCGCATTTGTAGTCAATGCAGAAAAACTACTTGGGTACCTGGTATCGTACCAGGAAATTGAGGTCAATACCATCAAGATCAAGGCCATCGAAAAAATGCTTCTCCCTAGGTCAATACATGAAGTTCAAAAATTAACTAGGTGCATGGCAACAATTAGCCGCTTCATATCCTGACTCGGAGACTGGGGGCTTCTTTTTTTCCATGTTACTACACGAATACGACAAGTTCGAATGGTCTAAAAAGGCTGAAGAGGCACTCCAAAATCTTAAAGGTATATTTCTCCCCTCCCCTTGCTAGTTGGTCCCAACCTAAACGAGGAACCCTTGCTCTACATAGCAGCCAGTCCATGTGCTGTGAGTGAAGTATCAGTCGTGGGACGAGAAGTGACTGACAGGATAGAGAAGTGCCAAATACCGATATACTACGTCATCGAAATACTCCATGGTCGTAAGGAACGCTACCCGCAAGCATAGATGCTGCTATATACGGTATTGATGGTCTCTCGCAAGCTAAGGCACTATTTTTAGGCTCACAAGATCATTGTATCATCAATCTTCCCACTCGGAGAGATCCTTCACAACATATAATCCATTGGAAAAATCGCTAAGTGGGCCACTGAGCTTGGGGAATTAGACATCGGCTTTATCCCTCACACCGTGATCAAGTCGCAAGTACTCGGTGACTTCGTCGCTGAGTAGACAGAACTTGATCAACCCTAGGACAATCGCAATGACATGTCCGATGTATGGACTCTCTTCTTCGATGGATCAATGATGATCCAAGGCTCTAGGGTTAGGGTAATACTCACCTGTCCCACAGGAGAAAGGCTGCAATACGCTTTGCAGCTTGACTTCCTGGCCACAAACAACGTAGCCAAGTATGAGGGCCTGCTGGCTGGTCTTCGAGTAGTTTCTACGCTTGGTATCTACTGCCTTCTTGTGAAAGGGGATTCATAGTTGGTGATGAAGCAAGTTAGCAAGGAGTACCAAACCTCAGACAAGACAATGAAAAATTACCCTGCAGAGGTGAGGAAGCTGGAAAAGAAAATCATCGAACTCGAGGTCAGATACATCTCGAGAAAGGATAATTGTCTCACAGATAGTCTTGCCCGACTAGTCTCCTCACGATGTCCAGGACAAACCAGGATCGTTATAGAAAGACTCTCAAAGTCGTCCGTGAAATTTACAGATGACACAACCGAAGGAGTGATGGTCTACAAGAACTATAACCAACTCGGGGGTGCGCCAGGTATCGAAACTCCAAAAGGAGTCACGGGGGAACTCATAACTCCACTTGAATACAAGGATGTGTGGATGGGTCCAATTCGCAAGTTTATTCAAGGTTGTGTTATTCTCGAGGATGATGCGCTATCTGAGTAGATTTCCCATCCATCCAGGATATATTCCTTGGTGGACGGTGTCCTCTATCATAGAGGCACCCACAAAGAGCTCATGAAGTGCATCTCTCAGAAGCAGGGAGGAGAACTACTCAAAGAAATCCATGGAGGGGTGTACGGAGCTTATGCTTCCTTTGGATCCTTGGTCAAAAAGGCCTTCAGACAAGGTTTCTATTAGCCTACGGCTCTCAATTATGCGAGTGAGGTTGTTAAAACATGTGCCAGCTACCAATTCTATAGCATGCACCACTCAAGCCTTACATATGATCCCCTTATCATGGCTATTCATGACTTGGGGGTTGGATATTCTGGGACCCTTCCCAGTAGCGTCCGATGGCTTCAAGTTCCTTTTCGTCATAATAGATACTTTCACCAAGTGGATTGAAGTTGAGTCAGTCAGGAGTCTCGGGACCAGCCAAGAAGTTTAGCATAAAGAGCATCATGACAAGGTTTTGTGTCCCGAGTATGATCATCACTGACAACGGCACTCAGTTCTCTAACACGGCCTTCATCGAGTACTGCAATGGACTAGGTACTATGGTTTGCTTCGAGTCAGTAGCTCCTTCGCAGAGCAACAAACAAGTCAAGCAAGCCAATGGTCTCATGCTACAAGGAATCAAGATCCGCGTCTTCAACGGCTTATCCACCTACTCTAAAGCCTAGGCATCCGAGTTGCCTAATGTAATCTGGGCACTTCGGACAACATTTAGTAGGGTGATGGGTGAAACACCTTTCTTCCTAGTCTATAGGGTCAACGATATGCTCCCTATGAACTAAAGATCAAATCTCTGACATCGAGTTATACGCCGAAAGGGATGAAATGTCGAGAAGAGAGGACAACCTCAAAAATATCAAGGAAAGAGGACTCAAGTGCTTATATGATCTGCATGGTACCAGCAAGGTCTTTGACACTACTACGACCAGAATGTTCGAAAGAAAACCCTGTAACCCGAAGATCTGGTTCTACTATTTATTCAGAATGAATGTAATAGCAACAAGCTATCCTCAAAGTGAGAGGGTCCTTATACGGTGGTTGAATGCAATCGTCCTGGGTTGTATAAGTTAGCAAAGGAAGATAGTCGAGTCCATAATAACTTGTGTAACATCGACCAGCTTCATAAGTTCTATGTGCAAATACTTAGTGTACATCTGTAATAATTAAGATCATATTGCCTGAGAAGTTGCATGAATTTCTTTCTTGAACTTCTCTATTGTCCCTTGCACCTTAATACCTGGCAACAGGGTAAGCCACTATCTGGGTACCTCTATCCATGTGCGCACCTGAGGTCACGAAAAGTTTTTCTATGACTAAAGAGCAGTATAAGTTTATACTTCCTTACATTGTTTACTTCTTTATTTTTTATTTTTCATATTGCCTATCTTGGAAGAGTAAACTCTTCCCAGATAACTAGTTGGGTGCTTAACAAGTGTTTGATATTGTAAGCTAAAAACAACATATTGTCCATGCACCAAAGTGATTAAGGCTAAACACTTTCGATATCTAACACTCATCAAGTTCCCAATTCTTTCACAGGCAATACAATTGTAGTACATAATTCATTAATAACATTTCAATTTCTTATACAGATAACTGACATGATAAAGAAACTTTGCATCCAAAAGGAGTTCTGAGTTCTAGCCCTATGCCATGCATGAAGAGGAAAAAAAAGAGAAGGCCCTAGTAGAAGAGTCTATGCTTCAGGTTCCTCCCTTTGGAGCAACTGATATAGTAGTTGGTTGCTAAGTTGTTGCCATCATCGTCGCCAGAGGGAGAAGGCGAAGAAGAGTCATTTACCTCCTTCTTATCTTTCTCTAGGGCCTCCTCCAGCTGTAATTCTTCATCCAGGAGATCCCAATCCACCTCTTCTTAATGCGAAGACGAGGGCTCAACTGCTGGAACTTTGCTTGGTTGCTCGATCTTAGCAGCAGCAGGACCAATTGCTACCGTCTCCTCTATCGCCTCATCGTTAGAGGAGATGACGATGAGTTCAACACAGGAGTCCGACTCTATTGGATAAGAAGGTGGGGGCGATGGGGAAGACTTTGGTGATGGAGGTAAGGGCCCCATTGGAGATGCGGGAGGTTGTCGAGGCACTTGAACACTAATCCTAATCTCTCGGGAGCTGGAGTAGGATAAGGACGCCATGGCTAAACTCGAAGGCTAAAGCAGATAGCTTTGGGTGACAATGCCCACCACCCTGGGTTTATAAATACCTCTAAACCGTAAGGCAGCCATGACCCTTCATTTTTAGGAGATGTACGACAAGTCTAGCAACTTAATGGTTCTCAGTAAACAAAAGGGCTGCTAGAGGTCAAATCACGTATACTCATAGAGCTCACGCGGACAAAGAGGTGCTTGACGATTCTCCGATTAGCGCGGTAACAGTTCCAATTACAACTTAGGGCCATGATTTTCTATGCCAGTGTCTCATCGCATTTAATGCTTTAAATATCTTTCGACGCATGTGGGAGTAGTTGGAACATAACCCCATGGAAATCATTTCACTACCCTGTCGGACGGTCACATTTTTCTAATGTCATCATGATCGGAAAGAATCCCTTCACACAATGTGAATTTTTTGTTGTGGCGGTTCAAATTTCAAACCCGACCAGCGAAGAGCCTTTTCTCAGCGTTCTTTAGAAAGGCTGATATGATATTTTCTCGGATCACTCAGAATTCCTACTTGGATGGAATACCTATCCTCGAGCTAACGTAAGTACTTGGAGGTGTTTGAAATCTCGACTAAATGACCCGAGGATTTTCGAACACCCAGCTAGGTTTAAAATCCTATTCAGGGACCCGAGTTATCACTCGAAGAAATATCCTGCTAAAACGTTTCTCCTTGTTGGGCTGAGATTTTGATCTGTCAAAACTGCATATCACATACTGATACGGGGCCTGACGATGGGTAGTATAAAACTTCCGTATACAAATATCCTATACGTATACAAATCCCTTATGGTTACAGTATTCTAAGGGCATACGTTCTGACTAAGAAATGAATTCCTAGACATATGAAAATTGTCTGTAGGTATTAAGGTATCCCGTAGATAAGGAAGTACATCTTTAAATGATAATATAATCCTACTCAAAAAATAGTACGGAGGCTACACAGCAACCAACATAAATATACGGAGCCAAGACCATGCGGAGTACAAGAAGCAACAAGAGCCATAAGCCAACAGAAGCCATCAGCACTCCACGAGCTCCAAGCCTTCTATAATTGTGATCTACAATATCTCGCTGAGACTACATGCAAGGAGTCCTCAACTAGGTTTAGATCTCATCTAGACTAGCTAAGACATTTATTGAAATTTGACTCGAATATCAATACAAGAATACAGGACGTAGTGTTATTATCCTTAGGGAGACTTGAACATATATAAATATCTGTTTTCGATATACGATTCAGTATAAGGGAGTATTCCCTACTTTATTCACATATTTGTTAGATCAATGGTTTACTAATCATCCACAAGTACACAATACCGACCCATGTTGCACTAATCTCAAAGAAAGGAATTGAACGGCCTAGACAATCACTTCGGTCGTTGGTACACTAAAAAATTCGCGTTTGCATCTCCACCACTCGTTCACCGGTCCAAGCCCAGAGATTAAATTTTGTCGAAATTTTGATGAAATTTCACAAATTTTATAGGAAAACGAAATATCTAATTCTGAAATTTTCTTTCAGTTACGTATGAAGATTGAAAACCACATAACAAAGAACGAAAAATAACTAAAATTTTAACATCTTTTTACCTATCAAATAAAAAAATTATAAAACGAAATTAAAATCCCTATCCGGACCCGGGGACGCACGCACGGGCCTTCCCCCTCGAACGGCACAGCGGCCGGCCGGCCGGCCGACTCAGAGGATCCCTGCGCCGAGGAAGCAAATTATGTAAGACCTCTGTGAGAAAGACCCTCGTGAGACCTTCATCTGTACTATACACTTTGGATCCAACGGCTCGTGCATATGCGTGCAGATGTAGTAAAAAACACGTGTCACGCGGAGACAAATGTCTACATGTGAGACCCGATCTCACAGAATTTGCTTCCCTGCGCCGAGGCCCTGGGAAGGAGGCACCCGACCGGGCCCCGCGGGCGCTCGTCACGTCCGCCTCGGCAGACACCGAACAGAAGCACTGTAGGCTGCGAGCGTGCGTGCGTCTTCAGCGAGGGATGGTCATGGTGGGAGACTGGGAGTCCTCTGCCACTGGCACTGGCACTGGCAGACTGCCGGCTGCCGCTGACACGGGTGATACAACTCGGTGCCGGGCGGGCTCCCCTGCTTTGCTCGTCAGTTCCGCCACTGCCACATGCGGCTGCGCAGCACGAAAGGTTCAAACGTGTCAGCGATGCATGCATCACACAAGTCATCGGCTCTCACGTGTGTACAGTACGCACGCCGTGCTGGACGTGGCCAATTTGGTCGCGCGCGCCGGTAACTCGTTTTGCCTTCTATTTCCGCTGACATTGAGCAGCCTAGCTAATCCGTTGTGTGCCCGTGTGCGGTTACGTGCGGTGTG
The DNA here is from genome assembly GCF_958298935.1 of Phragmites australis. Taxonomy (NCBI): domain Eukaryota; kingdom Viridiplantae; phylum Streptophyta; class Magnoliopsida; order Poales; family Poaceae; genus Phragmites; species Phragmites australis. The sequence goes on from NC_084938.1 coordinate 19,728,145, forward strand.
TAGTAGTCTTGAAGCAGCCATGGATACGCAGGCCTCGGGAAAACGTTTGCAGTTTGCTCGTTGTACCTGTTGGCACCTAAGTCCCCAGGTAACGAAGGTCTTCACCTGAGGAGGAGTCGAAGGTTTTAGAGTGTGACATGTATTTAGATGGTGAAATAATCTTAATTTTTTTATCACCTCAATTACAGCACTAATCTATTTATAGCTTGTACTCAACCACTCCACGCTGGGATTTACAGCTTCACCCCCAACTGCTACATTCCTGACATATTCGGGGGTATTATGGTATCACCAAGTACATCTGCATATTTACAACTATACCGTGAGCGGCTACAAGGGCTTCGACGCCCACCAGGCACCTTCAGCCAGTTCCAGTGCTGCACCCCGGATCGTCTTTCGGTCTCCACCTGAAGGTTCGCTAGGATCTTCGCCTATTCTGATTCTGGCGCCGCGGGTCGACCTTCGGGCTCCGATCGAAGGCCTGCCAGAGCCTTTTGCTGGCAATTAACATCGCGGATCGACCTTTGGCCTCCGACCGAAGGCTCGTTAGAGCCTTGCCTACACTTCCTGAAACACAATTGCAATATTTATCAGTGCTTAACCACCGGCGGACTTCGACTTGCCATCTGAAGGGGTACGGGAGATCATCCCCCAACAGTAGCTCCCTACAGGTAAGGTTCATCTTCGAAGTGCTGAGCCTGTAAATCGGATGATATAGCTCAACGCCATCCCCTTCGGCCCATCGAAGGCCCCCGGAGGCTAGGTTAACTTTTTAGCAAATTGCCCCCTCATGTTTTTCATTTTGACTATTGTTAGTTTTAGTTTTTGTTTGTATTTTCGTGTTGGTATGACCATTCTGCCCCTACACAACTGTCGGATCGAGGACGTTAAATGTCTTCACTTCATGCCGAAATGTCTTTTACGGCTACGGTTCAACTTCTGACGCGTCTCATTTTAACTGCCGTTACCCCTTGTTTTCACCACCATAATTATGCTCCACGCGGTGGTTTAATTTTTGTGGCTTGAAATCGCTGAAGCCGCAGCTCTCGTACGAAGGTTTTCTCTCTGAAGTCTCTCGTAGTCTTTTAGCTTTCGAAGCTCAGCGCGATGGCTCTAAAGGTCAAGGCAAACCGCCTGAAGACCTACTGAATCGGACAATATAAGGTGGATGACGAGGTACTGGTTGGGCTTGTAAGGGAGGGCTTGATTAGTGATGTCTCAAAGATTAGGCTCCCGGGGAGCCACGAGACACCGGAGCTCGAAGATGACGAAGCTATCGTCTTCGTCGACTACTTCTGAGCAGGTCTCCTCTTTCCTTGCGATGAGATGGTCTCGAAAGTTTTGAAATTGTTTGAAGTCTACCTGCACCAGCTCACACCAAACGCTATTGTTCGGCTCGGCCTATTTGCATGGGCGGCCCATTCCGAAGGAGCGAAGGCATCAACCAAGGCCTTCACTGCCGCCCACCGGCTTCACCATCAGCCGAAGCCAGTCTTTGCCCAGAGCATGCAGAGCGAAGCTCATTATTGGATGCTTAAACTTTACTTACTGCTCTGGCCTGACCACGCCAGTCGTGGTTTATAAAAATAAATGGCCGAAGGACTGGACGCAGTGGTGGTTCTACCACAAAGTGGACCGAGAAGATTTTCTTGTATCCAAGTGCGAAGAAGTGAAGGGGAACCGCGCCCCCGATGTGTAGTTGAAGGCCTCTCAAAGGCCGGCACTTGAGGCCTTCGTCAGTTCTGAGAAGTATCTCTCAACCTGGGATCTCGTAGAAGAGTTCGTGGCAGCTGGAGTATGGTTCCTCAGCGGGGACTGGAGCATCCCGGAATTTTGAGACAAGGGGCTGGAGGGGCTCTGCTGTCCCCATCATGCTCTCCAAGGTTTCATAGGTATCATCTTTTATCACGTTCCTAAGTGCATCTTGGCTGTCATTTGCTTACACTTCTTGCTTTGTGGCAGACCTAACGATAGCCGAAGTGGAGGCTAAGGCCATGATGCTGCTCGGGAAGTTCACCCAGGGCGAAGCCCAGCTATTCGCTCAGCAAGGTCTTGGCCGACAGCTCAACCAAATTTTTGAGTTTCGAGATCTTGCCTACAAGTGCCCTTACCGGGTCAAAGCGGAGAGGGCTCCCCGACCGCCAAAAAGAAGAAAGCACTCGCCCTAAGGAAGAGACCTCGCGAGGTGGCCTTCGATGATCTTCGCGAGGAATTGACACCCAAGGGCTCACTGGCCCTCCGAGCTATACCCATTCGACAGGAGCCCCTAAAGGGCACATAGGATCCTCGCTCCTCTTCGCGCGCGTGGATCTTCCCACACTAATTCTTAGTGACGATGAGGAGGAGCCTTCGGATCCGCATATAACCACTGAGTCAGCGGCAGGGGAAACTGAGGCCGAAGGGACCAAGAATATTGAGGTGGTAGCTGACTCGTCATTCCTCTTCATCCTCAAGTTCCTCCTCTGACAACAAGTCGTCCGGTGGCCACAGAGACGGAAGAGGAGACTTCGCCACCCATGCCCCGCCGTGGAAGAAAGTGGCTTATGAGTCACGACGACTTAATCGACGCGAAGGCTATTGAAGCCGAAGCCTTCAAGATTTCATCTTTTGAGCCAAGCTCGGGGGAGGTCAGTGATGCGAAGAAGATTTTTAGCACCTTCGGTTTTAGATACCCGTAGGGCTTAGTGTGAGTCCTGTCGGATTGAGCGCGGAGACGTTTAGCCACCGCATATTCTCATCGACTAGAAGCCCGAGCCGGAAGACGATAATGGTGGGTTCTTGCCCCGCCAGTTTCAATTTTATTACCGCCGAGGGCCTTCTGCACAAATAGTGTGACATATCGAAGGCATAGCCTTTCAATTTGGCTTTAGCCGATGGTATAAGGATTTTATTGATCCTGATGTTGATGATTTTGGGGAATAAAGGATGTTGAGGCGATTGTTATGTTTTGTTATTATACTGTGCTTATCGAGTTGGATCTTCGGCAGCACCGCGCGTGAAGTGTGATCTTTAAAGCCGTAGGGACTTTTGGCAGCAACATACGTGAAGCATCATTCGAAAATCGGAAAACGCCGTCCCTCCCCCCCCCCCAACTTTAAAGCTGTAGGGACCTTCGACAGTAATGCAAGCGAAGCATCATTCGGAGAACACCGTCCCCCCGACTTTAGAGCCGTAGGGACCTTCAGTAGTAACGCAAGCGAAACATCATTCGGAGAATGCCGTCCCTCCAACTTTAGAGTCGTAGGGACCTTCGGCAGTAACGCAAGTGAAGCATCATTCGGAGAATGCCGTCCCCCCTGACTTTAAAGCTGTAGGGACCTTCAGTAGTAGGTATTCTGCTCTTAATGGCCTGGTAGTGCATAACTTGGTTTTGCGTTGTAATTGCTATTTTTCTTCTGAAGGTTTGTTCTTCCTTCGGCACGGGGGTAGGCACTCTTAGCCCCCGACTTAGCGGAGAGGTGTGCCTCCTTCTCTGAGGTCGAGCAGCACTTTGGCTTTTTTTTTCTTCCGAAGGTTTGCTTTTCCCTCAGTGCAGGGGCAGGCACTCTTAGCCCCCAACTTAGCCTAGTGGTGCGCCGCCTTCTTTGAGGTCGAGCAGCACTTCGGCTTTTGTTTTCTTCCGAAGGTTTGTTTTTCCTTCGGTGCGGGGGCAGGCACTCTTAGCCCCCCGACTTAGCCAAGAGGTGCGCCGCCTTCTTTGAGGTCGAGCAGCACTCCAGCTTTTTTATTTTCTTCCGAAGGTTTGTTTTTTCTTCGGTGCGGGGGCAGGCACTCTTAGCCCCCGACTTAGCCAAGAGGTGCACCGCCTTTTTTGAGGTCGAGCAATAATTCGGCTTTTTTTCGAAGGTTTATTTTTCCTTCAGTGCGGGGGTAGGCACTCTTAGCCCTTGACTTAGCTGAGAGGTGCGCCACCTTCTTTGAGGTCGAGCAGCACTTCAGCTTTTTGTCGATGGTTTGTCTTTCCTTCGGTGCGGAGGTAGGTACTCTTAGCCCCCGACAGTCAGTGCCAACTATTGGCACCTAACTCCCCAAACAAGGAAGGCCTTTGCCTGGAGGAGAAGCCGAAGGTTTTAGAGTGTGACACATATTTAGAGGGTGAAATAATCTTAATTTCTCTGTCACCTTAGTTACAGTACTAGCCTATTTATAGCCCGTACTCAACCACTCCATGCTAGGATTTTCAGCTTCACCCCCCCCCCAACTGCCACATTCCCATCATATTCGGGGGGCATTATGGTACCATCAAGTACATCTGCATATTTACAACTATACCCTGAGCAGCTACGCGGGCTTCAACCCCCACCAGGCACCTTCAGCCAGTTTCGACGCTACACCCCGGGTCACCCTTCGGTCTCCACCCGAAGGTTCGCCAGGATCTTCGCTTATTCTGATCCCCGGCGCCGTAGGTCGACCTTCGAGCTCCGACTGAAGGCCCGCCAGAGCCTTCACCCATGCTGGCAATTGACGTCGCTGATCAACCTTCGGCCTCCGACCGAAGGCCCGCCAGAGCCTTCGCCTGCACTTCCTGAAACACAACTGCAATATTTATCAGTGCTCAACCATTGGTGGACTTCAACTTGCCATCCGAAGGGGTGCGGGAGATCATCCCCCAACAGTACCAATTAAACAAAAGGTTGACAAATTCTGTCATCTATGACGTGGCTCTCATGTCTCCATTCATTTGTTCAACTATATATTTGCAACGCTATGAGACCCTTGTTACTTCTATGGAAATTGGTTTTGGAAAGAGCACCAAGCCAAACACTAAAATATCTCTAAGTGGTTCAACCCACATTACTACAAAAGCTATTTTTCAAGATATCTGGGTTTTATTTCTACAGACGGTTCATATGACAATCCATCCGAGTATTAGACTACGACTCCATGCGCTCATGGACCGTCTATGGAAATTACTTTGTACATGTTCCTTATATCAACCGCTTGTGAAAATGAACTCTATTTTTATAGGCGGTTCACATTAGGAACTATCTGTAGAAATTAGTATTTCACAGGCGGCTCATTATGTAAACCGCCTATAAAAATAGAGTCTATTTACACAAACGGTTGATATAAGGAACCACCTGTGAAAATTAGTTTTCACAGATGGTTCCTTATATGAACCTCCTATCATAATATCTACACGAACAATGCCTCTCAGCGAGCTCTATTTAGATAGAGGCTCGCCTTGTCCGAACAGTAGAACTCAAAGGTAGCCGCGGATTTGGAAAACAGAGGGGAAATATTTTATTTCTTGAATTACTTAGAGGAGCCATCTAAGGTAAGGGTATCTCATCCCTAGCTAGCATCTTTTTAAAGTTTAGATTAGATTTAAGTCTTAATTAGGGTTTAGATGTGATCTAGAGATGCTCATGGTTCTAGCTATTTAGATCATCGAATTAGCTAAAATTTGTGGCCAATATTGATTCAATTGTGTGGATTCATATGATTATAGCATTATATTTCAAAATTGTAGCTAGAATTTGATGTTTTTTATCCTTAGGAGGCTTTATCATGAATGAGGATTTTTAGGATAGATCTAGATCTAGAAGGGGAGGGAGAGAGAGTATTGAATTCACATTATTTTGAGCCATATATTTGTGTCAATGTAGATTCAATTGCGTAGACATATTAAAATCATAACGAGCCCATTGAAATATTTTTAAAAAATCTTTTTTTATTCTGATTTTCTAATTAATTAATCTAATTTTGTGGTTAAAGTTAAAGATGGACAGAGTATGGATGTACGATGCACCAAGATATGGAAAAATATACATCAAATGACTCTTTGCTTTTATTGAAGCCGCTGAGAAGGACGCTTTGGCTAAGAAGACAAAGGAAATATATTATCCATGTTCTGACTATAAGAACTAGAAATTATAGGATAAATCAAGCATAATCAAATCACATTGATCTTGAGAGTTTTTGTCAAGGATTACGCATGTTGGTCCAATCACAGCGAACAACGTACATACAAACCAAACGACGACATCGTTGTTGATCAAGTGGATGGTGATGATGAGGGAGTCGCAGGTGATGCTGATGTTATGATGGATGATGATACTGATTTTGATCTGGGGGACATGTTGCGCCACGCAGAACCTCATGTTTTAAGGGATATGAGAGGTTTAGATAATTTCAATGCGTTACAGAAAGCATCAAGGGAACTTTTATATGAGGAATCGAAGGGTTGTGATAAGGAGTTTACGGTGTTGCATTCGGTGCTTGAACATTTAAGGTTAAAGGCCAATAATGGATGGTCCGACTAGAGTTTCTCGAATCTATTAAGTCTCTTGGCAAACATGCTTACGAAGCCTAACTCCTTACCCACCACCACTTATCAGGCGAAGAAGCTTATATGCTCGTTGTCATTGGGTGTGCAAAAAAATACATGCGTATCCAAACCAGTGTATCCTCTACCGTAAAGAGTATGAAGCCTTGGATAGATGCCTAGTGTGCAATGTGAGTCGGTACAAGAGAAATGATGATTGTGAAGATGAAGATGCTTCTGCCAACGTGAAGAAGAAGAAGAAGAGTAATGCTGGTCGTGACAAAGGAGACACTTCTTCCAACGTGGAGAAGAAGAGAAGAAGTCCTATCATGGTGATGTGGTACCTGCCAATGATCTCCCGCTTACAACGTTTGTACTTGAACCCTAGGAACTCTAAACTGATGTGTTGGCATTTTGATAAGCACAAAAAGGATGGAACTCAGCTTCGACACCCTGCTGATGCTAGCCAATGGAGAAAATTCGATGCCATGTATCCAAATTTCATGAATTGATGTGCACCTGATCAATTTATACAGAAAAGATGTTGGCTCGGATGGCTAAGGTATACTCACCGGAATGTCCGGCTATGAAGATGGAGTATACACCGGAGTGTCCAATGTTCACAGAGGCTTGAGTGGGGTTCCAACAGCTAGTTTGTCAGAGTGTACTCACTGAATGATCTGGTGTTAGTACTTCTGTTCTCACTGGATCATCCGGTGTTAACAAATTTTCAGAGTCGTTGGGTTAACAGCTAGTGCACGAGTTTGAGGCCATAAATACCCCTCCACTTAGTTATTTGAGGGTGCTGGAGTCCAGAGAAGTTCATATACAGCTGCGAAGATATCCAAGCCACCAAAGTGCTTAAAGTGATCATTCAAGGCAAATTAAGCACAAGATTAGAGAGTGATTAGTGCTTATAGACCTAGAGAGTGTGTTGCTAGGTGATTGTTGTCTAGAGAGTGGATCAAGAAGTGATCCAAGCTTGTACCTCTTGGTACGCCGGCTCCTTGGAGTTTTGGTGACTCACCACCAACTTGAGCCGGAGTTGCTCAAGCTTGTTGACCATCTGACTTGGTGTGGAGCAGTGACGAGAAGCGTGTACAGGGACACAGAGATCCTTGCCTTAGTAACTCAAGCTCCAAAGTGATCACAGCGGCAAGGAACTGGAAGAGAGGCTAGTAGTGAGACCATGTCTTGGTGGCATGGTGGCTCATCCAGGTGGAGGGCTTGTCTTTGTAACTGGGTGGCTCAAGATCCGTGACCGGGTGCCATCCAGAAGCATATCCTTTGTGGAGCTCCAATGTGGACTAGGGGTGAAATTCATGCCATTGATACCACGAGAAAAATCCTTGTGCCGAGTTTGCTCGCTCTACCTTATTTACATTTCCGCATTTATGTACTTGCAAATTGACCTTCTTAGCTAGGTTGCAAGTGTTTTGATCGATAGAGTAGACAAACTAGATAAACCTAGAGAACATTTAGATAGAAATTGATATAGGTTTATCTTGTGTTATTTTTGGAGATAAAATAGTTATAAGTGTCCTAATTCACCCACCCTCTTAGGATGTCACCGATCCCTACAATTGGTATCAGAGCTAGGGCACACATCTAGCTCTTCAATTTGTATTAGAACTTCACACTTTCACAAGGTTTTTCCAATTAAAGTGGCATTTGAGCCTTACTCTTATTGTGATCGGTTAGGCTTCACTGCCTAGTGAAATGTGATGCCCGGGGTTGGGATGGATTCCCATAGTGCTCTACTTTTCGATGGCACAAATTTCCTACGTTGGAAAATTCTAATGACTTGTTATTTGCAAGCTAGAGGTTTAGATGTTTAGAGAGTCACCGAGAAAGGGATGAGGCAACGCATCACCAACAAGCAGAGGCAATTAGATGCATTGACAATGAGTGTCTTTTATCATCTATATGTGTTGATGTATTTAATCATGATTATTCTCTTACCAATGTACATGATATTTGGAATAGTCTCATTGAAATACATGAAGGCACAAAGGATGTGCGCAATGAGAAATATCATGTGATCGTTACTAAGCTTAATAGCATCAAGCAAGTACCACGTGAAAGTGCTAGTGATATGTACTCACGTTTGAATATTCTTGTCAATGAGATCAATGGATTCGGTTTTACGCCAATTGAAGATGATCAAGTGGTGAGAAGAATACTTCAAGTTCTTCTTCCAAACTACAAGTTTATCATCTCCATCATCTACGACAACAATGACATCAAGAAGATGACTCAATGTCAAGTGCTCGGTAAGATCACCACCCATGAGATGACAATGAACATGGGGGGTGGAAGGTTCTTACTCATCCGACACCAAGAATCTTTCTCTCACAAGCAAGTAAGCTCAATGTCAATACATGAAGGCAAGGATGAGAAGACAAGAGCAAGAGTCAAGCTCAAATGAAGATTATGAAGAGAGCTATGAAGAAGATGAGCAAAGCACCTCAAGCGATGAAGAGATGGATTCCGAAGTCGCCAAGCTCATCTCACAAGTGGAGAAGAACATCAAGAAGATCAATGCCAAGATTGATCACCCAATCTCCATAAAGGACTTGATAAAAAAATTGATCATATCAAGAAAGAGAAGAAAAAGACCAAGAACAAGAGGGAGACAAAGGGAAGAGCAAAGGCATTTGCAAGCATAGGAAGATAGGTGAGCGATGATGAAGAATCAAGCACAAGTGATGAAAGCTTCACCATCCTCCCATCCAAGAAAAGCTCTTCCTCAAAGTTATCATCACACAAGTCGTCTCACAAGCAATCTCACAAGTGTCTTATGGCCAAAGGTATGGATAGCGATGTAAGTGATGATGAATCTGATGAGGATTTTCCTTCCTATGATGAACTCCTTCATTTGATCAATGAGCAACAAAGGGTCCTTAAAAAATAATCTAAAGAGCTCAAAAAATTCAATGCACTTAATAACATTCATGCTACTTTTGTTTCTAATTATGAACAATAATTGTACAAATTCAATTTGCTAAACAAGGAGTATGAAGAGCTTAAGGCTAAATTTGAGTGCATTGAATCCCAAACTAAGGTCCCTTTGAAGCAATCTACCTCTCTTTTTAATTACAATCCTAAGATAGATGTTTCCACTTCTTGTGATGATTTATATGCTTTATCTAGCTCACCCCTTTGCAATGAGATTTATGTTGAGAATGTTGTTGTAGAACAATCTAATGAACTCATTGCACAAGAGAATAATGAGTTCAAACAAGAAGTGGAGAAGCTCAAGGAGGACTTGGCGAGATAGAAGAGCAAAGTACATGTTCGACCTCCTCAAGATAACCATGCTTTCAATGTGAAGAAGCTTGCGGAGGGGTGAACCGTGACATGCTTCAAATACCATCAAGAAGGCTATAAGTCCTTCCAATACAAGCAAGTGAAGAAGGAGACCAAGGAGAAGAAGAATATGACAAACTTCTCCAACAAGACCTCCAACCTCTACACCAAGCCCAACTACAAGAACAAGATAAAGAATAACCACTATAAGCTCAAGAAGAAGGAAAATGATAAGGTGGTTGCACACATGATTGAGAAGAAGGATCGGATGTGGAACCAACCCATTTGGGTGCCCAAGGAAGTCATCATCAACATGAAGGGGGCCCAATCGATTTGGGTTCCAAAGAAGACTTGAAGCTTCGAAAAGGCTATGGGGATTTGGAGACTTGGCTTACAAAATAAAGTGAAGATTAAAGCAAAGAAGCCAAGTATACAAGATTGGCGCATTGATGAAGTTCATGATCATCATATACCCAAATCCCTATCCAAAAGTAAAAGAGGTAATGAAGCTAGATGCAAAATCCATTCATTTGTCGTAGCTCTTTTTACCTCAACTAGGATTGCATGTGCTCATTTCAATTTATTGAAATACCTAGTGTAAGTCTCATATAGTAGGTTGCTTGTATTTCTCTCTTATCCATGAGCAGCCTACATGGTTTATTAGTGTTAGGTTTCTTTTATGGTACTAGTTTTACAGTTGATATCTTTTATGTGCCATGATCCAATGTATAGGATAAATTGTGATCTATGTGCTTTCATAGCTTACAATTGGTATCATTCATTTGTAGTGATATCCATTCAATTGGTATACTTTCAATTGGATAATGATTTATGAAGCTCTCTCCCATGTGCTCTAATATTTTTCTTTTTGAGTTCAACATGTGCATATAGTCCTTTTAGAGGATTGTTGACAAGGGGGGAGAATTTGGACGACCAAAGCAAGAAGCAAGTAACAAGGTAATAGAGATTGTAGCAACAAGCAAGATGGTCTAGGAATGCTGAAGTTGACAAAGGGAGAGAAGTAATAGATGCTAGAAGCAACATAAGGTGTCTAGATCGACAAAAGAGAAGTTCTTGCATAGGTCGATCAAGGGAGATAGTGGCAATGAAGAAATGGGGAGTCACAACAAAAGTGGACTAATTGGTAAGAACATGCATCCAAGTAATGTGGTAAGACTTTGTGATCTTTACATTTGGAAACATTTTTTATGTGCCACTTGCTTTGGTTGTGTTGTCATCAATCACCAAAAAGGGGGAGATTGTAGCGAAAATAGCCCTGTTAGGTCATGATTGTGATTTTAGTGATTAATGATAACATAGTCAATATGACTAACATATTTATCAAGAATATATGTTAGTAGGTCTCATGGATGCAATACATGAAGAAGCCACCAAAGTCGGGAAAAAGTTTAGTTGAATTGGAGAAGTCCCAGGAAAAATGACTTCACCGGATGGTCCGGTGTTCACATGGTTGAACACACCATAGCATTGTGTCCATAGGCATTTGACCTCACCAAATGGTCCAGTGCTTAGAAGAGGATACACACCGGAGCATTTCCACTAGAGAAGGTTACAAGCCGGTGAAGATCGAAGGTCAACACGCCGTAAGGTCCGGTGATGAAGAGAAGTGTATCGGACAATACACCGGACAATGAACAGTGCAAAAATGAAGAAGAAGCAGAAGATCTCGCCAGATAGTCCAGTAATTCATTTGAACACACCAGAGGAAAGCACCGGAGCATTGTTGACAAAGGAGAGAATGCAGTGACCTCACCGGAAAGTCCGGTGCTCTGAAGATGTGTACACCGGAGCATATTTTTTAGAGAAGGTTGCATTGGCTTAGCTGGCTGAGGATAACGCATCGGATGGTCCGGTGATGAAGTGATGCGCACCGAAGAATACACCGGAGTAATTTACACAGAGAAGATGTTGGCTCGGATGGCTAAGGTATACTCACCGGAACATCTGGTGATGAAGATGCAGTATACACCAGAGTGTCCGGTGTTCAAAAAGGCTTGAGTGGGGTTCCAACAGCTAGTTTGTGAGAGTGTACTCATCGGATGATCCCGTGTTAGTACTTTTGTTCTCACCAGATCATCTGGTGTTAACAACTTTTCAGAGTCGTTGGGTTAACGGCTAGTGCGCAAGTTTGAGACTATAAATACCCCTCCACTCAGTCATTTGAGGGTGCTGAAGTTCAGAGAAGTTCGTATACACCTGAGAAGACATCCAAGCCACCAAAGTGGTTAAAGTGGTCATCCAAGGCAAATTAAGCACAAGATTAGAGAGTGATTAGTGCTTATAGACCTAGAGAAAGTGTTGCTAGGTCATTGCTGCATAGAGTGTGGATGAAGGAGTGATCCAAGCTTGTACCTCTAGGTACGTTGCGCCTTGGAGTTTTGGTGGTTCTCCGACAACTTGAGTCGTAGTAGCTCAAGCTTGTTGACCCTCCGACTTGGTGTGGAGCGGCGACGAGAAGCATGTACAGAGACGCGAAGACCCTTACCTTGGTGGCTCAAGCTCCGAAGTGATCACGACGGCAAGGAACCAGAAGTGAGGCTAGTGGTGAGACCTTGCCTTGATGGCTTGGTGACTCATCCGGGTGGAGGCCTTGTCTTTGTGACCCGGTGGCTCAAGAGCCGTGATCGGGTGTCGTGCAGGAGCATATCCTTTGTGTAGCTCCGACGTGGACTAGGGGTGGCATTCTTGCTATCGATACCATGGGAAAAAATTCTTGTGCCGAGTTTGCTCTCTCTACCTTATTTACGTTTCCACATTTACTTACTTGCAAATTTACATTCTTAGATAGGTTGCAAGTGTTTTGATCGGTAGAGTAGACACACTAGATAAACCTAGAACACATTTAGATAGAAATTGATATAGGTTTATCTTGTGTTATTTTTGGAGCCGAAATAGTTCTAAGTGTCCTAACTCACCCCCCCCCCTCTTAAGATGTCACCGATCCCTTCAGGAGGGCCACCCCGTGACGCCACTACCCCAGACGAGGTGGGGCTACCCCGCGCCCCGTCCCCCCATGGAGGAGGACCACGCCACGCCACAACTTCTGCTGAGGAGGAGCCGCCCCAGCCGCCACCGAGGAGGTACCGCCCGAGCTACCATCGCCCGAGCCACCACCACCACCGCTATCGAGGAGGACCGCGTCGACGTTGCCAAAGTGGTGAGTATCCATCCCCCCTTTATACCCGGTCGAGCTGTTGTAGCCGGTGCTTCTGCCGAGCTGTTGTCCTTTCTTGTGCTCTGTGTGATTCCCGGCCATCATGCCGCCATGCTCTGGGTGATGCCCGGCCATCATGCCGTTATTATTTTGATAGTTTTGTTTGCATCCTTGGGAATGATAGTGCCAGTGGGAATGAATTGATCATTGCTCAATTCAGCCATAATGCCAGTGGGAATAACAACATCCTGCAATTCCATTGAATATAAATAGTTCAAAACTGTCTTTTTTAAGCCCAACGCATTTTATCTATTTTTCCAAGCAGGCCCTTAACATTTTCCACTCATTTTTTCTCTGCAAGGCTGCAAGGACATTGTAACATGTATAATAGCTACTTGAAAATTTTGAGAACCTATGAAACATCAGAGTATGGTTTAGATGTGTAGGAATGAAGCAGAACATTTCAATTAGTTAAATACAAAATGAAGTGTTGTCAAGATTGGCAAAGATGAAATATGTTAGATCAATGCTAACCAAAGTTAGCAAATAAAGCCTATCAAGTAACTAATACATTTTACCCCTTTTTATAAATTTCAACACAACCAATACTTGGCAGCACAAATGATTGAAAAACAATGCAAGATACCTTGGGAGAGAAACATGCTTCCTGTCGAGTGCGCCATTCCTCCCTCCATTTTCTTCTAAGCTAGCAAATTGCCTCTGGAAATTGTTAGCAACACTGTATAATAAAAATAGAATCAAGAGCTATTAAGAATGTATATTGTGAATATTACTAGATAGAAACATAATAACAAGAGGGAAAAGAAACTAAAAGATATGGTCAAGGTAAAAAACCTGGGATATAGAAAGCGGGTTTTTTCAGAGCCGTTCATGTAATCCTTAAGTAGTTGAGGATGTTACTCCAGTATCTCTCGAAATATAAGTTCCTTGACATTCTCTTTGGTAAACTTTTTTCGTTCAAACTCAAATTACATTTTTAAAATTGGTTGGCAGGACAGTTCCCTCTCCACTTTTGCAATACCTTTAAAATAGGGGTCAGCCAACGCCTGATCATGCATCCTTATTTGTTCAATTCATATATGTTGTTATTTACCACCTTTTCCTCAATTCGGCCATAGAACTATTTATATGCAATTTCATATATGTTGTTATTCTGTCTATTGATATGTATCTTCGCCATGAAAGCCATGGTAGTCATGCTTATAGGAAAAAAGAACATGATTTACTTATGTTATTCTGTCTAATGATACTAGGAATTGTTAGTCTACAATGCTATTGTCGATGGCACAAGTCATATACTGTCCTTAGCATACATACATGCTCTCATCTAGCATGTCATCCATAATATTTGGATGATTTTGTTTTTGTTTTTCTTTTTCTTTTTTAAAGACTTTGAGATGAATGAAATGTTTTTTGAGATCAAATTCATCGCTGCCAGAAAGATTAATTGTTGGGTTTAGTTAGTGGATCTCCATTTAGATGTGCTCACGAAAAGTTTAAAATGCATACCTTAATTAATTTTCTTTCCTTAAAATAATATTACCCATTGCAATTTGGTCTTTATTGCATCTTGCTTCACATGGTATATTGGAACGAGAAATTTTATTGATGAACCATTACATACTTATCAGTTTTTTCTAGGCAACAATAATCCAACGATCGATTAAGTACCATGGGGCAGAAGAGGACACTAACCCCTAAGAAACCAGAAGCAAGCAGGATGTCGAATAGAAGCCCAAGAACCCCTAAGAAACTAGAAGCATAGAAGATGCTCGCAATAGAGGCCTCCAAGGCACAGAGGCTGCTCGCAATAGAGGGTGTCCGGCATAGAGGCCGCTCATGGTAGAGGGTGCCGTAGTACAAGATGTGGCAGATGAAAGTAGGAGGTCGGATAAGAGCCCAAGCCCGCACCAGCCATCCTCCTTCGACACCAGCGAAAGCTCAGGCTTGTATCACAGCCCGAGCCCTGTTCTGTGCGATCGAGAGAGCCAACGTCGGGAAGGTGACAATGACTATGATCCCACCGAAGATGTATTAGTTGAGTCAATGCATTTTATACATCTTAAATGGAGGAATATTTCTTGTTTATGTCAACTCTCCTTTTTTTTCTAGAGGGTGAGGGTGCAAAGATCTTCGTTTCGATCATCTGCGCCACAACCTTCCGCTCCCTCTGTGCCCGAAACTTTGGGTCCCTGTGGGGGTACGCTGAAATGAAGATGGGGCGAGCGAAGCAGAAATAAGTTATCATCCGGCACTTATACAATAAAGCAATTAGGTGTTGAAGGGAAGCCTGTTGCACCTCGTGAGGCCTATGCCAAACTCTGCAACAGTTGCAAATGTCTTGTCATGGAGTACGTCCCAATCACTATAATGATTGGTGGTTGCTGCCGGATGAGACGAAGGAGTTTCTATGGGCAACATTGTAGAGAACCATCTGATTCCCCTCAAGAACAGAGGAAGCCGTCAAACAGAATGCAATAAAAACTATGGGAAAGAGGTTGTTAGCTGGAAGAGTGAACTGAATAAGGACTTCATGAAGAAGAACTTGGTACTCTTTCATAAATACAAAAAGACGACGCCAATCCAATGAATGGAATTTGTTAGGAAGAAGACCACACCAGAGGCTATCAAACTGGGTGAATCATTCAAGTACCTTGCGAAGATGAATAGGTACCACCATCACCTGGGCTCGTCTAGGTACGCCCCCAAAATTTCTGAATGGAGAAGGAAGGAAGAAGAGGCTACCCAGGCTGGGAAACCCAACCCTTTGAAAAATTGTGATGAGTGAAGCAAGAATTGGGTCTACGCTCGGTCAGAATGAACCTAGTCTAGGGACTTAGCCTTCAAAAGCCCAGAGATCATGGAAGTGACCCAGACCATTCAAGATATTGCTAACGAATGGTCTCTAGAGCCTCACAGGGAGAATGACTTACTTACCAAGGCCTTAGGGAATAAGGAACACTCGAGTGGCACTCGAGGCATCGGATCGAAAGTGGGCTGGAAGCATGGGTTCTCAGACGCCGCGGGCCAGTACAAGACTCATAATAGATATAAGAACACCCTAGCGGAAGAGATACAAGAACAGGTTAAGGTCCAGTTCATGAAAATGTGGAATAAAAAGGAGAAGAAAAGGGCGGTATTAATGATGATAGATATTCTATGGATAATATCACAGAGGTTGCCCATTGCATGTTACATGTTCCAGTCGGGAAGGGAGACCTCACTGTTAAGGCTATCACAGGTTAGGCCATTCCAGGTTGTGTGTTTCGGAATCAAGACATTCTGGCTGGTTACGCCAAGGTACAAGTGGACTCGGTAAAACCACTTTTCACGAAGTACAAGCTAGACTTTAGCACACAAAGGGTATCGAGATTCTTAATGAGGCTGTTGGCAACTTCATTCCGTGGCCTAGACGGGATATCATCTTCAGCTGTCAGCAGTCACATTCGCCAGCGTCACGGTCGCCCCTGCGCCCAGCATCTCTACCTCATGCCTGTACCCTAGAGCCAAGCCTCTCCACCTCAGGCACCTTTGCCCTCGCGCCTCGTATCTTCGTCTTACGCATCTTCGCATCATGCTTCACCGTCTGCGACTCTGGCACCTCCGCCTCCAGCGTCTACGACTCTGACATCTTTGCCTCCAGCGTTTGCGCCTTCGGAACATTCCCCTGAGTATCGGAGAGTCCCTATCATGGTAACCCCTTACGGAAAGACTCTAACATCACCAGTGAAGAGGTGACTTCTGTACTCAAAAGCAAAGGCATCATCCCTTCAGAAATCTCTAGCGAAGGGTGATCTCACGAAAGAGACCGGCAAAACACGAAGTAGCCCTCAGTTGGATTTCTTGCCCACACCGGATGTTCCTGAGAAATATGAGAACGACAAGCCATTTCTTTCATTGTTTCAACTCCAAGAAGGTCCATGGGAGATGAGGAGATTCCATGAATGGTACATGAGGGTATGTCGCACATGGTTCTCCGTAATCACTGCTTATGTCCCCGCTAATGTTTTTCTAAGTGGAAACACATATCTCATGGTGGATTTAAGGACATGCACGCTTTATTCTGTCGCGACAAACTCGACATCAATCTCATAAATATGTGGTGCCTATAAGTGCCTACAATCTACCCCCCAACGTTCATATATCTACCCATGTATGCTATAGAAGCTAAAGAATAATGACTTATTTTGTAGGATGCAATTTAACGATGCGAAAAAGTTGAAGTTACCGGTTAGTTCATTAATCCACAACAAATTTTTCAACCCAACTTGGATATGAAGTTGAGGACTGATGACCCCCAGATTAAGGGGAAGAGTAATGAGGAGAAAGCAAGGATCATAAGAGAAATGACCAAAACACGCAAGCTTAAAATATCAACCTACATAGAAAGGGCTATGCTAGAAATACAAGACAAAGATTACATCATGGCTTCCTACAACTTTAAATAAGCATGATACGTCAAGAACCTAACATAAGTATTCAACTTAATTGGTCGATCAAGAACCTAATATAAAGATTCATGTAGTGACGATTCATGTAGCGACCACTTTATTTGTATAATGCTGATGCCCAAGTCGAACAGACTCGTGGTTCTTGACTCAGTCAATCTCCCCCAAAAATCCTACCAAGATCTTATCGTTGTTATACAGAGGTAAAGAAAATCCTCATGTATAAAATTCTTAAAAATCATTTATGAATTAATAATTACTTATTGGCATTCGAATAGGGCCTACAAGTGGTATGTAACGAAAGGTAGGATACACGATACGACAAAGCAGGATGCGATAGCCGTCCGTACACACTTTCCAGTAATAACACACCTATAATGCTTGTATCTCACTATTTATGACGAAGAGTCTTATTGAACAAACAAATACGTTGCATTTTTTAAGTGCCACAAGTAAGGTTTCGATATCGTTCTTTATGGATATTATATTTGCAAGTTTCTTAGGGTAAACAGGAGGTCCAAAATGAACCCAAGGATGTAAATCATCATTACTCTTGCATATTCTTATTTGGTTATGTTTCCATTGTTAGTAATATTTTAAACCTTTTAGTTGTGTTTTCATTTTAGGCGCGGATGATCGAACGTACCAACACCTCTCTCACAGACGAAGATATCCAAAACGTGCAACATGACATGTGTCGGTTCATTATGCACGAAGTCATCCATAAGAGTGGCAGATTCTTTGATGTCGGAGGCGAATTAGCTGGCCATCCAAGGCTTTGTGGAGAGAAGAAAGAATTTTAGCAATGTTGGCTTTTGATGTAAATTGACTTGTAATGTAAAAATATTGTACTTGCGAATATTATTGTACTTATGTTGATTTAAATGGTGTTAAAATCTATGATATTTGAGATCTATCTTGAAAATATGTTAAAATCTGGAGGGAATAAAATATATGCTTATTATTAATTTTTGAATAAAATACATACCACATGAGGGTATTTATGTTACCCGTATGTGAAAATCTATCTATCTATAGATAGATGCTAAAATGCGCCGCCTGTAAAAACTTTTTTCACAGACGGTTAAGTGAACCATCTGTAGAAATAGTTTTCTACAGGCGGTCCCTTAAGAGTGTTGTCTGTGAAAAACTATTTACACAAACTGTTCACTTAAGAAAATATCAGTAAAAATTGATTTGCATCTGTAAAAATCGTTCATTTTCACAAACCTTTGATCATAAACGTTTGTTCTAAACAACTTTAAAAATCAATTACGAACCGTCTCTACAAAATAGTTTATGAAGTAATACCAACAATATTACGTCCGTCTACTACAGTGCCAAACAGAGCTTTAAAAGGGCTATTCAGGACACTCGAGGGTCGTATAGTACGAGTGATTTTGAAGGTAACAATTGTCTTATTCCAAATCAAGTTCTTGCACGACCGACGTCCCGTTAGTGGTCCAAACAATTTTAACGAAATCATGTTCCGTCACAGTCTTGGACCGGCCTAAGGGACCAGGCACGCTAGTCCATGAGCACGCAACACACGGAACAACTGTACCAGGAGATGGACCAACGGGCTAGCCGGCCCTCCCGGCAAGCGACGTCGCGGCCGACGGCGACCCGAGGGCAGCGCTGCCCCGCTGTGCGACGTGCACGGCAATCTTCCCGTCCCTCGCCTGTGACCCGCGGCTTCTTCTCATGGCCGCGGCTACCCTCGAGTGCGACGACGACGGCCCATGTCCGCGTGCGCCGTGCGATCGGACTGGTACCCGTAGCCACACGCGCACCACTCGGCCGAATGACGCAAGGCGTGTATACGTACGTCCCCGGGATGCATGTATAGGTGAGATGTTGTCGCGACTCGCGACGTATACAGGTAGTAGGGCGACGTGCCATCGAACTATCGTTCATGTGCCGGGTACGCCGGCGGCGGAGCATCATACGCGAGGGTTTTGATTCGTCGGACTGCGCTCGGCGCGAATGCACCGGCGCCGAAGGCTAGCACCGTATTTATGTGCATGCAGAGAGGCTGTAGCTAGCATGTGAATCCTACATGGGAGTATGTGCTAACTACCGGTACGTAGAGATCAACGTCGTCGCCTTAGCAACGACGTATACACGTACGGGTCATGAAAGATTTGGCCCGCCGGCGGGCAGCCGCTTGTGTATGGGCATGTGGCCGACAGGTCAAATCGGTGGTGCTAGCTGCTCATCATGTTGGTAGCGAAGTATATGGGTGTGTTTAGGTCCGTCCTATATTTCGATGATCAGAATGAGATTACCCCTAGGGTCGGCTTGGGGTGTGTTTGCTTGCTAGAACGAAATTTTGTATAGCTGTATGTATTAGTAGGCCGAGAGTAAATCAGTTGAGTGGAGTTATATGTGTTGAAAAAAAGAGTATTTAGTTGATTATATTTGTTTGGATAGGCTTGATTTTCTGTTTAGTTGATTGAATTTGAGACTGTAGGAGTGATGCAAAAGTTAAGATTATAATTGGTTACTCGTATGAAGATAATTTTATAATATTGACAAGTGAATATGTCGGTATGAGCAGATACAGAATCTACATCCGATCAGTTAGGATAAAAAGTGAAGCTCAAATCAAGCTTCACTTATCGATCAAAATGAGATGGGAACAATAAATATATATACAAATAAACATATTTTCTTTTAATATTATAGGTATCTACCGAACAAGCTAAGAAAAATTCAGATAACCAAATATACCTTGCGTCTCACGAGTGCTAGCAGCCAGGAAGAGGACGTACGCTGCCAACCCGACAAAACAACTTGATATCGATCAGAGTGGAACGTATCGGACATAACTGAACATTTATTGTTTATGTATCTGTGTATATGCATATGTTGCAAACTTGTTCTCGATTTTAATAATGTGTTTTTTTTAAATTATCTGATAGTGAAGCCTCTTCATTTACCTACGCAGGCGGTCCCCAAACTCGTCCTCGTTACGTCATCTAGGGCCGTAAACTCTGACGTCCTTTTTAAGGCAAAATGGCAGGAGCTCTACCGTATCATTTAAGAAAGGGGGTGTAGTTTACAACGTCTTGGCTGAGGAGCCAGGATTCAGTAAGACAAAAACAAAATGAAAAAGGAAGAAGAGTGGGACATAAAGGAATTTTTTATAATAATATTAAATTAATGGAAATTTATAAAATTAATATTTGTTTTTGGAAAATTACTGAAATAGTACTCTGTTGGTAGACAAAATGCAAACAAGGGACATATCGCCCTGCGAGATACCGATATACCTCTTGTAGAGTCTACCAACAGGCCTTGTCGGCATCTAGCTTTCTGACAGGACGTCCTGTTGGCAACCCATATGCCAACATGTAAATTTTAATTTTAGTGTTGATAAAAAATTATTTTTGATGAGAAAATAATTTTGAGAGGTTACGATTGTTATTTGGAACCCGTAGTATGTGCATAGCACAGAGAAAAGAAGTAGCGTATAAATAACATAACAATAGTACAAAGTACAAGTTCTAAATAGAATCCTAAAACGTAGCGATACAAATATATGCCTAAGTAAAAAACATTCCAACCTAAAACTTGGTTCTAACCCCAACCTCAAAAATTACCATTTTCAAGCACAAGTAACTGTCACCTCCACCCAATCGCATACCACTTAAACAGCATAACCTTAATCGACAAACATTGCTCCAACTAACTAATATGCAACACATTATATAACATACTTATTACTTGACGGCGTTGCAATTCACCAGGATTATTGAGATCAACCACCAAAGTTAAGAAATTTTTTTAAAATATATTTGATTAGTTGTATGAGTCTAGATGGAACGATTCTATCCAGGACGCATAGTGTCGTCCGTTGTTTGTTTGCTGGACTGGATGAGCTCATACGAGATGAGTTGGTTCAGATGCTTGGGAATATTCTCCCAAATGTTGTACCGACTCTTTCTGCAAATTTGGTCTAACGATTCTGTTGTTAAGAAATCATAGAACTTTTTTTATGTACAATTCATTTGAATTTAATTCACATAAAAAGCTTATGTAAAATTGAAAGTAAAATTTTCCAAAAAAGTTTACTTTTATAGCTTCTAATAATTGTCAGGATCTTAAATAAGTTCCCAAAAATATAGAAAAAATCTTTAATAATCTTCTTAGGTAATATGTTTAGCCCTAGGTTATATGGTAAAAAAATTCTAAAATTATGTTTAGCCCTAGGTTATATGGTCAAAAAGTGAGTTCCTTTGTAATACTCCATTTATTTGTATATTTATCATCCAATACAAACCATTCAGAATCAACTCATTCAGCCAACTAAACAGAATATTTTATCAAGTCGTCATATTCCATACAACCAACCAAACACATTCCCGTATCACCTCATACATCTAACCAAACAACCTACTCGTACCACCTTATTCAGACCATCCCGTCCAGTCCCATCCACGACGATCCCATTCTATTCAACTTCATTCAACCAATCAAATGGTACGTAAATCAACCCTACTGTCAAATTACAGAACATATCCTTCTACATAATACACACTAAAAATCACATCTCCTGGCACCCTTGATTAAAAATCATTTTATTATCGGTTAATTAGTTCCAATTGAAAAAATATATTCCTAAACCATGCTATACTTGTTCCTAAATTATGCTATAGTTATTCATATAATTATTTCTACACTTCCTAAAATAAATCGTAAAATATCTAAATAATATCCTAAATCATGCTAAATTTATTCCTAAATCATGCTATAATTTCTACAATTATACTAATTTTTCTATATTATTCTTCAATCATTTCTAAATTTTACAAAATGTCAAAAATATTTCCTAAACAATCTTAAATTTATACAACTAAACTAAATTTTCTAAACCTATTTTTACATCACGCTATAATTTCTACAGCTAAACTAAATTTTCTAAACTAAATCCCTCGGGTCGTCTTGTCATTTGCACCGGTATCCCCTCGCTTGACTTTGTCGACACGCAGTCTCCATCCGCCTTACATACTTTGCTTGAACTCTACGTGTTCAGCTAAAATCACCCTTGACTCCGCCTAACCTCCTTGATCATCTAACAACAAGCACTCCGCTTGGCCCCGATCATCCTACCATCGACCACCAAGTTGCATCCATCACCTACACATCATGAGACAGACAAACACATATCTTCAACTCCAATTCCAATTACTCCACAATTAATATGCTCAAATAAAATCCCAAATCAATTCAAATCACACCAAAGCTCATGGAAAACTGAAGATCATCAAGTAAAATAAATACCAATGTCAATCACTCACACAAGTAAATCAATGCATATTTCAACTTGGTTTCTCAATCTCCCACTTGATGAGTGCATTGACAACCCTCAAAGCACAAAGATTTTGATTTGAAGAAATTAAGATAAGCTCATCTAAGTGACAAAAACTCTAGACAGAGCAAAATATGTCACTTGGCATTAGAAAGGTTGCAAAAGCCCTAAGAGAGGCAACGAGGAGCCAAAAACCTCAAAAGAGCAAAAAAAAAAAAACTCAACCCCAATAACACATGCTCCTCCTTGATGATTGCACATATTCTATTTTTTTCCTTTCATTTTTAGATAAATGCAATTTGATCCCCCTTTGTTGAATATTTGTGCATAATACCTTTGGTATATTTTCTCCCTTTTTGGCAATGCAAATATCAAGGATACAAGACTATGCAAAAGATGTGCAAATGAAATACAAGCCTACAAAGCTTCACATATAAATTACAAAGCACTTGCAAGGACTAGAGATGTTAAAGCACTAGGAGGAGTAAACAATATAACTCAAAGACGCACAAAGTCTCAAAGTAAGTTCACGCCACAAGCACCGGGAGTGAAGCAAGTTTTGATCATGTTGTTTAATTATCTAAAAGATGTCACTACAAAATCATCCACAATTTCATGATCAATGCAAAGATTAGAGAAACAAGTACTATGTCAAGTTCAAACTAGACAACCAAGTTCAACCCAACGAGCTATGCAAACACCCACATATCAACCTAAGCCTTAATTTAACAACATAAAAAATAACATTCTTAGCACATTAAAAAGCACAAGTTAACTTTCTTATTTGATCATTTAACTATCCTCAAGTGAGTTTTAAGCAACCATGGATTCACTTCTTTAGCAATCTAATGAAGCCTTAATCCACCGTATTGGATTCAATTTTAGCTCAAAACTTGATCATTCATTTTATTAACTCAATATAGGATTCAAGATATGCAATTGTTCACAAAGCCAAAACAAGTTGTGCCTTTGCGACACAAAAGAGCACATGCTCTCTGAAGGGTTAATCATGGGCTAAACATTTACATAGGTAAATGTCAAAGATCCCCAATCTGCTGAATTGAACAAAGCGGCCTAGCACAAGCTTTTCACAGAACTAGCCCTAATTTAAGCATTGATCAAACTAAAGCAAACATTCAAGGGTGACAGGAGATTATATTCACATTTCAAGTTCATTCTTAGAAAAGACAAGCTTGCTCAACAGATTTTATGCCATATTTCAATAAGAGCCTAGGTTTGCACAAATTATTATACATCCACTGCACTTAGCACAAAGTCACAACTAGTACAAGAAAGTGCAAAGAACATATAAGTGAATCTTGCTAACATGATTATCTTACAAAAATTCTACGCAATGCAAATGCAACAAAAGTAGGATAGATTATCTACAAAGGCAACTCTCCCTCACACAATGCCATAGGGATGGCACAGATCAAGCTCTCCCCTCAGAAAGGCAAACTTTGTTGCATCTAGAGACTTGTTAAAGATGTCAGCTAGCTAGTGTTGGGTATCTATGCAGCTCAACTTAGTGTCTCCCTTCTCATTATGGTCTCTCAGGAAATGGAATCTCACATCTATGTGTTTAGTTCTGGTGTGTTAAACTGGATTATTGGTTAATATTATAGCACTGGTGTTGTCACACAAAAGTGGCACACTCCTAAAATCTAACCCAAAATCCCTCAAGGTAGCAACCATCCAAAAAATTTGTGAGCAACAACTAGCAGCAGCTACATATTCAGCTTCAGCAGTAAACTGTGCAACGCTAGACTGCTTACGAGAAGACCAACACACAAGAGAAGTACTCAAGAAATGACAAGTACCAGAGGTACTCTTCCTGTCAATTCTACAACCACCAAAATCCACATCCGAAAAGCCACGAAGAGAAAGCGAAGAGGATGCAGAAAACCGAAGACCATACTCGAGAATGTGCTTGATATACCTCAAAATACGTTTCACCGCTTGGCGGTGAGACGTCCTCGGTGAAGCATGGAAGCGAGCACACAAAAAGATGGCGAAATGGATGTCGGGTCTTGTCGTCGTCAGGTACAGGAGGGAGCCGATCATGCTCCTGTACTCCCGCTGGTCCACCTTCTCGCCATCTTCATCTGGATCAAGCATGATCGAGATAGTCATCAGTTTCGGCAATGAATTTGCATCACTCATGTCGAACTTCTTTACCAAATCCTTAGTGTACTTCATTTGGTGGATGAATGTATCTTGCTTGCATTACTTGATTTACAGTCCAAGGAAGAAGTTGAGCTCACACATTATCAACATCTCAAACTCCCTGCTCATAGTTTCTGCAAACTTGGCCATAAGTGCATGAGAAGATTCACCAAAAATGATATCATCCATGTAAATCTGAACTAGTAAGAAATCATTCATGTTTGAGAGTGAATAAAGTTTTATCAGCTGATCGCATCACATACCCATGCCCTAGCAAGAAATGCCTAATCCTATCATACTAAGCCCTAGGTGCCTACTTAAGTCTATACAAAGTTTTATGAAACTTGTATACTCTATGAGGGTATTTGGGATACTCAAAGCCTGGGGGTTGCATGACATAGACCTCTTCCTCTATGATACCATTTAGGAAAGCACTCTTGATATCCATTTGATACAACTTGAAACCTCGAGATGCCGTAAATGTAAGGAGAATCCTAATAGCTTCTAGCCTAGCTACTGGTGCAAAAATATCTCCAAAGTCTATCCCCTCTACCTGAGTGAAACCCTGAGCTAATAGTCTAGCCTTATTTCTTACTACAGATCCATCCACCCCCTGTTTGTTTTTTAAAACACATTTGGTGCCTATGGTGTGAACATTTGGGGGGACTCTACTAGGACCCAAACTTGATTTCTCTCAAAGTTTTTAAGCTCTTCATTCATGACATTGACCCAACTCGAATCAGATACATCATGTCGAACATCATAGGACTCAAAAGAAGCAACAAATGCAGAATTAGTGAAATAAGCATGAGAAACAGATTTAGACCTTGTTACCCTCTCACCAAGATCGTCAATCATCAGTTGTGGGGGATGTCATTGCTGAATGTGTTGAGGGGCTTCGCACTGCGAGATGACCTCCCCTCAAACACTGTTGGTGCAGGCTCGAAAGCAGCTGAAGTGGAAGTAGAGGCTGCAGGACCCTCTGCCAGTGTCGAGGAGATAGGAACCGGCTTGGGAGTGAGTGTAGTAGTAGAAAGTAGTGGATCATCCTCGTCATCCCCGAAAGCTGGAAGGTCTTTGTCTACAAAAATGCTTTTGCTCATCTCCTGATCACCTACACACTCAAAGACAGGGCTAGCACAAGGGGTTGATTTATCAAAGGTCACATCACATGACTTTATGATGGTGTTAGTGTCAAGATTAAAGACCCTGTAAGAATGACCATGAAGAGAATACCCCAAGAAAATACCATCAGAAGAACGAGACTCAAACTTATCAAGATTGACATGCTTTAGGATGAAGCAGTGACACCGAAAACTCTCAAATACGAAACCTTTGGCTTCCTCCTAAAATGCAACTCATAAGAAGTCAAATTGAAGATCGAGCGCAAGAAAATTCGATTGAAAATGTAGCACGCCGTGCTAATGGCCTCAACCCAAAACTTCCTAGGAGTCATATACTCATCGAGCATCGTCCTACCCATCTCTACTAAAGTGCGATTCTTCCTCTCAACCACGCTATTCTACTAAGGAACACATGGGGCAGAAAATTGATGCTTCAATGCCATGATCAAGACAGAAAGCATTAAAGAGATAGTTCTTGAACTCGGTACCATTATTACTGTGAATTGTTTTCAATCAGGGAGTTCTTTAAACAATCTCAAAGCCAAGCTCCAAAACTGTGAAAACACTTCATCCTTGCTTGCAAGAAAGAAAACCCAAGATTAGCGAGAGAAATCATCAACAATGATAAGTACATACCACTTCCTACTAGTCGAACGAACCTAGAAAGGACCAACAGTGTCCATACGGAGAAGTTCTCCCGGTAGTTCAGTAATCACCAGATTGACTGGTGGGTGAAAAGCGGCATCCATCTTGCCATGTCGACAAGGAGAACAAACGAGGTTTTTCTCAAACTTGAGCTTGGATAATCCTCGAATCAAGCCTAGGGCACTCAAACAAGTAAGCAAGTCAAAGCTCATATGCCCTAATTTCTATGACACACCCAAATCTCAAAAAAGGTTGAGCAATCAAACAATGAGAAGAACCAAGGGACTTAAAAAAATCAACTCTAAAAACTTTTCTAACTCTGGAAATCCGGCAAATCAAAGCGTCTGCAGAATCCAGAACACGAGAAGTATCACATTTGAAACGCACTTCCAAGTCCTCATCCAACAACTGAGATACAGAAAGCAAATTGTATCCCAGATGCTCTACCAAAGCCACATCCTTGATAGTAAAACTCTCATTCACTCTTACCATACCTTTGGCTTTCACCCTTCCTTTCCGATCATCCCTGAAAGTGATGTACTCGTGCCGCTTCGTCAGGTGAGGCTGGAGAACCATGATGTATTTCCAGTTATATGGCACGAACAATCGAAGTCAATGAGCCACTTGTTCTTCAGGCCTCCACCTACCACCTACATGCGGGAAGAGTAGTAGGTGGATGGCTTAGTACTGGGGTTACTCATAAACCTTTTGGGAATCCAGTACTGAGTCATCCGCCCTAAAGCAGTAAAAGCAAATGCATGCAAATCAACCCTAGTACGTTGGGGGCGAGAACCATGAAGAGAAAAATGTGGTCCGTCAAAGCGCTAGAACTCAAAACTTCTTACATGTGGATCAAAACCATATGAGTCATGATAAAATTCAAGTCGGGCACCACCTCTAGGAAGAAACTGAAAAACGTTAGAGACTCATGGTAGGAGCGAGGAGAAGGCTCATGTACACCAACAGAGGGGCAGTAGATATCTCGGATACTCCACTCCCACTCACGCCACTCATCTCTCATATGGCAAAAAGCAATACCTAACCAAGTGACCCTCTCTCTAGTAGTAGGTGCAGTGGTAGCATCTCTCGGGAACTCGACTGCCAGTCACTCTAGGCTCTGTCACAGGGGCTCTCATCTGAAGTTGTGAAGCTCTCTTGAGTTATGGCGCGGGCTTCTTATTGATAGACTGTGGTGTGGATTTCTTGTTGTTAAGTTGTGGTATGGCATTGATTTTAGATTTCTCAGCTTCTAGGGTAATAGATGTGGTGAAAACAGTCTTACTCTCCCCATTGTAAGCCACCTTCTCAAAATCCAACCCAAGAGCCAAACCTGCCTTATCGACACACATCTTGGTCTTGGTCAAGATCAAATTCATTTTGCCCTTGCCTTCAAAGCATTTCTCCACTAGAGAAAGGAGATACTCATTTTCGGCTAAAAGCTTCTTAACTTGCCCTCTAACCCAGCTGAGTTTGTCCTGAAAGATGATGTAGGTGGGACAATTCGACTACACATCCTTCGAACTCCCAGCATTCTCCAATCTAGATTCTAACTCCTTGATGCACACTGCTTTCAATTGAACATCCTTTGAAAGCAAAGGGCAATTCATGTAGGCGCCTAAGAAGATGGATCTAGACTCCTTCTTAGAGAGCTTCTTCTCAGCAGTCTCAAGTCGATTGGTAACTTGAGCATGCAAAGCCTGAAGCTCGACAAGTTCTATCATAACCACCAAATAACTCTCACACTCCTCATAATCACGCCTAAACCTAAGCAATGCAAACTTAGAAGAAACAGACTAATACTTAGGCATAAGCTCCTTCAACTCATGCATAGCTTTCTTAAGTATCCTATCCTGACTAACGAGAGCATCATTCAAGGTATCAACTTGGATGGAAAGCTAGTCATAAGAAGGTAATACCTTGGAGGGATCAAGTTTGGGGTCGCTATCATTGTTGTCGTCCGCCATGAAACAGAGGTCAGTGAGGTCCTTAGTCTTCTTCTTGCTCTTCACTTGCGGTTCATCCTCCTCTGAGCTCTCCTCCTCGCTTGAAGAGGTGTCGATATCGCTGAGAGCTGCCACGAACGCCCTAGAAGTTGCTTTGGCCGCCTTCTTAGCTATCTTGTCATGGTTCTTCTTGAAGAAGGGCTTCTTGTTCTTCTTCTTGTGCTTATCGTAGTCGTGGTCGTAGTCTTCCCTCTTCTTGAGCTTGGGGTAGTCCGCCTTGAAGTGGGTGATGTCACTACACTCAAAGCAGGCACGGGAACTGCATCAAAGTGAGCAAATATGGAATCTAAAGACTCTCAAAAGCTTTACACAAATATCTGATATTATTGGTTGTATGTGCTTTGACGTCTGGCCTTAATCTAATTAGTGCCTTCATGAAAGACACCCAGAGTAGTCCAGATCTCCCGGGCAGTACATAGGTGCTAAACCCTGTCAAACTCATTCCGACTCAGGCTTGTGAACAAAATATTTCTGGCCACAAAATATTTCTGGCCTTGTTGTTGGCCTCATACTATTCGATTTGAACATGAGTTGTGCGAGCAGTAGGGATCTCATAGTTGGAATCAACTACCTTCCAAATTGCACTTCCTTTGCTTAAGAGATAAGCCTCCATGCGCACCTTCCAGTACGAAAAATCATGGCCATCAAACAGCTGAATCTTCCCACTTCTCTCTATGTCGCATACAGATCACAAAGCTGGATAAGGTTAACAATTGATCAAATCTGCTCTGATACCAATTGTAGGAACGAGATTGACGATTGGAGGGGAGGTGAATAGGCGTCTCAACAAATTTCTTGTGAAATCGATGACCTTCTCCTATTTGGATTACCCAACGCACATCAAAACTCAAGCGGAGACAAAAATAGAGAGAAGTTTTAACAAGAAAAAATCAAGGCAATATGACTCTACAGATGATATATGAACTATAGATTCCATTTAAAATCAATCCATGTATCTTAGCACTCAAAAGATCACAACTTACAAAGAAACAAGAAAAGATGAACACCGAGCAACGAAACTCTCTAAATTGATTATCTAGAGACAAGAAAATTCAAAACTCCATTATCCAAGCATGTGTATATGAATTTTATGCCTCTAGTAACTAGAAGAATGATCTTACAAGGTGCTGAAACTTTCGCCCAAAAGCCAAAATGAAAATCAAAACCGGAAATCGAAAAAATTGCAAACTTGCAAGGGAACCAATAGAGGGAAACTAGAAGGAGGAGAATTCAAGCATATGCAAAAACATAAACTTCATTACTCAAATAGATCAGCCTTATTTTAGGCAGATTACAAAGATTTATCTCTCAAAACTCTCACATATCATATAGACTAAGCATTCATCCTTCTTTCCTCTAAAACTATAGCTCTAAGCTCTCAAATAGGTAGCACAAGGGAGCTCAAGTGACTGGTTCAAACTCCCTTTCTCTGTTTATAGACCTAGAAAATTTGACCCCTAAGTTTTCTAGCTTTTTCCTAAAATATCTCTTTCTTGTAGTACACTCCTACCTGCAACCAAGGGTATTTTGGTCAATTTTCTTCTTCATTCATCGGACGGCCGCGACGACTTCACGACTTAGCTTCGCCTCGATGCAAGCTTCGTGATGATGACATGTACTCCTCTAATTCTTCCACGGTTTTAAGGCCAAACCGCGAAACCGCTTGCACACTTCTCAAAGCGTGACTCGTTGCCTTGCTTACACCTTAAGCAAGCGCTTCGATATTGACACGTGTACTCCGTCATACGATCCTGACCACCAGCAAGTCTCTCCCGCTCCCGATCCCTCAGACCGCCTTGTCACTTACACCGGCATCCTTTCGCTTGACTTTATCAACACGCCGTCTCCATCCGCCCTCCATGCTTTGCTTAATCTCCACATGTTCAGCTAGAATCACCCTTGACTCTGTCCGGTCTCTTTGATCGTCCGACACCAAATACTCCGCTTGACCCCGATTATCCCGCCGTCGACCACCAAGTTGTATCCATCACCTGCACACAATGAGAGAAGAAAACACATATCTTCAACTCCAATTTCAGTTAGTCCATAATCAATATGCTCAAATAAAATCCAAAATTAATTCAAATCACATCAAAACTCATACGAAATCTAAAATTATCAAACTAAATAAATATCAATATCAATCATTCATCACAAATAAATCAAAATATATTTTAACTAAGTTTTTTATATATTGCTCTCGTGCCTCTGGCCGCAAGCCATGGCGGTTGCGTTTGCACGCCAGCGGTAGCCAGAAAGATCCCGGGACCACCTGGAGCACGGGAAGGGCTGCTGATTTGGAGCCAATCGATCCGTTGCTCCATATTCCATAGCTGCAGCACGGTCGCTAGAGGCGGCAGGGGATGAGAGAAAGAGAGAGGTGCGGGGGAGGGGAGAGGCATACACCCAACATGCCACGCAGCCGCCGACAGCGCTGGCTGGAGTAATAATTTGGAACTCAAGTGAACCACCTAATGGAGCTCAAAACCACATTAATTCAGCTGAAGCACAAATCCCTAAAAAAGATAATAAAAATCAGTTGGAACAGCTGCGCTAGCTACCTAGCTAGCCGGAGTGGAGGAAGACAACCACTCTCCGTCCAAAAGAGACAAGGCCATGCATTTACAACCCCGGCCGGCCGGCCGGCCGACACATGGAAGCGTAGTATGTGAGACGTAGGACGTCTCAACTGAATCGACCATGCAGTCCCTTTCCTCCCAGTTAAAAGTGCATGCGTGGCTAGTTTCACTCTCGTTGATTGCCTACGAGGCAGCGCACTGTGTGAACGGACAAGCTAAGCTAGCATACAGACAAACTAAACCAGCACCATTATGGTCGAACACCATGCTTGTGCGTACACCAAGCTGGCGAGCCCTAGCTAGCTCGCGCATCATGACATGAGACAGTGACGTGAACAGGGGCAAACAGGTCCCTTAGCTAGCTAGTACCTGGAGCCTAGCTAGCTCAATTAGTTTTTGTCAATGATCTACATTTATTTGTTAAACTAAGATCGTATTTGGTATAACTCACCTCCTAGATTCACATCAGATCTTGCACTTGTAAATTAAGATTAAATAGTTTAAATCTTTATTTTTAGATAAAAATAGAAATAAAATGACCCATATAAACATCCTCGGTATATCCACACGTTCAGCTCCTAACTTTAAAAAATTTTAAAGCTAAAACTCTATTAAATAGACCTTAAACATTACTACTACTTAGTTATGTTAGATCAGTGACAACACATATCATCTTCAGTTTTAAATAAAAGATATTTGAATTTGATATTCATGCTTGGACCATTGATTTTCGATAAATACATAAACGAGGAGTTCTAGGTATGCATTTGTTCTTGCAGTACTAGCAGACTATATCCATATTACTTCACTAAACAATTTAAAAGTTATTGTCAGTCGAAGCAAAAATACAAAATTCAAAATTATCAGCTGTAGTTACTCCCTCCGTTCCAAAGATCGGAGGGATCCAAAAACTAAGGGAGAAGTCAGTAGCATAGTCCTATAAGTGGGCGTCGACAAACATTGCCAAAAGGAATATATATACCAAACAATGCCGGGATCAGAGGCTAAAACACACATCTGGGAGCAGTACAATTAAAAGAAACTATACCATACTCGGCAACTCATCTACTAGCTCGGTTCTCTCCTCATCTAACATTCAGCCTAACTGATCACATATTATGCTCTCATGTCCAAATGTCCGTACGTCTTCTTGCCTGCAAATGGCCGGGGCTAATCAAGTAAATCCCAAATGATCAAAGTCCATGCATCCCTCCTCTACAGATTAAGCCCCCAAACTAACTCTCTCATGATCAGTTCACACACACACAGGTGTGTGTGTATATATATATATAGGTACGAATGTATGTGCTCATATGGCATATGGCAAGCTAGCTAGACGAAGATCAGCTTTGAGATGCTCCTGGATCCGCCAGCACGCGCATGCTCAAATTCAAACACCATGCATCCATGCATGCAGGGGCATTCATATGGCCCCAACCCCGAGGAAATCTATGAAAGTTGGCGCCACCGCCACCGCCGCCGCCGCCTCGAAGTGAGCGCCGCCGGGGCCCTCCCTTGCGGTGGTCCCTTCGAACGCAACCGCTGAGCCTGGCGTCGCTCCGCTCGGACCCGCGACGAGCTGCGCCTCGTGGTGGCCGCCGGGGCCGTCGATCCAGCCGCCCTGCACCGGCAGCGGGAGCGGCGTCTCCCCGTACCGTCCGTCGCAGCCGCAGCCCGCGACGTCCGACGGCCAGGGGAGGCCCCTGTCGGCCTGAGCTGCGCTGGGCCCTGCGGTCAACCAGAACAAGCAATCGCGAGACAGTGTTAGCTTGTGCAGACTGTAGAGTACGTAGTCGAGTAGACCGCAGTAATCTGCCAGTAAGAAACGAAGTGTTCCTGCATTGCGTCCAAGGCAGAAAAGCGACGTGGCAATGGCAGAAATAATCAGGGACGAAACAAAAACCGCGAGAGATCTTATGAGCGAGCGAACAGGAGGAGCAAGCACAGGCGAGGGGCGGCATTGATGGCGGCAGCATGGCCTTAGGCACGTCAAAAGTTTACTGCTCGCCGTGCCGCGCGACTCCCTGAGTCCCTGTCTTTGTGCGCGCGAGTGGCGAG
Organism: Phragmites australis; assembly: GCF_958298935.1. Classification (NCBI taxonomy): domain Eukaryota; kingdom Viridiplantae; phylum Streptophyta; class Magnoliopsida; order Poales; family Poaceae; genus Phragmites; species Phragmites australis. The sequence goes on from NC_084938.1 coordinate 19,761,255, forward strand.
TGTGCAGGAAGAGATAACATCTGGCTATTAGCAACAGGGTCAGCACAGGATCTAAAAGATCTGTTCACGTAGCTTATCTTTTTTACTGTAATAGTGTTAGGTCATTTAGATTTATTTTCTATAAACAGTGCCAGTTACCTTTAGAACCTTTATTATAACTGTTTTAAACTCTTTTTCTATCTAATATAAAAGAGCAGTGCATCTACCGTATTGCTTTAAAAAAAGGTGTGCTCCTACGTCACTGTACGGCGATACTGTTGGGTGCTCAAAGTCTAAGTCCCCATGGCCGGTCAGTCCCTGGTCTTCGATCCTCGATCTCGCAACGCTTCCTATTTCAAGCAAGGCATTTATGCCGGCGGGTACACGGCTGCCAGCCGGGGAGGCCGTGCACCGCCCAATGGGGGGCTCCATTTATGTGTACGCGTCTGGATGCTGAGCCTGTGCGCCCGCCTGAATGTACTGTGCGCAACCGTGGCTCCTCCTCAACAGTGCAAAATGTTGCAACCCAAGCCATAGCATAGCCACCCCCATATAGATAGCTCTTGTCACACTGCAACAAAACCTGGCTAGGGCACAGTGATTCGACACCTAAAGTTTCACTGAGCCTACAGTAGTAGTTCACGCAACCCTTGCTGTACAAAATTGGTGACCAGGAGTTAGAAAAATTTCAGGCGATTGGGAGAGACGTCCCGGAAAAAAAAAAGATTTTGAGCTCAGGATGAGTTCCTGGCCGGGCCCGCTTGTCAGTGTATTTTCTCGAAGCATGGAGCAGAATAATCAGCTGGTTCAGCGCCGATCTGTCAGCCTCAATGTTGCGAGAATGCGGTTCTGTTAGCTGTTAGGTAATGCGTGGTGTTGAGGGGTGCTTACCAGGGAACAAGAAGGGAGGAGGCGGTTCCTCGGCCGACGAGACGCCGGGGAAAGGGAAGCTGCAGTAGTGCCGGAGGGTAAAGCCGTAGGGGTCTCCACCGAAGCAGGCGGCGTCGTGGGCCGCAGCCACGTGGTGGTGGTGGCCGCCGCCGACGTCTCCGGCGGCGGCCGGCGGCATTGAGGCGGCGGCCTCGAGCTTGCGCTGGACGGCCTGGTTGAGCTTGCGGCGGCGGTAGGCGGTGGATTGCTCGCGGTACTTGCGCGCCATGATGACGTGCCAGTGGTTCTTGACGGCGTTGTCGGTTCGCCCTGGGAAGAGCCGCGCGATCATGGCCCACTTGTTGCCGTAGAAGCGGTGCGCCGCCATTAGGCGATCCTCCTCCTCCTCGCTGAAAGGCCGCTTGCTGATCCGGGGGTCCAGCTGGTTGAACCACCGCAGCCGGCAGCTCTTCCCTGCACGCAGACAACGGTGTCGTCAGCAACTCAGCGACGACCGATCGAGCAAGGTCGGCGGCGGCGGCGGCGGCGCAGGTGGTGCCAGGAAGTGTGCACGCACGGGCGGCGAGGTTAGAAGAAAAATGGATACGTACGTACCGGATCTGCCGTCGAGCTTCTCGGCGATGAGGTTCCAGTTCTGGGGCCCGTAGAGCGCGACGAGCTCGCGGAGCTTAGCGTCCTCGGAGGGGCGCCAGTGGCCGCGCGCCGCGAGCCTGGACTGCTCGCTGCTGCTGCTCTCCTGGTGGTCGGCGGCATTGCCTCCGCCGCCCGCCGCGGTGGCGCCCGTGTCCATGGTGGTCGTGCCGGCCGTGAACACGCGGCCGCCGCCCTTCGACGAGGAGGAGGAGGAGGCCTGGTCGGCCGCGGACGCCACGCGCAGCAGCCACGTCAGCGTCGACGAGCAGGGCATCCTTGCCACGAGCTAGCCCCCGAACCGCAAGTGACCGGAGGAGGAAGCTAGCACGAGTGCTCGCTTTTCTTCAGCAGACACCCACACGGCTAGAGCTAGAGGAAGAACCAGAGCAAGCGCAAGAGCAAGAGCTAGAGCGAGGCTTCTCTCTCTCCCTCACTCTCTTGTCACTCGCGCGCACGCACTCCCTGTCTCTAAAAACGCAGGAGGCCGGAGCGCGTGTGCTTTTCACTGTTGGATAGGCTAGCTGCTAGTCAGTGCAGGAGGGGATCGTCTGTGCTCGCTCGCTCGCGGGTCGCCGACACCCATTTATGCTCGCCGGTGGTGACTGCTCCGGGTCGGGGATTACAGGGCAGGGAAGGCGATAGCTACGGGGTGGGCCGACACACCAGCTTACTTAAGCGCGGTTGGTTCCGCTTAGGAGACGCCAATTACGTCATTTGTTGATTCATGTTAAATTCCTTTGTTTGAGCCGATCAATGTGAATTGTCGCTATAAACAAACCACATTTGTTCACTAGTTTAGCTCAAGCTAATTAAGATCTTTTCCAAGAAACTCTTTAGGTACTACTCCATGACATGGATCAACTAACAAGCTGTATCGATCCCGGGAATACAGGAAAAGGCTGAAGATATCATAGCCCTGCTATTTTGGTTCCAAAGTATTTTACAGCGCGCGAGCGCGGTAAAAACGAGAGGTGCAGAAGATCTTACTGCACTCAAAGCTTGTCACGCTGTCCCAGCTGTCTACTACTAGTGCTGCCATCTCTCATGGCTTTCACCGAGTTTACAAAGCATCAAGCGTCCCCGCCGCACGTGTAGATGTCATCTCACCACACATGTGGGTTGCAAGGACGCACAGCCAGACACCAGAGAGGCCTCATCTTCTCTCTCATATTTTTCTTCACAACAGTGAATCGGTACCTCCGAGTGTACATCTATGCGCCGAACAGTTCTTTGTTGCTTGTACCCTAGAAAAGAAGTGCGTGTACACATGGATGTACAAACACACGCCTTCGCAAATGTACGTGATTTTGCAAGGGGAATGCTGTGCCAGACAATATTTTACAATGCAGACCATGTCAACAAATATTTGTATTTTAATTTATTTTGCATGCATACACACGGTTTGGTAGGGCTCTGATCTAAATATTTTAGAGAGAATGATTATTTAAGAAAAGTGATTTGGTGGCTGAAAATAATTCTATAAGTAAACTCTATAAAAAAAATTTGTGGAAGAAATAGATCAGAGAAAGCTATTTTTTTTAGCTCCCAGCATTTAGTTCATTTTCGAAAATCACTACTACAAATTCCACCCAGAAAATTAAAAACTAATTGTAGCGAAAATAGTCTTATTAGGTCATGATTGTGATTTTGGTGATTAATAATAATATAATCAATGAGGCTAATATGTTTGTCAAAAATATATATTAGTAGGTGTCATGGATGCAATACATAAAGAAGCCACTGTAGCTAGAACAAAGTTAGATTGAATTGGAGAAATTCCAGAAAGATTTGCCTCACCAGATGGTCTGGTGCTCTGGGTGTTGAACTCACCGGAGCATATTTGACAAATGAGGGAGATGTCTAAAGACCTCACCGGAAGGTCCAGTGATTAGAGAAGATAAAAACCAAAGCTTTGTCCAAAGAAGGCTGCAGCCATCGAAGTTGAACATCAAAGCACTGGATGGTCCGGTGATCAATGTGTTGCACATACCGCACAATGAACAGTGTAAAGAGGTATAACGAAGTTCAACGCATCGGATGATCCGGTGATGAAGGTTCTGCACATCGGAGCATTATTTTCAGATAGGGTTGTGATGCGCGTTTGCCCGATCTTCCGAAAGGTAATATGATAAGTCGATTGGTGGAGTTTTGACGTTGATGATCCAAAGGCTCTGAACAGAACAGATCGAGAACCCTCGCAACCACTACACCACAACTCTGTGGTTATCAATCATACCAAGAAGCGGTTGACCTCACCAAGAAGGCTTTTCCTGCAAACGAATCGAGAACACAAATAAGAACAGGTAGATGCAATCTGAATATTGCTAATTACCAATGAAGTATTCGAGTTGGGGTTCAACAAACCAATAAACGATGAACCTGTCTAAAACAGAATAATCTAAGCTAAACCCAAGCCTAAACTACGATGGCTATTGTGTATATATAGGGGGGATATGAGGAGGTCGACCTAGGATTGTGCAACTGTGGAAAGATGTGTGCACAACTTGGACTCCGACCCCGACATGATTATAAGACCCAACTAGGTCCAAAACGGTGGTATAGCACCTTATTTCTTTTATTTTGACTAAACTATAATGAATATTTGGGTGAGCTCTTATCCATTGGAAAGGGCTCGTTGTAAGCTTTCCAGAATGTCCAAGATTGCCTAAAACAAACTTCGTATGAGAGAGTTATGCCTATTTTACTGACGTGTTGTCCTGAGACTCGACCACAACCACGACTAGAGCTCAGCCTCGAGTCCGAGTAGATTTGACCTTCAAGGGGTGACATCCGGGTAAGGTTGTGGTGCTTTTCCCATGTTTCTAAGCAACAAAACAATACAAAACTTAGTAGTATTTTATTCTCTACGAAGAAAACATGAACAATAAGGAACGAATTCATCGTGTATGTATCCGAGGGAGCCATGGGCGCATCAGGTTGTATTGGCTCGATTGGCTGAAGTCGACTCACCGTATAGTTCGGTGATGAAGTGATGTGCATCGGATGTTTTTACCGGAGCAATTTACATAGAGAAAAAGAAAAAATACTCGGATGGCTCAAGATAACTCACCAGATAGTCCGGTGATAGAGATAAAGTATACACCGAAATGTCTATTGTTCACAGAGGCTTGAGTGGGGTTCCAATGGCTAGCTTGTGAGAGTGTACTCACCGGATGATCCTGTGTTAGTTCTATTGTTCTCACCGGATCATCTGGTATTAACAACTTTTCTGAGCCATTGGGTTAACGGTTAGTGTGTGAAGTTTGAGGCTATAAATACCTCTTTTCTCAGTCATTTGTAATAGCGGCATGCTGCTAGAGTCTAGAGGAAGCTCATACACACTTAAGGAGACATCCAAACCACTAAAGTGCTTAAATTGATTATCCAAGATGATTAAGCATAATATTAGAGAGTGTTTAGTACTTATACGCCTAGAAAGAGTGTTACTAGGCGATTGCTACCTAGAGAATGGATCAATGAGTGATCCAACCTTGTACCAAGTGGTACGCCAATATCTTGGAGTCTTGGTGACCCTCTGGCTTAGTGTGGAACGATGGCAAAACGATTGTGCGGGGATGTTGAGACCCTTGCTTTGATGGCTCAAGCTTCGAAGTGATCACGATGGTAAGGAACGGGAAGAGAGGCTAGTGGTGAGATCTTACCTTTGTGGCTTGGTTGCTCATCTGGGTGAAGGTCTTGTCTTTGTGAATTTGTGGCTGAAGAGCTGTGACTGGGTGCTAATTGGAAGCATATCCTTTGTGGAGCTCCAATGTAGGCTAGAGGTGGTATTTATGACATCGATACTATAGAAAAAAATTCTTGTGCCAAGTTTACTCTCTCTACCTTATTTACGTTTCCGTATTTACATTCTTGTAATTTACCTTTTTAGATAGGTTGCAAGCACTTTGATTGGTACAGTAGACACACTAGATAAATCTAGAGCGCATCTAGATAGAATTTGATATAAGTTTATCTTGTGTTATTTTTAGAGCAGAAATAGTTCTAAGTGTCCTAATTCACCCTCTCTTAAAATGTTATCGATCCCTTCAATTTGTATTAGAGCTAAGGCTCACATCTAGCTCTATAATTTGTGTTAGAGCTTCACACCTTTCATAAGGTTTCATCAATTCAAGTGGCATTTGAGCCTTAGTCTCATTGTGATCGGTTAGGCTTCACCACCTAGTGACTTGTAATGTTCGGGGTTGGAATGAATTCCCATAGTGCTCCACTTTTCGATGGCATAAACTTACCCCGGTGAAAAATTCTAATGACTTGTTATTTGTAAGTTCGAGGGTTGGATGTTTGGAGAGTCACAGAGGAAGGAATGAGACCTCGCATCACCAATAAGGAGAGGCAATTAGATGTATTGGCTAAGAGTATCCTTTTATCATCTATATATTTTGATGCATTCAATCGTGTTTATTCTCTCACTAATGTATATGATATTTGAATTTGTCTTATTGAAATACATGAATGCACAAAGGATGTACGCAATGAGAAATATCATATGCTTATTACTAAGCTCAATGGCACCAAGCAACTACCCATGAAAATGCTAATGATGTATATTCTCGTTTGAACATTCTTGTTAATGAGATCAATATGTTAGGTTTGACGCCAATTGAAGATGATCAAATGGTGAGAAGAATACTTTAAACTCTTCTTTTGAAGTATAAGTTGATAGTCTCTATCATCTACGATAACAATGACATCAAGAAAATGACTCCAAGTCAAATGCTCGGCAAGATCACCGCCCATGAGATGACAATGAATATGGAGGTAGAAGCTTCTTCCTCATCCGACATCAAGAACCTTGCTCTCAAAAGAAAGCAAGCTCAATGCCAACACATGAAGGCAAGGATGAGAAGACAAGAGTAAGAGTTAAGCTCAAATGAAGATGATAGAGATGAAGGTGAAGAGAGCTATGAAGAAGATGAGCAAAGCACCTCAAGCGATAAAGAGATGAATCCTAAAGTTGCTAAACTCATCTCACAAGTGAAAAAGAACATCAAGAGGATCAATGCCAAGATTGATCATCCTATCTCTATTGAAGATTTGGTCAACACAATTTATCATATCTAGAATGAGAAGAAGACCAAGAATAAGAGGGAGACAAGGGGAAGAGCCAAGGCATTCGCAAGCATAGGGAGATGGGTGAGTGACGATAAAGAGTCAAGCTCAAGTGATGAAAACTTCACCATCCTCCCCTCCAAGAAAAGCTCTTCATCAGGGTCGTCATCACATAAGTCATCATCGCGTAAGTCATGTCACAAGTACCTTATGGCCAAAGGTATGGATAGCAATGTAAGTGATGATGAATCCAATAAGAATTCTCGCTCTTATGATGAACTCCTTCATTTAATCAATGAGCAATAAAGGACCCTTAATAAATAATCTAAAGAGCTTAAGAAATTTAATGCACTTAATGACATTTATTCTACCTTTGTTTCTAATTATGAATAATTATTGTGCAAATTTAATTTATTAAACAAGGAGCATGAAGAGCTGAAAGCTAAATTTGAGTGCATTGAATCTCAAACTAAGTTCCCTTTAAAGCAATCTATCTCTCTATTTAATTTCAAGCCTTAGGAGATGCTTCTACTTATTGTAATGATTTAATTAATATATCATGCTCACCCCTTTGCAATGAGAAATGTATTGAGAATATTTTTGTGGAATCATCTAACAACCCCATTGCATAAGAGAATGATGAGCTTAAATAATAAATGAAGAAGCTCAATAATGACTTGGTGAGTTTAAAGGGTAAAGGACATGTCCAACCTCTTCAAGATTGCCGTGCTTTTATGGTGAAGAAGGTTACGGATGGGTCTACTGTGATATGCTTCAAATAACATCAAGAAGGCCACAAGTCCTTCAAATGCAAACAAGTGAATAAGGAGACCGAGAAGAAGAATAAGATGGCGAACCTCTCTAACAAGACCTCCAACTTCTACACTAAGCTCAACTACAATATTATGACAAAAAACAACCAATACAAGCTCAAGAAGAAGGACAATGGTAAGATAGTTGCACACATGGTTGGGAGAAAGGATTGGAGGTAAAACCAACCCATTTGGATGCCAAGGAAGTCATCACCAATATGAAGGGACCCTAATCGGTTTGGGTTCCAAAAAAGACGTAAAGCCCGAAGCGGCTATAGGGATTTAGAGACTTGGCTCACAAGATGAAGTGAAGGTTCAAGCAAAAAAGTCAAATATACAAATTTGGATACTTTGATGAAAATCATGATCAGCGTATACCTAAATCCCCATTGAAAAGGTAAAATAGGTAAATGATAGCTAAACTTATGTTCATGTATTTTATTTTTTCTTCTAGCTTATTTGCCTCGTCTAGTATTGCATATGCTTATTTTAATTTATTGCAATGACTAGTGCAGATTTTTATATGGTAGGTTGCTTGTGTTTATCTCTAACCCATGAGCAACTTACATATTTTATTAGCTATAGGTTCTTTACATGACACTAGTTTTACAATTTTGTATCATTTATGTGTCATGATCCAATCTATAGGATAAATCCTTATTGTTATTGATAACAAGTGCATATATCTCACAAGTATTCAACACTTGTATGCATACTTTTAGGGGAGTATATCCTATAGGTTGTGATTTTGAGACTAACATGTGTTGCAAGTTGTATCTATTATAGTCTCATGGAGTAATCAATATGTCCCTGGAGGTATACAATGCTTAAATACTTTAATTGGTATTATTATCAAATTTTTTATTCATTTAAGCTACCTCCATACATAATATAGTTTAAACTTCCTATCTTGATATATTGTCTAGTTGTGCATATGTTTCTTTCTCATTATATGTATACATACATATAGGAGGAGTTTATACTATATTATGTGAGTTTCGTAAATTATGATCTATGTGTTTTCATAGCCTATAATTGGTATCATTCATTTATAGTGATATCTATATAATTGGTATCCTTTTATTGGATTATGATTTGTGAAATTCTATCCCATGTGCTCTATCTATAACATGTGTTGCAAGTTGCGCATGGAGGAGAGCCAAAAGTTGAGCAGATCGAGACGATCAACTAACCTAGGCAACAATCTGGTCGATTGTGTTGACGAGGGGTTGGATCGAGAGCATCTGCGCTCAAGGCCGCCCGACAAGATGCGTTACGAGGGGACAAAACTGATGGGTGGGATGCCGATGATGGTGGCGTGGCGCGCGCCGGCGCGGACGAGGTCCTGGATCTGGATCCTATCGGACGGGGCACCAGAAGGTGGGTGTAGGAGGCGTGGTCCAAGGACATGATCTCCGAGGCCTTGGTGTCCTCGGTTCTGGATCACACTGGACGCGGGGAGATTTGGATTGGGAGTGTGGTCGGAGAGAAGAGGGGGAGAGACTAAGCGTGTGAGGGCAGAGACTGAGCGCGTGCGTGTGAGGATAAGGTCGAGATCAAGCCGAGCGGATGCGAGAGGGGTGAGCCAAAATCATATTCCATTGAAATTTTGGGTTCAGTGATTATCTAAGAAGACATCCAAGCCACCAAAGTGCTTAAAGTGATTATCCAAGGAGATTAAGCACAAGATTAGAGAGTGTTTAGTGCTTATAGCCCTAGAAAGAGTGTTGCTAGGTGATTACTGCCTAGAGAGTGGATCAGTGAGTGATGTAATCGTGTAACAAGTGGTACACCGGCACCTTAGAGTCTTGGTGACTCGCTGGCAAACTTGTTGACCCTCTAACTTGGTGTGGTACGGCGGCAAGATGATTGTGTAGGGATGCGGAGACCCTTGCCTTGGTGGCTCAAGCTTCAACATGATCACGGTGACAAGGAACCGAAAGAGAGACTAGTGGTGAAACCTTGCCTTGGTGGCTTGTTGGCTCATCCGGGTAGAGGTATTGTCTTTGTGACTTGGTGGCTCAAGAACCGTGATCGGGTGCCGATTAGGAGTATATCCTTTATGGAGCTCCAACGTGGACTAGGGATGACGTTCATACCATCGATACTATAAAAAAATTATTATGCTGAATTTACTCTCTTTACCTTATTTATGTTTCTACATTTATATTGTTGTAATTTACCTTCTTAAATAGGTTGTAAACGTTTTGATCGGTAGAGTAGACACACTATATAAATCTAGAACACATCTAAATAAAATTTAATATAAATTTATCTTATATTATTTTTAAACTAAAATAGTTCTAAACATCTTAACTCACCTCATCTCATCTTAAGAAGATCACCGATCCCTCCAGTAATATTTAGCCGAACTCTCCAAACTTTATTGGGAGCTCCTGCCAAGTAGTCCCTTAACTGTCATAGGTGAAAAGTGATGGATTCGCGCGTACATCTTCAGTAAATCGTTCTGTACTATATATGTTACGTTAAATATATCTGGCAAAAATTATATCTGCCAGAAGCACGTACGTTGTGAAATATGATAAACACAAGCTAGGACACCTCAGAAACACGACATTCTTAAACACTCCCGCGCTTTTTTTGTGTTGCCTTGCCTCCTGTTGACAGAAGTACTACTAAAATGAAGGAAGATTTAAAGGAATAAAGGAAGCCAGATATTGCTACGTTCTTCAATATCCAGGCACGTACAGAACACAGGTACGGTAGGCAGGCCAATTGAATAGGCTTGATGAATTACTAACATATGTAGACAATCCAGTCCTAAATGGATCTAAACTTTATGAAACTATATTGGTTATGATGGATGATCTTTATAATAACCATATGAAGTCTATCTATCATCAGCTTGATTATTAACTTAATGCAAGAATTAAAAAGAGAGATAGGTCTAAAGTCTCTAACTAATTTAAGAGATTTTTTTTTACTAGGGTAATATAAGATCCATTGATACTCTGCAGACAAATACTCCCTTCATAAAAAGCTTGACTAAGATCATAAAAATCCTAAGCAATCACTAACCAACATTTTTTAATGAAGCTCCCATTGAAGCCATCTGGGCCAGGTGATTTATCTGAAGGAAGTGCTGAAATGACCTTATCAATCTCATCTTTAGTAAAAGGACTCTCTAACCATTCCATATTTTTCTCTGCCACTAAAAGAGTATCTAGATCAAAGTGAATTTTTTGCAAAATCTGACCTACCCAGCCTCTCCTTTTAGACCTCTCAAAGCAAAGAAGCCTTACCTTTATGATCAAACACAGGTTGATTCATATCTACATCTTTGCCATAAGTAAAGAAAGATATCGTAATTCGGATTTTGAAAAGGCTTTCTATAAGATTGAACATCCAGTGATCATTGATATTCTGAGGCACAAAGGTCAAGGAGAAAGATGGATCTCTTGGGTGGAAGGGATTTTGGGGTCCGACTCCTTAGCTATGCTTCTTAATGGAGTGCCTGACAATGTCTTTCATTGTCAAAGAGGAGTGAGACAAGGGGATCCTCTATCCCCCCTTCTCTTTGTACTAGCTACAGATCTTCTTCAATGAATTCTTCACAGAGCCAATGATCAAGGTTTACTAAAACTTCCTTTGACATTGGTTGCTGGTATGGACTTTCTAGTAGTCCAATATGTTGATGATACTTTGCTTATAATGGAGGCCTGTGCAAGACAAATGTTTGTGCTCAAGGTTCTTCTTAATACTTCTGAAGAGTCAACTGGCCTTAAAGTGAATTATAGCAAGTCAATCATGGTTCCCATCAATGTACCTCCTGATAAAATGGTACATCTCTCACGACACTTTTCTTTGTCAGGTTGGATCTCTGTCATTCACCTACTTGGAGTTGCCTCTTGGTCTCACAAAGCCTAGAATTGAGGAGTTCTTGCCTTTAGTGCAAAGGATTGAAAGAAGATTGATCAGTATATCTATCTATCTGGGTTAGGCAGAGAAATTGGAAATGGTTAATTCAGTACTCTCCTCACTGCCCACTTTTTATATGAGCACCTTAAAACTTCCATCGATAGTAATTAAACAGATTGATAGCTATAGGAAACTTGGAGAGGTTAGGATATGAATTCTAAGAAACCACCTCTTGCTGCTTGGAAAATGGTGTGCAGGCCAAAGTTACAAGGTGGCCTTGGTTTGATTAAATTAACCACCCAAAATGACGCATTGTTACTCAAAACCTTGCATAAATTTTTTAACAGAACAGATCTCCCTTGGGTCACTCTCCTTTGGTAAAATTATTACAACCAGGGTCGGATCCAGGAATAACAATGAATGGATCCTTCTGGTGGAGAGACATCACTAAGCTAATCAACATGTACAAAAGCATCACAATAGCTTGCATTGGTGATGGAAAATCAATCTTGATTTGGCATGACATGTATTCAGGGATCCTTTCTATCCATCACTAGCCAGAATTGTTCTTTTTCAATGAGACTTCAGATCACATGGCATGATGCATGTAGACTCCCCAATTTATCTTAGATTTTCCAGCTGCCATTGTCAAAACTAACTATTCAGTAATACCAAGAACTAGAAGGTATGCTTCGAGAACACAATTTATCTGATGCTCCTAATGTATGGACATATATTTGGGGCTCGTCTTTCTTTTCATCTTCCAAAGTTTACAAAGCCTTCATGGGACACGCTATTATACATCCAATTTTTCATTGGCTCTGGTTCTCCTCTTGTCAAATGAAACACAAGGTTTTCTTTTAGCTTCTTCTCAAAGATAGATTGAACGCAAGGGGACCTCTAAGAAGGAAAAATATGGTGCTAGAATCCTATTCTTGTGATCTATGCATTCTACAGAGAGAAGAAACTTTGGGTCATTTATTTCTTCGATGTAATTTTGCTCGTGCATGCTGGGCTCCGATTGGTCTTCTGGTGCCAAGAACTCTGACACCTCTGCAGATTTTTAAAAGTTTCAAAAGACAGCTTGCAGTTTCTATCTATATGGAGGTGATCATTCTGATCGCTTAGAGCATATGGACGGTGAGAAATGATTGGATCTTTAATGATATTGATCCCACAGTCTTAGCCTGTAGATCAAAGTTTGTCCATAAATTTGTCCCGGTGGTTCTTCGTACAAAGAAGATTTATTTTCGTCGTATAATTGAATGGCTAGGCTCCTTATAATCTTTCCCTTTTCTTTTTTTTCTCCATTTTCTCTATTTCTTGTTTTCTTTTATTTTAATCAGTAGGGTGAGCCCCTTCTGTTCTTTAAAAAAATTACTATATATATATATATATATATATATATATATCTGCACGAGCTCCATCGCTCTCAACCTCTCACCAGCTCTTGGGTACGTTGGGCAGGTACGAGCAGGAATAAGTGGACACAGGTTGCTTGACTTGGTTCATCATCTCCGTGAGCTGAGCCCTGATCCCTTGACAGAACATGCATGCCATGGCCGGCCTCCAGTGCTCTGTCTGAATGAGCCCTGCAACGGCTACAGTCACCTTTCTTTTCAACTGGCCGGCAGGGCACTGTGCCGCGCGCGCCCCTGCTGTGAACCGGGCCAGCGCGCACGTACGCACGCCTTCGTCCAAGCCTCCATTATTTAAGGGTCTATTTAGTTCTTAGCCCTAACGAGCCAAACTAAATTTTAGCTATGGGTAAAATTGAAGTAATAATCAAATTTGATACAAAAATATTATTTGGTTCGTGACAAGCAATGGTAAAATCAGAAGAGGGTGTTTGGATGGTAGACATGCTAAATTTTGATTAAATTGTAAGCATGACATGTGGGATCCACACATCGCTAAAAATTTTAGCGTCTAAATATAGCCAATATGGATCCTGAGTTGTAGATTTAATTGTCAAGAACATAATAGTTTAAATGGATTACAAATTTAATCTACGGTTTGAGATTTATATCTGTTTGAAGCTTGTTACATCCTAAAAGTGGTCACCCCAGCCTGAGTCAAAACCTGGCCTCCTTTTATACCGGTAGTGCTAAAGCTTTTGGAGCTAGAAAAATATTATCCTTCAACCAAATGAATGCTGTTAACTTAATACTCTGTGGTCTGAAATCAAACACACCCTAATTCAGTCCTCAACATCTGGCTGATGACTTTCACCACCCTAGCTAGCAACTTGTTCATGAAAATTATAATCCTTCTGATCATAAATACATCCTACAATGATTCAGCAGATTTAGTCATTTGATAATATATGATCTTTAATGTATAGTTTTGACCAATATTTCTATTAGATTATATTTATAAAATTCATTGATATGAAAGTATTTTCAAGATAAATCTATACATATGATTTTAAGATTTTTAACTTAAATATTTTAAAAGATATTGTTAGTTAAAGTTTTAAAATTAGAAAAGGAGATATGGGTAGATTAATAAGGATTTATTTTAACAATGCTATGCGTCTCAGATGATTGGTTCCGTAAGAGTAAGATGACGTTGGTTGAAAAAATAACGATCAAAATCATATCAACGGTGACAAGTATTTGCGAGGGAGAGAAGCGCAAGAAAGTAGCCTGCTTGGAGCAGCCGACGCGGTAGCCTGCATGTGCAGCACGTAATGGAACCTTTTTCACCAGGTACGTGTATGGACTGACACGGCACGCCGCATTGAAGCTCTCGCACGTACGCTCGGTCGGCGCGCAGGCACGTACGTGCGCACCCAACGGTCCGCGCGGGGGGGGGGGGGGGGAAGGGTGTGGACGCCAGCCGAGCGAGCGAGCTAGAAGCCAAGCGAGCGAGGGCGACTGGTGGTACTGTGCCAAAAGAGAGCCCGCTCCTTGGTTTCCATGTTTCCATTTGAGGACCACGTACGCACGGTGTCCATTTGAGGATCGCTAAATAAGATTAGATATATAATTTAATATAGTGTGGGTATGAGTTTAGATCTGAACGTACTCATATATGAGTGTATTATTTATGAGAATTTAATTCTAAGAAAATATGAGTATTTGTGCTAAGTTTAAGAATCAAATTTATAGGATCGATAATAACGATTAGAGGAGTGAATAGATGTTTTAACCAATTTTTTTCGAAATAGATGATTTTTTTCTTTTTTCACCTAACGCCCATCAAAACTAAGAGCGAAGCAACATAAAGGAGAGAAACAAATCAAAATAAAAATCTCCAAAAAACATGTCTCTTATGGATGAAATTGAACCCTAAGTTCTATAAAACATTATTTTAAGAGTTATAGCCATAAAACTCGTACCTTGAAACGGGAATCACTTAGATCTAGACACTTAGTAAAGAAACTTTTCAAGTTGATGATTTAGAGGTAAGGAAATTCAAGACCAATTCTGAATATAAATTTTATGTTTCTAGCAACAAGAAGAATCACTTCAATATGGTAAAAAAATTCAGCTCTCAAACCAAAATAAAAATCACAATAAAAACTGAAAAACTCGTAATAAAAAAAGATAACCAATAGACATAAACTAGAAGGAGATAAATATAAACATAAGAGAAAACATAAACTTCATTTCTTGCAGAGGAACATCCAATTTTCCACCCAATTTTTGGCGGATTACAAAGTGTTTGATCACCGAATCATCTGGCGTGTGAATCACACCAAATACGCTTTGCAATCTCTCTTGAAAAATTAGTCCGCCTGTGAGGATACGGTGTGTCCTAGGAGAAGGGTGAATTAGGACACTTAGAAACTATTCAGCTCCAAAAACTTTACAACCAATCTCAATTTCTATCTAAATGTATTTTAGGATTGTCTAGTGTTTCTACTCTACCGCTTAAGAGGATTGTAACCTATTTTAGCAAGGTAAATTGTAAGTATGTGAATGCAGAAACATAAATAAGGTAGAGAGACAAACTCGACACAAGAGATTTTTATCATGTGCTATCGATGACATGAATGACACTCCTAGTCTATATTGGAGCTCCACAAAGGATATACTCTCGGTCGGCACTTGGTATGACTATTGAGCCACAAAGTCACAAAGACAAAATCTCAACCCGGATGAGTCACCAAACTACCATGGCAAGGCCTCATCACAAACCTCTCTTTCGGTCTCTTACCGTTGTGATCATTTCGGATCTTGAGCCACCAAGGCAAGGATCTCCATGTCCCTGTACACTTGTCTTGCTGCCGCTCCATACCAAGTCAGAGGGTCAACAAGCTTGAGGCACCAAGGTCCAAGATGCCGGTGAGTCACTAAGACTCCAAGGCGCCGACGTACCACTCGGTAGAAGTTAGGATCACTTCTTGATCCTTTCTTGAAGCTGCAGCACTTAGCTACAACTCACTCTAGGCCTATAAGCACTAAACACTCTCTAATCTTGTTCTTAATTTGGATGATCACTTTAAACACTTTGGTGGCTTGGACGTCTTCTCAAGTATGTAGGAGCTTCCTCTACTCTCTACCAGCATACCGCACATCAAATGACTGAGTGGAGGGGTATTTATAGCTTCAAACCACCAACTAGCCGTTTTCTCAATGGCTCAGAAAAACTGTTAGCAGCGGATGATCCGGTGAAAATAGTAGTACTAACTCTGGATCATCCGGTTAGTACAAACTCACAAACTAGCCGTTGGAACTTCACTCAAAGTCATTGTGGATACCGAACATTCCGATGTGCTTTCAAAATCCATCATCGGACCTTCTAGTGAGTTATCTTGAGCCAAACCGCGCCACTTTTTCTCTGTGTAAAATGTTCCGATGCTTTCATCTTTGTGATCATCAGACTATCCGGTGAGTTGACCTTCATTCTTTAGCACTTGCAGTTGCCTCTGCAAGAAATGCACCGATGCCAAACTCTGGTATGCACAAACCAAGCACTCCAGTGTTACCCAGTGTAGATCACCGGAGTATCTGGTGAGGTCCTTACCCTTCTCCCCCTTTGTCAGAAATACTCCTGTAAGTTCAACACACAGAGCACCGAACTATTCGGTAAGACTATCAGACTTTGTGCACAATGCTCCAGTGAGTGCAAACTCTTCTGCACCGGACTATTCGGTGAGGTTAATTCTCCTGAGACTTCTCCAATTCAATCAAACTTTGTTCCAGCTACGGTGGCTTCTTGATGTATTGCATCTATGAGACGTACTAACATATATTCTTGACAAACATGTCAGTCCCAATGACTATGTTGTCATTAATCATCACAATCACTATCATGGTCTAATAGGGCCATTTTTGCTACACTGCCGTGCTGTGCTGCCCATCAACGGACCATTCGGTGTTTCAATGGATTTTCTCTACTAAGTTAAAAGCCTCCGGCGTGAAATCTTCCTGAGCGCCAGACCATCCGATGTGTTCATTTCACTAGACATCGGACCATCCAGTGAGGCAAATTTTCCTAGACTCAGAGATAAAATGTCAACTCTATTTTCTGTGCAACTTTGATTAGTCATGATCATAATAGTATCTCCAAAGTCTATCCCTTATATTTGAGTGAAACCCTTGGTCACAAATCTAGCTTTGTTTCTAACTACAGACACATCCTCCCTATTTGTTCTTAAATACCCATTTTATGACTATGGTACGAATATTTGGGGGTGGTTCTATAAGGACCCAAACTTGATTTCTCTTAAAGTTTTCTAGTTTTTCATGAATGACATTGACCTAATTTGAATCAGAAAGAGCGTGTCCAACATCATGAGGCTTAAAAGAAGCAACAAATACAGAATCAGTAAAATAAGCATGTCTAGTAGATTTAGACCTCATTACCCTTTCACCAAGGTCACCGATTATTAGATGTGGGGGATGTCTCCATTGAACGTGTTGAGGAGCCTCATGTTGTGAGATGATCTCCCCATTAAACGCTGCTGGTGCATGCTCGAAAGCAGCTGAAGTAGAAGTAGAGTCTGCATGACCCTCTGTCGGTGTCGAAGAAGTAGGAGCTAGCTTAGGAACAGGTGTGATAGTAGGAAGTAGTGTATCATTCTCATCATCACCAAGAGCTAGAAGGTCACCTCTACAAATATGCTTTCACTCATCTCTTCATCACTTGCACACTCAAGAACAGTGCTATCACAAAAGGTTGATTCATCAAAGGTCACATCATAGGACTTTATGATAGTGTTAGTCTCAAGATTATAAGCCCTGTAAGCATGAACATGAAGATAACACCCTAAGAAAATTATATCGGAAGAACGCGACTCAAACTTGTCATGGTTTTCACACTTTAGATGAAGCAACGACATCTTCGGCTTCCTCCCAAAGCGCAAGTCATAAGAAGTTAAATTCAAAATCGAGCGCAAGAAAATCCAATTGGAGATATAGTAAGTTGTGCTAATTACCTCTACCCAAAACTTCCTAGGAGTCCTATGCTCATCCAACATCATCCTAGCCATCTCAACCAAAGTATAATTCTTCCTTTCAACCACGCTATTCTGCTAAAGAACACGTGGGGCAGAAAATTGATACTAAATACCATGGTCAAGGCAGAAAATATTAAAGAGATAGTTCTTAAACTCAGTGCTATTATCATAGTGCATTGCTTTCAATGCACCAGGGAGTTCTTTGAACATTCTCAAAGCTATGCTCTAAAAGTGTGAGAATACTTCATCCTTACTCATAAGAAAGAACATCCAAGAATACGAGAGTAATCGTCAACAATGACAAGTACATAACACTTCCCATCTGTCGAATGAACTAGGGATGGACCAACGGTGTTCATATATAGAAGTTTTCTTGGTCGTTCAGTTATCACCAAATTGACTGGTGGGTGAGAAGCAGCAATCATCTTGCCATGCCGATAAGGAGCGCAAACAAGGTTATTCTCAAACTTTAGTTTGGGCAATCCTTGAATCAAGCCAAGGGCACTCAAATGAGAGAGAAAATCAAAACTCATGTGCCCTAGTCGGGGTGAGCCTGGAGAACCATGATGACTCTCCGGTCATATGGCGTGAACAACCGGAGTCAATGAACCACTTGTTCTCCAGACCACCGCCTGTTACCTACATAAGAGAAAAATAGTAGGTGGATGGCTTAGTACTGGGGTTAGATTGAAACCTCTTCGGAATCCAGTACTAGGTTATCCACTCTGAAGTAGTAAAAGCAGGTGCATGCAAATTAACACACTTACGCTGGGAGCGAGTACCATGATGAGGAAAACGTAGTCCGCCAAAGTGTTGTGATTCAAAGCTCCCAACACGTGAACCAAAACCATATGAATCATGGTAAGATTTACGCTAGGCACCACCTCTAGCAGGAAACTGAAGAGCGCTGAAAACTCGTGGTAAGAGCGAGAAAAAGGCTTATGTACACCAAAAGAGGGGTGGTATGTGTCCCGAGTACTCTACTCTCACTCACATCGCTCATCTCTCCTATGGCGAAAGCACAACCCAACTAGGTGACTCTCTCTCTGGCAGTAGGTGCAATAGTAGCGTCTCTGAGGAACTTGACTGTCGGTCTCTCTAGACTCTCTCACATGAGCTCTCATCTTAGGTTGTGGAGATCTTTTGGGTTGTGGTGTGGATTTCTTCTTGGTGAGTTATGGTGTGAATTTCTTCTTGATGGTTGTGGTGCGGCATTGATCTTGGACTTTTCAGCGTCTAGGATAGTAGGTGTGGTGAAAACAGTCTTACCAACCCCATTGTAAGCCACTCTCTCAAAATCCAATCTGAGAGCCAAACCTACTTTATCGGCACATATCTTGGTCATAGTAAAGATCAAATCTATTTTGTCATTGCCTTCTGAGCACTTCTCTATAAGAGAAAGGAAGTACTCATTCTCATCCATTAGCTTTTGAACTTGTCCTCTTACCCAAATGAGTTTGTCCTTAAAAACGATGCAGGTGAAACAGTTTGGCTGCACATCTTCCAAAAAATCAACACTCTCCAATCTTGACCCTAGCTCTTGAATGCGCTTGGCTTTCACTTCAACATCCTTTGTGAGCAAAGGACAATTTTTGCAAGCGGCTAAAAGAGTAAGTCTAGACTCCTCCTCAAGGAGTTTCTTTGCAGCAGTTTTAAGTCGACTGACAACCTGGGCATGCAGAGTTTGAAGCTCGACAAGTTTAATCATAACAACCAAATAACTCTCACACTCCTCATCTTTTGCTCTAGACCTAAGCAAAGCAACTTTAGTCGACACAGACTCATACCTAGGCCTAAGCTCCTTCAACTCACAAATTGATTTCTTAAGTAACCTATCATGGATAACAAGAGCATCATTCAAGATATCAATCTGAGCAGAAAATTGATCATAGGAAGGAAATACCTCAGAGGGATCAAGCTCGATGTCTCTATCATTGTCGCCCGCCATGAAGCAAAGGCCGGTGAGATCCTTGTTCTTCTTCTTGTTCTTCACGGCTTGCTCCTCCTCCTCTGATCTCTAATTCTCGCTTGAGGAAGTGTCGATGTCGCTGAGAGCTACCACAAAAGCGCGTGACGTCGCCTTGGCCGCCTTGTTGGCCATCTTGCCATAGTTCTTGAAGAAGGGTTTCTTATAGTTCTTGTGCTTATCGTGGTCGTGGTTGCGGTCTTTCTGCTTGAGCTTAGAGCAGTTCGCCTTGAAGTGAGTGGTGTCACCGCACTCAAAACAAGCACGAGAACGATATCTCCTCCGGTCTCATCAGTTGTTGTAGAAGCAAGTGAACTTCTTGACGATGAAAGCAAGATCCTTATCATCAAGCACATCCATCCGCTCCTCTGTAATAGAGACCAAAGAAGACAAAACAAATCTACCAGTTGAGGGGTTAGCATAAGAAAGATCAGCTCTAGCCTGACTACCAATGCTAGGTCCTGAAACCAGTGCCATATTTTAGGACAAGGGGTTTCCTAGACCTATTCTAGCCACCTTGGCTATTTCTGTGGATTTTAGCTTGCTGAAGAGTTCATCATAAGTCAATATGTTATAACTGGATGACTCCACAATGTTAGAGATTTTTACTTCACATATGCTACGTCAAGAGCATAGAGAAGCTTGGTAGCCCTCTCATGATCAGAATAAGGAAAAACCCCCCGTGGATCTAAGGTTGCTAATAATTCCATCAAACCTTGCAAACATAGCATCCAAAGACTCTCTAGATCCTTACACAAACATCCGATATTCTTGATTGTATATGCTCTGACGCCTAGCCTCTATTTAGTTAGTGCCCTCATGAAAGACATTAACAGTGGACCAAATCTCTCTAGCTATGCGGAGGTGCTGAACCCTATCAAACTCATTTTGACTCAGGCTGGTGAAACAATATATTTCTAGCCTGGTCGTTGGCTTCATATTGTTCAATTTGGACCTGAGAAGTGCGAGCAGCAGCGATCTCATAGTTGGAGTCTACAATCTCTAATATAGCACTTCCTTGGCTTAAGAGATAAGCCTTCATGCGCACTTTCCAATAAGCATAGTCACGACCCTTAAAGATTAGAATCTTAAACATGTTTTCTACTCACAAAGCCGGTTAATGCCTACTAGTGATCTAATACGGCTCTGATACCAATTGTAGTACCAAGAATGACGACTAGAGGGGGTGAATAGGCGTCTCAACTAATTTCTTCCGCAACGGATGGTATTTTCCTATTTTCTCACCCAACGCACCTCAAAACCAAGAGCGAAAACAACATAAGGGAGAGAAACAAGTTACAATGAAAATCTCCAAGAAAAACATGGCTCTCATGAATGGAATTGAACTCTAGGTTCCACAGAACATCATCTCAAGAGTCATATCCATAAAACTTGCAAGGTGAAACATGAAGCACTTAGATCTAGGCACAGAGTAAAAAAACTCTTCAAGTAAATGATTTAGAGGCAAGGGAATTCAAGATCAATTCTGAATATGAATTTTATGCTTCAAGCAACAAGAAGAACCACTTCAATATGGTGAAAAATTTCTGCTCTCAAACAAAAACAAAAATCGCAATGAAAACTGAAAAACTTGCAAAGAAATAAGGAGCCAATAGAGATAAACTAGAAGGAGATGAACACAAGCATGAGAGAAAACATAAACTTTATTTTTTTTTCAGAGAAACGTCTTATTTTCGATGGATTACAAAGTGTTTTTGCATACAAAAGCTTTCACCTAATACTTAGGCTAAGCACTACTCTCTACCTCTCCTAAAACTCTACCATATAACTCTCAAATGACTGGCTCAAAGGGCTCAACCAGCCCTCCTATCTATTTATCAAATGACTGGCTCAAAGGGCTCAACCAACCCTCCTATCTATTTATAATCTAGGTTACTTGACCCTAAGTTTCCTAGATTGTTCCCAAAATACCCATCTCTTCCAATACACTCTACTTACCACCGAGGACATTTTCGTCTATTTTTTTCCTCGTCCATCAGACGACTGTGGTGCCTTCATGACTTAGCTTCGTCTTGACGCAAGTTTCGTAATGATGCCATATGCACTCCTCCTTCACATGGTTTTAAGGCCAAACCACGAAACCACTTTGCATGCTTCTCAAAGCGGGACTCACCGCCACTTACTTATACCTTAAGTAAGTGATCCGATGTCGACGTGTGTACTTCATCTTCCGATCATGACCGCCGGCAAGTCTCTCCCTCTTCCAATCTCTTAGGCAGCCTTGTTACTTGCACTAACATCCCTTTCGCTTGACTTTGTCAACATACTGTTTTCATCCGTCTTTCTATGCTTTGCTTGCTCTTTATGTGTACAACTAGGATCACCTTTGACTCCGTCCAGCTTCCTTGATCGTCCGGCACCAAGCACGCCGCTTAGCCCCGATCATTCCGCCGTCGACCATCAAGTTGCATCCAACACCTGCACACCATGAGACAACTAAACACGTATCTACAACTCCATTATAGATTATTCAAAATCAAAATCCTTAGTTGAAAGCACATCACAGAAAAATCGTGAACACCAGATGATCCGATGTGTATTACCCTCTGATCATCGGATCATTTGGCATGTAGAATCACAACAGATACGCTTTGCAACCTCTCTAAAAAAATTAGTCCAGTGTGCTGTGTTGCTTATTTAGTCAACAAATTTTTATTTCATTCATGGCCCATTTCCCACCAATCCCCATTTTTCTCTCTCCCAGTTTTCTTCCACCATTGTCCACATGCAAACCATGATTGGGCCCCACAAGCGTGTTAGTGCACTGATCGACTAAATAAGAAACATGTCATCGTGAACGCTGACGTGGTGTGCGACACACCCATTATTGGGCTTGCTCTTTCTTAGAAAATACCTTATGGAGATCCACAAGGAGAAAACATATTCTCCCGTTGTCTCCACCAGCAGCAACCATCGGTAGTGGGCGTTCAGTGTTAGGGTTGAAGCAAGGCCAGGGCTCACCTCCCCATATGCACGGGCACATCCAAGCTTGGCAGATTCAAAATAATAGAGATTAGTTTTTCATCAAGCCAAAATTCATAGATGTCAGCAGATATTAGAGTTATATATTTTGTGTGCGCACACCTTGTGCAAAAATTCTTGCTCCATCACTGTATAGCGAGTTGGCGGAGGCCAAGAGATGGAGCATAGTTGGAGGGTGGCACAACAACATGGATGTAGCCTAGGCTTGGTAATGGGCCAAGGCCCAACCCTAGCTCTATATAGCTTGAAAGATAATTATGACTGCCTAAACCCCAGTTCTTGCCCTCATCTCGTTGGGCCCTTTGGGGCCAAATCCCTAGCATAGTCTCAGTGAAGTCATGAAGTGAGAGCGGTACAACCTTGGTGTAGCAACAACGCATGAGGCTCGAGCAAAGCAGGGGTAGCACGGGGAGCGGCGAGCAATTCAGCCATGTTGGGCGGCACCAACAATCTGGCATCATGGTGATGGAGCAGTGACGCCACATCAGTTCAGGGCTCCGTTATCAACTTCATCATTGCGACACCCAGACCCCGAGCGTCATCAAATTTGTTGGTTTGATTCAAGAGTTCAAGATTCCTAATCAAGAAGAGGGCACCACGCCAGACCCTGCCTCCTTCAGCTGCTAATTCAAGCCTTTAAACCCCTCCCCTCTCTCTCCCCTAACAGACCAGCATCACCTCCTTCGCTTCATCGGTGCCTCTCCCTGGACCTGCTGCCACCACCTACATCTAGGCTTGGTAATGGGCCGAGCTAGCAAGGTCCAAAAGGATTGGGCTCTTAGATGGGTTAAGATAGGGCCTTTTTTGAAAAGGGTTGTGAATTCAAAGGGTCAGGCTGGGTTGGGTTTTGCTTAAAATGGATAGGAAAAAGCAGGATCGGATTCACAAAATGGGTTGCTTAAGGGTTCAGCCCTAGGGCTAGCCCATCAAAAACAACATGGGCTCTCTGACCAAGGGCTCATCTCCGCGATAGATTACGGCCACGATGAGCGGTGACATGCTAGTCGATAGTTATTAAATTGAGCGAGTGAATAATGGTGGCTGGATTATGATTCAGGGGCTATTTGGTTGCTGGCCACCATTTGCCACAACTAAAGTTAGGATTGCCACAACTGTTTAGTTAAGTGTTTGGTTTCCTACTAAAGTTAAGTTTTTCATAATTTTTTAGGCGCCTGGAAGCACTCTTGTCGTACTTTTTTCACCAAAGTATGACTCTCTTTTTCACCACCATAGCTGTGACGCACGCCAACGGAGTTGAAAAAAAATCCCATGAAAACCACTATGCGCGCGAACTGAGTAGAACAAAATCCTGCAAAACTGGCTATTTCATTGGTCTTCCGTGTCCTTGTCTCAGCACCTCCCCTATGGCGAAGAACTCTTCTCCCTCTTCTCACCGTCTTGAGGAAGAGTCCTCGCTGAAGCCATCTCTTGCAAGGTAATGAACTATCTCCACCAAAGCAGTCTCTAGCATCTCCTCCCTCTTCTCACCCCACTTCATCTCATATATGTGCAGATCTGGACCTTCCCCAATCTACAAAAGAAGCAGCCTTCTCCTAGCATATTGTGAATCTTGATCCAATTTCAAAGCTAGTCAGTTATGAATCGGTGGTGAAGGGTCAATTCGTGGTACGCAGATTAGGTAAAAAAAAATCCCCGTCTAAAATTTCTGCATGCGATTAATTTCTTGGCTTTTACTTTTGATTGACTGTACAGTGTGAATTCGTGTGTTCTTTTCTCAAAGATCATGTGTTCGTGCATTTCAGCAATCATCCCATCCTTGTTCTCACCTCTTTTCATCTCATGTACGTGCGGATCAGAACTTTGCCTAATCTACAAAAGAAGCATTCTTTTCCTGACGTAATCTGGACATTGTCGACCAAAGGATTTCTGCTATTCAATGGCAAGGTTCCTTTTGTGGCTAGAGCAAAGGTAAAAACGTTTTCCCTTCTAAAATTGCTGCATGCATGTGCGATTGAGTAGATGGCTTATCAATTATTTCTTGCCTTTTAATTTTTGATTAGATGTTCCCTGTGAAATCTCGTTGTTATATTCTTTTCTCAAAAATGCATGTGGAATGGCATAGCTTTTTGGTTGAGTAATATATTCTATAATTGAGCTTATTACCATGTGATTTTTCTCCCCTGCTGTTGTGCTAGAACATTTGCTAGTATGCATATGGTATTGTCTCCTTTGACAAACTGATTGATTCTGTAATAACAATCCTCCTTATACATAGATGGGGCAAAGGAAAATGTGTTTACAGTGCTACATGGATTGTTGTCATTACATGTGGAGGAGAAGATTGATTGCTGACATGATTCTATGTTTAGCCATGTGTTGGTATAGGATTAATATCAGAAAAAGGAAAAGAAGAGTTATCACATATGGTCCAATGCTAGATCGTGATGTTGAAAGAATCACACACCTAAATCTTTTATATTACCTAAATCGTTTATATTATGGAGCCGAGGCTATGGGGGTGACAGTTGATCAAGTGGATCATCACTATAGGTACTTCAAAGAAAATTAGAAGATTGTTGCAGTAGTTTTGAGCAAGAGTGGAAATTATTTTGACCATACTAGATGCTTATTGACTATTCAGAATCTAAAAAAAGCCTCTGTCAATGTATGTATACTATATTTTCTTTTTCTAAAAGCTATTGATGCAATGCATATAGCAACCTAACCCCTGTTTGCATAACATGCAGGATATGGCAAGGTGCTTGCTGCCTAAACCAATCAAATTTTTTGATGAGATGCAGGAGCTATTCTCAGCTTGTAGTGCTGATGGTTCTTTGGCTATGGACCATCAAACATGCATGGATGATCCTGAAGACCTTAGGGAGGATTCTGACACTTTGCAAACTCCAACTCGTCATGCAACTGTTGACAATAGCTCTTCTAACACTAGTCGAGTTAGTAAGAAGCGTCCAAGGGGCAGCAAGTCACCCACTAGGAAGCCACCAAAGGCCAAGAGTCATTTTGCAGAGTCCACTCAAGAAATTAATGCTACAACGAGATCACTTCAGGAAACACTTGTTGCCACTTCTCCTCCCCAAATGCCACAGCTTGGTGACCCTCATGCTACTTTGTGGAACATGTTAGAGATAATTCCAATGACCCCTGACCAAAAGGTGATTGCTGGTGAGCACCTATCTTCCAAGGAGAAGAAAGGCACACATTGTTGGCTATGCAATGCAAGTGATGATACTCTGAATGCCTGGGTATTTAAATTCTTATGAAACAATGATAGTATCAACCTCTGAATTTCCATGGTTGTTGGGTTATTATTTTGGGTGTGTAGAAACTAGTAACCCTATACTTATGCAGCAATGCTAGTAACCTCTAAAGTCTAGTAGTTGTGGAGTCATCTTTTTGTGTAATTAGAATCTGATGACCTGTGAACGTAGCTAGCTAGTGCCTTTTGGCTGGTGAACTTACGATCATCTGTCTGCAAGATGTAATTTGTGAACAATCAGAACTTGTTGCCCAGTTTGTTCGAGTGTTGAGGCTTGAAACCACATGGACAAACGTTTAGGAGATCTAATGCTCGGTCCTTCTAAACTTCCTCTGCCAATAGAAGTGTGAATCATGACAAATTTCGTTAGAGGAAAATAACATTGGTTGAATTACGCATCTCTTTATAGTATCACAAGACCTCAGGAAAGGAGGCATGCTGTCCAATATATTATGAAATTGTAAGAGAAGTTACCACACAAGCACATGCGATGTAAGAATTTGTAACTACGCAAGCACACATATTGTAAGAGCAATTACCATAAAGTACACGGGTTGTAAGAATTTGTAAGAGCAGTTACCACATAAGCACATACGTAATAAGAGTAGTTACCACACAAGTACACATTTTGTAAGAATTTGTAAAAGCAATTATCACACAAGCACACGTGTTATAAAAGAAGTTACCACACAAGCACACGTATTATAAGAGCAGTTACCACACAAGCATATACGTTGTAAAAGCAGTTACCATATAAGCACGTGCGTTGTAAGAATTTGTAAGAACATTTATCACATAAGCACACGCATTGTAAGATCAGTTACCACACAATCAATGGCAAGAGAAGGTATCCTCACCACTCTACTTTGTTTGAGTGATTATACCCACTGTTGGCTGCAAACCAAACACTACCAAAAACTTTTGCCAAATATTTGTGATAGCAATCCAAACAGGTGCCACGAAATATTTGCCACGACTAACCTGTGGCATGGCTACAAACCAAACACTCCCATTTTACCACAAAGTTAGTCAAGCCACAAGTGCAACTAATGCTTAATGTTATACATGGCAAATTTAATGACCAACCAAATAGAACCTCAATCACTAGCACCGTCGACTAAATTTTTTTCAGTTATTTTGAGAAATAGACATGCATACCCTTCACTAAATTGATTTTGGCCAACTCCCTATACTACTGCAAAAGGCATAAGAGTGCTGGTTTTTCAACCGACACTCTTTACTAGGCATTAATAATCACTGACTATCAGTGTCAGGTCTGGAACTAACACTGAAAGTTCTTTTCAGTGCTGGTTCATACCTCTAACCGGCACTAAAATAGGTTTCCGAGCTAAAAAAATAAACGAGCCAGCTTTTTTGAGTCGGCTCGGCTGCCGCTCCTGTCGCCGCCACCGTCGTCATGCTCCTACCGCCGCCAGTATCGCATCATGCTCAAATCGACTCATCTCATCCATCCCATTCATGTTATTTTGAACATTTCAGTATTGATCTCATGCATCTCAACTCAAGAACATTTCATTGTCAGTGCGTGAACTGGATGACGCATACATGCAGTACTCATCGCATCTTATCTCAACTCAAGAACACAATAAAAGAACAAATCAACTAGATGAATCTCATGCATGCAGGACAAGGAAGGTGTTGGGGTCATCGCCGTGCCTGTGGAGCTCCAGCCTCCGCACATGGGACCTCCGAGAGGTGGTGGCGACCCACTAGAGCCCACACCGACCGCCGTGGCCAGGGCTGCAGTCGCGCCCGGCGTAGTGGACGCTAAGGAGGAACCTTAGCATGGCGATATGGTCGACGGTGGACGCCCATGTCCTGTGCCACGAACCTCAGCATGGTGGACGCCCGGCGTGGCCTTGACCTCTGGCCTCCGCGCCCGGTGCTCAACAGGGCCCTCCACCATGTGGTCGACGGCCGCCTCCGCGCCCGATCCCACTGCTCCCAAGCCAGATCCCGTCGCCCTCGAGTCAGATCCCGCCCCCCACGAGCCGGATCCTGCTGCCTCACATGATGACCGATGATGAGGGATGGGGAAGGGAGGAGGCGAGTGGGGAGGGGCTGTCGGTGGGAGGGAGAAGAAGATGGAAAGGGGAGGAGACCAGTGGTGGGATGAAGTATGAGAAAGAGAGGAGAGATTGAGACCTGAGAGGGGAAGTGGGGGGAGAGAGAGAGAGAGAGAGAGAGAGAGGAGAGTTCGAGAGACTCTCGGACTTGAGCTGAGAAAAATATCTGGATGAGCTGGATTTGATCGAGCCAAAATTAGATTGAAACAAAATTTTGAATCCACATAGTGCGGGTTGTGACTAGAACTAGCACTGATAATTAGAGCCGGACGTTTGATCAAGCTAAAATTAGAATGGATCAAAATTTCGAGTCCAATAAACTATCAGTGCCAGTTATCACTAGAACCGATGCTAAAAGATCGTATTAGTGCCGGTTCGAACAACCGACACTGATACAGACTTTCAGTGCTAGTTTTTAACGGCTCCATCACTATTCGGATATGGGATGTTAAGAATTGATATTGATACATCTTTAGTGATGATTTATATATAACTGATACCGATGTACCATTATTTTTAATAAGTTTTGTATTATGAACAACTGCTTCCCGTGGACGACCTACCTAGCTCGCTCGCTAGGGCATACTGCCGTGCCTGGTGTATACCTCCATTACTGCTTAACCCTGGTCTAGCCTAGCTAGCGCGAAGCCCATTTATATGCACTTGCCAACGATAGGCAGATGGAAGATGCACATCCTATTACCCGGAGGCAGCACCGGTTTCCACAGCGGAAACTAGGCGTCCATCTCCAAAGGCTACCGCTGCAGGTTCGTAGGTGAGAAGCAGCTATAGTATACTACTCCTCGGAGAGTACAGCAAGCAAGTGATCGTCCCCGGCCCTGATTGAGGAAAAGCGACACGCAATCTCACGCGAGATTGTTCGGATGCGAGGAAAAGCATATTAGTACTACCTGTTTGGATAGATTTAAAAACAGTTTTTTTAAAGTCCGACATTATTTTAACAGTTGATTTTTGTCTTAGTTTATGTTGATTTTTAGCTAGCTGAGTAGTGATTATAGCCGAGAGGAACAAAAACTGAGAAACAGGTTAAAATAAATTTTTCTGATTTTTAATGTGCTAAGAATCTAAAAATTTATTATAAAAATTAATAACTAAAATTCAATTACCAGAGCCACTTTTCTGACTAAACTGAAACTCCAAAACCGTAGCCTATTTAAACGGGCCTACGTAACATCTATCTGTGCGTGCGTGCGTGCAAGACGACGTGACGCCGAGGGAGACGCCATTGCCGTCCTGTCCGGCTCCTTCTCTTTGCATATCTTTTCATATTCTTATATATATATACAACGTAGTATCTATATATATATGTAGCTCAAGGGCCGAGCTAGAGTAAGATTTGACAGGAGTAGCTATGGCCAGCCAGCAATATATACTACGTAGTAGCTCAAGGGCCGAGCTAGAGTAAGATTTGACAGGAGTACGTGACTAGCTAGTAGCTAGGCTGGTGCATGAGAAGGCATTGTCAAGGACCTAACGTCGATCGCTAAATAAGGACCTGTACACCGAGATGACGTTAGCTAAAAAGAAGTCATATACTCCCTCCGTCCAATTCTCTAAGGCGTATTCCCCTTCGTCGCCTGTACCAAGACGCCGCGCGCGAATACGCGCGAGGACAATTCTGCCCTCATTTAAATACGCGCAGTTCCCTTGCTAGCACGCGCTCGCTGAGCCAGGACCCCTCGCTCGCCGAGCCACGACGCCTCGCTCCCTGCATGCGTATAGCTCGCTCCCTGCGCGCGCGTTTGCTTGCATGCTCGCTCAAATTTAGCCCGCATCCCGTTTTGCATGCGTCGCGCGTCCGCATGTTTACCTCGCTCCCTGCGCGCGCGTCCCGTTTTGCATGCATCGAGCGTTTGCAAATACAGCTAGCTCCCTGCGCGCGCGTCCCGTTTTGCATGCGTCGCGCGTTTGCAAATATAGCTAGCTCCCTGCGCACGCGTCCCGTTTTGCATGCATCTTGCGTTTGCAAATATAGCTAGCTCCCTGCGTCGTCGCCGCTCCCATCCTCGGAGTCCGGCACCATCATGTTGTAGCCCACCGCCGTCATCCTATCCTCATCCACTGCGACATCCACGCCCAGCGAGCTCCGGCGAGCTCCGCGTTCGTGCCCGACCAGCGAGCTTCGCGCCTTCCCGACGAGCTTTGTGCCCGGCGCGAGAACAACATCCATACCGGCCTCGTCGCCGCTCCCATCCTCGGAGTCCGGCACCATCATGTTGTAGCCCACCGCCGTCATCCTATCCTCATCCACTGCGACATCCACGCCCAGCGAGCTCCGGCGAGCTCCGCGTTCGTGCCCGACCAGCGAGCTTCGCGCCTTCCTAACGAGCTCTGTGCCCGGCGCGAGAACGTCGTCCATGCTGGCCTCGTCGCTGCTTCCATCCTCCGGCAACCAGCGAGCTCCGCGCCCGTTCCTGCCCGGCGAGCTCCGTGCCCTCCCGGTGAGCTCCATGCGGCTTGCTATGTGTTTGTTCGAGGAGGGAGAAGGAAGGATGCAAAATACTCCCTCCGTCCAATTCTCTAAGTGTCTGTTTATTTTCCACAGCTGTTGCATTCAATGAGGAAGGCGCATTCAATAAGGGGTACGACGGGAAGGAAATGGAGAGGCGCCTTGTCGTTCTGGACAAATCGAAAAAAAAGATACGCCTTAGAGAATTGGACGGAGGGAGTAATATTTTATTTAATACGGAGGAAAGAGAAATACAATAAAAAATATTATCTATTAATTAATAGATGTTCTAAAACATTAGATAACTACTCTTATAAATAGTATTTTTTCTATTGTATAGATGATATCTGTTATTTGTGATCTTAATTTTTCACGTGTTATTTAATAATTAGATATCATTTAAATTACTTACAATTCACACAATAATTTATTTATTATATTATATATATAAATGATATAAAATAGTATTAAAGATACCACGGCATATGTTCAATACAGTTCCCCTATAGTCAGTAGAGCTGCCACCAAGACGACGCATGCATGCGATGCGACCTAAAAAAAGAGGGCTGGAAAGGCCGTCGCGTCACCCCGGAACTGCCATGCATGTCGTGTAGGAGATGGATCCATGCATGCGTGCATGCATGCTCATCGGCACATGTATCCAGTGCCTCACTGCACACCCATACATTAAGCCATCGGCGGTACTCTTTTTTTTTTTTTTTTTGCAAGGGCGGTACTCTTGTTATACCTGCACGCTGCAGACTAAGATTTCGTGTAGATTCTTTTAATAGATACTCCAATCATTTTAAGTAGAAAACTACTCAATGGGGTTTACAAGAAGGCGGATGCAATGAATGTAAGATATTAGCTACCGATAAGCCTTATATACAGGATTAGAGATGAAAACGGTGGGAGAAATCTCGTTCTGTTTTCTATTTTTTTTTCTGACCGTTTTTGTATTTTTTGATTAAAACAGGAAACTTAATACGAAAATGGGGCCGAAAAAGGTTTAACACTTTTCTCGACCATTTTTTTAAATCCCGTTTTTATTTGGAAAATTACTGTAGGATTCCCATATTAGCCCACTGCACACTGAATACAAAAATCAGCCCAGTAGCCAATTGACCATACGTGAGGCTGTGATTTGACCACCCTAAATCCCTAGCCATCCTAAGAGGACTTCTGTGGCGCCGCCACTGGCTTCCTCGCCGTGACTCCGCCACTGGCTTCCTCGTCGTGACTCCGCCCACGCCGTCCTTGCTGCCCTGCCCTGTGCACCGCCACAGCAGGCCTCGACGTCCTCGTGGCCCATGGCCTATGGACCACCCCCAGAGTCCTCACCGCCCTTGACTCTTGCGCGCCGCCCCCGACGGTGAGAAGCTCTATGTTCGGCGTGGACACGATATGCATGCACGCATACGGTCACACATGCCTCCCCTACTTTGTACTGCACGCAGGACGCAGCTCGTCCCCTTCTCATTGGCACTTAGCTGTTTAACCGTACTCCACCAAACTCGCCCTCACTGACTCATAGCACACCCACCGTTGCGTCGTGCTCCTCCTCCTCCTCCTGAGTCCTAAACTACTCACTAGCTCAGCCTCAGCTAAGCTCACCTGTAAAGAGTTGTAGTGGTGGTTGCCGGAGAGAGTAGGGAGCAGTGTTCAAATTTTAATTGCTCTTTGTATAATCAAATTTGAAGTGTTGTGTTGGGGTGATCCTTGATAATAAATCTAAGGTATACCAAATGACGGACGTGTTGATCTACGTTTATTACGGGTGGGTATCAAATGAACTTAAGAACACAAAGATTTATCGAGGTTCATGACTCCTATGGGATAATAGTCCTATATCTTGTGTATTTTCTTATGAATTGGATGAACTTGTTATATAATGTATCACATGTCTCTTCTTGAACCCTCCTCCTCTTTTTATATAGTAGGGAAAAGAGAAATAATTATACTAATAGATAATGCCAAACGCCACAACAAACCTACCTTTGACGAAGGCGACTACCCCTAACCCATCATGACGCTAGAATATATACAAACAGATCAAGATCGTCTAGTCGAGGAGCAGTTAGTACAGGAGGGGAAGAGAGGTACCTTTTGAGATCTTGGAAGGCCGCATCAGCTTCTGGTGTCCACAAGAAGTGGTAGCTTTTCTTCAGAAGCTTGAAGAGCAGTAGCCCCTTCTCTCCCATCCTTGAGATGAACCTGCTCAAAGTTGTCACGCACCCAGTTAGTTTCTGAATCTCCTTTAACCTAGTCGAGGATCCCATCTAGTCGATGTCTCTGATCTTGTTAGGGTTTGCTTCTATTCTCCGACTAGACATGAGGAACTTTCCTGATGGGACTCCGAATGTGCATTTCTTCGGGTTCAGTTTCATGCGGTACTTCCGAAGGTTGTCGAATATTTCATGGAGGTTCGCAATCAGATTGTCCTTGGTCCTGCTTTTCATGACCACATCGTCAACATACGCATCGACATTTCTACTGAGTTGTGATCGAAGGATGAGCTGAATACATCGCTGGTAAGTGGCACCGACGCTCTTCAAACCAAAAGGTATTTTTACATATCAAAAGACCCGAAGGGCGTAAAAAAAGCACTTTTCTCCTCATCTACCCTATTCATGCTAATCTAATGGTACCCTAAACGGGCATCTAAGAAACTTAGCAGATCGCTACCGGTAGTCGAGTCCGCAAGCTCGTCGATCCGGAGCAGAGGGAACAAATCCTTAGGGAATGCCTTGTTGAGGTCGGTAAAATCGATGCACATCATCCACTTACCATTAGGTTTCCATATCATGACTGGGTTAGCCAACCACTCCGGGTACTGCATCTCTCAGATGAAGCCTGCTTCTAGGAGCTTGTCCACCTCCTCACGAAGTGCTTCCTTTCGGTCGGGTGTGAACTAACACGCTTTTTGTTTTACTAGTCGCACGTCAAGTCACACTGACAACTTATGCTCGATCACGTCCCTAGGGATCCTGGGCATATCAGACATAATCCAAGAAAAGACATCCACATTTTTCAGGAGGAAAGTGATGAGCGCGAGTTCCAATTTAGGGTCCAAGCCAGCCCCTATCTAGACCGTCCTGGATGGGTCGACGTCATTTAGGAATACTGCCTTGAGCCGATCATCGAGATTGGTGATGACTTGGACCTTCACTAGGTGACCCCTGAGTTCAATGTTCTCGGGCTGTGACCTGGAAGTCAGCTCGACCATGCCGAGGCTCCTCTTGTTGCAGTGTAGGGCCATCTTTGGATTGCCCAAAATAGTGATGGCTCCTTTGGGACCAGGGATCTTGATCGCCTGGTATGCATAGTAGGCTATGACCATAAACTGGGTCATCGTTGATCGCCCTAGGACTGCGTTGTAAGTAGTCTCGAAGTCCGCCACATCAAACAGGACTTTCTCAGTCTCGAAGTTGTTCGGCAAACCAAAGGTTATGGGCAGCTTGATCTGCCTCGATGGCTTAGCTGAGGAGTCAATGGTGTTCCCGAAGAAGGAAGGAGATGGTTTCAACTCACTCCTCAAAATCTGCAGGCCATCTAGTGGTTCAACGAAGAGGAGGTTGATGGAGCTCCCTCCATCGACCAGTATGTGCTCCATTCGGATGTTGTGCACCGTGGGCTCGACCAAGATGGGGTAGCATTCCTATTAGAGGAATACGTCGTGGCACCCCCAAAGATATGGTGAACCATATGCTCAGGTTTGCGACCCCCAAGCTCCTTATCGATGATGCCTCGCATGACCTTGCATTCGGTTAGGTTGTGTGCATCGGTACGGTGGATCGGATAGTAGCCTCTGCCCTTCTTTCCTCCTTCTTCTCGAAGCATCGACATGGTTGGCTGGTGTGTGCAACTACCATGACATCGGGTGGCCTGGCCTTACAGTTGTTCTTCTTCTTCTCCTTCCGTCCAGCCCCCTTGGAAGAGGTGGGCTGGTCATAGGTTGGCTACAGCTTCACACCGATCTGGCACTCTCAGGCCTCGGCAGCCTGTGCGAACTTGTCTGCAAGCTCGAAGAGCGCGGTGGTGCTCTAGATTTCCTTGGTGGCCAGCTTTTTAATCATCTTCTGGTCTTTGACCCCCCCCCCCTCTGGAACTCTATGACCACGGACTCTCCCCTGATCTTTGGAATGGTATTCTGGCATTAGGTGAAATATAGGATGTAGTCTCACAACGACTAGCCATGTCACTGCTTGACCTAGTATAGGTCATCTTTGACCCCGAGTCGAGCATATGTTCCTTGGAAGTTAGCGACAAATTGGTCGCATAAGTATTCCTAGGAATGAATCGACTTGCGGGGGAGGTTCATGAGCCATGACTGAGGCAAACCGGTCAGGGAAATCAAAAAATAGTTCACCATGACCTTCTCATCACCTCCCGCAGCCCACACCTTGGTGGTTTAGATCTGCAGGAACTCCTCCGGGTTGATTAAGTCGTCATATTTTTTAGTTATGATCGGCCGAAACTTGTCCGGTCAGCTCACCTCTTGTAGCCGGGCGGAGAAAGTGTTACACTCCGTCTCGTAATGGGGAGTCACTCGCCGATGGGCTGCTTCAGGCGACCAAGGAGAGAGTCGATGGTCTCATGGCCCTAGTGAGGGGACAGAGGAGTTCGGTGTCCCCCTGCGAGAGGAAGGCAAGTGGCAGAGCCGCTTGCCCTTTTCCTGCTCTTGCCAGGCATGATCCTCCTATTTTTGGGTGGCCCTCTAGCCCCAGATTACATCGCGGACACCCCGATGGTGAAGCGAGTAGCGCAGTTCTGCGGGTGGACTATTCTGACATGGTGGGGGTCTCCTCGTACTCCTTGTTACTGAGACAGACGGGTTCCCTCCAGCCGCGGTGTCCATTGCGAACCCTGCTGACCACCACCTCGACCACTCCTTGTGGTGGATGGGGTGGCGGCTACCATGGTCTGGCGCTGGACGGTCTCTACCAAGAGGACGAGATCACATAGCCATTACGCTACTGGTGAACTATCCGGTACTACCACCGGTGGGTGGCTAAAAAATACTCGCGTAGTCTGTAGGTTCTATGCTGGAGTCATAGCCTCATAGTCGAGCCGCTGACCATGGAGCAGTGAGACATCATGAGGGGGGAGCCCCTGGCGCTCGTGTTCCGCATGCGGCGCGACGGTTGAAGACGCTGCCGCCAAGGTCTCAACCTCGGATGGGCGCCTCTTTGGGTTGGGCTGTAGTTGCTGGGGCAATATAGGACCACCTCCATGCTTGACGTCGGGCTAGTTTCCCTCTTGGCCAACGACATGGGGCCTCACCTCCAGTTGCCGCGACACAAGCATCTCTGCTACCCCCGGTTGCATAGTCCGTCATGCAAACTTAACATTCGGTTTCAAAATCCTCTGACTCTGTCTTGGTGTCCTATACTTGGAGCACACTAGGCTCATCTGGGTCGTACCTCATGTCAAAAACCTCGTGACGGCGGGGGTCCTCGAACTGGGACTCTGCAGCCGTCATTGATTCAGACATGGGTAGCCTAGCCATATTCTTCAAATCTGAAGAAAACGCGAAAACACGCCCCTACCTGGCGCGCCAACTATCGGGGGTGATCCCTGATAATGAATCCGGGGGTATACTGGACGACGGGCGCGTTGATTTATATTTCTTACGGGTGTGTATCGAAAGTACTCAAGAACACAAGGATTTATCCAGAATTAGACCTCCCGTGGGATAATAGCCCTACGTCATGTGTATTTTTTTATGAATTAAATGAACTTGTTACAGAATGTATCTCGTGTCTCTTCTTGAACCCTCCTCCTCCCTTTATATAGCAGGGAAAAGAGGAATATATACAAACAGACCGTACCAAACGCCGTGGCAGACCTACCCCTGATGAACCCAACTACCCCTAACCCATCATGACACTGGATAGGCATGCCCACTCTACTCTGATCCTCCTACACGTTCTTTCCCATCGCCGAACGTCGTCATGCTCATTGGCCTGGCCATCCTATAGCATTAAATGCTACGAGATGGGTCACTGCTCCAACACGCATGCCCACGACCTCGCTCGCCGAAAGGGAGTGCCTGGTGAAGGAAAACACTCAAGTGGATGACATTAAATGAGTCCTGATAGGTTAGGTGAATACCTACTCTGTGACCAACAAGAGCTAGTCGCATGGTTTCCATCTGCGACCATGAAGCTAGTCGCATGAGCCCTAACCTGGTTGTGCGATGAGTCCGTTATCTCAAAAATATCTACTGCCGACTGACATTTGATGGTATGGGGCCCGTCTTGTGAGGCACCCTTATCTATTAAACCGACATGCTAGTTCTGTTCTTTTTTTTCTTATGCATGCAGGGATTAGGTCTATATATACAGCTACTGTTATTCTTGAACGTTTGAATGCTATTTGTGACTCATATGTGTTTATGGGAACGGTTGAAAGCTATGTTATGCTAAAGTCCTTATTTTCTTGCTAAGTTTCTATATCAGGTCTGCTGGCTGCAACAATGGAAGTTCTCTGGTAGTGACGTCCAAAGGTATTGATATCTTTCTCATGTCATATTACATGAATGAGCTAGCTTTCATAGATGATAGATCTTGCTAGCTTGTGTTAGTGTACGTGAGACCAAATATTATGGCCACAGCAAGCTTTTTTAGGCAGAATTGTTAACAGAGAGATGGTTCTTTGGCGAATTCCCAAAATTTCATACGGGAATGAGCTTGAAAAGTAAACATGAACATAAAAAAAAGACTTAGTAAATTTAGGCAGGATTGAATTATTGGTTTAGTTATTTGATTCAATATATAGTTAATGTTCTCATATTGAATTATTGGTTCCCGACTGATACCGGCGTGTTTCCGTTTTGTGATGCCTGTTGTTCTCCTCCCCTCTAATCTCTTTTGTCATGTGGGCCCCTTCGTCATCCCAACCTCCCGCCTTGCTCCCGCTTGCCCACTTCGCTCGAAACTGCTGCATGACTCGGCCCCCATCACCTCAACTGCCCCTTCCTCCATAAAACCCCATCCCGACCCCGGGCTGGGCTTCTTTGTACCATACCGCGCCCAAAGCCCCAATTCCCATCGTGGTTCCCTCAACTGAGAGCTCCCGAGCCACCGCAGAACTTCACCGAGCCTCCCACGCCGTTGTCGTACAGCTCGAGCCTTCCCCAGCACCGTTCGAGTGCGCAACATCGTTCTTTGTCTGCATCTCGATGTCCTTGACCAGACATCGTTGAGCTTCATCCACCGCACGGAGCTCTAGCCACCGCCGAAGCCTCACCATTGAAGCTCAACAGCATCAGGACACCCTGAGTTGTCGTGACTCTGTCCAGGCCATCAAACAGACTCACCGTCAACCGTACACCATCCTCCGCCACTCGCCGTCGAAGCTCGGGTCACGCGATGAGGTTTCCTCTCTTCTTCTACCATGTGCCGTTGTTCGAGCTCGCTGCTGACACCACCCAACGCTAGTTATGAGGTAGACCCAGCTCCCGCCGTACGATTCTGCGTGTAGGGCCGAGATTAGATCAGGGGCATACCTCTTCGCTAGCTAATGAGATCGTGCCACATGTCCTCTTTAACCCAGTCAGCTTAAGATAGCCACATCAGCATGCCATGTGGACGTTTTTGTCCTACGTGGCAAGCCACATCACCCTCCTGAGCCACGTCAGCGTGCTAACATCATAATTAGGTTTTCTAAATAAACATAAATCTATTAATTCTTTAAATAGCTAATTTTTCATTTAGCCCCATAAACTTTTTTGTTTTCACAAAAAGACCATGTCAGCACTGTTTATTTTACATTTAGCCCCTTGAAGTTTTATTTATTGTATATAGGTCCCTAAACTTACAAATAAGCCTCTAGATTTTTCTATTTTTACCAAATAGCTCCTGCCTTTTTACAAAAAGACCCATGTAACTTCAATCCTTTATAACCTTTTGTTATAGCTCTATTTTAGATGATTCTTTCACTCTCATGATGTAGTAATGAGTACTTTCCGTTAGTAAGCTTTTTATATGCTACTGTTTGGTATGCTGCTCTTAGTGTTTCCTTTTTGTTGTTTGTTGGTAGTCCCCACGATTAGTTGATAATGTTTCAGAATAGTTCGAGGGACTTCAAGATCAAGATTTTGAGGATCACTAAGCAGCATCCAGGCAAGTGTCCTTGATTACATTGACTCTATTGTAGGAAAGTGTGTCTTTTACTTTTAGTTGCATGCTTGTCAAAATGAATCCCACTGTTATGGTTTACTAGATACTTCAATGATTATCCTTGTCACTTGTGTTGTAGTTTGGGTGTCGAGGGTAGACATGCTTAGTCATGCTATCGAGTCAGGTGGTTTAAATATTAATCTGATTAATTGTCTATGCAACATGAACTGGTTTGGGTAATCTTTTGTAGCAACATAGAACATAGGGATTCTGAGCAGGAGGTGGTATGATGATGGTGCGGGAATGCACAGGTTCAAGTATGCACTATGGGTTGGTGGTAGTACCTGGTTGGGATCTGATAGCAGTATCAACCAAAAA
Organism: Phragmites australis; assembly: GCF_958298935.1. Classification (NCBI taxonomy): domain Eukaryota; kingdom Viridiplantae; phylum Streptophyta; class Magnoliopsida; order Poales; family Poaceae; genus Phragmites; species Phragmites australis. Next base: position 19,800,193 of record NC_084938.1, read on the forward strand.
TATATGTAGCCAAAGCCAACACAACAGTATCAGGCCATCCAAGCATCAAGTAATAGCACAGCCATGGCGCCTTAACAACAGCCCGAAGAATACAACAGTCAAGGCCTAACATTATGGTTACCAAATAGCACCTGACAACAGAGACAAGCCACAACACCAATTGGCAATACATCAAGTGCTGGTACTAGCAACAACATATATAACTGACAATAGAACAACCCACAAAACCATAAGTCTGTTCTGGCAATAGATGCACATCAACAAAACTTAAACGACCGGCAACAGGTAGAATGTTCCCAGATCAGCAAATGGGGGCAACTCATAGAAAGAAGCCCACACAACACATGCTAGAGACTAAGGACAACACACACACACCAATAGCCGGAACAAAAGCATAAAGAAGCACCAGACTTCCCTGGTGTAAATTATTGAAGTCCTTGTAAGGCCTTAAATAAGCTCCTAAACAATGGCATGAGAAGTTCAATAAAACTTTAACATCTGCAGGCTTTTCAGTCAATGAGGCAGATAAATATGTGAACTATCACCATGGTGGGGGTGAGGGAATTATATTATGCTTGTATGTTGATGACATACTGATATTTGGGACAAACCGTGACGTGGTTAATGGGGTCAAATCTTTCTTATATCAAAGCTTTGATATCAAAGATATGGGTGAGGCTGATGTAATCTTAAACATAAAGTTAATCAAAGGAGAGAATGAGATTACTCTTATATAATCTTATTATGTTGAGAAAGTCTTGAGCCGCTTTAGCTACTAGGATAGCAAGCCTTCTCCAACACCTTATGATCCCAGTATGATACTTCGAAAGAATAAGAAAAGTGGCAGAAACCAACTGAGACATTCTCAGATTATTAGATCACTCATGTACCTAGGTAGTGCTACACGGTCTGACGTTTCATTTGCTGTGAGCAAATTGAGTCGCTTTATTTCTAATCTGGGTGATGAACATTGGCGTGCGCTTGAGCGGGTCATATGCTATTTGCTTGGTACTATGAGGTATGGTCTTCACTATTCCGGGTACCCATCGGTACTGGAGGGTTATAGTGATTCAAATTAGATATCTGATGCTGATGAGATTTACGCCACAAGTGGATATGTATTCACTCTAGGTGGTGCTGTTGTGTCATGGAGGTCTTGCAAACAGACCATCTTAATGAGGTCAACTATGGAAGCAGAACTCACTGCATTAGATAAAGCCACTGTTGAGGTACAATGACTGCGTGAGTTGTTGATGGACTTACCTATGGTTGAGAAACCGGTATCGGCTATCCTTACGAACTGTGATAATCAGACGATTATTATCAAAGTAAACAGTTCTAAGGATAATGACAAGTCCTTAAGGTACGTAAAGAGATGATTGAACTCTGTTAGGAAATTAAGGAACACCGGAGTGATAACCTTGGATTATCATGAAGTGTGATAGATAATGCATCAAAGAAAATGAGTATGAGACCCATGTGAGTTATACCATAGTGGTAACCCAACCTATGTGATCGGAGATCCTATGAATTAGGACCTGAGAAGAACAACCTATTGATCTAACTGGAGGAGAGTACCTTCGTTATTTGACCCACTCAAGTGAGGATGCAATACTCTCAAAGATATGTAAGGCAGGTTGGCTATTGTCCTAATGTGTTCTATTGGCTTTGAGTAGCTAAGATGCATATCTACAAGGCATTCTTGAAAGAACACACCTATATGAGTCTGATTATTAATCGCGGTCTATGAGATTTGGTTGATCTCTAGTAAACTCGTGAATAGACCATGGAGTAGGACTTATATGCTCCACCCATGGGGTAGCGTGCAGATAGCCAAGTACCAGTTATGACTTTAAGTAAAACTTGTTTGCACAAACTTATAATTTAAGGCATAGTCCATTGTTTAAGTTGTGAATGAGTGTAGCTTGATGTTCTAGGTGGATGTTTAATTTAACAGCCTCCACTGAAACAATGGTATATCAAATAACAGTGGGAAACTGACAATTCTCAATGGGACTTTGAGATCTGGTGGGGGATTGTTAGAATTATTGGGACCGGCCTATGTAATAATTCCTAATAAATCTCAAAGGACCTATTGTAGAGAGGATGTCCATGTTGAGACCCACTCTCTAGTAGTACCATATTGCTAATAGAGGTAGAGGTGGGGGGTTTTCTCCATATATATATGCAAGGAACCCTACCTCATTAGGTGCATGTACAACATAGACTCATAATTGGGAGTAGCCCGAAAATTAGGAACACTCTCATTACGTGAGTCTATATAAGAGTTAGGGTTTTGCCTCTTTCTCTCTTGATTGTGTTGTCATTGTAGTGTATTCCATCCCGACGTCAGCGTGCACCGGCGAACGGCAGAACGGGTCTCTGAAACCCTCACTCTTGAGTTGCACTATGAGAGGGCGAATAAGGTTTTTATGAAGCACTCCTCGCAACTACTCAAGTTCTTCACCACGGCTCGTCTTCCTAGTCGCTTGGACGCTGCCCGCTGTCATTGTCAACAAACTCAGCGTGTCATCAGCATGATTGATCATACCATCAACACAGTGTAACCAGCATCTTCAGTAACCTCCACAACGCAGGACAATACGTAAAAAACATGTTACTTGTACTTTATCCCCTGCAATTCCTAATTTTGAGTATAGTAGATCTAGTCATATGTTGTGCTTTCGTACACATATCTAGATTATACTCTGATAATATAATCATATCAGTTTATCAGTTTCTGCTCATGAATTATTTATAGATTAAATTAAATCTAAATATGTCTTATTTTCTAACAGAATATCCGACTCCAGACAATTGGAGGAGTTTATTTCATTATGGATACGGATCCAGGAGATCAACCTTCAACTGGATACCGAAGACTCCATCAGATGGCGTTGGACTTCGAACAGGCAGTACACTGCCAAGTCTGCCTACCGAGCCAATTCAACCACTGCTTTGAGAAATATCGGAACAACTTGATTTGTAAAGCAAGGGTGGAAAATTAGTGCAATTTTTTTGCTTGGACCTTAATCCAAAACAAAGTGTTTACGGTGGACAACCTAGCAATAAGGAGCTGGCCTCATCAATCATCCTGCATCTTGTGCAATTGCCCGCAAAAAAAACGGCCTCCACCTCTGCATGCATTGCCCTTTTGATCAAAACGTGTGGGGCCAAGTTTTTGTCCTGGGACCAAATTACTGTCAGCCCAAACACCGAACCCCTTTGCTTCCAATGCATTGCGGAGTGGTGGAAAGCGGCGGCAAATACCATACCAAAAGATCAGCAACTGTCCTTAACGGGATAAACATCTACATCATGTGAAATGTTTTGAAAGAGCAGAATCGTGGACCTTTCAAAACGAGTTTAGAACGGCTGTAGAAAAATAGTCTTATTAAACTATGATTGTGATTTTTATGGTTAATAATAATATAGTCATTAGGACTAATATATCTTTAAGAATACATGTTAGTAGGTCTCATGATGCAATACATGAAGAAGATATCGAAGCCAGGACAAAGTTTGGACTGAAGTAGACAAGTCCTAAGAAAAATGGCTGCACCAGATGATCCGGTGCTCAGAACTTTGTACACACCGGAGTATTCTTGTCGGGTCTGTTATATTCATCGGATGGTCCGATGCTCAAAACGCTATACACACCGGAGTATTTTCACTCAGAAAAGGAAAATAAAGACTTTGCCGGATGGTCAGGTGATCAGAGTACTGCACATCATATGCCTACACTGGAGCATTTAACTGAAGCTGTGCAAATGAGGGAAAAAAATATTTCAACTCACCAGATGATCCGGTGATAAAAAAGTTAACACACCAGAGAGTTTTCCAGCAAGATGTCAAAGCATCAGTAGAAGATGAAGATCAACACACCGGAAAGTCCGGTGATCAGAGGGTCTACACAACACACTAATTGCACCGAGAAGAAGTGGCTCGGCTTAGCGCAAGACAATACACTGAATAGTCTAGTGATGGAAGTGAAGGATACACTGGATAGTCCAGTGTTCAGAAGAAGTTTGAGTTGAGTTCCAACGGCTAGTATCCACTGATGTACACATCGAATGGTCTGGTGCTTATACTACTGTTGTTATCGGACCATCAGATGTTCATAGTAAAGTTGAACCATTGGAGCAACGACTAGTTGGCGGGTTTGAGGCTATAAATACCCATCCACTTGGTCATTTGAAGATGCTATAGTCCAAAGAAACCCATATACACTTGAGAAGACATCTAAGCCACCAAAGTACTTAAAGTGAGCATCCAAGATGATTAAACACAAGATTAATGAGTGATTAGTGCTTATAGGCCTAAGTGGAAGAGTTGCTAGGTGTTCCTGCCTGGAGAGTGGATCAAGGAGTTGTGATCCAACCATGTACCAAGAGGTATGTTGGCGCCTTGGAGTCTTGGTGACTCGTCTGTAACTTCTTGACACTCCGACTTTGTGTGGAGCGGTGGCAAGAAGATTGTGCAAGGACATTGAGGCCCTTGTCTTTGTGACTAAATCTCTGAAGTGCAGATGTCGTACAAGTGACCAAAGGAGAGGTTAGTAGTGAGACCTTGCCTTGATGGCTTGATGACTCATAGTGCTTGTGGCCTTATCTTGGTGACTTTGTAGCTTAAGAACTGTGACCGGAAGAGACTTGGCGACCGGGAGCATATCTTTTATGGAGCTCCAACATAGACTTGGGGTGGCTTGTGTGCCACCGATACTACGGGATAAAAATCTCTTATGCCAAATTTGTCTCCCTACCTTATTTACGTTTCTGTATTTATATATTTACAATTTACCTTGCTAGAGTAAGTTGCAATTCTCTTGAAAGGTAGAGTAGATACACTAGATAAATCTAGAACATATTTAGATAGAAATTTAGATAGGTTTATCTTGTGAAGTTTTTGAAGCTATTAGTTTCTACGTGTCCTAATTTACCCCCTTCTTAGGACATCACCGATCCCTAAAATGGCACAAGAGGTAGCGTCACATGCCAAGGAAGACATCGAGCAACAGAGATTGCTTTCATGATGCATTTGTCCCCTATCTTTTTTGCTCTCCCACGGCTGACCACAACTGGGCATCACATTTTTTCCTTTAATGAGTTGTATATATTTGGCTACCGCCCCTTTTGTTCTCTAAACTTCACTCCTCCTTAATTGAAAGGCAGAACTCCTATCACTTTTTTTAAAATGGAAGCTAGCAGGAGAGCTGCCAAAATCCTGTTAATAAGAAGGAAAGGCCCGATGGGCCAAAAACAAGAGTTCTAAGCTGAAGCAAACAAAAAGGGGGGAGGGGAGAGAAAAACACAAGCCCCCCTACATAGAAAGGGGAAGCTAATCTCGCAATAAAAGGCAACCTAAGTGGTGCGCCCCAACGATGGCCCAGATGTTTGCCTCCTCAAAGATCCGACTCACAGTCACATCTACTGGCTGCTTCTTCTTGTCGAAGATGTGCCTGTTCCTCTCCTTCCAGATTTTCAAGGTGACTAGCATGATGAGCGATTTGAGGGCTTTTGTTGCAGTGGGGATTGCGATGTCCGCCACCCATGGACCGAGAAGTAGGATGGCCACAAATCAGGGCGGATGGTTGAGTGTTGAAGGTTTGAACTCAAGATCTGCCAAATGCGCCTGGAGCATTCTTCAACTAAGTGTAGGTCGATTGTTGCAAGGCTAGTTTCTTCATGCAAGGCGATCTGCAATCCAAAGCCTATTATGGAGTGCCAGCCAGGCAAAGAATATGCATTTTGGCAGCACCCATGCCTTCTAGATGAAGTGGCTAAAGTTTGTGGCGATGGATCTATAGAACATCATGGAGTAAGCGGAGGTGGCCACGTAAGAACCCTGACTCGAGAAGTTCCAGGTGATGGAGTCCTGGGTGCCAGGATGTAGGACCACTTCACTGGTAGCCTCCCAAAGCTAGATAAATTGGGCTATGTGGCCACGAGTAACCTGTTGAAGGTTGGCCATATCCCTGACTCAAGGTCTTTGGAGAATTGCATTCTTGAGTGAGGTGAGCTTCATTCTCAAGGCTGTAAAGAGGAGAGGAGCACGATCTCTAGGTCTAACACCCTTAGCCCAAGCCGAATCCCAAAAGGATATAGCATCACCGTTACCAATATGGATGGTAGTCGTTGCTGCAAAGATTAATTGGTCTGTCTTGTCGCATGAGACTTTGGAGCCAACCCAGGATTTCTCTAGCGCAGCCCACTGTTGCCATAGCTATCTTTGCCTTAGTGCTCTGCTGAAGAGCTCCAACTAGACGATGCCAAGACCACCTAGATTCTTTGTCATGCAAACCCTTTTCCAGTTCACCTTGCATTTGCCACCTGAGATCGGCTTGCATCTAGCCCATAGAAATTGCCTCCACGCTTTGTCAATTTGTTGGAGGATTGACAGTGAATTTTTTATCGCAAGTAGGAAGTGGATGGGTTGGGAGGTCATAACCACTTTAACTAGAGACAGATGCCCCGAAGGCGCAAAATTCTTCCCTCTCCATGAACCCATCCTTCCCACCACCTTGTCCGCCATTGCTTGTAATTCTGCTACTTTAAGCCTCCCTGTTGTAAGTGGCAAACCAAGGTAAGTGATGGGGAATTTGGAGATAATCACGGGAAGATCTGAGAGGAACATGTTGAGGTCGATGTCTGTGCATCAGATTGGAGTGACTGAGCTCTTGGTGAAATTGGTTACAAGCCCTGTCGTGTCACCAAAGGAATGCAGAATGCTAGCAAGTGTTGAGACTTTGTTAGCTTTTGGTGCTAAGAAAATCACAGTGTTGTCGGTGTACATGGAGATCATTATCATGTCAGTGTTCAAACCTCCGCCTAGAGGACTGAGAAGCCCTCTTAGAGTGGCTAGAGCAAGCAGGCACTGTAGTGGGTCGATGGCAAGGGTGAACAACATGGGAGATAGGGGATCCCCTTGCTGCATCCCCTTCAAGTGATTTATGGGTGCACCAGGAATCCTGTTGAGAACTACTCTCGATGAGGAGGATGCCAAGAGAATTGAGACCAGGTCCTTCCATTTCTGCGAGAACCCTAGGTTGGAGAGGAGTTCGAGGAGGTAGTCCCATTGCACTAAGTCAAATGCCTCAGAGATGTCCAACTTGAAAAGGAGCACCAGAGTTTTACTCCTATGCAGGGCCCTGACAGTGCTCCGGACTGTCATGAAGTTGTCATTAATGCAACGTTGTCTGATGAAGGCGCTCTGATAGATAGAGACTAGCGATTCAAAGAGAGGTGTAAGCCATAAAGCTAGGATTTTGGAAACAAGCTTGGAAATCGTGTGGATAAGGCTAATCAGTCAATAATCAGTGACCTCCTTAGCCTCAGACTTTTTAGGGAGGAGGATAATGTTTGACGAGTTTAGGAGATAGAGGCCAGAGGTGTGCAGGTCAAAAAAAAGGTGATGACATAGATCATCTCTGATTTGATGATGTCCCAACATGTCACAAAAACCAGCGAGTGAAGCCATCTGGAGCCTTGTCCTGTGGGGAGAGTTTGATGGCAAAGAGAATCTCCCCCTCAGAAGGTGGTCCATCCAGGGAATCTTGATCACGATGTTGGATTCCCATGATGTCCCAGATTAGATCAATAGTCCTCAGCAATGGCCTAATCATGGCATGAAGAAAGCGCTACTAGACCATAGAAGCCTTTTCCGCATGGGTCGTTGCCCATCCATCAGCTATGCATAAGAGCCAACATTGGTTGCATCTCCTCTGTTCATTCACCATGTTATGAAAGTATATGGTGTTCGCGTCATCCTCCTTAAGCAAGTTGATTTTGGAGGTCTGTCTCTTCATGGCGTGCTCGATACTAGCTAGGGAGTGGGCCCATTTTTTTAGCCGTGTCCTGAGCAGGCTCTCGCTTAGGGAGAGCTCCCTGCGCTCTTGGCCAAATCAAGGCCCACAGTGACCTTAAGCGCCATGATAAGTTGTAGCTTTGCACCAAAGAGGATGGACCTGCTCCAGTGCCCAAGGCGAGAAGCTACGTTGCGGAATTTCTGATTAAGGATGTCTAGAGGATCTCGGTGCCCCAAATCAATAGCCCATGCTGAAGATACCGTCTCCATGAAGGTTGGCAAAAGAGTCCATAAATTCTTGAGCTTGAAGGTTCTAGGACGTTTATGCCCTCTTTGGTTGGAGAGGAATAGGGGCAATGATCTGAGTGGGAGGAGAAAAGGGCTTGCAGGCTGTGGGTGGTAAATAGTGACTTCATTCTAGGTTGCAGAGAAATCTGTCGAGCCTGATTAGAGTGGGTTGTGCCATCCATTTGACCAGGTAAACTAACAGTTCTAAAGGTGGATGTCCCGGAGGTGGCAGTGATGTCTAAAAAGCCGCATGTACCGTAGTTGAAGATTATTGTTGCTTTTATCCATCGCCTTGTAGGTGATGTGAGATCATATGATGAAAATTGGTTTGAATAATGAAATTCGTAGAGCAAAGTGATTTAGCATAATGATATTAGGATGATGTTTATGAGTTGCTAAGATATTGCTTAGATATGCTTGGATAGCATAGATGGTTTGATGCGCTATCAGAAGTTAGGTTTACATATGTTAGCATGTTGGTTTTCCTTAGAGTTTGCATGGTGTTACATGAACTGATCTTTAGTCAAGTAGGGAAGGACTTGTGCTCATACTTGTTTGATGTTTCATTCATGTGCAAGTGTTGCATGACGGTGAACGTGGTCGATGACGGGATTGAAACTAGGTTCAGGAAGAAAGTGAGGTTCGGAACTAGGTTCAAGGAGGAACTGAGGTTCTAGTGATCAAGGATGTCATGTGCGACATTCGGGCTAGAAAACAATGTACGTGAAGACTAGGTTGCATGTTTGTGACTAGGTGCGTTGCGGAGAACGGCAGACATACACGAGGTCGTGCACAACCAGATTATCTGTTCGGATGATGGAGTCGTTCGAGTACATGGAGAGGTCAGGCTGAGGTCTGATTGATCAAAGAGTTCAGTCCCATAAGGAATCGAGTGCTAGTCGGAGTTGGACTCGAGCATGAGTTGAATTCGGTTATAGGTGGATGTGTTTTGGTATGGTTTGTGTCCAAGTAGGATACGACCAGGATTGTTTCCAAACCAAGGTTCATTTAGAGGGCTGTATATTGAGAGGGTCTCATTCAGTGCTAGAGGTGTGTGTAATGTGCGCCAAAAACGGGATCATACTTAGACTTTTGATCTAGAGAGTAGATTTGTCTAGGATTTTGGAATTTTTGGAAATTCTTGTTGGATGCTTTATAGAGGCATCTTATAAACTCATTAGTGCAATGAAGAATCAAGTTATGTAAGTTGATGAGTTGCTGATTCAAAATTTTCTCTTTGTTCTATATTCTACGTGCTTGATTTTATTTTTCTATTAATTTTTTGTTTTTAGCAAGTTTTAGTTTAATGTATCCAAAACCTAGCTAGAATATCTAGTGTTTTGTCTAAGAATATTTCGAGTAGCTTTGGTTTAATCTTGAGTAGCGTTGGTTTGATCTAGAGTAGATTTTTGGCCAAATCAACTAGGTTTTGATCTTCTCAATTCTGGTTGATACAGTCTACTTCAACTTGGCATAATTCTTGACGCACATATCCGATTGACTCGATTCTTTTTGAAATAGTTTCTTATTTGAATCTAGTTTCTGCTATCCAAATTTGAGGGCAATTGGACCAACGTATCTGTCTCTACATCATTTTTACTAGATCATGTACAATCTGTTTCGAGTGGAATACCGAGTTTAAATCGATTTTCGATTTGGGTGAGTTCATCTTTGAATCTCGTTTCCACAATCATTCACCCCCCTCTGATTGAGTATTTTTCATATATTTGATCCTACATATTATGTTGAAATCGCCAGCCACCAGCCACGAGTGCATGTGGGAGGACGGAGCCACCTATGCTCCTGGAGGATGGACACTTTGAGAGAGCACCTCGTGGGACCGTAGACCAAGGTTAGCTAGATGGAGGTCTGGCAAAGCTTGGAGGTTATAGATGTAGTGATATGAAAAGCCCCCATGGTATGTCACATCAAGCTGACTCTCATCCCAAAGGAGAAGGATCCCTCCCCCCCTGCCCCCACGTGGCCACACGGTTCGTGAAGAAGGGAGAAACTTATAGTTCGTTAGGTAGTTCCTGCCAATGTATCACGTGGTTTGAGCATCGATGTCATGTAACTTGGTCTCTTTTAGACAGGCAATGTGACATTTATTAAGTCTAAGGAAATGTGAGAGAAGGTCTCGATGGTCTTTCGAACCCAAACCCCTAACATTCCACGAAACGATGCAGATGTTCAGGCCAAAAATATAGAATACATCTAGAACCAAGGAGCCATTGCAATAGACAAAACAACAGTAGGGACTAAACATTTTAGATAATTGGAGGGTCTTGTGATACATTGCAGAGAATGCGAAAGTACAAAAGTGAACCTCGAGTAGACCCAACACAGTGTAGACCTAATGATGTATGGATGAGATAGCAACATGAAGCAAAGACTAATCATGGAGGGACATGCGGGGGTAGGCCGAGGTCTAAATTGCAGATCTTTACCAAATTAGCCTCGCACAAACATACAAAAGATCATGCAGCATATCCACATGAGCGCAAAAGAGACCCACACCAAAACGTGTAAGGGGCACCATCCATCAGCATGCATAGCCACCACCGAGGATAGATCCTCCAAAAGCTCGAGGTTGTCCTCATTGAGAATCACCGCTGTAACGTCTTGGAGGTGCTCCTTAGAGCCGGTGAGATGGAGAACTCCGTCAAGGCACCGATCACCGATTCTGGGAGAGGTCATCATACATGGCATTGTAGTCCTGCATAGCTTCCTACAGGGTCTCTGTATCGTCAAGGAGACACAGCTTGCGGTAGAGAAAGATCTGCACGTGATGGGTGACAGGGAGTTGGCGCTTCTTGGAAAGGTGCTCACTCCGATGCGGCTAGGTGGATACCATAGCGGGTGCAAGTTGGGGAGAAGCTGGTGTGGAAGGGAGGAGGGCTGGCCTAGGGCACCTAAAAAGGGTGGCGACTAGCACTGCACCTTCTGGGGAACCCACCGCTTGATCCACGATGATCGGGTCCTTTGTGCCCACTTGCATATCCCAAAGGAGGTGTGTAAACCGCGCTCAATTTTACCAAAATCCCCTCTCCAGGTGCCACGAGGCATCCCAGACTTTGCAGACAACCCATGGATTAGCTTCACATGCGATTGCTTTGCAACTGAGACCTCGTTGCACAGGGTGCTGGTGGGTGGCGCTAAATCCGTGGAGAGGGCAGCCGAGGACAGAGCATGGCAATTCACCAGCTCCAACACCATGGTCAAGCACCGCATTGGCTACGGTGTTCCAGCTTTGGGCCAAGAACACTACGCACCTGACATGTTTGCGCGTATCCTTATGGTCACCTACACTAAAAACATACGTTGAGAAAGGGAAGATGGAGGCAGTGATTTGAATCTACAAGGAGGAAAGAGTGAGGAGGCAAAGTAGGGATGAAGATGCAGCTGGCGCGATGGATGGGACCCAATAGTCAACAGCCGGTGTGTGGAGGATAGCAGGGGCACGCACTCCCTGTCACAGCAGAGCTGGGGCCACTGTGATCTCTGGGAGATAGCCGCATGGTGGTTCCCCCACTGGTGGCCGCACGCCAGCGGGAGTTGCGGATAGGACACCACCCGGCACATACACACCGTCGGTAACCACTGGGGGCTTGGCGCGCATCCTCTAGGGTAGCTACACCAGAGGTGGCTCGATGTCCACCACCAGCGTCAGATGCACAGAGGGCCTGTATGCAATCTGGTGCGGTAGTGCTGCCACCACCATAGTGGTCCTGAGGACCGGGTCGGTAGGCAGTTCCCATGCTAGCAGCTACACGCCATCAGTGACCACGACAAGGACGTTCCACGATGCTTGCAACCCATCGGAGGCCACCGGGGCCTGACGCACATAGCCTAGTGTAGCTGGAGTTGCGCTGTCGAAGCTTTGATGAAGGCCGCGCTTGATGTGTGCCATCCACTAGCGGCTCAACACCTACAGGGGCCAAGACCCCCATCCTATAGGGATGTTGTGATTGGCCACACAGGGGATGGGGTCGGCGGCACCCATGGAGCCCTTAATAGGCTCATAATCCGCATGACAATGTCTGTTGTCATGGCCAGAGCACGACTCGTGCTAGCTAGGAGATTGGGTGCACTAACAGTGCAGTGCGACACGATGCATGGAGGCCAATCGGAAGAACGACGTCCACGACACAGGGAGCAACCATGTCGATGAGGATGCTCAGTATCACCACTATCACCGGAGTATTCGGACTGACGGTTCCCACGTGGTGGAGGCCTTGGATGGTCATCACGGGAGGAACGGCTACCGTCAATGCGTTGGTCATGCTTCCCATACTGTGAGTCGTGTTCTTCGTTGATCTTCCCTAGGTACCACATGAACATGTTCATCAGCGCACTAGCCAAAGACCCTGACAACTGATCATGGAGAAAGATAGAGCAAGCCGAGTGTCAAATATCTCTTATAGAGTATATGTGCATAAGGAGTACACCATAATAACTCCGGATATTGTGGATCTGGATCTTTGGGATCTAGTATACTCGGAGATTATGAAGACATATACTAGGAAGGCCTCAGTCAGATTAACCGACTCGAGTACGACTAGTATCTAGGTCAGCTTCATCTCATTTTCCTTGGCCAACAAGACAAATAACTCCCTATCAACTACGGCTAGATCCGGGATGGTACATCGACACGTATATAAGGCAGGGACCCCGACCCTCGGAAAGGGATGATGGAACAATCCACACATACGTAACACGAGGCAAGCGACACCAAGACCCTAGCAATTGGAGATACTCGGTGACTTCAACCCTAGATTAGCCGAGATCTAATCCTCTCCATTGTAATTGGTCTAGCCACATTACTTGTACGCAAGATAATAAATATATAGCAGCATCCACACGGGACGTAGGGCATTACTCCAATTGGGGGCCCAAACTTATATGCATCGTGTGTCTTGTTTCATGCTCTATCCCTGATCTTGAAGGTACTCCTATTTAATAATGGATATATTGTTGGGTATTAATCTTTGATAGTTGGTGCGCCAGGTAGGGGCCTTCATCTGTTTTTCAGGATTGATCATGTCTCAAGTACGCATCTACATTGGATCCTCTGACACTGGCTTCTATGACCACTTCGAGTCGGTGGCAGTCATCTTCGCATCACCTCCTGCTAGATCTGAGATCACCTTTGGAACTAGGGAATACCGCTAGGACGATCAAGATGGACTAATCCACACTGGTATTATCAAGTCTAGGCCATTGGACACATACCGTGAGTTGGGACACATCAATTTTGATCCTAATGAGCCTAGTGTTATTCGGTTCATAGACATGGACAACAATGATGAAGGTCACGAGAGTAGTGACGATAATTCCATTGACGGCCTGAGCATCCAAATAAAATGATTCATGGTTATGGCCGAAGAAGTCAATGGCTTACCAGCTAACCAGAATGCGGAAGATCCAAACGTCATGGTAAACAATGGTGCAGGAATTCCAAAGGATCCTACAGCAGCGGCTACCACCCAAGGTACCGTTATCACCAAAGAATTACCGCTAGGGACGTCTGTAGCTGGAGCCTTGCAGGTCCCTAACACCACCTGCCATCAACAGACTATGGAGGCTCAGAGGAACCCTGATATTTGGTGTCAACTTGTTACGGAGATGCCTCTTGGTCAGGTGATGCTTCCACCAATGACGGCTCCAAGATCGAAGAATGAACTCTCTTGGAACAGCAATCACGAGACAACATCAGCTCAACCACAACAAAGCTTTGGCAGTGGTGTCTTCAGCACTCCAGAGGCCAACATCCATGGTGCCCATCTGATCCTAACTTCCTTCCCTGAGTTGAATCCGGTGAATCCTTTAACCCCAATGGTCAACCAGCTAAAGACTCTGCTCGATGCGGCTCAGATCTAGGCTGCTTGAGTGAACAACCCTAGTGACTCTAGAAACCCCAGATGGAAAGGCACTAGTTCAAGAAGCAATGAACGTGGACATCCCTGAGTAGCAGGATAGCAAATAGTAAGCTCAGGTGGCTGAGCTCAAGCACAATACTACAGGTCAAACTGCAACTGCTCCATCCATAGGCGCAAGAATCATGAAGACCTAAGGAACTGCATCCCTCATGACAGACGTGACTTATGGGAAGTCATCGATAACCATCCTGAGGAGTGTCAAGAAGACGATCATCGTCATAACGATCATAGATCTCCAAAATGGGACGGTTGACGTGACTCCCCTGTTTGAAGGAACAGGTGTGACACTCCTCCACCAACTCCTCCTGAAAAATTCAACAGAGGTTGTGAAGACTTCACAACTGAGCTCCAGTCGATACGATGGTCCGAGAGGTTCAAAGCGGGTCTGAGACAGAAGTACAACAGGAAGCTCAATCCAAACGAGTGGTTACAGATTTACACCACCGTTATTCGAGCAACTGGCGGTGATAACAAGGTAATGGCCAATTACCTGCTAACAACCCTTGATGGACCTACAAGGTTCCAGCTGTTGAACCTACCATCCAATTCGATCCGATCATGGGACGAGTTAAAGGTTTAGTTCATCGCCAACTTCCAGGATACATTTGAGCACTCGGGAATGGAAGACTATCTCCATCAACTGAACCAAGGCAAGGACAAATCTCTTTGAGGTTCATCAACAGGCGTAATATGATCCCAAATATCTCCAACGGGTCGGTCATCATTGCCTTCAAGAGAGGCATCAAGGACAAAAATCTGGTCGGAAAGCTGACCACCCGGAATATCCAGATAGTCAAAGAACTCTTTGAGTCAGCCGACAAGTTTGCGAAGCATGCTAAAGCCCAAGAACACGCCAAAAACCCTTAGTCTGGAAGAGACAAGCCCGACTATTCAAAGAATGAGGGGAGGGGGGAGAAGAGCAAATTCGGCAACAAGCATAAGTGTCAGGATACGACCGTAGCCATGGTCGAGAGGAGCAAGTCACGCAACACTGGAGACAACAAGGCCTAGAGTCGTGGTGTTGGGAAGTGGTGTCCTATTCATCGGTCCAACCAGCATGACTACGATGAGTGTCAAAGCTCAAGACTGTTATTGATGACTACCATAGCAAATAGGCCAAGCCAGGTGCTGACGATAGTGAGCCCAAGTTCCGTAGGGTTGATCAGAATTTGACACACATCTTCGAACGAGTCCAAGAGGCGATACAAGGTGGTCAAAGGGAGGATAACCTAGCTCTAAATGGGCCTCCCCAATACCTCTAGTGGTCGAAGGTTCCGATTACCTTCGAGCAAGCTAACCACCCAGCTATGGTTCCATACCCGGGTCGGTACCCGATTGTGGTCCAGCCTACTATCCTCAACATCAAGATTTTTTGAACATTAGTCGACGGGGGTACCTCGCTCAACCTCATCTTCGCTAAGACATTAGACAAGATGGGAATCCCAATGTCGGAACTCAAGACAAGGGCTAAGCCTTTCCATGGTATAACTCCAAATTCATCGACCATGCCCCTTAGTCAGATTGAGTTACTAGTATAACTCCGTACAGAGCAGCTGACCTTTGATGTTGTGGACCTCGAGACAACATACAATGTGATCCTAGGCCACTTAATGCTAGGCAAGTTCATGGTCGTGATGCATTATGTGTACTAGATGCTCAAAATCTAGGTCCCAAAGGGGTCATAACCGTCAAAGGAGATCAACGTGCAGCGGTCAAGTGCGACAAGCAGAGCCTAGAGATGGTCGAGCACATCTGCCGAATGATGACTACCTCAAGAGACATAGATTCTAAACTTCAGAGGCATCAAGCCGCCAGCAAGAGCAAGGACTATGCCAAGGACTCCAAGCTCGTGAGTCTCATTGATACTTCCAAGTTTGATGACTCCGCCAAGGACAAGAAAGTTGATGGTGGCATCATGGCCAAGATGTGTTCGTATGGCAACAGTCCAATATGCCCGAAGTCCTTAGAGAGGTGATAGAGTATCGACTAGCTGTGGAACCTGACGCCAAACCTGTGGTGCAGAAACATCAAAGATTCATGGAGGACAGAAAGCAAGCCATCTAGGAGGAGGTCGGCAAACTCCTAAAGGTGGGCTTCATTCGAGAGGTTTGTCATCCCATGTGGCTCGCAAACCCTATCATCATGAAGAAGGCTAATGGCAAGTGGCGGATGTGTGTTGACTTTACTGACCTCAACAAAGCTTGTACCAAGGATCCTTTTCCCCTTTCTCGCATTGACCAGATCGTCGAGTCTACGATGGATTGTACATTGCTATGTTCTCTATATGCCTATTCGGGTTATCACCAAATTAGCATGGGAATAGAAGATGAAGAAAAAACCACTTTTATTACTCCTTTTGGTGTATTTTTCTATGTAAAGATGCATTTTGATTTGAAGAATGTTGTTGCTACTTATCAATGGTATATTCAAAATTGTTTACAACCCCCGATCGGGCATAATGTTGAAGTTTATGTTGATGATATTGTAGTCAAATCTAGAACCAAAGATGCATTGATTGACGACCTCAAGGAAACATTTGATAACCTCATAAAGTATCGTATGATGCTTAACCCCGAGAAGTGCATGTTCAGCGTTCCGTCCAACAAGCGTCTCGGTTTCCTAGTGTCAAGTTGGGGCGTTGAGGCCAATCCGAGCAAAATCTAGGCTCTCGACCAGATGAAGTCACCTCAAACACTGAGTGAGGTTCAAAAGTTGATAGGATGCTTACTAGCCATTAGTTGATTCATTTCCAAGATGGACAAGCGAGGGCTGCTTTTTTCAAGTTGCTAAAGTAACACGACAGGTTCGAGTGGACAGAAGAGGCGGATAATACTTTTCAAGACTTGAAAAGGTATTTATCGTCTCTGTTAATTCTAACCCTACCTAACGACAAAGAGGAGCTCTATTTGTACATTGCAGCTATCCCACAAGTTGTAAGCATGATCCTGGTGGTCAAACACGAATGTCTCAAGAAAAAGAGACAAGTGCTAGAACCCGGTTTACTACATGAGCGAAGTCATAGACGATGCTAAGCTACAATACCCGCAACTGCAGAAGTTGCTCTACTCAGTCCTAATTACTTCCTGGAGTCTAAGACATTATTTCTAAGCGCACAAGATCACCATCGTGATGACGTATCTGCTGAAGGATGTTATACGCAATAGGGAGGCTACTGGGTGAATCGCACAATGGGTGGTCGAACTCAACGAGTTCGATGTGGACTATGTGTCGCGTACAAGCGTTCAGTTAGGAGTACTAGCAGAATTCATTGGTGAGTGGACAAACATTAAAGAAACAAAACCAAACGTGGTTGAGGACCACTGGACACTTTTCTTCGATGGATCGCTCACTCTCCAAGGCTCGGGGGCTGGCATCACACTCAATTCTCTAGTGGGAGATGAACTCTTGTACATCAATCAATTAGAATTTAAAGCTTCTAACACTGTTGCAGAATACGAGGGACTGGTAAATGGGCTCCGCGTAGCTTTGTCACTTGGAATCAGGTGACTACTAGTGAAAGGGGACTCATAGCTAGTCGTAAACCAAGTGCAAAAGGAGTACCAATGTCTGGAAGACAACATGACAGCTTATCTAAATGAGGTACGAAAGCTTGAGCATAAATTCGAAGGGCTGGAAGTCATGCACATCCAGAGAGGTGACAACTCCACCGCCGATGAACTCGCCAGGCTCGCATTGTCTAGTCTACCAAAATTTGTGGGAGTCTTCATCGAGAAACTCCTCAAACCATCTGTCTCGACAGCATCGAGTATAGATGTTGCCCAACCTGACCAGCAATCTAGTCAAGTCAGTGAGGCAGATGATGTAGAGATGAAAGTTGCACTACTCGGACATGAGCTGACTTGGATGATGCCATTCTGAGCCAATCTTGAAGGTCAAGAGGTCCCTAACGATGATACATCTACAAAGGAAAATTGTTTGTAAGTCCAAGTTGTAAGCTTTGTTAGACGGCAAGCTCTACCAAAAGGGGAGTAACTGAATCTTAATGAAGTGCATCACTCAGGAAGTGGGCAATAAAATATTGCTTAATGTCCATGAAGGCACATGTGGTAACCATGCATCGTACCAAACCTTGGTCAGAAATGTTTTCTACCAAGTGTTCTATTGGTTGACTGCCCTCCAGGATGCTTGCGAGCTGGTCAAAAAGTGTGAGAGCTGCCAATTTTTCAGAAGGCAGACCACTCGACCAACCCAAGCTATGTAAATAATTCCTCTTTCTTGGCCTTTCTTCGTCTGGGGATTGGATATCCTGGGACTGTTCCCAGGGGCCTAAGGTGGTTATAAGTTCCTATTCGTGGCTATCGACATGCTCACTAAGTGGATCAAGGCCGAACCCATAGGAAAGATAACTGCAGAAGCAACTAAGAAGTTCATGAGGAGTATAATTACTCGATATGGCATCGCACATAAAATAATTACACACAATGATATCCAGTTCAGAAGTCGAACCTTTACTGTGTTCTATGAAGAATTCGGTATCAAAAATTGGTTTGCTTTAGTAGCTCACCCTTAAAGTAACGGTCAGGTCGAGCGTGCCAATGGTATAGTCTTGCAGGGTATCAAAACTAGGCTCTTCGATTGGTTGAAAGCACACTTGAAATGTTGGGTGAATGAACTTCCCTCGGTACTATGGGTCGTTTGCACCTTGACTAACAGAGTCACCAATGAAACTATGTTCTTCTTAGTCTATGGGATGGAGGCAGTGCTCTCGACTGAGTTGTAGTTTGGATTGCCACGAGTGGAAAGTTACTTGGAAGAAGGGCAAGAGCAATTATGGGCAAACGATATCAACCTCCTCAAGCAGTATCATGATCGAGCACCATACGAGTCGCTAAGTATAAACAAGTGTTGTGTAGATATAACAGTCAGAAGATCCAGCCCAGGAAACTCACTACCAGGGACCTTGTTCTATGAAAGTTACAAAAAAAGGCTAGGCGCCACAATTTATCACCTAAGTGGGAAGGGCTCTACATAGTAGTCAAAGTCATTTGACCTGGATCAGTGTGATTATCTACTACAAACGGTGAGGCACTTGAAAACTCGTGGAATATCGATCAACTCTAACAGTTTCATTTATTTGATAAGGTAAATTGAAGGTTAGTTGATTACATTTAATTCAACCAACTTTTCCATTACATACTCCCAAAGACAATATAAGAGGCCTTCCCCCATACTAAGAAGTGGTGTCCCTCATGGAACCCAAGAATGCAGTCTAATTGCCTACAGACCTATGTGGCTAGGGCAAAGTCGACAGAAAGGATTCTCCTAGCTCTTGTAAATAGTGAAGATCCTCCACCTCGAAGTATTCAGAAGTATGTGCTAGAAGAGTGCAGGAAATGGAACCCTACTTGCCCTCAAACTAGTCGAGGAACCTCTTATGCTCATCCTTGGGGCTATAGCTGATCGCCCCGGGGACCAGCTGTCGACCAACGAAAGGGCCAGGGAAAGTGGCCGAGGCCAAGACCTTGCCCATGCTGGAGCTGCTGATCGGCGTCGGTGATACCGAAGGACCCTCTGTGGGACA
This sequence comes from Phragmites australis, assembly GCF_958298935.1. Classification (NCBI taxonomy): domain Eukaryota; kingdom Viridiplantae; phylum Streptophyta; class Magnoliopsida; order Poales; family Poaceae; genus Phragmites; species Phragmites australis. Next base: position 19,819,765 of record NC_084938.1, read on the forward strand.
TGGAGACAATCTGGTAGTTGTTGACGGAGGCTCGGGGGCTCCATCGCCGAAGATCGAAGACCTATCGATCACCTAGTCAATGATCTCATCAAGATCATCATCGTCTTCATCCCCTTCTTACGCAGCCTGCATTGCTTGCTCCTGCACTGCTCGCTCCACGACATCAGTGTCGAGGAAGCATCGGAGATGCCGGAGATGACTTTCGATGGACATTATGTGTCTTCTTCTCCTAGGTCCCTCACTCGACTCCTCGTTGGAGGAGATGATGATGGTTCCCAGGGGAACCATGGAGAGAGGCTCTGGGATGAGAGGTACTACTCCTTTGATTTCTTGGCATTGCTTGGGAGACGACAGTGGAGTGGAGGCCATGCTCTCAAAATCTATGAGCACTACGGAGCAAAGCTCAAGGAAGAACAGAAGAAGATTGGGGTGAACACAGATGGCCTCAAGTCCCCTCTATTTATAGTCATAGGAAAAGATCGAATTGTATATGTGAAACCATCAAGATCTGATAACATCGACTGCGATTTCGAGGTCACCTTGGTTGTGCAGTATTCACAGACAAGTGCATTAGGCAGAAGTGGAAATGTCACCAAGACACTATCGCGTATTCAATCCCTGCGTGGTAGGATGTTACATCATTATGGAACATCAAATTAGGAGTTGCGGTGAAAACGAGCATGAATAGGACTGGATTTTAAATGTTCACCTACCTGGTTGTTCAAATTCACTTGATGACCATGACATACTTGCAGCCATATGCTCGAGGGTTGGTGTCTTCGAGCATGTGGTCGAAAGTAACGAGTCGATGCTTATGCTCTGCTTTCCACTTGATCCAGTCATCAGGTAGAGAGTCAGGGGCTACGTCATATATTTTCGATCCTTATGCTTTACTCTTTGTCTTTATTATCACATCAACTAGAGAGTCGGGGGCATCATCGCATAATATCGATACTTATGCTCCACTTTCTACTCAATCCAATCATTGAGCAAATAGTCAGGGGCCATGTCGGGTATTTCATTGCTACAGCTCTACTCTCTGTCTTGATTATCACATCAAACAGAGAGCCAGGGGTCACATCACATACTTTTGATGCTACGACTCTACTCTCCACTCGATCCAGTCATCGAGTACAGAGTCGGGGGCTACATCATATATTTTTGATGGTACAGGTATGTTATTTCTTACTCTCTGATTAGGAAATGTTCTCCTTGACCAGAGAGTTGGGGGCTACATAGTAATACCATATTTTGTAAATACATATATTATCTGATAGAAAAATAGAGGCAAGTGTTGGGTCGATAATGGACAACTACACCTCATAAGGCATAATGGCATCAGAGATTGTTAGGGATCTCACGCATAACTGCTCACAAGTTTCTGAAGTCTTAGTCGATCCCATATGTGTTCTCTATCTAGTTCATGTTCGTATGCTGGCTAAGTATGCAAGTCAGTTAAAGTTTGCAAAAACCATCATGTTACCTCTCTTTCTAGTTTTGCACTAGTTTTATGTTCCTTACCTTTTTGGCTACTTTGAGTGTTTACTCGAGGGCCAATGCATTTAATAATGTGTCTAGTTGAGCTTTTAGGTATCAATGAATATGTAATTAGTCAGTTCTGAGGATGGTCATAACACGTACTAATCATTATTGCATCTACTTTTGCTAACTCTTTTCATCGACAAGAAAATAGTAGGCAATAGCATTCCAGACAAGCAAAATAGCCATAATGTTACAGACATCCCCAAATCACAGGGCAAGTTTTAAACATTCCAAGTTGGGAACTATATGAAATCAACTAGAAGGACTACCCTCGCTCTCATCATCAGGAAATCTCAGCACTAAAGACTAGACGAAGACAAGGATTAGGGGCTTGATGCTTTGAATAATTTCTTCTACCTCCTCTGTAGGGCACTCGAACCCCTCTGTCACTACCGATGTGTCAAGGTCAGGGTCTTAGCTCTTTAGGAAACCAAGCATCGTCATGCCACTGATAGAAGCTAACTCGTTCATGAGGTCGAGGGTTTGCTCCCTCAACTTTTGAAGCATTGCAACCGTAGAATCATGTCTGGCAGCCATGGCGTCCCAATCAATTTTCGCCTTCTTCAAAGCACCCCTAAGTTCTTCCAGACCGTTATCCTTCTTCTTGATGACTTCTATTGCCTCATTGAGAGCCTCAAGTTTGATCTTCAAATCGGCTTCAAGGGCTAGGAAAGTAAATGAAAACAATTCAACATCGGTTGCCTAAAGTTCGAATCATATACTAGTGATATGCAGGTAAACCAACCGTTGATCTTTTCTTAGTGAGCGGCTAGCAGGACATCCTTCTCCTCGAGGGCCTTATGGTGACCAGAGTGGTCGATCACCAAATGCTGATATTTGGCGATCGCTACCTGGGTGCTTACAGTTGTAAGCATGCCAGCCCACACCTTGGTTTGCACCTTCATGGCCTTGTAAAAAAAAGAAAGGGCAGAGTTAACGCAATCGAAAGGTGAAGCATGGGTTGTATAATGAATGCACAAAGGCATATTACCTAGACTGAGCTTCTATTGATGCCCAAAGATCAATAACCGGTGGAGTCACAAGGGCCTCAATTATTTTGAACTTCGAATCTAGCTCAGCTACATCTGTGGGAGGTTGCTCTGTTCGAGAAGGTGAAGGCGGTGCAACAAAGGAAGCTAGAACCAATTGACTAGCTAAACCGCTTGCCGTCTGCTCCTCTGACTTCTCAAGACGTGATGGCCTATGACCAATAGAGTAAGGAATGTAAAGGAAGGCTGATAATCAAGATAAATACTCAAGTCAAACCTTTTGGCGATCGGAATTTTTGAAAGGACGTCTGACTTTCTTCCTCTGGGTCGATATCTTCTTTCTCATTATACCATCAACTGGGACTAGGTGTATCGAAGGGATGGCCTAGGGGTCAAATGAAGCAAGGGATGCCATTACCTGTAAGAAACCCGCCCACAATGATTCATCATCATTCTAGATTTATCGAGCAAATCCTTAGAAGAATGACCAACATAAGGGGGGCAACTTGGTACGAGTTACCTCTCTTATCGACTCGGCAGGCGAGATAGTTACTCTAGGAGGCGATCGAGGAGGAGCTCCGGCTGTCTCTTGAAGAAAGGTCACCCAGGCGTTAGTTGGTATGCGCTTGATAACCAGAGCAACAGCTAAATAAATGATCACTTGAGGACTCAATTTTAGTACCAGGTGTCCTCTTCTCCGCGTGCGCCTGAGGTGCGGAGGATCAGATGGCGAAGATGATCTCCTAGATCGAGGAGACCCTTTGGCTTCTTGATCGACCGATGTTTTTTATTTGGCCTTATTTTTCTCTGCAACAGCACTGGTTGCATGGCAAGGGACTTGCTTGTCTCTGGCGCCGGAGGAGGAGGTGTCCTCAAGAACAAGGACCCTAGCCGTGGGGATGTTGCCTTCTTGGTGAGAGACTAGAACCTGGAATCAAAAAGATGAAACAGGTCAAACAAGTAAAAATCGGTGCTACTTTCTTAACCAAGAAAATTCTCACAGGTGATCGAGGATTCATAAGGGAGTAGGGCTGGATGGAGCATGGATCCTCTTCAGCAAATAGTTTGCTCAATCGAGCAACAATGTCCTATAGGGACAGGGCTGAAAAAAAGAGAGGAAAGAGTCACTCGAAAGAGCTCAACTACGGCAACAGAAGCAGCAAAATGCTAGTTAAATCTGACATTTGGTCGTATCCTGGGAGCTATCATCGTCTCTACCATAGTCCCAGGCAAAGTGATTTCACACTTTCGGGGGACTTGACCTCTGACTGATGAAGTCTTTAGCCACATGCCACCCGGTTAAACTACTTTACCTAAGTTCGTCGATCCTCTTGACTTAATATGTAGTGTGGTCAGACTCGCAGTGCTTCTTCATCTAGGATGGATTCAAGTGGGGATGGAGGCCCTTATAAGCTAAGCGAGAATTGACTGGGTCAGGGTTGGAAACGTAAAACCAATGTTTCTTCCAATCTTTTTGCTAAGAGGTAGTTAACATAACTGGGATATAGGAATTCTTCATCCCATTCCATAGCTCAAAACCACAACCTTCGACACATTTGTTTTCGGTGTTCCTTTTCAAATGGTAAAAGTACTAGAACAAATTAAAGCTTGACACGATACCTAGGAAGGCTTCATACAAGTGGACAAACACATTGAGCATGGTGATTGAGTTGGGATTCAAGCGGTGAAGCTCAATTCGGTAGCACTCAAGTATAGTGAGAAGGAACTTGGAAGGGGGGACATCGAAACTACATCGGAAAAACAATTTAAACAATACAATCACCATGATCAAATTGGTAGGAGGAGAATTCATCACCCGACATCGGTCTCCAGTTGGCCAGCTCACGAGGAGGAACAATCCCTTCATCTTCAAGCTCCTGGAGCTTCAACTCTTGCATTGTCGAGATTGACAATGCATATGTTAGGAGCTTCATCTCGTCCAATTGCTTTGGAGAGGTGTCAGTGGCCATCACATCGAGGTTCTTCTCAGGCGAAGAAGGAGTGGCAACATTCGCAGAGAGGCTAAAAGCCATGGATCTAGGTTTTTGTGTGGCGACGCGTGCTTGGGTGGAGAAAGATGAAAGCTTATGGGAGAAGATTGACGGTGAGAGGATGAAAGAATGGCTATAATCTAGGTTCATACGAATAAATAACCAGGAGTTTACCATCTCTTTGCTAACCACTCCCTTCACTGTGGTGCCTCGTTCAACATGAAAGGCAAGGTGATGGCATCGTGCGAATCTTTGCATGCCCATCCAAGCGCATTAAATGCATTTGTACCCAACGGTTCAAATTTTGGAGTTCTTTCTTTTAACTCTACTCAGAGTCAAGTGTCGATAAGTCGAGTTTCAAGCCTTTTTTGAAGTCTAGAGTGAGGATAACAGTAGGGCGCTCGACCCAACTGTGTTTCCACTCGATATTTGGAATAGCAATTTTACTGCTCAATTCTTTTGACCGCAAGCTGGATCCACCTTACTCGACCGAGCTTAGACTTGGTGGTACTCGAGTGGGCACTTGTGGAAGCCCTCCCTACTGAGCAGAGTTAGGGGGCTAGTATCAAATATCTAACATAGGGTATATGTGCATAAAGAATACACCATAATAACTCGAATACTATGGACCCAGATTTGCGGGACTTGGTATACTCGGAGATTATGAAGACATATACTAGGAATGTCTTGATTGGGTTAACCGACTCGAGTATGACTAGTATCCAGATCAGATTTATCTGATTTGCCTTGGCCAACAAGACAAAGGACTCCATATCGACTACGGCTGGATCCGGGATGGTACATCAATCTCTATATAAGGCAGGGACCCTAACCCCCGGAAAGGGATGACGGAACAATCCACACATACGCAACTCGTGGCAAGTGACAGCAAGACCCTAGCAATTGGAGATACTTGGCGACTTTAACCCCAAATTAACCTAGATCCAATCCTCTCCATTGCAATAGGTCTAGCCACATTTCTTGTACACAAGATAATCAATGTACGGTAGCAACCCCATAGGACGTAGGGTATTACTCCAATCAGGGGTCTGAACTTGTATACATCGTGTATCTTGTTTCCTGTTTGATCCTTGATCTCGAAAGTATCCCTGTTTAATTATAGATATATTGTCAGATACTAATCTTCGACACCGAAAAATCCTCCACCGTGTGTCGTACTGCCACCTCTCTGTAGGAGTCGTGGAGACCTGCAAGTGGGAAGAGGAGCTGGCCGACTTGAGTGCCGCCGAATGGCCACCGCCATACCACTTCCTCATTGCATATCTCTCTCATACTGCTCTCCTGTCACTTTTGTTCAAAAAAACTCAATGGAGGTGTGCTGTACTGTGGCATTTTAGTTTCAAGCTATCTAGAGGGGTATACATTTCAGTTTCATCGCTTCTTTGGTTTATTTTGGATAAAAGATTGTCTGTTCAATTTGCAAGCTAGTTCAGGAATTTAGAACAGACATACCAGCTGTGTAGAATGGGTGGATTTGAGAGAGTGAATAGTGGCAAATCCAATATTTCAACAATGAGGAAGCGAAACTAAAGACCCTATTTGGCAGGGCTCCGACTCTGGTCCCACCTTAGATCTGGAGTTTGTATTTAAAATAAAGTAGTCTAAGCCTTTATTTTTAATTTAAAATGGAAATAAATAGCTCACTCAAATACCTCTGATATATCTATAGCTCTATCTCCACAATTTCTTTATAAATTCTTGGAGCTGAGTATACCTAGCTCCATGATATGAGGTCCTAAGCGATAATTAATCCACCAAAACTCAAATGACATTCTAACCACCAACCGATGAAAAAATAGTTAGAATGTCAACATATATATCAGGGAAGTTTGATTGTTCGGATGGTACAAATTGCAGCTTGCTCATTCTTTTGCAAGATACCAGATGACGGGGTCCTCTTCCTGGGATCATGTGGAAGAAGATCACCATCATCGATTGCCTTCTATGTCTCCTCCTCACAAGCACCTTCACTTCATGCTTATTCTATCCCACAGCCAGCGTTTGGTCGACTTGGCGCCGATCTTTTTTGTGCTTTCTGTGCTAAAACAGTCCATCAAAAATCTAGTTCTTTGTTCTTCTTATCCTTGAGGGAAATGGTACCCATTGAACTGGACTCTATGTAGTATACATCTGTATGTATAACGGTGTATATAGTGTGTATTTTTGCAAAATCTTGAGGGTACACCTGTTCCAGTTCCACCATGCATCAGTAGATGAGTAGATGAGAACACATGAACTAGTATAGTTCAGCTGCCTACTCTTCAGCCTTCACACAGTTGATTTATTTGTTGTTGCTTTGCGTGGTAGCTGCTAGTGCATGTATACCGTGTTTGTGCTACATACTTTCTGTGCAGTATAGTACCAAATTACTGAAGAGACACAGAAATTAGATAGTTCATAATTGCATATGCGAAAGTACTTTTGTGCCACTAATTATACAAATTCACCTTGCTACTTTTATCAAGCCACTGATCAAACGCTTAGCGATAATGCAGGAAAGGAACTCCCATTAATCAGACCACATTATCAAGGCAGATTGAGTGAGACAAATAATCATTGGCCCCTCAAGAGAAAAACCATCACGTGGCCGGCCCATCTCTGAACCCTGACGAAAATTTTGCTTCCGTTCCTAGGAAAAGCGGAGCCAAGAGGTATTCAGAATCCTTTTCGAGTTCTAGCTAGTTACCTCCTGCCACTTTCACTTTTCAGTTTTCACTGAAGTGAGCAAGTGAAAACGATGTTGGCCTGAACAGAGTTGCGAAAGCTTTGGGGCTGCATTGCATGGGAGTAGCCAGGTTAGCGGGCAACCTTGCTGTTGTCTGAATGCCAGGGCTGGAAGACCTGAACAATTTCGGGTCCATACATCCAAGCAAGCAGATGCAGGAGCATGAGTGAGTAATTGCAAGGAAGAGGGCTGGGTAGGCAGAGGCAGAGATCAGGCAGGCAGAATGGATGCATGGTCCACATTGATCATGATACTTCCACGCGTGACAGCCCTGTCACACTGAACTTCGTAGCATAGCATGCCCAATCATGGCTACTTCCTACAAAAACCTCTGCATTTATGCTACTGCCGCCAGCGTTTCTCTAACGACCTACAATCAATGTGATCTCGAGCGAGCTCAAATACATGTTGGTTCAGTAACTGATGGCACAGTGAAATTGCCATACTAATACTTGCAGCTAACCACTAGTAGTTTCCGTAAAGAACCACGTAAAGCTAACTAACCCATCAGTCATCATTCAACTGGTCTGTCTCTATTGCTGTTACTGTCACGTATGGAAGAGGCTGCACGATTGTTATTACAATGCTGAGGAAGAGCAAGGACCGTGCTTATCAGATGTATAAAAACAAAAGCAAGAGAAGGATGGATTGAAGCTGATTATAGAAACAACAGAGAGTTATTAAAGGTAATTGGTGTTACTGACTTACTGTCAAAGAACAAAAGGGTTCCGATTCCGATGGACAGGAAAGCAGAGTTTCAGGCTAACAGCATGTGGGAGCTTTGTGTCCGTGCTACCCTCTGAATTGCCACCTCTGAGCACAAAATGCATGCATGAGTCGCACTGCCTTCTGGTGCTCTAAATTCATAACCTAACACTTGCCACCACCAGAGCATGCATGTGAATGTATGCAGTGATGATGTAGTATTGGCCAAGAGAGGAGAAACTGCAATGCTTTGCAACCCCGGCCTACTATTGCTGCATTACTACATTCTGGTCCTGCTTTCTTGGGACTCGTGTAGAAACGGTGCCATGAACTTGCATGTACGACATGCAGGCTACTAGTAACTACTGTGATAGTGTAATAATCGTAAGTGGTAGAGTGGCACAAATGGAGAAGCTCGTGCCCATTCCAATAACTATGATGCAATGGAAATTTGCAGCTGGGGGCGGAGAGATTGTGCCACTGCTGTCTGTCACTGAACATGCAGGCGGCATGCATCCTCTGCTTCTGCAGCTCTGAATGGGCAAAATGCAGATCATACGCCTCGATTGTCCCCACTCACTATCGTCCACCATCAACATACTAGCTGACGATAAAGCGTGGTCCCTAACCACCATCTATGGACCATAGGGCCACAACAAAAAAACTCAATTCCTAAATGAGATCGCCGCCCTTCGGCCTTTGATGAAACCTCAGTGGCCAATCAATAGTGGTTTCAATCTCATCTATCAAGCTCAAAACGAGAATCACAACAGGCTTAACCTACTCGTGATGAGTAAATTCAAAAAAGCGATCGACCATATGAAACTTAACTAACTCAAGCTTCATGGACGCAAGTATACTTGGAGCAATGATCAGCCACACCCAACAATGACAAAAATCGATCGCTTTTTCTGCATCTCTGTATGGGATTTGCTCTTCCCGGCAGCACACCTCTCTGCACTCTTCTAGTGACTCCGACCAGAGAGGCCCTCGTACACAGATACACAGGCTTTAGAATGGAGTCATTCTAGGTGACATTGTCGGGCTTCCAGGAAACGGTCCAAGAGGCGTGGCAGTAGTCGGTCCTAGTCTCTGACGATGTCCTCAAAATTCATGTAAAGCTAAATAGGACGGCCAAAGCACTCAAGCTATGAAAGAAGCAAAATATTGGGAACATGTGACTATGCCTACAAGTTGCACCAGAAGTAATCCACATGCTAGACATAACACAAGAAACAAGGATGCTCTCAGATGATGAAAGAGGCCTGCGTAAATGGCTTAAAGAGAAGGTAACTAGCCTCGCTGCCCTGGAAAAGGCTCGTGCTAGGAAACACGCAAGGATGACACAGATTAGACTGTCGGACGCCAATACAAAGTTCTTCCAAAACGAGCAAGAAGTTCATCCTAACCATAGTCTCCGATGACGGAATTGCCACTTCTCATCTGCAAAAGGAAACTTTGTTGTGCAAACATTCCGTGGATCGTCTTGGCACAAACAAAATAAGGGAACTTGCCATAAATTGGGAAGCTCTAAACTATCAACCATATGACCTGTTAGATTTGGAAGTCTCTTTTGATGAAGAAGAAATGCATGCTACAATTAAAGTTTTGCATCCCGAAAAGACACCAGGGCCGGATGGTTTCATAGGTATGTTCTTCAAACATTGCTGGGAGATAGTCAAAGAGGACCTCATTCAAGCTTTAAACAATTTCCATCGATTGGGGTCCAACAAACTCAACTTGGTCAATGAGGCGTATATCGTGTTACTTCCAAAAAAAGGATGGAGCCCAATTTGTGGCATATTACAGGCCGATAAGCCTCATCAGTAGCATCTTCAAAATCATCACGAAGATGCTCGTGAACAAACTAGCACCTCACCTCCAAGAGCTAGTCCCTATAAGCCCAAGTGTGTTTTTAAAGAGGTGTTGCATACATGACAATTTTTTGTACGTCTAGAATGTGATCACAGAGCTACACAGAGCAAAACAACTGACACTCTTCATCAAACTCGATATTTCCAAAGCCTTCGACTCTGTTAGTTGGCCTTTCCTAATCGAAGTTCTACAAGTGCTAGGATTCGGCCAGAGATGGAGGGATTGGGTTACAACAATATGGTGACCTCCTCTTCAAGGATCATTCTAAATGGGATCCTAAGCCCTGCATTCTGACATTCCAGAGGCTTGAGGCAAGGCGATCTATTGTCGCCGATGTTATTTATTTTGGCAATCGACCCCATTCACAGACTCATCTCTGAGGCAGCTAGAGCCAACATCCTCAAGCCGATCTTACCGAGGGTGGATAACCTATGTTGCTCCATATACGCAGATGACTCCACAATCCTTGCCAACCCAGACACAAGATCTTGATGCCCTCCATCTGATCTTGGGTGCATTTGGCAAATGCTCGGGCCTTGTAACAAATCTGGCAAAAACAGAAATCTACCCAATCTGCTGCAACAACATCAATATGGATGAAACCCTAGCTAGCTTCCCGGGGAAAATTGAAGCTTTTCATTGTACATACCTGGGACTTCCTCTACACACGAGATGGTTAAGAAAAGTTGATGTTCAACCCCTAATAGACAAGGTCGGTAACAAGCTACCAAGGTGGCAAGGAAGGCATTTCTCGATTGCAGGACGGGCGACCTAGTCAAACTTGTTCTCTCCTCGTAGACAACCTACCATCTCACGGTACTACCTTTGCAAAAATGGCTTCAAAAGAAGATTGATCTCATACGACGTAGCTTGTTATGGAAGGGAGAGGAGCCTGACAAGGTATGTGCCGGCCATTGCTTGGTGAATTGGACGACTGTAACCAAGCCAAAGGAGAAGGGAGGTCTAGGGATCGTTGATCTTCAGAGATTTGCAAGAGCATTGTGTCTCCGATGGCTTTGATTTCAATGGCAAGATTGTGGAAAGGGCTTCCTTTGCCATGTGATCAAACGAATCAAGACATTTTTAATGCATCTTCAATAGTAACAGTGGGGAACAGAGAGAAAGGGGAATTCTAGACCTCCAGTTGGATTAACAGGCAAGCAACAAGAAACATGGCCCCTCTAATCTTTGCCAAATCGAGGCAGAAGAATTTTTGGGTCAAACAAGACCTTCATAACCATCAGTGGTTGTCATACCTTGAGGACAGCACCACACAGGAGGAGCTGTTGCAATTAACAGATCTATGGGAAAACATCCAACAAATCACATGGCAATGGGCAGCAAATGGGAAGTGCATACAAGGCTCAATTCCACAGAACTACGACGAAACACAATATGAGAGCCATCTGGAAAGCCAAAGTGCAACAAAAATATAAAACTTTTGTGTGGATCCTCCTGCACCAAAAGATCTTGACCATGGATAATTTGGTAAAAAAGAGGATGGCCTCATGATTAGACCTGCCACCTATGCAATCAAGATAATGAAACCCTGACACATCTTTGCAAAGACTGCATGTTCACGAAAGAGGTGTGATCTCACCTTCTAAGTAGGTTGCAGCTCCATAACTTACTAGGGATGGATCAGTTTCGCACCCTTTTCGGCTAGTGGCGGGCGAACACAAGAAAGATCGACAAACGGCTAAGAAGCCAATGCAACGGACCCGTGGTTATCTTTTGGTGGAATATTTGGAAGGAGAGAAACGCAAGCACCTCGGCTATGGATGTGACCAGAAGATCAAAGACAAATCCTACCAATACTGTTAGCCGTAGGCCTAATCTAGCAGTTGTCGGTCTCACTTTTCTCAGTTTATTTCTTAAGTAGTGGAGCCTGAGTACTCTGACAAGGACATCTTTTTTTTTTTCCTGAAATTCTGTTTTTATTCTTAATCTAATAAAATCGGTAAATCTTGTGCCGCCTTTTCGAAAAAATGTGCCTCGATTGTCAGTGGTAAACCTAGTCGCGATGATCAACTTTTTACATATCTGGTACCCCGGATTCTGATATTATCAGGTAACGGAATTACTGTGTGCGCTTCTTTTTTCTTAATCTGGAAGGAAGTTGCACCAATTCTAACTCAACTGATGCTAACTAGTAACGGATCGCCGCAATGCTGAACCTTTTAGTCATAATTTCATTCCATCTATGATTTGCAAGGTGGTACAGTGCCTTTACTGGCATATTGTTAGAGAATTAACCCACACAACAACTTGGATCTACCATGACAAACCATGCAAAATCACTAAAAATACCGGAGACATGATATTTGTTGAAAAGTTTTAACTGAAGGCTACATCCTCATAGCATGACTACGGGTGTTTCGCCCCACAGTTGCAACACTGGTCACTCAGGTCCTGTCAGAACTTCCGACACCCATATGTTAATCTTATCGCTCTGTCATTATAGCTACAACATAGACCTGTCTCTCATATTTATGTGGAGACCGAGTTATAAAAGTCCGATATCAACTCTATCCTATACCGCTAATGCTATTTCAATTCGTAACGTAACCAACTAATGCAGGTATTTGACACATATACAGACAGAACTCCTATTCTTACAGAGGGCTGTGGCCTGTGATTGCTCTTTTGGTCAAGACAAAATTCTTTGTCCGCCTTCACTGTCAGAGCGCGAGTTGAAGCGGTAGCCGTTAAACTACATTAATGAACAGTCGAATCTGAGGCCTGACTACATGCCTGCACATACGCTGAAATGCACTGAACATACTTGTATGCCTTGGGCACATGCGAGCTTCTGCCGCCATTCAGGCATTCTGTATTCATCGCCGCACCTGCAAATTGATCTATCACGCACGTCAGAGACAAGCAGACACTGCATACTCAGCGAAACTTTCTCCAATCTACGCAGGCCGGTGTGCGTCAGTGCGTGCATTGAATCGAACCCCGTGTCGGCGTCGCCGTGCAGACCGGAGCCACGGGTCGATCGAGCTGAGGCATGCAAGAGTTGACGACGATCCTGGAACGGCGCGCATACGGCCAGGCGAGCTTGAATGCTCGCAGCAGCTAACGATTGAAGCTGATGCTCGCAGGCAGGGAGGAGGGCGGCGGCATGAGAGTCATGATTGATAGTACTATATATGTAATCTCCATCGGTGTAGCTGCCCCGGCCGGTAGCTAGGGCGGGCTAGCTGGTCCTGCCTGAATGCAACCGTCCCTATGCACTCTGCAAGATGGTGTTGGATCGAAGTCGTTCTCTGAACTTTTCAGCGTTCGTGTAGGTGTGGTTATACCATGTTGGCATGGTATACGTACTACGAACGTATATGCCAATGTATGGGTTCATCGATCATGCGTCACTGTTACATAAAAGATGGTCACTGTCAGTTTAAAACTAATATCCTTATCGGTTTTGGAACCAATAGTGAATGAGTGGTAGTGATAATTCAACGATCACTACCGATTCTAGCATTAAATCGTCAGTGATAATCTATCCATATGTGCAAAAATACTCTATCGCGAACTCTTTAACGTGGCAATCAGCGAGACCACATACCAAAATGTTCGAGGTAGAGTATTTTATATGGCGAAATATCTATTTTACATCTTATAGTATCTGAGTGACAATGGTTCATCTAAATGAATGGCAAAAGGACAATCATCTTGAAAAAATATATATTTTCTATATCATTTAGATGTGCATATTGCCACAATCTAGCTTGAACGAATGGCAATATCTAAATCTGCCTTCACAATGACAATAATAAGCCTAAACGAATGGCAAAAACACAATCATCTTCAATACATTTGTGTGTGTGTGTGTGTTTTTTTGTCATTTCTCTAGATCTATCTATTGTCACAATCTTTAACGCTCACACAATCTACGTATTCTCTTTGGAGACGTGGAGACGAGATGAGGAGATGAGCTCGTTTAGATAGGGAGATGACGGCGTCAGCGATGGGCTCAAAGATAGAGAGGGCTTGGGGGGAAACCAGGGCAACCACGAGTTGGGTCGAGAGACGGCGAGGTGGCTACGGACTTGGAGGCTGCAAGGTGACTATTTATAGAAAAATTATCACTGACGGTTTGGAATATGAACTAAGTAGTGATAATAATAAACACTATCGGTTCTTTTTTGTCAATTATTGCTCGGTGATTAACATTATCACTGTCAGTTTGGAATAAGAATTGGTAGAGATAAACATTATCACTGTTAGTTACTAAAGGTACGTCTTTTTACGAACCGGCAGTGATAATTTGAATATCACTACCGGTTCATGTTACTAACCGACAGTTATGTATCATTGTTGTGGCTTGGCTTCTTATGTGCGCCTTGAGCTTACGAACCGGCACTGAAAGGGGGGCAGGGATGACCCTTTTTGTAGTAGTGCACGCATCTGGGCTACGTACGCACGTTGAGTTTGAAAATTCAGACAGGTTGAAGGGAGAGCAATTGCATGATTGGCATGTCCTGTGTAGAGCTAGAAATAAAGCTTGATACTCGTGAGCTAGCTCGGGCTCAACTATGCTCCGCTCGATGGTCAAATGAGCCGTCTTCTTAGCTCATTGGCCAAACGAGCCGAGCCCGAGCTGGCTCACGAGCAACTCAGTGGTTAACCAAGCCTAGCACAGATAGTCTTCCTCAAACCTCAATCCTCACCAATCCTTAGTGAGCCCAGTCCAGCTCAGGGTTTAGGGCTCCTCCCTTGAGTTTGAATCACTTTCTCCTCACCCTGTGTCCTCATCAGTCTGTCACCCGCTATCGCCCAGAGACCTAGCAGGGCAGCAAATAGAGACAAGCCTCTCAACCCTCTGACGTCGCCCACCGGCCCAGCACCTCAGTCTCTGGTCTCTACCGTTGCCTACATCCTACTAGCCTGCCGCCTTAGTCTCTGGTCTCTCTGCCACCACACACCAGCCCACCATCTCTTCACCCATCAGCCCACCACCTCTCCACACTCAAATCTCGCCGCGTCTCCAGCTCTCCGCCCTCAGATCCCGTCGCCTCTCTATGACTCCACCAGCCTCTTCGGACTATAAAGGAGCACGTGATCATGGCGGGTGCCAAGTATGAGCCAGTGGGTGTTGCGTGGCTCCAGTGCTCCAGCACCTGCAACAACACAGTCAAAATCAAAGATGCCGCCCTCGGCCATCGGGAGGAAGCAAGGGCTCTGGTTTTGGAAGAAGCCAACGAGGGGAGGTGCGTCACCGTGATGGCTACAGAACAGGCGGAGGAAGACTCGGTTGGTGATGATGTCACGGTCATCATGGCGGAGGAACGTGGGGTACGGGGTGGAGGGAGGAAAATCTCTACGAGTGCATTCTCCGGTAGCGATGCCACCAGCGGTGGCGATAACTGAGGGGAGTGGCTGCGCCCATGGGGATTGAGGGATCAGGGTTGATGGGAAATCCTCTATCTCTAACAGCAAGGTGAGGTGATGACAAGGTGAGGCGGCAGTTACAGGAGTGGTAGATGAATTAGGGCAAAACCCATGTGCAAAGCAACTTTGGCTCGTGAGTCAAACCGAGCCGGCTCGAGCTGGCAACGAGCCTAAACCGAGCTAATATTTCAGCTCAGTCACCTAGCTGAGCCGAGCTGAGCCTAGTTCGGTTCGCCCACATGCGAGCTGGCTCAGCTCTGCTGGTTTCCACCCCTAATCTTGTAGGACGGTCCTGCATGCGTATGGATGCATGTTTCGTGCCAGTGCAGCTACGTACAGGTTGCATTGTGTGAGCTTTGGTCTGCTTGTACTTGTACCTTTTTGTTTGGAAGCACATAGTTTGCACCTAGTACTGCTGCACAAGAGTGATATAGCAGCTACCTACAACGGTACATGATAGCATATGAGTGCATATGGAACAAGCAGCACATGCCTACTCCAAGAATTCAGCGCGTAGGTGGGGGACAAATGGGAACGTAGAGTGCCATGCAACATAGATGGATCGCAGTACAGATCGATCACATAAATGCGACGTATTTGCATTGTCCTGTGCTTTGACAATGATCTGCTAAACCTAGCCACCCTGAATGATGCTACGAAAGACGAAAAGAAACCACTGGTGTACGTTTGAGCGTTGCTTCTTGAGGTCCTAGTCGTTAGACGTTCGCGTTGGAACAGCCAGCGACCGAGGAAACGTGCGTCTGTCGCGTGCGTCAGCTCCTCGTCGGGGTACGTACGTCGCCGTTGGTCCGTATCCGCCGGAGGCGGCTGCGAGATCCAGCACGCAGACCACGTACACGGCATGCATGCATGCGTCTGCTTCGCGCGGGTCGGCAAAACTTTCTCCCAGGCGCAGCGCATTGATAACGAACAGCCACAGGTAGCTAGCTCACAAGAGAGGCATGCGGATCTGGGCCGCAGGTGAGATCACAGTTTTGTTAGCTTGTGGGGCTGTGGCCTGTGGGCGACTGCCAACGCCATCATGGCAGCGCGCGCGAGGCAGCAGCAACCGCGAGCAGCGGCCGCGGCCGTGGTGCCGATTGCCGACGCAGGCAGGCAGGTGGTGCCGTGGCGGTAGCGTGTGTTAGAGATAAGCTTCCTAATGTATCTCCGTTTGTATTTGGTTCGGTTCATATTCGTAGATAGAATCAATGATGGATTAAATTTTTGATGATATGGGGAGACACAAGAACATGACGAAGATGAAAGGAACCATGGGTGGTAGGCAATGACACAGACCAGGTAGAGGTAATAGTTAAAAGAGACCCATTACTAACAACAATGTTCGAGGGGGTGGAGTATGAAGGAGGATGGGACATGATAAGGTTACCGGAGTTCAAAGTCATATACGAGGTGGCCCCTGAGTCGAAGTACCAGTCAGTCGACGGTGGAGGTGTGAGCGTCATCGTCTGGAAGGCATTGGCAAGCGTCTGCTAATCCTAGTGGTCCAGCGTCCAGGCGCCAGGAGGTGTAGTACCCGGGAGTGAGACATGCTGTTGGAGATAGCCAGGCGGCACACCAGTCGTGTACGACGGAGGTAAAAACCAGGCGGTGTTCCGGGCGCACCAGCGAACATGGAGAGGCCAGGTGTCAGGGCATGAGCAGGTGGTCCAATTGGGCGAGGTGGCCTAGCAGATCGTGGCGGGCCAGCAGGATGCGACTGTGGGCCGGGACACATTTGGATCGTCCCGATTCACAGGTTGTAAAATGACGGCCAACTAGGAGGCGCACCCGTATTGCCCGAGGAACCGTCCCCTCCTCGGTGGCGACGACGATTTTGGCGCGAAGATCCACCAGATCCAGAACCGCTGGTGCTGCTAGGCGTGCCACTATTGCCACTAGTCGACGAAGGAGGAGTTGGAGGTGACGGTGTAGTGGTGACGAGGACGGTGGAGGAAGCGTTGGCCTTCGACTGCATGGTGATTTCCTCAAGAAGCAGATCAGAGCGCACTTCCACGAACAACGGGAAGGACTTCTGTCATTTGAAGAGGACGCCATGGTTGCAAATTTCTCATTGAGACCGCAAAGGAAAGAGAGCACAAGAGTGCGATCTTGTACAGGTTCACTGAGGTACCCAAGAGCATCCGTCATAGCCTTGATCTTGTGGCAGTAATTTGTAATGGAAAGGTCCCCTTGAACAAAATTCTGAAACACGGCATCAAGGATGAGTGCACAGGTCTCCTGATTACCAAGGAACTGTTGTTCAATGCAAAACACACGTTTCGTGCGAGAGCGGTTGGTGTCATGACGATTCCCAGAAGATCATACGTAAGGGTGGAGTAGATCCAAGAAAACACGGTGCAATCCATGCATTTCCACTAGACGTTGGCCAAGAGGTCATCATTAGAGAGGACGTGATCATCAAGGGCATACTTGCCGAACGTGTTGAGGAAGAGACTGCACCACGTGCTATAATGGGAAGAGTTGGTGTCGAGGACAATGGGGACCAAAGCTTTGAAGTTGAGGACGGCCACAGCTTGCGCATGCTAGGCGGCTTTGGCATCCTGCCCGTGGGCGACGGCGTATGCATCAGCATCAGCCTAACGACGTTTGGCATCCTCGAGCGAAGCACGGCGCGTGGCTGCCACAGCCTTGACCTGCTCCTGGCGATGTGCCTTGGCGTCGGCCTAACAACGTTCGGAATCCTCGAGCGTAGCATAGCACATGGCTGCCGCAGCCTCGACCTACTCCTGGCGACGCTCCTCGGCTTTGGCCTAGAGACGCGTGGTTTCCATGGCGGTAGACAAGGTGAAGAGCCCGGCTACGGTACTGGTTACGAATGAAGTGGAAGGAGAGATCGCAGGATAGAGGGATTAACTCATTGATTATATTCAATGGAACAAGGTGTTACATATATAGTTCGAAGACCTGAGCCCTTCCGTATCCATCTAAACAGGTCCATAGAGATAAATTCTGAGAGGATTGGAAGGGCAAGAGACTATGTGTGAGATACTAAGCAAGCAAAGTAAATGATGTGTAGACTAAACATAGGAAGTATAACAATCAAATTTGTAAAGGATAGAGATATAGAAGGCATATGTTTTGAATGTAACTGAACCTAATACACTTGTATTCTTGCCGTGAGTTCCCGATCTATATCAACACGTAACAGCATCCTCTACAGAGGTAACAAATGCTTCACCAATTCTTTCATGGTATCAAAACCACCTTTTCTACTTGACGCATCTATGGCGACCGGTGAATCCTTATCGTCCTCCCTCTCTTGCCTGATCGCACCCTTTCTACTCGTTCATCCAGTTATAGAGAAACTCACCAAGAATAACCATGCCCTATGGAAGGCTCAAGTGCTCCTAGCTGTGCATGGTGTGTAGCTAGAGGGCTTG
Organism: Phragmites australis; assembly: GCF_958298935.1. Lineage (NCBI taxonomy): Eukaryota > Viridiplantae > Streptophyta > Magnoliopsida > Poales > Poaceae > Phragmites > Phragmites australis. Next base: position 19,838,414 of record NC_084938.1, read on the forward strand.
CTCGATGGATCTGAAGTTGCACCCTCTAAAGAAGTCGACGTCCAACAAGGAGAGAAGACAGTCAAGGTGCATAATCCTGCGTACATGCGATGGATAGCCTTGGATCAATAGGTGCTTAGCTAATTGTTATCCTCTCTGTCCAGAGAGGTTCTTACGCAAGTATTGACGATGAACACCACAGCTCAAGCATGGCGAGCAATCGAAGATATGTTCGCTTCTCAAAACACGTGTGCGGCCAGTCAATACCCGTATAGCATTGGCGACAACTCAGGAAGGCAATATGTCTATTGTTGAGTATGTCCGGAAGATGAAGGCGCCAGGAGATGAGATGGCATCCGCTAGAAAGCCGCTGGATGATGAAGAGATGGTTTCGTACATCCTCACCGGACTCGACATTGAATTTAATCCAGTCGTGTCCACCATCGTCGCGCGAGTTGAACCAATCACTATATGTGAATTGTACATGCATTTATTAAGTTTTGAAACTCGGTTGGACCTTCTCCAGGGAAGTTCTTAGTCTTCGGTCAATGCTGCGTCCTGTGGTGGCTTCAACAGCCGCGACCGAGGAGGACATAGGCGCAGTCCTGGCCGAAAAGAAAACAACTACTCAAACAGCAAGTTTACTTGAATTTATAATGGTGGCCGGTCCAACTACAACAACAATGAAGGCAACAGTACCTGACACCCTAGATGCCAAATATGTCACAAGGGCAGTCATACTGCTGCAAATTGTTGGCATCATTTTGATCAAGACTATGTCTTTGAAGAAAGAAGTGCAAGTGTGGTGAAAAATTCTTATGGAGTTGACACAAACTTGTACACAGACTCAGGTGCTATAGATCACATCACCAGTGAACTGGATAAGCTTGTTGTTCATGACATATACAGGCAAGGATCAGATAAAAATGGCAAGTGGTGCATCTATGAATATTGATTATATTGGACATATTATTGTTCGCACCCCTAATTGTAGTCTTCATCTAAACAATGTTCTTCATGTTCCTAAAGCTGCTAAAAATTTTGTTTTTGTTCATCGCCTTGCTACTGACAATAAAGCTTTCCTTGAATTTCGTCCTCATTTTTTCTTGATTAAGGATCAGGCAACAAAGAAAATCCTTCTTCGCAGCAAGTGTGAAGGTGACCTCTACCCTCTTTCTTCCAGCCCAATAGAACCAAGAAGGCAAGTGTTGAGTGCTGTCAAGCCCACCTTGGCAAGATGGCACAGTCAATTAGGTCATCCTTTGTATTCCATTGTCCAACATGTTGTTAGTGAAAACAATCTCCCATGCCATGGTGAGATCAATAAAGAGTATATTTTGTGATGCCTGTCAACAGACTAAGAGTCATCAGTTGCCTTATCCTAAATCTTTTAGCGTGTCTAGTACTCCTTTAGAGCTTATTTTCTCAAATGTTTGGGGTCCTGTTCTTGATTCTTTTAGAATAAAGAAATACTATGTTAGTTTCATCGATGGTTACAGCAAGTTTACTTGAATTTATTTGCTTAACTATAAATCTAAGGTCCTCCAAAAATTTCATAAATTTTAGAATCTTGTTGAGAGGTTGTTTAGTAAGAAAATTATTGCTATGCAAACTGACTGGGGAGGAGAATATGAGAAGTTGAATTCCTTCTTCTAACAAGTTGGCATAACTCACCAAGTTTCGTGTCCTCACTCCCATCAACAAAATAGCTTAGCTGAATGTAAACATCAGCCCATAGTAGAAGTAGGGCTCTCCCTTCTTGCCCATGCATCCATGCCTCTGAAGTTTTGGGATGAAACTTTTCTTGCTGCTACATACCTCATCAATAGTACTCCCAGTAAGATCCTCCAGTTTTCTATTCCCCTAGAAAAGCTATTCAAGGAAAAACCAAAGTACTCATGTCTACGTATGTTTGGGTGTGCTTGCTGGCCCAACCTACGTCCATATAATTCTCGCAAACTCCAATTCCAGTCAAAACAGTGTGTTTTCCTTGGATATAGCAATCTTCATAAAGGGTTTAAGTGTCTTGATGTTACAGCTGGCCATATCTATGTTTCCAGAGATGTTATTTTTTATGAGACTATTTTTCCATTCTTCAAACTTTACCCTAATGCAGGAACCCCTCTTCGGTCTGAAGTTCTGCTTCGTCCTCCTAATTCTGCGTCAAAATCTGGGGGTGCATCAATAGATAATCATGTGATTAATACTCATACTAATCTTGATATTAATCGTGAAGGAGATGCAGAAGTTACTGTTCAGGAAGGAAGAGAACATGATCTCATGCAGATAGAGGAGTTTCTACCTTGTGCATCGGCCTTTGAGGATGATCCCATCAATTTCCATGAGTCATCAAGTCTGCCAGAAGCTACCGACCGCCCCTTTATGGAGATGGTGCCAAGTCCCAGTATGGTTGCCGCCCCCGTCTTGGACCCGGTGACCATGTCTGGCCTCAGTCCATCCCCGAGCACCACACGGCACGAACATGTCATGACGTTTCCTGCGGCAAGTGCGTTCCCTCTGTCGACCTCAGAGCCAGAGCCTGCGCGTGCAGGGGAAGCTATGGGATCCTCTACACCCACGACTATCGATTTGTCTGTGCCATCTCCAGCACGTCCATGCACCAGGCTACAAAGTGGTATTTAGAAATCTAAAGTCTACATAGATGGGACTATCAGGTATGGATGCTTAATCACAACAGGTGAACCATAGAATCTGCATGAAGCTTTAAATAATAATTCTTGGAAAGGTGCTATGGATCATGAGTATAATGCTCTTATCAAAAATCAAACTTGGCATCTTGTACCACCAGAACAATGTAGGAATATTATTGATTGTAAATGGATTTACAAAATAAAACATAAAGTTGATGGTATGATAGACATGTATAAGGCAAGGCTTGTTGCTAAAGGCTTTAAACAACGTTATGATATTGATTATGAAGACATTTCTAGTCATGTTGTTAAAGCTACTACCATCATGTTAGTGTTGTCTGTTGTAGTGTCTAAAGGATGGAGTCTTCGCCAACTGGATGTGCAGAACACATTTCTTCATGGTGTTCTAGAGGAGAAAGTGTTCATGAAGCAACCCCTAGTATGAAGATAAGTCAATACCACATTATGTATGTAAATTAGATAAAGTTCTTTATGGTTTGAAACAGACACCACGAGCTTGGTATTCAAGACTAAGCACAGAACTTTAAGATCTAGGGATTTCATGCTTCAAAGGCCAACACGTCTCTGTTCTTATATAACAAAGGCAAAGTTACTATATTCCTATTAATATATGTTGATGATATAATTATTGCAAGCTCATCACAAGAAGCTACAATGGCACTCCTTCGTGATCTCCAAACCAAATTTGCACTCGAAGATCTTGGTGATCTTTATTATTTGCTAGGAATTGAAGTAAATAAGGTACATGAAAATATTTTGTTGACACAAGAAAAATATATTATAGATCTTTTAAAGCGTGTAGGAATGGCAAATTGCAAGCTTGTTACTACACCTCTCTAAGTCATAGAAAGACTAACAGCTCATGAAGGAGAAACACTAGGACTTGGGGATGCGACACAATATAGGAGTATTGTTGGAGCTTTACAATATTTAACTTTGACTCGACTTGATATTGTCTTTCTTGTTAATAAAATATGTCAGTATTTACATTTACCTACTACTTTGCACTGGACTGTAGTTAAGAGAATTCTGAGATATTTAATATTTACTCTGGGTATAGGATTGAAAATTCATTAGTCATCTTCTATGTTGGTTAGTGCTTTCTCTTATGCAGATTGGGTTGGTTCAGATGATAGAAGATCTACCGGTGGTTTTGCAGTATTTTTTGGAACAAATTTTATATCTTGGAGTGCATGAAAACAGGCCACAATGTCACGATCAAGTACTGAAGCTGAATATAAAGCGTTAGCTAATGCAACGGTTGAGATTATGTGGGTTCAGACACTACTGGATGAATTGGGTATTAAATCTCCTCCCACTGCCTGTTTATGGTGTGATAATATTGGTGCTACTTATCTTTCTACGAATCATGTGTTCTATACAAGAACTAAGCACATTGAAATAGATTATCACTTTGTCAGAGAATGGGTTGCACAGAAACTGATGGACATTCAGTTTATTCTAACAGGTGATCAAGTTGCATATGATTTTCCTAAGCCTTTGTCAGCTCGAAGCTTGGAAGAATTTAAACGCAATCTCAATCTAGATAAGTTGTGATTGAGGAGGAATATTAGAGATAAGCTTCCTAATGTATCTCTATTTGTATTTGGTTCAGTTCATGTTTGTAGATAGAAACAAATCTGTAAAGACTAGAGATATAGAAGGCATATCTTTCGATGGTAACCGAACCTGATACGCTTGCATTCTTGCCGTGATTTCCCGGTCTATATCAACACATTACAGCGGCCTCTACGTAGGCAACAAAAGCTTCACCAATTATTTCAGCGTGGTACGTGCTGTCGCATGATGAGCATTTGCAGGTGGTGCCCGCAACTACATATACGGCCTCATCATCCCCGGTCGTTGTCTTCGTCGTCGTCGCTGGCACTGGCCCGCTCGCCGCCTCGGATTCAGAGCTGTCAAGGAATATCTCTGCGCTGCGGGGGATTTAAACCTTGACGACAAGGGGAGGTCGGCCGGGCACGGGCATGCAGGCTGCAAGACGCAGGCCTGGTGCAGGTTTGCAGGTTTGCAGATTTGCAGGAAGCAGACGAATTGATACGACGAGGCCAAGGCAGATGGATGTATGTCAGTATGGGTCCAGCCGATGGACTTGACTTAGGGCCGGCCGGCCGGCCGGGATGGCTAGCTTGGTTTAACGTGACGCACGTTGATGCCCTGCCCCAGCGAGTGGCGACTAGGTTGGGCCGACGGTTTGCATGTTGCACATGACATTCACGCCCTATGTTTGGATCTAGCGAGCGTGGTTACAGGTGAATTTTTCTGACTGTCAGGGCCGCAGGGGTATGGAGCATTAAATCAGGGTGAAGCACTATATTAATGCATTCAAGATAGAGACGGAGCTGTTGAACATTCAATCACGAAAACACGGCGTTTTGGACATGCTTCCGGTCAATTCTTGGAAATTTTGATAATCTATATCTTTCTTTCAAAATATATCGATATGCTGGTTGAGGTATTTGTGGTAGAGCTTGTCCACTAGATTCGAGTCCCAGACTCACACTGGTGCTCACATTTATAAATTAGCATATATATATATATATATATATATATATATATATATATATATATATATATATATATATATATATATATATATATATATATATATATATATTATTGATGTCTTATTAACATCCTGTTATTATAAAGTATAAAGTTGAACTTCCCTCATTTAAAAAAATATAGATTTTGAGGCTTTCGCTAGTAAAATTAACAGTATGGGAAATGGGGATCGGATTTGTAGTAGTGTAGTGACATGACAAACATACATGCAAATTTGTCTTAAAATGCATTTCTTTAGAGTATCACAATAATTTGACTGGATTTTCTAAATATAATCCAATAGGATATAGTAGTTAAAGTTACATATATTGGAAGCCGTGTCATTGTCTAAACATCAAGTATTTGTGATTGTATGGAGTTTATCATCGGCCACGGAATGTGAAATTTAAGACAGCCCCTATGCTACCAATAGATGAGTTTGAACAATGATGTGCATATGAAAGATCTTCTTACCCCACTTATTTTGGATTCGCTGGAGCCGGGAAATCCGTATCCTTGAAGATGCAAGGTTGCAAAGGATTTGGATTCCGATGCTCCAACTTTGTTAGATTTAATTTCCTCTATGTAGCTCGCTCCCTGCTTCTTTCTAATTTGACGTCTTACAATCCATAGCTTCAGACTTTAAGTTTGAACCGCTAGAAAGCTTGAATTGTGAATATCGGCTATATGAAAATGGTTCTAACCTAAGAAATACTCTCATAAAAGAACATTTACATCACTCGGTTCACAAATATTTGTCATTTTGTGACCCCTGTCCTTATCTTTTTTTCTTTTCTAAATATGCAGTAGAATTATCAAATGGGGCATCAAATGTACGTCTAGTAGTGGTAATATATTTTTAAATATACAGATTAGAAGCATGAAAACCATTCATGCATATTTTTATGAAAAGTACTTTGATAGCATTACCATTCATGCATATTTTTATGAAAAGTACTTCGATAGCATTAAAATTCAACTCAAACAATAACTTGTTTCTCATTGTACAAATCATAGTTTTGTCTGAATTTTTTTAAAAGATATATTATAGAATCCTTTACAACATACTTTTTTCAGAATTTTTCATGATAATTTTGATATTGTTTTGAATTTTGAGAGCAATGGAACGTAGTATTTTTGATTTTTTTTAATGTGTCGTCTGTTGAATAGGCGACACCTTTATTTTTTAAAAGGTATCGCCCGTTAGAAGGGTGACATCTTGGTGTCACCCATCCAACCAGCAACGGTAGGCTAAAATGTGTAATATTTTAAAATAACCGTGTATATTTGCAAATATCAAAATATAAAAATAAAGAAAATTCGTGCAAACAGTAGCAGGGCCGGCTCGCTGCCCGTCGCCTGGGCAGACAGGAGCCCAACTCGTGCGCGGGAGCCCAGCATCTCCCCCGGCCGCTGCAAGCGCCGTCGCCGAGCCGAGACGCCAGGTCGCGGACCTTGCGCGCTGGGTACGTGCTGTGCAGCCTGCACTTTGCACATACCTGACAAGTGGCGATCATGCAACGTTGTCAGGCCTTAATCCCCACGAGGAACTCGCACTTTCAGACAGCACTAGTCTCGTCGAAAGAGAGAATAGAATCCACTGGGTAGAAAGGCACAGCGTTTGTACTTGCCACTCATGGCATTTCGATTCATTGTGCTATACTCGGCATGAACTTTGAACACTGTGCTGTGCTAGCTAGTTACTGCCCAGCGCAGCACGATAAGGCACTGTTGTGAATGCAGAAATCCTTTCCTGATTTCTGCACGCAAATTGGATTTTTTCTTTTTAAAATATTAATAGAATTATTATGAAACTCATGTGTTCCGAATAGGCACCGAGCTTTTCTACACACTAATTTTTTTTAGATAATTTCTTATATGTCGTTAAAAACTTTGAAATCCTCGATGTCATAAAAAATTCTTATCCCTCGTGTGTCGCTATTTGGAGAAAAAAAAATCCGTATGTGCCATTGGTATTAACACAGTTACGACGTCAGTGATATATAGATGAAGAAAATTTGAAAGTAGTGGTGTATGAGGACAAAAATTTTTTATGGCAAATCGATAATTTCAAAGTTTTTTAGTGGCACATAAGAAATTATCTCAATTTCTTTTTTTTGGTGGCGATGGGAATGGATCTTCCACTTCCCTCAATTCCCTCAATCATTTTATTTCCGAATTGTCTCTACCCCTCCTTTTGTTTCCTTCTCCGTATGACTCCGATACGTCTCCACTCGCCACTAAACAAGCTTTTTTTTTTCTACAGCCACTAGCGTTGGCTGATTGGCTTCGTCCTTGTGGATGACCCATATCTCCATAAAGAACATATCTTGTCGGGAATCTATGTTCATCTAAAATTTGATACTCTTCGACGACGACCCCGTTACGCTGTCACTACTTATGACAGTAGTTCTGAAGCCAGGAATTGGAGTTCCAAAACCAGTACCTGTCATCTTTCCACAGAGAAGCATGTGGCAATGGTAACAAAACACCAATAATTTTCCAATTCTTGAATGGTCCACTATTCGTGTAATTTGCGAGAAAACAAGAAGGCCGCAAATCAGCAAAGTATGTTGAAGATCAGGACTTTTAAGTGAGTGAAATGTAAGCGGCAGCACTTATTTGTCTGCTTATATCACCTCATATGGTGTTGTATGACAGACTCTAATGCGTCCACTTGTGCACTTAAATTCCACATCTTTGCAAAGCACACAATGTTTTGCGTCTTTTGTTACCGGCCTGCTTTGTTCAGAGCTATCGCTTGGCCATCTAGTATATGGCACAGTGGAGCTGGGAGTGCAAAGGCTACTTTTGCTAGAGCCGAGATATATGTCATCAGCTAAAGGCACCTCCGATCCAAATTAAAGTCATCCATATAGCCTTAGCATTGAAGCAAAGATTATGCCATATGTTGTCCTCCTGAATGATTTATCGGCTTCGGTGACTTCGACTTTGCGCATGATTGTTGTATGTATGACACTGATCCTCTTTGTATCTCAGTAACTCACTTTGATGAGCCATTGGAGCATGCAAATAACAGTGATGCATATACACAGTGTATTGAAGCGCTCCCAAATCGTTGTGTAATGTAGCATGCAAGCATTGTTGATTGATGTAAGAGAATGAGAATTGGTAGAATGGTTGTATTGTATTGTATTTAGCCTCGAAAGTTGAATATATAGAGTTCAGATGGTTTAGATATTAAGCAATCCTAGAGATATGATAGAATCTAATCCTAATCTACCATAACAAACAGATCTTTATGTATCCTATACCATATACTCTAACATCCCTCCGTAGTCGCAACGGGAGTGTCACAGGCGATGAGACTAGAGAGGAAGACGAATGACATCCCCCGCAGTCGAAACAACACGGCGCATATGTTGTGACTGGAGAACCCAACAAATTGCTCATGCAGATGGTAGCCATTTGTGCCGAAGTTGAGGTAGACGAGAGTGAGGTGAGTACCTGTGTTCGCGACATGCATGAGGTAGTTGTGGTCACGAAGCCATAGTTAAGGTTTTTGTGATCGAGGGAGCCGCACATGAAGCCACAAGTGCAAGAAGGCGTCATGGTGATGGGTGCAAGGAGGCCCGAGAAAGAAGACGGTGATACGGACGAGGCAATCATTGAGGAAGAGGTCGATACCAAAGTCGACGCAGTCGAGACTGTTGAGGATGAGGCGTGCACCGGGTTTGCCAGGTTCAGTAATGCGTTAGGGATGAAGGCACGTACCGGTGTTGCCAGTACTAGATGTGCGAAGGTAAGCACGTACCGGTGTTGCAGAGAAGACCTCAACGGACGTGGTGCGTAGAGCGACGAGGAGGAGAAGGTGCCGATGCAGCCCACGGTTCCTAGAGTAGACAAAGTAGTCAGGGAGGAGACTGCGATGTTGGCGACGAGGTTGTGCTGGATGAAGGCGGTAGAGGGAGGTGGAACCAGCGGCTTGGAGTGGTGACGCTGGTGAGTGTGATGGCAGCGCTTGAAGAAGCTGGCAAACAACACATGAATAGCATGACGAAGACCAAGGGCGCCGATGAGTGAGGCGATGACGCACCAAGAGAGACGACGTCGGTCGACCAAAGCGTCATGGTGCACGGGACGACGATGTAGAGCAACGGTGGGATCCTCCGTTCGGCCGGACCATGCATTGAAGGGCATGACGACACTGCGGAGGCTCAGACTACAAGTGGCAGCACTACGGCTCGAAGGAGACGTAGCGGCAGCCTCGGTTCTTAGGAGAGAGACGTGCGTACTCGAGGAGGACGGGAGCCACACTCGATCGGCCGGGAGGAATGCACGATCGCCTGATCAGACCGAGGGCATACAAGGCTATCGTGGCGGAGGCATCTAGAGTGGTGGAGGTGACGACGAACTGAACCGATGTGGAGCACCATGCGGAAGGAGTAGCAAGACAGCGACATGTGAGGACGTCCCCATGAGCGTCACACACCCAACTACGCCGCACGAGTGGAGTGGAGGAGTGCATCGATCGGATCTAGCACGTGGAGTCGTGTTGACGAAGTGGCGGGTAGATGGATCTAACGCGACACGGACGGCCCGTGAGGGAGGACGTGCGATGTGGTTGACGGACCAGTGATGTGGTCGAGCGCAAGCAGACAGACGTGTGACCGAACGACATAGTTGGTGGGCGTGCAGACAGGCACGTGGTCGAATGACGCGTGCAGATGGGGAGCCGTGCGACGCGTGTCCAGACGTGTGGGCGACGCAGCAGAGATGGCGATGCAAATAGGCGGGAGACGGTGTAGACGGTCGACGCAGAGCGTGGTGCACGGGCAGCCCATGCACGAGGTGTCATGGTGGACGGACCAACGCGAAAGGAGATGACGACCATGTGGAGCAGATGGAGTGGATCGGCAGACCGACGGGTGAGGCGTGCAGACGAGAGTGTGACGTCATGGTGACAGGTAGCCAGGGCAACGTAGATCGATGCAGGTGCGTGGTTGAGGGCGTGCTGCCGGGACGCGTGGAGACCGTCGCGGGAGGTGGAGTCGTGGACAAGTGACAGTCATGGAGTCAGAGCCGGACCAGGCACGAAGCACACGGAGCAGAAACAACGCGTGGCACACAGATCCGAGCAGCAACGGCACGTGGCGTGGAGCGACGATGGCGCATGGATGGGCGACCCAAACAAAGGCGCGTGGATGAGCCGATGTGAAGACGGAGACCGGTGTGGTGTCAAAGCTGAGGTCGGAGTAAATGCGTGTGAAGACAACAGACGACAGTGGGCGACGCAACCCGATCTCCGATTGGAAAAAATAAAAAAGAAACACCAATCAACGATCGGCGAGAGAAAAAATCCCAATTAACAAATCAGAAAAAGACTCTATGACGGCCGATCAACACGATCGACCGTGCGAACCCTAGGTACGAGCAACGCTGCCCCCGACGGAGATCGATCTCCATGGGGGCGGCGCGGTGGAAGCGAAAGCGGTGAGTTTTAAGGCTAGCACTGAAACCTAAACTGATACCATATAAGAGAATGAGAATTAATATAATGGTTGTATTGTATTGTATTAAGTTTAGAGGACTGAATATATAGAGTACATATGACTTAGATATCAAGCAACTCTAGAGATATGATAGAATCTAATCCTAACTTACCATAAAAAATGGATCCTTATGTATCCTATACTATATACTTTAACAATTGAATGAGCTAACTGAAGCAAGTTTGTTCAGACACTGAAACAACCTCTGAAAAATGCAAGTTTGATAACGCTACATGGCTGTATCTGTTTAGCTACAGACTACAGATTTCCAGTTCTGGAAGTTCCTGAAGAATAGTTGGCCAGTTCCCGGGGATATCAATATAAACAATAGTAGTACAATTCAATGGAGTTACAAGCGGAAGCCGGTTTGCAATGCCTTTGGTTGTAGAGGCAATCTTTGTCCTGGTTTTATTCGGTCGTCCTAAGCTCAAGGAGCAGTCAGTCGTCGTTGCCGTCATCGGAGCTGAGAAGTTGCTTCTTCTCCTGCTTCGTTGTTCATTGTTCGGTGAGGTGGTTTCTTTTTTGTTCTTAGGTGTTGTCCATCTTGGGGTTGGTGCTCCGATGTTGCCTCCTAGAGGCTACGGTGTTGTGATTTTCTTCTTCTTGAATGAATGGCAGAACTCCTGTCTTGGTTCTTAAAAGAAATCAAGCTTCACTCATGCGATTCAATCTGTATGGATCCGCAGACAATGCACCTTCCAAACTGGAAGGCCACAATTGGGAGAGCTGAATAATGGACCAGGAATTGAAGCATTGGCCAGCAAACAGTGCTTACACTGTCTTGGGTTGAATGTGTCTGAACGATAGCTGGATCCTGTTCCAATCATCAAAGACCACGAGGACTTTCCGGGCCAGAGGTGCACGAGTGAAACAGGCATTTCAGGGAACAAACGCATCCTAGGAGATGAATTATGCACAGCAATGCATGCTGATATGTCCGTCACTTGTTCTCTGCATATTGCAACCTCTGTCAGATATGCAGGAAAATCACCAGATAGCTGATGCACCGACAGAATGGTGAGATTGTGCTTGCACATCATTCTGGGGTTACGCATTACCTGGTAAAAATTTCAGTGGAGTTTGATCTAGATAAGTTTCTTTACCTAATGCTCGGCACCCAAATCCTTTCAATCGCCTTCTTTTCGCGCTGATCCTCTTTTGATCCTTTTATTCCTCATCTCTTTCTGGTATTCGTTTAACGCCTTTCTTTAGTGGATCGCTGGAATCTTGCCTACCTTATCTCAAGAGGGGGGAAGACGTATATGCCAAGGCAAAGTTCAGTATAATCAGAACCTAACCAATGGGTTAGCTTCATATGCAAGTTGTGAGAGACCTGCAGTTGCAACCGATCGATGCCAATTCAATTATTCTAAGGACGGAAAAACTAACAGGAGAGAGGGATGCGCATCATTGTATTAAAAAGAAGAGTGGCATATCCCTAGTTTATAAGGGTAGCCGAGTCTGAAAATCTTACAGCAGTACATTACAACCCGCGGAGCCCCGCTCACGTGCAAGACAGATAGATAAAGAAAGAACCCCAAACTCTCTAAACAACCAGTCGACATAGGCTCAGGAACAAATAACCTAGCTAACATAGCAAATAGCCCGATACAGAGACACCATCCGGCACACCAGGTCAACCAACGACACCCACACCAAGCAAAGCAACCTGGCAAGAACTGCGCCCAGCTAGCACCTCGACCAGAACACCCGAACAACCTAACAGGCAAAGCCCTGCTCACACGCCTGACAACCCAAACAGTCGGCGGCTTCCACGCCGAACCACAAGCAAGACTGGGTCCTAGGACGATGGAGCACATCCACTGACGAGATGCGCCACAAGGTAAAGAGGACACCAGCCTAACAAGAGAACGAACGAGTCGAGCAGCAACGAAGGGAGGTGCGTCCTGCAATTAGCGCCGCCAGCTGTAATATCAAGACACAGAGGGATTCTCCAAAGAGACACCTTTAGGAAGGAAGCAATAAAGAAACCGTCGTCGCTCGTTCGGATTCCAAACAGGGTTTTCACCCGGAGATCCTAGTGGGGCAACTACGAGACGACGCCTCCAGGGAGGTAATGAGGCCCGACAGCGCCATCGTCGTCGGCAATGGTATAAAGCCAGATCGGACTTTTGCCCATAAGTCCCCGAACCACGGCACAACCCAACGAACACAGAGGTTTAATGGGTCAACTAGAGTACACACCAGAAGCACCACGACACGAGGCTCCGGCAAGAGACGACCATTACAGCGTGCAGCGCTAGGCACAAAGGCTGCACAAGATCACAAGGACACCTCCAACGCACGGGTTGAACCACAAGTCAACGTCAGCAGACGACGACCACAAGCGCATTGGAGCGGCTCACCCGGAGAGCGGCGGCCCCTAGCCACAGGAGAGCAGCCGGCCGCCCCAGAACCACACTGCGGCGACGAGAAGCCCATAGAGCTCGTGACGACGGAGCCTGAAGCCTCCGGCCAAAGAGGAGAGGAAAATCCCGGATCTGGACCTCCAAAGGCGGATCCGCCTCCACCGAGGAGGGATCAGGCCCCGGGACGCCTAGATCCGCCCAGCCAGAGGCAAGGACGACCAGGAATTGACACGACCGACCATGAAAAGCTAGAGGAGGGAGGGCGAGAGGAGGGAGCTCGAGGAAGGAGAGGAGCAAGGCTGCGGCACCCTGGTTTCGGAGCCGCCACCACCGGCGTCTGCCCGTCGGCGGCGGCAATCGGAGCAAGCTCGCTTTGGGTGGGCGTTGGGCTTAGGGCTGGGTCGCCCCCTGAGTCGCTAGAGCGGAAGACGTGGGGCCCTTTTTTCAGTCGTAATTGACCTAATTGTGTACATCGTCTCGAGGATGGAAAAACAAATTTTCATTCTCCTTTGAAGGAAAGGCTAGGAGATTGCGAAAGATTTGTTGATTCAAAGGAAAGATTTGTTGATTCATGCTGCTAAGATTACCCACCAGTAAATTCTAAGAAGCCTATCACAACTTTCTCTCCAAAATTCCAGAAAGCGAGATTTCCATAGGTGGCCAAGGACAGCTCATGGTGAAGTTAACCATCAGGGATCACAGGAGCCATCACGAAATAACACTTGCAGTGCAGAAACACAGTTCCATTCGTAATCATTTGCTCTATGTATTTTACCGTCAGAAATGAAAAGAAAACTATGTAGTATAATCTCTCGTTTATCGTAAAAACAAAAGTTGGATTGTAAAATAACCCTAGCAAGAAAAGACAGTAGAAACCAACCCCCATAATCAGGTAATTATGCGCCTGCCCGGGGGCGACCAATCATGCTACTTCACTGACAGACGCATAGGAATTCCTCATGTGGGTTCACCTTGGCATCTTACCGAATTGCTTTTCCCGATTCCCTCGGGTCCACACACTCTCTCCCAATCCACTTTTTCTCCCCGATGCCTTTAAACAATCTGGAGATAGACTTTGATGAGCTCTTTAGAAAGGAATTATTGATGCGCTAACCTTTGCCAAATGACCTGTGACTTGTTGCGGCAGCATCCAGACGGTGAGCGGGTGCGTGCACACTGCACCTTCAGTTCTTCCCGCCTAGCCCGCCCAGCATCATTCGAGAATCTGCTTTTTATTTCTCCCCCTCCCTTGCCCTGGAGCATATGTTAAAGCGATCAAGAAAACACGCGAAAAAGAGGCCATTTTAGCAAGTGCATCATCAGATCAGATTGATTAAAGCAAAGCCAACCTTTCTTGATTCCTTCCCAGAATGCTGTCTAGGCTTTAGGCAGGCCCTTCCTTTCATGCCTGAATTAATTGGTGGCAAAAAAAATGGCAGAAGATGAGGGGCAATTTTACTCGGCGTATATCGGATCGATTCTCCTGTTCGCGCTTTAACAGGCGGCATGAATATTCGGCTGGAAATTCAGACAAGCACAAGGAAGCAGCATAAGATGCCGATATGACAATGTGAACATGTCCCCCGCCTCCGTCCCGTGTAAGTCACTGCTTGTGCCAATGTGCAATCATGAGATGCCTGAAGGTTATGGTTTGGAATTGCAAGCGGTAAGACAGTGCAAGCTAAAGCAGGTCATTAGTGGACAAATGCTGTCTAGAAGCTAAGAGGGGATGCTGACATTGCAAGGCCAGTAAAGGGGGCTACCAAATGTGGAACCGTGAAAAAGACGGGTCCTTTCGGAGGGAATCGTGCGTTTTTTTTTTCTGAATGGGCAACTGTTCTTCACACATTTGTCATCTTGTAACTCTGCTTCCACCATTCATTCACTCAAGAGAGCAAAACTAAAAGAACAAAAAAAGAGGCTTCATCATCAGCATGTCCTTGGTCGGATCACTAAATGAAAAAAAAATAATCAAGATGAGGATAGTTAAGGAACAATTTAAAACATGGTGTTACTGCACACAATATAATGTGGGCGTTGGTTCATGCACTTGTTCTCAAGGAGCGAACTAGTTTGAATGAGACCTTCCTGAGACTTTCGGAGCTATTTCTATCTTGTATATACTTCCTCGTCTCAAAATACAAGTAGTCTCGGACCTGTGTTGCTAATCATATCTAGTCTGACCATTAATATAAAAAGAACTACCTTGACAAAATATACTGACTGTCGCTACTAGATCTATCATGATTATTTTTATTTGAAATGGCACAATTTTATATAATTGCTTGTCAATGTGTCATCTTGGGAACCATGTCAATACCATAAACGAATATTTGAAACCGGAGGGTGTATGACTTTGCCTTCCATTTCGTGGTAGGGTTTTTACCTGCAGGCTAGTATGGCCTGATACTTGTCGGTGACCACTTGTAATGGGAACAGCATGATCATATGACAAAGGCATGCAGGTGCAGCACTGTGAGGTCTGAAAGGCCATTGTTTTCTGGCGTAGCAAAGGAGGACTTGCCGCCAATTCACAAGTACAGCATGAATATGCCCTGCAGCTGCTCTGGCCTGGTTTTCAGACATATTCCTCTGAAAATTTCCCTGATTTTGATGTTTGCATTGGCCACCTGCAGATTTTTCAGGAAAAAAGGATTGTTCAGACGAAGTTGTGTATGAATACAACTATTACGTTCCTGCAAGGTATAATTCCTTTTGTCACCGACTAAAACATAAAGCTCTTATATGCCATTAGATCACACACGTCAGTGACTAAGGTGGTTCTACGCGTCATAAACACGATGGCATATCATGGATTTGAGAGTTTTACCGGTGGCATATAGAGAATTGCCCCTTCCTGCAAATACTAAAGCAATAAAAGTTGTGTGTCTTTTCATTGGACCCACTTGTTAATTATTGGATGTTATGAAGTTCATGGCATACTAGGTAGCGCCTATAATCCCATAACACCCACAAAGATAACCCAACCTTTGAAGTCCTTATAAATGTATTGTCATGGAAGGATGTATATACCAAGTTCTTTCAAATATCATACTGTAAGAGGGGGCAACTTTTATTATGTCCGCAGGAAAGGATATGAATTGAATTGAAACGGAACGAAATCGTCGATGAACGAAGAAGAATATGACCATCAGGTGCTGTCACCGCGCAAGCATACACGCATGCGGCCTTTTGACAGAAGCTTCCTCCCGATCCATACCGATAGCTAAGTCCGGATCACTTGCGTGCTCTGAGATCTGGATTAGATTCCTTGATTCCCCTGTCACCACCAAAAGCCAAGGGCAGTTTGCCAATTGCATTAGGATAGTATTGGTGCTGGGTTGGCCTTCCTTCACCAATCCACAATTTCTTTCACTTTTGCTGCTTTTTTCACACCCATTTTTAGTTTTTACAGCAGGCAGTGAGATCAGAGAAAGATCACACTCGTAGCTCGTCCATCTGTGACAGTGTGATGTATCTTATCTTCAGTTCGAAGCAAGTTTTCGTGTGCGGTGAAAGTTGCAACTGCAGAGGCATTGTTCGAGATGTAGGAGCGGTGGTGATGGTGGTGGTGGGGCTCCGAGAATCCTGTCCAAGAAAGAAGAAGGCGAGAAGTGTGAGAAAGCAGCAAGAGAACAACAATGCACAAGGAATTAATGACCTTTGCTTCTCTCTCTATCTTTTTTCTCGCTCTTTTTCGCCCTGCTTTATGTGATTTCTTTGTTCTCTCTATTCTATCCTTTTGAGAGGTTTGTAGTTGAACTGTTTTGCTTTCCCCGGCCTACTGCTGAAAGATTCTCCCCCTTTCAGGTCAAAGAAGTGAAAGCAAAAGGAGGAAACAATTGAGAGGAGAGGAGAGGAGAGAGGTGGCTACTGACATGGATGCAAAAGAGGATGCATGCTGGCCCCCAGCTGCCCCATGCGCCATATTCCCTCCCCTGCATATTCGCCGATTCGCGTATCGATACATGTACCGCCGGAGAAGACGACGGAGGAGGGATATATCTGAGTAGTGGAGTCCAAGGAAAGGAACCAACTGAGCCACTGAGCCAGCCTATAAGAGCCCGCGCGCGGCTCGCAGCGGCATCGATCGCTTGCGAGGTTGTTGCTGCCGCTGTCGTTGGCCAAGAGCTCGCTGTCGCCGGAGTAGTCGTTGTTGTCGTCTACGCCTCCGGCTGCCGCGGCTTCTCATGCTGGCCACGCCGCTGACGCTGCGATACCGCGCACCGTGGTGGGCACGCTGGAAATGTCATCGTGGGGCCAACAGCACGGCGAGGCCAGGCCGCGGCTAAGGTGGACGCGCCAGCTGCACGAGCGGTTCGTGGTCGCCGTGTCCGAGCTCGGCGGCGCAGACAGTAAGTCCTTTGTTCACCCATCGACAGGCTTGCATTGACAACATGCCCCTTCCTCTGATTTGATCACCATTGCTGGATGCTAACTACGTCGACCTTTCTTGGCATTGCAGAGGCGACACCCAAGTCCGTGCTGAGGGCCATGGCCGTGCCGGGGCTCACGCTGTACCACCTCAAGAGCCACCTCCAGGTGCAGCGCCGCGCTGACCACCGGCGAGCCAATCCGAGTAGCAGTAGCTTGATCAATTCTCGCGAGCTGAATTCTGATTTCTGAGTTCTGACCATGCCTTCGCTGCCATTGCAGAAGTACCGGCTGGCGGTGAGCCACGGCGTCGCCGCCACTCTTGGCGGCAACGGAGAAGGCCCGAACGACCAGTCCTCTTCCTCAGAGACCCAGACGGGCGAGTACGACGAGGATACCATCACCGAGTTGCATCGTGCATTTGCAGATGGTGATGGCGCCGGTACTAAGGAAGCTCTCTGTGATTATTCCAGGAGCATGGCGCGGACGCAGAGGGAGGTCCAGAGGAAGCTGCATGAACAGATCGAGGTAAAGGATCAATCGATCACCATTATTGCAGAAGATTTCAGTGCTCGGATAGTCCGTTCATGGCTGCTGATCGAGCTGAGCTTGGTTCCATGGTAGGTGCAGAGGCACCTGCAGCTGAGGATCGAGGCGCAGGGGAGGTACCTACAATCCGTGCTGCACAGGGCGCAGGTGGTCCTCGCCGACCACATGCTGAACTCGCCGGCCGGCACGGAGGCCGCCAAGGCGGAGCTCTCGGAGCTCGCCTCCGCGGTGGAGACAGGGTGCCAGTCCTCCTCATCCTCCCTCTCCACTTCCCCGCCGTGCCACCGCTCCGCCGACAGCTGCGTGACGTCGTCGTCCTCGGAGGCCGAGAGCAAGGCTGCCGCTGGCTCCAAGAGGCTCTGCACGTGCACCAGTGCGCGCGACTGCACCGTCGAGCAGACGATGCATGGCAAGAGAACCTTGCTGCAGAGCCAGCAGCAACAGCTGGGCGGGGCAGAGGAAGCAGAAGAAGCAGAGGATGGCAGTTCGGGGATTGATCTGAACAGGTAGGGAAGAACAAGAAGAGAAGCATCTCTGCTGTGCTGTGCATTGGAACATGGGGGTGATTGGTGGGGTGGCCTTCAAGATTGGGATCAGGCTTTGCAGAAATGTCTGCTGTTGAAGCAGCTGTGCTACACTGCTACTGCACTTCTCATTCCAATCTATATGATATATATGATACATGTATTACTTATGCCTATGCATGCATTTGGTACTTATGTTTCATGTACCTGTAAATAATTGTGATTGGAATTGGAGGCAAGCAGGGCCAGCTGCAGAGAGGCACGCAGCATGCTTGATGTGCAATGCAAAGATGTATAGAACTATCGTAGTACAATATGGGGCCAGTGAGATTGATGCTTTTGAGGGCAATGTGATGAAAGCTGGAAATGGTTTAGAATGTGAAGGAGGATTAAATTTTCACACCTGAGATCAGTGAAGAACAAGTTTAGTTACAGTAGTTAGAGGCTCCGCTTCAGTAGCAGTGACAGAGGCTCCGGTATAGTTACCTGACAGAGGAGCAATTCTCTGGGTTCAGTTCTATGGGGCGAGTCTCTGATCTCATGATTGAGAAGCGCATCTCCCACAATAGTCCGGTGGCCCATGCCCAGCCTCAGCCCATGCGCGAACGACACGTTGCGCTGGTGTGCTCAAGGTGCTGCAAGGTCCTCAGGCCTACTTTGGGTCTAAAGCTTGTGGGGTCTCCTGCTTCTGCTGTTGTCTCATGCGTTGGCTTAGGCCAGGCTACCGGTAGCCCATCCCCAACAGGTCAGGGACATCGGCCCGCCTTAGCTTCCGCGTCGATAAGCACTGGGAGCCCAACGTTGCGGCCAGGTTCGAGGCGTCGTTCCAGGGCATGTTGTTGGACGACCAACAGGTGCCGCATGTTTTGTCCTCAGCCTCACATTGCGATCCATGCTGACATAGCGAGCAATGTCAAAGCTCTAGCCGCCGAGGGACCGACGGTCTGATCTTTCCTTCTTAGCCTGACCAGGGAAGTCTCTACCCCTTTGCAACGCCTCTACGTAGGCTTGCGTTAGTTCCTGAGTAGGGCTCCTATAGTGAAAATGATCCTATTAGATTATGATTGTGATTTTAGTGATTAATGATAATATAGTCATTAGGACTAATATGTTTGTCAAGAATATATGTTAGTAGATCTCATGGATACAATACATCAAAAAGCCATCACAGTCGGGACAAAGTTTGATTGAATTAAAAAAGTCCTAAAAAGATTTACCCTACCAGAAGGTCTGGTGCAGAGGGGTTGAACTCACTGGAGTATTTTTGTCCAGAGGCAAAGTGAAAGCTGATGACTGCACCGAATGGTCCAGTGCTCTGTGTGTTGAACTCACCGAATTATTTCTGACAAAGGGGGAGAAAACTGAGGACATCACCGTATAGTCCGATGATCTGCACTGGGTAACACCAGAGCATCTCTTGCAGAGAAGAATGCAAGTGCAGAAGACTGAAGATCAACCCACCAGATATTTACATTTTCACATTTATATACGTGCAATTTATCTTACTAGAGTAGGTTGCAATCCTCGTGAACGGTAGAGTAGAGACACTAGATAAACCTAGAGCACATTTAGATAGAAATTAAGATAGGTTTATCTTGTGAAGTTTTTGGAGCCAATTTGGTTTAGGTTTCTAAGTATTCTAATTCACCTTCCCTCTTAGAACGTCATCGTTCCTCATAATTGGTATCAGAGTCTCGTACTCTTGATAGACTTAACATCCTAAAGTTGTGACGTCCAGGATTGAGATGGATACACATAGTGCTCTACTTTTTTATAGCATAAATTCCTCCGTTAGAAAATTCTAATGTTTTGTTATTTACAAGCCAAGAGTCTAGATGTTTGGAGAGTCACCGAAGAAGGAAAGAGACCTTACATCACCAACAAGAAGAGACAATTAGATGCATTGACGAACATTATTCTTTTATTATCTTTAAATGTTGATGTATTTAATCGTGTTATTCTCTCATCAATGCACATAATATTTGAAATAGTCTCATTGAAATACATGAAGGCACAAAAAATACGCGTAATAAGAAATATCATGTGTCTGTCACTAAGCTCAATAATATCAAACAATTTACCCATGAAACTCCTAATGACATATACTCACGTTTGAATATTCTTGTCAATGAGATCAATAGGCTAAGTTTAACGTAAATTGACGATGATCAAGTAGTGAGAAAAATACTCCAAGCTCTTCTTCTAAAGTACAAGTTGATAGTCTCCATCATCTACGATAACAACAGCATCAAGAAGATGACTCCAAGTCAAGTGCTCGGCAAGATCACCGTCCATGAGATGACCATAAACATAGGAGTGGAAGCCTCTTCCTCATCCGATGCTAAGAACCTTACTCTCACAAGCAAGCAAGCATTATGCCCACATATGAAGGCGAAGATGAGGAGGCAAGAGCAAGAGTCAAGCTCAAGTGAAGATGATAGAGATAAAGATGAAGATGAAAAGAGCAATAAAAATGATGATCAAAGCACATCAAATGATGAAGAAATATATCCCGAAGTCACCAAACTCATCTCTCAAGTGGAGAAGAACATTAAGAAGATTAATGCCAAGATTTATCATCGAATCTCCACGAAAGACTTGATCAAAACTATTGATCGCATCAAGAAGGAGAAGAAGACCAAGAGAAAGAGAGACAAGAGGAAAAACCAAAGCATTTACAAGCATGGGAAGATGGGTGGGTAAAGATGAAAATTTAAGCTCAAGTGATGAGAGTTTCGCCACCCACTCCTCCAAGAGAAGCTCTTCCTCAATGTCATTATTACGCAAGTCAACACGCAAGTCATCATCATACAAGTGCCTTATGCTTAAAGATATGGATAGCGATATAAGTGATGATAAATCCGATGAGAATTCTCCTTCATATGATGAACTTTATTTAATCAATGAGCAATAAAGAACCCTTAAGAAACAATATAATGAACTTAAGAAATTCAATGCCCTAAATGACATTCATGCTACCTTTATTTATAATTATGAATAATTATTGAGCAAATTCAATTTACTAAATAAGGAGCATGATGAGCTTAAGAAAAAATTTAAATACATTGAATCTCAATCTAAAGCCCCTTTGGAGCAAACTATCTCTCTATTCAATTTCAATCATAAGGTAGATACTTGTACTTTTTGTGATGATTTAATTGGTTTATCTAGCTCACCCATTTGCAATAAGATATATGTTGAGAATGTTCTTGTAGAACTATCTAATGAACTCTTTGCACAAGAAAATAATAAGCTCAAGCAAAAAAATAATGAGCTCAAAAGGAACTTAGCGAGATTAAAGGGCAAGAATCATGTCCAACCTCTTCAAGGTAATCATGCTACCATGGTGAAGAAACTTGCGGAGGAGTCCACCGTGTCATGCTTCAAATGCCATAAAAAATGTCACAAGTCCTTCCAATACAAGCAAGTTAAGAAGGAGACCAAAGAGAAGAAAAAAAAACAATGAACCTCTCCAACAAGATTTCCATCTTTTACACCAGGGCTAACTACAAGAATAAGATCAAGAGCAACCACTATAAGCTCAAAAAAGGGAAAATAGCAAGGTGGTTGCACATATGGCTTGAAGAAAGAATTAGGGGTGGAACCAACCCATTTAGATGCCAAGGAAGTCATCACCAACATGAAGAGTTCCAATCGGTTTAGGTTTAAAAAAGACTTGAAGCCCGAGATGGCTATGAGGATTTGGAGACTTGGCTTACAAGATAATGAATGTTCAATCCAAGAAGCAAGTGTATAAGATTAGATGCTTTGATGAAGATCATGATCATCAAATGCCTAAATCCCCATCCAAATGTAACGAGGTAATGGTAGCTAGACTTTTATTCATATTTTTTGAATCATTGCCTTGTTTAGGACTGTATATACTTATTTTAATTTATATCAATGCCTAGTGTAGGTTTTCATATGATAGGTTGCTTGTATTTCTCTTTTTCTTATGAGTAACCTACATAGTTTATTAGTTGTAGGTCCCTTACATAGCACTAATTTCACAATTAGTATCTTTTATGTGCCATGAACCAATCTATAGGGTATTCTTTCTATTGTTATTAATAACCAGTGCATATGTCTCATAAGTATTCAAAACTTGTATACGCATATTTAAAAGAAGTATATTCTATGAGTTGTGATTTTGAGACTAACATGTATTGCTAGATGTTTCTTTTGTAGTCTCATAGAGAAATCAACACGTCTCCAAAGGTATATAATGCTTAAATACTTCAATTGGTATTATTATCAATTTATTGCTACATTTAAGCTACCTTCATACATGATATGACTTAAACGTCCTACATCTACTTACTGTCTAGATACACATATATTGCTACATACCTACAAGTGATATTCATAAGTAGATCTTATTATATATATCACACATAAAGAGAGTTTAGATTATATTATGTGAGTTTTATGAATTATGATCATTGCTTATCTTTTTAAATTAAAACCAATGTCTCATCCTTAAAATTGGTATATCTTTTCAATTGATATCATTCCATTGGATCATGATTTATGAAGCTCTTTTTCATGTGCTCTAACGCTCTTTCTTGAGTTCAACATATGTTTGTAGCCCTTTTAAAATTGTTAACAAATGGGGAGAAGTTTGATGATCAAAGCAATATACAGATGTCTAGTAATACCAAAGTTGACAAAGAGGGAGAAGAAGATACAAGAAGAAATATGAGGCACCTAGATTGATAAAGGGGGAGAAGTTCTTACATGGATCGATCAAGAGAGATAGTGGCAATAGAGAAAGAATGAGCCACAACAAAAGGAGAGTAAATGGTAAGAACATCTATCCAAGCAATGTGGTAAGGCTTTGTGCTCTTTACGATTGGAATCATTTATTATTTGCCACTTGCTTTGGTTGTGTTGTCATCAAACACAAAAAAGGAGAGAGATTGTAGCGAAAATAGTTCTATTAAGATATAATTGTGATTTTGGTGATTAATGACAACATAGTCATTAAGACTAACATGTTTGTCAAAAATATATGTTAGTAGGTCGCATAGATGTAATATATCAAAAAGTCACCGCAGCCGGAACAAAATTTGATTGAATTGGAAAAGTCCTAGGAAGATTTGTCCCACCGGAAAGTCCGGAGCAAAGGGGTTAAATTTACCGGAGTATTTTGTCCAGAGGTAAAGTGAAAGATGATGATTTCATTGGATGATCTGGTGCTCTGTGTGTTGAACTCACCGGAGTATTTCTGATAAAAGGGGAGAAGACTGAGGACCTCACCATATAGTTCGGTGATCTACGCTGGGTAACACCAGAACATTTCTTGCAGAGAAGAATTCAAGTGCAGAAGACTAAAGATCAACCCACCGGATGGTCCGATACTTGATTTGTGCATACCGAAGTATAGCACCGGAGCATTTTGCAGATGCGACTGCAAGTGCTAAAGAATGAACATCAACTTGCCTGATAGTCTAATGATCACAAAGATAGTTGCACCGGAGAATTTCCAGAGAAAAAAAATGAAAGGTTTAACTCACCAGATGGTCCGGTGTGAATGGAATAAACACCAAATGAATGGACCATAGCATTTTACGTAGAGAGACTGCAAAGGCTCGGATGGCTCAAGATAATTCACTAAAAGGTCCGGTGATACATTTGAAGGCACGCCAGAGTGTACGGTGTTCACAGAGACATTGAGTGGAGTTCTAACGGCTAGTTTCTAAGGTTGTACTGACCAAATCATCCTGTGTTAGTTTCTGAAGAGGCATTAAGTAGAGTTCAAACGACTAGTTTCTGAGGTTGTACTCACCGGATAATCCAGTGTTAGTACTACTATTCTCACCAGATCATCCGACGTTAACAGTTTTTTGAGTCGTTGAGAAAACTTCTAGTTGGCGAGTTTAAGGCTATAAATACCCCTTCATTCAGTCATTTGAAGGTGTGGCATACTGCTGGAGTCTAGAGGAAGCTCATATATATTTGAGAAGATATACATGCCACCAAAATGCTTAAAGTGATCATCTAAGGTGATTGAGCATAAGATTAGATAGTGTTTAATGTTTATAGGCCTAGAGTGAGTTATAGCTAAGTGATGCAGCTAAGAATGATCAAATAGTGATCCTAGCTTGTACCAAGTGGTACGTTGGCACCTTGAAGTCTTGCTGACTCACCGACATCTTAGAGCTTGGTGGCTCAAGCTTGTTAATCCTCCGACTTGGTGTGGAGCGGTTGCAAGACACGTGTACTAGAACGCGAAGACCCTTGCCTTGGTGGCTCAAGCTTCGAAATGATCACAGCAGCAAGTGATCGGAAGAGAGGCTAATGGTGAGACATTGCCTTGGTGGCTTGATGGCTCATCGTGCTTGAGATCTTATCTTGTTGACCTGTCAGCTCAAGAGCCGTGATCGGAAGAGACTTGGCGATCGGGAGTATATCATATGTGAAACTCTAACATGGATTAAGGGTGTTATTAATGCTATCGATACTATGGGATAAAAATCCCTTGTGTCAAGTTTGTCTCTTTACCTTATTTTCATTTTCGTATTTACATACTTGCAATTTACCTTGCTAGAGTAGATTGTAATCCTCTTGAGCGGTAGAGTAGATATACTAGATAAACCTAGAGCATATTTAGATAGAAATTGAGATAGGTTTATCTTGTGAAGTTTTTAAAACCAATTTGGTTTAGGTTTCTAAGTGCCCTAATTCACCTCACCTAAGAGGTCACCGTTCCTCACAGTCCCAGGAGGAATGTGCGTTTGGCCGCCTAGGCTCGAATCTCTGCTGTGTGCACGTCCAAACGGGGGGAGATCCTATTGATGCGTCGCCTAGGTCTCATCAAGGATGGTAAGGCTATATCGCCCTGCCTTCACCAGAGTTACCTCCGCATTTTCGAGCAGCCACTGACTGATCATCATATTCAGGCAATCTGAGAGCTTTTCCTCACCCATGGTATCCTATCTGGTGTGGCGGCATCACCCATAGGGCCTCTGGCTTGAGGGACGCTTCCTGCTGCCAATTGACTCTATAGATGGATAACGTTAATATTCTTAGTTGGAACGTCCACTGACTCAACTGTGAAGCCCGCCAGAATGTGGTTCGAGCATTATGCATAGATCACAGCGCTTCGGTTGTTTGTTTGATGGAAACAAAGCTGGAGGTACTTTCTCCCTTCCTTGTCACTGAGATTTGCGGCCTAATCGTATCTAGGTATTCCTTTTTGCCGACCAACAACACTCGGGGGGGGGGGGCATTCTAGTTGCCTGTCGACATCCTCTTTCCTTAACTGCAGTCCAAGTGCAGCAATACTCTATTATGGTTGGCATCTCTTCTGAGGCGACCGATAATTTCCACTTGATTGTAGTGTATGGGCCAAACGATGACAATTTGAGGGATGCTTTTTTAGCCGAGCTCGCTATGGTCCAATCGCTATGTCATGGACCATCGTTTCTTATAGGTGATTTCAATATGATTACATCCACTGCGGATAAGAACAATTCTAACCTTAACAGGCGTTCAATTTCAAGATTTCGCCGATTCATTTCCAACCAGGAGTTAAAGGATTTGCACCTTTTCGGCAGGCATTACACTTGGTCTAACGAACGGGCTATCCCCATTTTGGTGTGTCTTGACCAAGCTCTGATGTCCTCAGATTGGGATGCGGCCTTTCCAAACTGCTTCTTGCAAGCGTTGTCCTCCGATTGCTCCGATTATTGCCCATTGCTCCTCTCAACTTCAATGTTCTCCCAAAGGCGGCGACATTTTCAGTTCGAGGCCTTTTGGGTCAAGATGTCTGGTTTTCGTCAAGCCATTGAGCGAGGCTGATCGCTCAAACCAGATGAGCAATCTAAACCTCCTCTTTTGCGGATTCATATGCTGCTTACGCGCGTCGCCAAGGAGCTACAACGCTGGAATAGCAAAACTATTGACAACATCAAAGAACAACTTCTTCTAGCACGAGAGGTAATCACTTGTCTGGAGACGATCCAGGATGGCAGGCCTCTCACATCTGCTGAGTCCAGCCTCCGCAAGCATCTCAAGCTCCTCTACGTTGGCTTGTTCTCCCTCGATCGCACAATCACAAGGAGCCTCTCTAGAGTCGCCTGGCTGCGGGATGGAGACGCAAGCGTCCGGATGTTTCATTCATTTTCCAAGTTTCGTGTGAGGAGTCTTATCTCTTCTCTTTCCACACCGGCCGGCTGAGTGGGAGGAAGTGTTGTTTTCTCATTTCAACTCTATCTTGGGGGTGGCTTCGGTAAGAGATTTCATCATCGACCTTCCTAAGCTCGGGATTTCCCCCCATCGACTTGGGTTCACTGAATTCTCCTTTCACCAGGGAGGAAATTGAGGCGGCCATCAGGTGCATGCCCCTCAACAAGGCTCCGAGGCCCGACAGGTTCACCGTTGAATTCTACCGGGCTGCTTGGCCAGTCATAAAGAATGACATTCTTCTGGCCATCAGTACCTTCACCATTGGTGATCACAGGGGATTAGTGCGACTGAATAATGCTTTGGTCACCTTGCTGCTGAAGAAGGAAGAAGCTATCACTGCCTCTAATTTTTGACCCATTAGCCTAATACACGGTGTAGGCAAGATAATAACTAAGGTCGTGGCCATCCGACTTGCTCCTTGGCTCAATTTGCTCCTCACGTGCAGCCAAAGCGCTTTCATCGCCAGAGGATGCATACATGACAACTTTAAGCTGGTTCACGCCACCGCAAAGTTGCTAAAGAAAATCAAGCTGCCGAAGATCTTGCTTAAGCTTGATATCTTTAAAGCTTTTGATTCGGTCAATTGGGCCTTCCTCTTAGAGGTCTTGAGAGCGTGGGGGTTCGACCTCATTGGTGCGGTTGGATCGAAGCAATCTTGAGCTCTTCGACAACACGTATTCTCCTCAATTATATGCTCGAGCCTACAATTGTTCGTGCCAAAGGCTTAAGGCAAGGTGATTCAATCTCCCCCTTCTTGTTCGTGTTAGTCATGGACACCCTTGCTCGTCTGCTGACATTGGCCAATGAGGCAGCCGTCATTGATCCTATGGGACACGGCTCAATCCTTCATTGTTGTTCCTTTTATGCGGATAACGCAATCGTTTTCTTGTCGCCAACTCGGCAAGACATTTATGCACGTTTGGCCATTCTCGACTTCTTTAGGGAGGCTTCGAGCTTAAGAACTAATTTGGACAAGTGTGCTGATGTCCCCATATGTTGTTCCGAGGAGGACATCAACTCTATCAATGAAGCTCTCCCTTGTGGATCCTCATCCTTTCCCATCCAATACTTAGGCATCCCTCTTTCAACCGACCGTCTACGCAAATGTCAATTGCAGTCGTTGGTGGATAAGGTTGCCGCTAAACTACCTACTTGGCAGGGCAAATTGATCTCCAAACCGGGGTGTGCTACTTTGGTGCGGTCCATCCTCTCGTTAACTCCTTTGCACACGCTATTGTCCATCGCAGGGCCCTCGTGGGTGATCAAGGAGATTGACAAGATCTAAAAGGCTTTCTTATGGGCGGGGGACAGAGCAATGACAGGAGGCCGCTGCTCCCTATCCTGCTCTTGTGTCTGTCGACCGTTGGGATTCGGATGACTTGGCATTCAAGACCTCCGACTAGTTGGGTTTGCTCTTCGCCTCAGATGGCTTTGGTGCCAACGGAGTGAGCCTTCAAAACCTTGGGCCTTGCTCCCATTACATCATGAAAGAGAGGTTGTCACACTGTTTGAAGCATCAACTAGGTTTGAGATAGCCAATGGCACCTCCATTTCTTTTGGACCGACTCCTGAATCAATGGCCAATCTATCAAAGTTGTCGTGCTTGAGCTGTTCAATTGTGTTGCTCCCTCTACCACCAAGAAAAGGACAGTGAATGAGGCATTGAACAATCGGCTACTGGTCCTTTGTTTGTACCGGTGCTTGTACAATATTTGCAGGTTTGGAAACATATTGATTCAGTCACCTTGAGTAACAATGCCGACCGTATAACCTAGAAATGGATAACTACAAGAAAATACACATCCAAGTCGGCATATCATGCAATGTTCCAAGGCTCTGTCTGATTTGAGGGTGTTTCTTTGGTATGGAAAAGTTGGGCTCCCACCAAGGTTAAATTCTTTGTATGGCTTGGTCTTCATGACCGGCTCTGGATGGCGGTTCGTAGGCGCCACCATGGACTCCGGGTGGATGATTCTTGCACGCATTGTTCACAGCTACTAGAAACTACCGACCATTTGCTTCTTCATTGCACTTTGGCTAGAGAAGCATGATGGCGGATACTGGGGGCCAAGTGTCGATGGCAGAAACTCCATTCATTGCTTGGTGGCTTGACCTACAACGCCAAGTTGCTACTAAATTTCGCAAAGGAGTGGACTCGTTAGTCCTTCGCACTTGTTGGAGGCTTTGGTTATCGCGCAACGACATCATCTTCAACAACCGCCGCATCTCCTCAAACTCCTTGGTAGCTCTCATCAAAGATGACATTGGTCGGTGGTGCAAGGCCGGGGGCAAAGCACTTAGAAACCACCATGGCTAGGATGCGTTCTTTTGGCTCGGTCACTTGATTACCACTTCGGTTAGTTGTTGGTAGCTACCTAATCGTGTAATACTTCATCTACATTTTCTCGAATGAGCAGCTTTTGTGACCCGCTGAGGGTCTTTGTGTAAACCCGTCTGTAATTACTTTACTTTTTCTTAATTCAATTATACGCAGCTCTCCAGCGTATTCGAGAAAAAGTAGTTAGAGGCTAGATTAAGCTCTCACGTCGGTAGCAAGTCAGGGAAAAAAGCAGACATAGTTGTTAAAAAAAATGAGGAAAAAATTGTACAAATTCTCATAGCTTTGCATACACAAGATGTAGACTGAAATGCAAGACAAAGAATATTCATGTTGATAAATTGCAGATGAGAGATTGATGACATTTTCTTTACATAACATATAGATGCAAATAAGCCAGAAAATTTATAAATCTAAGGAATCTTATACAGTTGGCAAAGGAAATGGCTGAACCCAAATCCATGACTTGTCTAATGCAGCACAGCTGCACAAAGAATATTTCTATCCTTGCCGATTGACCTGTCGCAACTCGTTGGCTAAGTCCACTCCAATTTAGAGCCAAGTGGTTCAGGTCCGTCCAGTAGGCCCAGTTCTGAAATATTCTTCCAGTTCAATAATCCTACAAGCTCGGACGCTTTGGTTCCTGCAACTCTTATTTAGTGCACACTGTTCATATTTCCGTGCCTCTGATGGAAAAAGGAATCAAGAATATGAACGGATCGTATTGACACATAAATGCCGACCTAGTTGCTAGGACTGATTGTTCCTATCCCAAGTGACCAAAACCCATGACCAAGAAAGTCTGGAAAGAGATAGACTAAGGAAAGAAATAAAGGATTACGTACGAATAGTCATATCAAGAGCATATAAGCAAATTACAGACCAATGCCAATATCCAAGGTGTTGAAAATGGCTGAAAGATAAGTCTACTAGTTTCAAGGTTCTAAAACTGGCTAATAGGTACTCGCTAGACCACCTCATCTTGTAGCGAGTATACAAAAATCGTCCTTGTACTAGGCCTTGCAACATGATTCTCTTTTTCTATTTAAATGTTTTTATTTATACATGTATGTTCGTATAACAACTAAACAAAAATGCACTACATCTCTTTTGATCATATCACGTATATAAGTATTTAAAAATTATCCTTTTTTCAACACAAGCAAGTAATTATAAATAAAAATGCAATGCAATGCACCATTCAACATTAAGTAATTATAAATCATCAGTTTAGCATTCAATAAGTGAAAGGATATTTTTGCAACAAACTAAAGCTCATAATTCATATGCTAATATTGTTTCAACTTTCAACGGCATTTTCATCATACGACTGCAACTAAGGCCATTACAGGTGTGGGGTAGGATGAGAGATACTCGGCCTTGTACAAGGCCTATTAGGCGACTTTTTTAATAAGCGGCCTATTATTCCGAGTAGACCTAGTATATACTAGGTTTAACCTACTAAGTATGTGACCTATTCCTTGTACAAGGCCTAAGTAAACCTAGTTTTAGAACCTTGATAAGTTCTTTTACTAAAAAGGAAAAGCTGATGATTTGCCACTCATTCGATGCTATTTCAAGATTTGCCACCAGAGTGTTGCATGGACATGTGGTACTAGGACCCAAAGGTCAGTGTGATATCAAATGGCAAATCCTCAAGCATCAATAAATAGGGTGGCAATTCCTCATGATTTTATGAAAGAAAGAGAGAAACGTCTTCTGTCACTGCCTCAGAAACTCTAGAGTATAGACACCCGTCAGATAGCATTTTCAGACTTCTTGCTTTCAGGTATTTTGAGATGACTGTGACCCGATCAGTGATTCACTCCATCTAAGTGAATGGTGGTTCAGTGACAAGAACGTTCTGGTTGTTAATCACTTGTCATACTTTTCAGATATATGCTGTTGGCAAGTTGATTCCTATCTTGCTGATGCTTCTATTTGTGCACAATGATCTGCAAGTTTTTTCCCTTGTCCGTAGCACAGGTGAGATAAATTAAACTTGAGTATCTAGGCGTTCGCTTTGTTCTAAGATAATCAAACGGAAGGACAACATGGCGGACAAAGAACAAATAACAGGTGTTTAGATTTGTCAGAGGAAATCGTGCGATATGTCGTCCTAGAAAGGAAATAAACTACTAGCCAGCATCTAGCATGGTGGCCTAATGTACGAAATAGATCAAATAACAGGTGGGATAAGAGGGGAAAGGAAGAACATGCACAGAATCGTTAATCGAAAAGCGTGTCGAGCATGAACTGTACGAGCGTGAACCGAAGCAAGAACTGGCAGAGCGCGATGTCGTCGGGTAGTTCCTGACCTTGGAGTCGCCACCGCACCGGGCGCAAGGGAGAGCGCCGGGCGCCGATCGTGGCACTGCGCACACCGGCGGCGACGCGCGTAGAGAGGCGCCGCGTGATCAAGACGCCGCCGGCCTTTTTTTTTTTTGAACCTGAGAAATTTCCATTACTCAGACGCTAACAGATCGTTAGCAACGATTACACACGGATGCTCTCAGGGAAAGAACTTATAATTCGTTCTTCCCCTCGATGCACGAATGACCCAGAACAGCTAGCTCATGAGCAGCTTGATTACAGTGTCTACCTTTGAACTGGCAAACAAAACTAAGAAACGAAGATGAGGCTAGAGACTTTATTTCCTCTGCCAAATGTCCAACTGCAGTGTCATCAAAATCGTCGGAGTTGATCGCTCGCACCGCCTTCAGTGAATCTGACTCCACGATGAGGTGCCCGATACCCAGGTCGACAGCCGTTTGAATCCCCTAAAGACATGCAAGGAGCTCTGCATGAAAAGCGCTTAACAGGTGATCGACCTTTCCCCTCCCGGCTGAGACCACATCCCCATCACTGTCCCTGACCAGAAATCCCCAACTACCCGACCCTGAATCGGGTAAGAACGAGCCGTCACAATTTAGCTTCAGAACTCCCGGCTGTGGTTTGCTCCATCGATCTCTTCGCCTTGCCGGTCCACCAGTGGTAATGTTCGCCTCCCCCTTCAGAAGAGACTCCGCCTCCGCCACATAGACCTTTGTGCTTCTGGCGATAATTTCAGCACTGTGCCATCGTCCCTCTTCCCTGATGTTATTTCGTTCATTCTAGATGTTCCAAAGTGCAGTGATAATCAGCAAATACCGATTCTCCTTCCTTTTCAGAATGTAGTCGGCTACATCCCAGGGACAGTAAAGATTTACCAGCTCCGATCTCTCAACCTCCATGTTCAGTAGACCCCATACTTGCTTTGCCAGATTGCACTTAAAGAACAAGTGCCCTCCATCCTCCCCAACGCTATTACATATTACACATCTTTCCTCGACTTTCATACCTCGATGAACAAGATTGCTTCTGAGGGGATGTGAGTTGTGTGTCATACGCCAAAAGAAATGCTTCAGCTTATTTGGGCATTTGAGTTGCCATATCGCCGCTGCGGCCTCACGCGCCGCCAACGCTGGCGCTCCCACCGGGCCAGGTCTGCGGAGCGGAGTGAGCGACAAGGCAAATTGACAGATGTCTCGTTCGTTGGTGGGCCTCCTTCTTCTTCAGAGGTGTTATGGGCCTTTTGGGCCGACATGTTGATGGGCCGGCCAGCCGTGGAGGTGGAATTTTTTAATTTTTAAATAAAAAATTACATATATATATCCATTTTGAAAAAAATTTAAATCTAGAATTCTGAAATAGTGATGAAAAATTCTAAAAATCTGTGCAGATGATGCTATCATCTAACTTCCAAAAAATTTCAAACAAAAATATTATTTGTACAATAAAAAATAAAAAAGATTTATTTCAGAATCCTAAATTTTGAATTTTTTGTTTCTTATTGTAAAAGTAATTGTTTGAGTTTAGAGAGCTACAAGATATCATCTTCTACAGCACATAATTTGTTCCTATTTTTTCATAATTATTTATATAATATTTTAAATTTTAAGAGAATTGGAATACAATATTTTTCATTTTTCAATCTATCACCTTCTAACGGGCGCATATACATTGCAATTTTTATTTAAAAATATAAAAATAAAAAAGTTCCGCGGAGGTAGATGCATGGGCCGAGGCATGTTATCAAGTATCAACCATGGACGTTTGGGCCTAGAGAATGGGTCAGTCTGGCTTTTGTGGGCCCCGATGAACATGTGCTTGCACTAGGCTGACTCACCCTCCCTCGGCACCTCAGCTCTCACTCGATTAGCCGCCGCGAACCTCGTCCTGCCGCCGAAGAAGAAGAACGGCGGCCGCCGGACTCTGGTGGTTGAACGGCAGGCAGCCAGTGGCACTTCCCCCGCCGACGCGTCGACTGGATTGGATTGGTGATTCATCCCAATTTTAAAGGGGAGTTGTTTTCTTTTGTTGGTAAGGAACCCTAACTTGCTTGGATGCATTTTTTTTTTCTGGGAGCTGGGAGATAGATCTCTTACCTGCTCTGTGAGCTATCAAATCCAATTCTCCAAAAAGGAAGGAAAGAAGGATAGGTGTTCAACGGAATACCCATGCCCAGTGCGAAGTCCGCCCCTGGTGCTTGCGTGGTTTGTAGTCGTCAGGCTTATCTGTTGTTGCTTGGCAGGGCACACTGCGGGTTGCTATTTGCGTACATCGCCCCCCCCCCCCCCCCCCCCCGGAGAAACTTGCATACAGCACGAGATAGAAGATGGGTATCCTGGAGAGGATCAAGGAGATTGAGGCCGAGATGGCTCGGACGCAGAAAAACAAAGCAACAGGTTTTGTTGTCTTCACTGGCTCTCCACCGTTACAACTATGCAATTCATGCTTATCCTTGTATGCTGTTTTTCCTTTTCATTTCAATGAAACTGTACTGCCACATATAACACTGGATCACTTATCTAATCACGAAAAACATAGCTTGAGTTGGGGAGAGGGGGGGGGGGGATCTCCAGCATTTCTTGGTTCATCTACTGCCACCTTGGTCGTGCTACCTATATTCTCATACCTCTAATGAAATCTTAGCTTCTCAGCGTGTCTGGAAGCTAGAACCTCTTATCATGTTGCTGTTCATTGCTATAGATGTTTACGTTAATGATGACCACAAGCTGTCTCATTTGAATATCCACTGGTGGACATGTAATAATTCTAAATCTGTAGACATATATAATTCATGAACTGTATTCAACAACATTCCTTTTCTGTTATTACATATTTCTACTTTAAATCAAATCCATAAAGTGTATCTTTATGCATTTTGTGATGAGCAAATAGTCAAACATCCTGTATATGCCAACAGGTGTGCCTTTCTCTACACTGATATCACGACTCTTGATCATAAGACTGCCTTTTCTTTTGGTAAAAAACATAGCATAAATGTCTGTACTCAACCGATGACTATCTCTTGTTTGCTTAATTTCCACCTAATTTTGCAGCATGTTGTTATATTAGTTAATCTTGTGCGGAAGTTTGTCTTGTATATTGTATCTGGTAATAATTTTGTATTCTCTATTTGTCATATAGAATATCATCTTGGACAACTGAAGGCAAAGTTAGCAAAGTTGAGGACACAGTTATTGGAGCCCCCAAAGGTATCAATGGGTTGTGAAACTAAATCAGAATCTTGAATTTTGTTTGGTATAGTTTTATGTTGTAATTTGAATTACAAATTAGATCAAGTGAAGCTAATATTTTGTTGTTTCTTCATTCCTTGAAAGCTTTCTAAGTAGTAACATAGTGTAAAAAGGCAAAGCAGTCTTAACATGGGAGTTCCTTGCATTTTGTCACACCTGACATATCATTTTGGTCGTACAGGGTTCCAGTGGAGGAGGAGATGGTTTTGAAGTCACAAAGTTTGGGCATGGTCGTGTTGCACTTATTGGATTTCCCAGGTCTCCCTCTTCTGCCTACTATTAAGTACCAGAGAGTCTTGTATTTCAAACCTTTCAGTTTGTACTGGTGGATTTTTGATTCTTGAACTCTGTTCTAATCAATTAGAGAACCTTATGTGTTCTGCATATATCATCCGCTGTCTTGTATTTTTGACACATTTATGTCTGCCAACTAACTTTCATAGCTATTGCCTTGTATATATGGAAATGAGATATATGAATACTTGATGACCCTATCCATTCTATATTTGGTACCATACTTTCTATTGTCTAATTTTTATTATCTAACGTCCTTTTTGTATCTGGTATTACTAACTTAAGCTGAAAATTTATTTCTTGGTAATGCAAAGCATAAAATGGTCAATATAGTCAACCACTCAGATTATAACGTCTGTATGTCTCATGTGTTGTGACTTGTGTGAGTATATCTTGCAGTGTTGGAAAGTCGACTCTTTTAACTATGTTGACTGGGACACATTCTGAAGCTGCGTCATATGAGTTCACAACCCTCACTTGCATTCCTGGAATCATTCATTACAATGATACCAAAATCCAGCTTCTTGATCTTCCTGGTATCATTGAAGGAGCATCTGAAGGCAAGGGGCGTGGTAGACAGGTGAATGCTGCTAACAGTTAATCATTTTTATGTAAGGTGGGTTCTTTTACCCACAAATCATTTCTTGTTTTTTTTATGTATTCTACCGTTCCTGCTTTCAGGTTATTGCTGTTGCGAAGTCATCAGATCTTGTGCTGATGGTTCTGGATGCCTCAAAGGTTAGTAGTTAACTGAGGGCCTGTTTGTTTTAGCTTTAGATTGTGAAAATCCATTCCAATCTGTAGAATCTGTGGAAGCTCCTTCCCACCAAATTGTGGATTGTAGGATTTTGTAGTACAACATGGCTTGTGGATTGTGAGAATCAGCTTTTATGTGACCATTTGTTTTTGCTTTTGCTTTTGGGGCTAGAATCCATAATCAAAATAAAAAACAAATAGGTCCTGAATAAGCTTCACTTCATTCACTGCATTTTGCATTTTCTTTGTTCTATCTTTAGAATAGCTACGTTTTTGAAGCATAAGTAAGATCTTATGGTAGGAGAGAAGGGAAGGAACAGATGTTTAGGTCTATTGGGTAGTGTTTTCTTCTCATTGACAGATAGAAAATTTCAGTTCCCATAATTTGATAGAATTCTCAATAGCAGAAATACCACGTTCTTAGCAGAATCATTTTGACTATTGAAGTTCTTACATAAGTCCTTTAACAATCGAATTTCTTGACCAGTTTACTTTGCAAGTATATTTCATATTACACAATGATCTTATTAATGATAAATTTGAGCTTTATGCAACAAAATACAAGAAGTTAGAAAATCTGAAAAAATGAAGAATAAAAGAAAGGTTAAAATGGAAAAAATGAAAACAGAATCAGGAAAGAGTCTTAAAAGGATAAAAATTAGGGGAAAATTGGGAATAACAAAGATAAAAGTTCCAGGAAAATCAGTGGTGGTCTGGTACTATGGGACTTGGCTAGACAGTGGTATGGTGGCCTTTTTGCCCCTTTGTTTACAGTCCTGGGACGGTAGTGGCAAGAAAGGGCAGGGAAAACTAAAGTAGTGGCACTGGAGGAAAGAGCAAAAATTTCAGTGGTAGATCAGGGAAACCGCTAAGGTTCAATGGCGTAGGAGGAATTTTCTCTTTTTATGTTTGCATGTTAATTGTTATATTAGTTCTAAATTAGCTGTTTTCCGCTTTCTTAGTTGTAAGTAAAAGCCTGTAATATTACTTAGTAAGTTGCCGAGCTTCAAATATGGTTGTATCATTTTTACTGTATATCTGCTGAAAAACATTACTAAATTCTTCTTGAATAGAGACATCCATACACTGCCTTTTGGAAGTTATATGTGATTGCACATGATCCAAGCCTTGCCTGATTTCCATTTGCTTATTAGATTATTCTTCTAAATTTCATTTCAGAGTGAAGGACATCGCCAAATATTAACTAGAGAACTGGAAGCTGTTGGACTCCGTCTCAACAAAAGGCCTCCCCAGGTACATATATACATGTTGAAAATGTAACAAAGGCAAATGGATCTAGAAAAAGATAGAGAAGGATACTCTATGCAACAGTGAAATTGTAAGATGGACCCTTCAGACACTCAAATAAGGCATTCTTTTCATCTGGTTCCAAGAAAGAGAACATCCTGAACTTGCTGGGCATGACTTGAATCCACAGATTGAGTATGCCCGGCCTACAGTTAGAGGCAGTGTCTATACCATAACCTGGAAATTGGGAACAGATGAATGCCACGTCACCTCTGAGGCATGAGGCCTCGCAATCTGTATTGGGTGGTCTGTATCGCATGGGTTTGTAAAACATAGCAGGGATCTAAGTCATCTCATGTAGATCTGACTATCTGACTAGGTACATAATTCAGCCAAACCATAAATGAATCAACTAATTGTATTTTTCTGTGCTAGTAATTTAAATTTGGTGTCTTCTGTTGAAGTGATCGCATCTATGTTGAAAAACAGCACTTGGGTATGAATTCTGCATACAAATATTATACCAAATTTTTGTGGACATCTATATCATGGGAAGGAGGGTGCAAATTAAGGTTTGACTTACTGTGGCAGTTGTAAAAGGCTCTAAATCACATTTACTTCTTACTGAACATTTCTACCTTTTTACTACATGAGGTGTTTTCTTGCTGACAAGTGCTGACCTAGTTATGTAACTTGACCAACTAACTATGTGACCAATCCTTACATCGTAGCCTATGGACTGTCTCCTAGATGAGGCCTAAATAAGTACTTTGTTCACCAACTATACTCTGTTGCTTCTGACTTATGAGGGTTTCATGTGTGCATTTGTACTTGAGATATTCCCTCCTGGTTTATTAATTATGTCTTTTGGTACAAATAGATATACTTCAAAAGGAAGAAGACTGGTGGGATTTCTTTCAACACCACGGTTCCTTTGACTCATATTGATGAGAAGCTCTGCTATCAGATCCTGCATGAGTACAAAATTCATAATGCTGAGGTGTGTCTACGTGCATGTGGGTGTGCATGTGTATGTGTATGTGCATGTGCTTGCAACTGACTAAACTATTTTGTTTACTTTAGGTGTTATTCCGTGAAGATGCTACTGTGGATGATCTCATCGATGCCATTGAAGGAAATCGGAAGTACATTAAATGTGTTTATGTATATAACAAGATTGATGTTGTTGGTATTGATGATGTGGACAAGCTTGCTCGGCAGCCAAATTCACTGGTGATCAGCTGCAATTTGAAGGCATGTTTCATCTGTCACCTGCATCTCTATCAAACTTTTTTTTATCCTTGATTTGTTTGCGTTGTCCCCAAAGTTATATTGGCGTGTCGCCATCTTTGAATGGCAGTGCACACTTAATTTTGAGTTTGTAATATGCTCCGTCAGTTCTGTTCTCTGTCTTTGTATCTTCATGTGACTGACTTTTTGTTCTTTACAGCTGAACTTGGACAGGCTACTGGCGAGAATGTGGGATGAAATGGGTCTAACGAGGGTGTATACGAAGCCACAGGGTCAGCAACCTGATTTCACAGATCCGGTTGTTCTTTCTACTGTATGTTTTCTCCCCTTCTATGCTTTTCACTTCTTGCTGTTCTAAGGAACACGAGGAACAGGCTGGTTGATGACCTTAGTTTTGTGCCATCAGGATAGAGGTGGTTGCACAGTTGAAGACTTCTGCAATCATATCCATAGAAGTTTGCTCAAGGATGTGAAGTATGTTCTTGTATGGGGAATCAGCGCAAGGCACTATCCTCAACATTGTGGCCTTGGCCATTGTCTTCAAGACGAGGATGTTGTCCAGATAGTAAAAAAGAAGGTATCACCTGCCGGAGGCTGAGTTGATCACATTATAGATCAATAAAATGATATCGTTATATAGTTTACATATCAAATTTTCTGGTATCATTAGCTGCAAAAGTGCTAAACCTGTGAACTGAAACTTTCAGGAAAAGGAGGAGGGCGGGCGAGGCCGGTTCAAGTCGCACACGAATGCACCTGATCGGATATGCGATAGGGTGAAGAAAGCTCCTCTGAAGCAATAATCGGATCGCCAAATGCATTGGAATCAGCTTCTCCAAATCAGATGAACAACCTATAGATCAGATAATCTGGAACTAGCTGAGCCGGGTGCTACTTCTTGCAGCCCTATTTTATACCAGAAGGGCCGTATTTAAAAGTATTCACATAGGAACCCCCTGTATCTCTGCACAATACCAGTGCACTGCAGTGTCACCATGAAAGGTTAGATAATGTGTTATGGGGTTTCTCTTACATGCTATTCTGAATAATTATCACGAGACTTTGGAAAGATAAATGAGAGTTCTGCGATGCTACCATGTAACAGCCCAAATTCAGAATAAACAAAATTTTATTTTTTATATACAAAAGAAAATAAATGAATAGAATGAATAAAACCTAAATAAGTATATATACCTATATATGTATATACAAAAGGTTTTAAGTTTGTTTGCAAATGTTTGATTTATATTTGTTTGAATTGCTTGAGTATATATTGCTTGATTTAAAGAGTATATTAAATAATATGTATATTGTATATAAACATGTATGTATATGTATTAAAAAGGAACAGGAAAAGGACAGAAAAGAGAAGAGAAAGAAAAAACCCTAAAAGCTATCAGGTCGGAATCCATTCCACATCCCAATATCTTTCCCTTTTCCAACCCAGCCTGGCTACCCTCTTTCCTCTCTCGCGGGTCGCCTCCTCCCCTCTCACCTTTAGTCCACTCACCACCGGCCCAACTTCACTCTCACTCACTTCACACACGCATGTGGGTCGAAGGCTATCCCGACCCATCCCTCATGCGGCACGGCGGTCTGATCCGTCTAGTTGTTGTCGCCTTCTTCCTCTCACCCTCTCTCTGTTTCATGTCCAACACACGCTTGACAACAACAGCTCTCGCATTGTCCTAGACAAATCCGAGGACTCCAGCCGAACTCGTGTCAAATGGATTTCCTATGGTTTCCGTAGTCTCCAGCCGTCCTATCTCTAGCGAAGCTCAGTCCAAACGCAAGGTAGAGTTCGAGTTCAACCCGTCGGTCGAGACGAATTCAAATCAAATTGAACCAAATCCGAGCTTGATATCTTTTGGAAGGTAGTTGGATAGATACTCGTGCCTACCACGAATCTTTTGCCCACCATATATTTTCCCAAACGCGGTTCAAACTCGAGATGAACTTCGTGCCATTGCCGGACTTCGTCGAACCCTAACCAAGTCAGCTACGATCTCCTAGCCCTCCCTGACTATAAATATATGCCCAGGGATCCTCCCCAGAGCACCCCGCTCCTTTTGCCTAACATCCTGATGCGAAATCGTCACTAGAACCCCATCTCCACAAAGCTCCAACGACCAAATCTGTCGCTCACCATCACCAGCCTCCTCTAAGCTTTGCCGTCGACTACACAGTCCAAACAAGTTCGCTTTCGAGTGTTGTCTTGGCTCCGCTGCTCGTCAGAGTGATCCGTGCAACGCGACGAGGTTCCAGTCGTCTTCCGGTGAGTCTCCGCCACGGGAGTTGTCGTCGTCTTTGTGTCACTGGAGATTGAAAATGTACGATATCAAATGTCCAATCTAGGGCTCACGGTCGCGATTAGAAGGAGAATAACGGTTCGGTTAGAATAGATCATAGCCGTTCGATCAATGATCAACGATCTAGATTTAAATAAATGTAGATCTAGTCAGCGCGATTATGTCAGCATGCCATGTCATCCAATGGGCACATGTGTAAGTGCCACCTCAGCGATCATGCTTGTGTGACAGCCATACATCTACCCAGTTAGCCGAACACCTCAGTAGC
The DNA here is from genome assembly GCF_958298935.1 of Phragmites australis. Lineage (NCBI taxonomy): Eukaryota > Viridiplantae > Streptophyta > Magnoliopsida > Poales > Poaceae > Phragmites > Phragmites australis. The sequence goes on from NC_084938.1 coordinate 19,879,195, forward strand.
CACCTCAGCCGACAGTAAGAGCCACATCAGCACCCTTGCCGACGTGTCAAGCCACATGTCAGCCCAGTCAGTTTTTGTTTATTTTCTGTTGCTGATGTCATACTTAGATTAATGACACAATAAATATATTTTTAATGTAAAAATAATTCTGATAATTAGGATTAATTTGATAGTTTTAATAATGTTTATTAATTCTATTTAATGTTTCCTATGGTAAGATAATTCAAATAAATTCAAGGAATAAGTCTATTTTACTCCTTCAAACTATCACGTTTGTTCGGATAACCCACTGAACTTTTAAACCGTCCATTTTACTCCCCCGGAGTGGTTTTTCTCGGTGGTTTTGATGATATGGTGGCGGTTTCGTCACGTGGCAGTTCTAGTCAGTGTGTCTAGTTAGCATGCTGACATCAGCGTTACGCAGTAATTTGATTTTTCTTTAGAAAAATAATTCATGAAAATAGATTATTCTGAAAAATAGGTTTTATGGTTAGAAAAAAATCCAAAAAATATAAAATGATTTAGATAAATGTTTTAATATGTTTTAACTCTGTTTTTATTTCTGTAAATATTATTTAATGTTTTTGTAGTGTAAAAATTATTCCAAAAATGTTAGAATAAATGTTTTAATTTGCAAAATAGTTTTAGAAAATATAGATTAATTCTAATAAAAGTTAAAAATATTTTCTTTGATACAATAATGCTTTTAATATGTTTTGTTGTATATAAAATTAGTTTTAATTCTAGAAAAATTAGGTTTAATTCCAGAAAAATAGTTTTCGTCATTTTTAGCCATAGTTTTCGCGTCGTTTCTAGCCGTTTAAAATTAGTTTAGCCGTACTTTTTGGACACATTTTGGGCACATTTGAGCACATTTTGAGCACATTTTGGCCATATTTTAGGCACATTTGGGGCACATTTGGTCATATTTTAGTCACATTTGGGGCACATTTGGTCACATTTTAGCCACAATTTGGTCACATTTGGGTATATTTTGGGTCCATTTTAAACACATTTTGAGCACATTTTTTAAACATTTTTGCTAAATTTAGGCACATTTGGAGCACATTGGGTCGCATTTGGGCACATTGTAGGCATATTTGGTCACATTTGGACACATTTTAGTCATATTTGGGCACATTTTGGCCATATTTTGGGTACATTTTAGCACATTTTGGGTACATTTGGACAAAATATGGCCAAATGTGCCCAAATATGCCAAAATGTACCAAAGTGTGCTTAAATATGTCCAAAATATGGTCAAATGTGCCCAAAATATACCAAAATATGACCAAAGTATGTCCAAATATGCTAAAAATGTACCCAAATATGACTAAAATGTGCCAAATGGGACCAAAATGTGGTAAATGTGCTCAAATGTGCCCAAAATGTACCAAAAATGTGCTCAAATATGCTCAAAATATACACAAAAGTACGGCTAAACGAATTTTAAACGGCTAGAAATGACGCAAAACTACGACTAAAAACGACGAAAACTATTTTTCTGGATTTAAACCTAATTTTTCTAGAATTAAAACTAATTTTATATGCAACAAAACATGTTAAAGCATTTATTTTATCAAATAAAATATTTTTAAACATTATCAGAATTAATCTATATTTTCTAAAACTATTTTCCAAATTAAAGCATTTATTCTAACATTTTTGGAATAATTTTTACACTAGAAAAAACATTAAATATTATTTGCAGAAATAAAAATAGAGCTAAGAACATATTAAAATATTTATCTAAATCATTTCATATTTTTTGGATTTTTTCTAAACATAAAACCTATTTTTTCGATATAATCTATTTTCATGAATTATTTTTCTAAAGAAAAATTAAATTACTGCGTAACGTTGCACGCTGACTAGGGCTGCCACGTGGTGAAACCGCCAACACGTCATCAAAATCACTGAGAAAAACCACTTCGGAGGGTAAAATGGACGGGATCGATAGCTCGGGGAGTAAAATGGACGGTTTAAAGTACATGGGTTATCCGGACAAATGTGATAGTTCGAGAGAGTAAAATGGACTTATTCCTAAATTCAATTCAATTCCAGAAAAATCATAGATCACTCCGAAAAATTCTAGAAAATTTCTTAAACACATAGTTTCACCTATAGTTAATCTTTTTGTCCTGTTTTAATCTTTCGGAAGTCGTAACTTGTCAACTGTAGCTCCGATTCGATCCATTCTTTTGCAAGAATTTTCAAAAATACTTGATCTATTGAGTGATGTTGTTGATATGTGCTATTTGGTTCTTTTTCGGTGTTTATTTGTTGTCTTTCCGCTTATGTCGTGAATAGTCGTCAACGTTCTGGAGGAGCAAAAAGGACTACAATATCAAGACTTTGAAGATCCAACTGAGTATTGTGAAGGTAAGTTGTATCATTGATCATATTGATATCAGTTTTCAAATATTTTGTTTTACAAACTGTATGCTAATAATCGCAATGGGAACTGTGACTGAGGTGGTTTGGTCAACTTTGGTGGTGAGAATCATGGTTGAGGTGTTGAAAAGTTGATCAAGTTAAGATGATTGTAATTTGAAGGTTGTTATTTATTTATTGTTATTCACTAATTATTTACTTGCTTTTAAATGTTTTGAAGTAAATATTGTTTTATGCAAAAAAAAAAAACATAATTATCATATTATTGTTCATGTCTTTATATGCATATTTTTCTCACAATTTGTGGAGTACGACATGTGCTTACACTTGCTATAACCAAACAAACTTAGTCGGAGAAGACATTAACGAGGTTATAGAAGATGGAGTGTTCTAAGGTGGTTCTTCATCGGTTTGCCTGTAGAGTTATCATAAAGAATAAAATCTACGTAGATTTATTGGAGTTTTAATTGTTTCTTCGATCCTCGAAGGTCACTTTTATAAGACGATTTAAATACGATTAAGTTAAATATTGTAATAATTATTATTAATTAAGACATTATATATTGTGATTGATTCGTATGCTAAACACATAGATAAGATTGCCCAGAGCAGTCTCGACATACCAGTTGCTGTTTTATTGCTTATTACCTTCTCCATAGCTGCGGACGATGTGTTGAACATGGATTGGCGCGATCAGTGCTTTACACGTCACCGCCAAAGCCGGTTGCGAGATGTAGTTGCTTGCTTGCCCAAATCGCAACCGTGGGGAGCACATGTTAAACAGGTCCAAATCTCCGACCCGCAAACTTACTCTCGCTCGCACCCTCGCAAAATTTTGAAGCATGTCGGCTGACACTTCAGGTCTGACCGCAAAATGAAAATTCCTGAAACCCAACAAATGGTTTACACAACATGTTGCTTAAGTATTTAAATAGACCCAGAAGTTATGTCCATATGACCACAAACAAGTTCCAGTTTACAAAACTGTGCCAAACTGCCATTGCCCTGAAGGTTCACAGGATTACAGCTCGGCCACGTTGAATTCAATTCGGAACTGATCTATGAACCACTTGGAATACGAGACAAGAAAAATAAAAAGTATAAGAACACTCACAACTGGAAGCATGGGAGATCACTACCACCAAATGGCTGCTCTGGAGTACACAGACCCACTAGTCCATGTGTCACAACAAGTGAAATGCAGGATCATTCAAAAAGTACTGTTTGGCATCTTCCAAAACAAAATTTTCGTGTTACACGTATAGTGCATTTCAATATCTGCCCCAATTTGACAGAGTTATTGGTGTTCATAAACAGTTTACATCTACAAGTATTAAGCCTAAAATGTAAATAAACAGAGGGCACTGATGATCTTCTGTTACGAGCCTGAACTCCGAATAAGCTACAGAAGTACAGTGGCAAAATGGCTACAGTTTAGAGATCTACAGAAATTGGCGACGAATGCTTTTCATTTACAACTGCTGTTATTCTTGCACAACTGTGGGGTGCATCTCTACGGGATCTAAACGAACTGTGGCTGCACCAATCATTTTTGTTCATGGTGCTTCAGTAATCACTTATTATCAAAAGAACCGCGTTGCTATTTGAAATTTTGAATAGCCTTCTTGGCAGTAAAGAATGGCCAGGTCAAATCTCACCAAGATTGACCCGTCGAATGCTCAATGATCATTATGTTCTGAAGCCGATGTGTGCAGGAGGGGCTTTGCTTGCACTCAGTTTCTTGTAAGCACATGCGTCAGTTCCATTGATGACAGCTTATTCAGCGCGAGGAGGTAGTGAGCCGACATACCCAAAACCGACAACAAGGAAAGCCATGCCTTGAAGGAACAGATAGATGGAGTATCCCTTCTTTGAGTAAAGCACGTCATAGCAACCACACAGAATTATGCAGGTTCCAACGAAAATTTCTGAGCAGTGATACCTGATAAAGAGATCACATTGGTTATTTATAAGCATTTGAAAACACTAGAAAGTATCTCATTCACACTATGTGCATTCTCATAAGTACGTAAACATCGGTATTTAGTATTTCAAAAATCAAAAGTACCTAACATGTTAGGTTCGAAAAATCTTAGTGATAACTGATAAACTTTGATTACCTCTCCCAGAATCTTGTTCGCCTCTTCACAAGCTTCGGTACAAGGGGCTCTGTTAGCTTTACATCTATCACTTTTACAGCATCTGATCTGTTGGTGCTAGTCTTTGTCTTGTTGGCGTCGCCCAACTTCTCGGTGACAACCCACTCATTGACTCGTCCAGCCTCCAGAAAACCAGTTACTGCAGCTTTTATCCGGTGCAACGACATGACATTCTCAAATAAGACCCAGAGGATCACCAGGTGAAATGAACTGAAAAAGCGAGTTGCTTTCAGGTGTCAACTGAGTGCAACAACAATACTGTCATTTGGAAACTTAAGTCTTAGCATGCTCATTACCTCGGTGTGCCAAGAGACTTCAAGAGGGTGATAACTGTTGGAACGTAGACCACCCCCCAGAGAGGGATTTGAATCTCAGGGAACAAAACTGACACAGGGATCGCAAAGCAATAGTAGATGAATGTCACTGTATGGGAAGCAACCTTCCCGACGAAGAAGAAATCGTACCATAGGTGGATTTTATTCCACAATGACACTTTCTACACAGAAAAGACGGTATACCTGTCAGCCAATAATCTGATGTGCTGCTCTTGTAGAAGCAGCATGAAGAAAGCACTAACCTTGTTTAATAAAATTTCTACCATCATTTTCTTGAACAGGTTTGCCGGTCCACATGACCACCTGTGCTGCTGAAACCGGTATGCCTTGAATGTGCTTGGTAGCTCACTCTTGACCTAACCACATACATATGCAGTATTCTGCGGATCGTTAGGTTCGCTTCTTGTTATGTTCTCAAATTTCTTACAAGCAAGAAAAGGAGCACCAGCGTACTTTTATGTCACCGATATAAACGAATTTCCATCCCTGCAGTGTCGCGCGGACAGCCAGGTCCATATCCTCCACTGTTGTCCGGTCCTTCCAGCCCCCGGCATCATCGATCGCTGAAATCCTCCAGACACCAGCTGTTCCTGAAAGATGAAAATTTCTTTTGTAAGGCCAACAGTCAAAAGATTACTCAGCTTGCTGAGTTAGATGGCTAAATTATATATCTCTGGGAACAGACTGTACCATTGAAGCCAAAGAACGAGTATACTGACGACCCCGCCTCTTGTTCAAACTTGAAATGGTAGTCCAGCGACATTTCTTGGAATCTTGTCAGCAGGCACTCGTCAGCGTTAACTGCGCATACGGTTCGAAGACAATATTTCTGTCATTTGCCAAACCAAAATCTGCTTAATTGAGAATACAAGAGAACAAATATGCACCGACCAAATTTCCAGCGAGTCTGGACGAGGGCGATCTCCGGGTTGTGCACAAGGAACGGAACTGTCCTCAGGAGAAAATCAGATTCGGGCTGGAAGTCTGCGTCAAACATGGCAATGTACTCGCAGTCTTTCACGTAGTCGTGCTTCAACCCTTCCTTGAGCGCGCCGGCCTTGTACCCCTTCCGGTTCCCCCTGACCTCGTACTTTATGTTGATACCTTTGCTCCTCCATTTATGGCACTCCATCTCCACCAAATCCTAGAAAGCAAAGCAAATAATGCAGGGAATATGTTCACTGCTGCTTGGAAGTATGAACAAGGTTTCAAGCAATTACAGTTCAAAGAGTGAATCAGGTGGCATTAGCTACCCAATGCTGGTCAGTTGGTCAATCATTTTTTTTAACAGCCTAAACAAAAACTTTGTAGAATTGTTACTCCTAACCTACCATGCACATAACAAAGATTCATGTCATTAAAGTTTTAAGCTTTCCAGTCTGCACATAGTAGTGTGCTTGTAGCAACAGAAAAAGGGACCAACCTAAGAGAGTTAAAGCGAGCATTTCCTCTGGTCTGATTCTCCAGGCTTCACACGCACGAATAGAAACGCATCCACGATTACTTCCTAAAATGGAGTCTTTCTCCTATCAAGTTGTCCAGGTCCCCAAGAACAAGATAATCTACTAATATCATAAACCATATTCGAATGTGCAGTACCTCCGGATCATAGGCACGAGGCACCGAGATGACACGTTCCCACAGGATGCCCTACTACGGCTCGTCCCTGTAGCACCCACGATGTCAAACCTCGCCACTCTCCGGGACGACCCCCGAGCACGCCGCCGCGCATCCCCCGCGCCGCCGCCACCCTCGCCGGAGTTCGTACTTCGTTAGGGTGAGCATCAATGCGTTCTGTTGACTGCCCGCTGCAAAACCCATGAGGGCCTAAAACTCCAGCCCACGTCTAGCCCAACATTAGACCAAAAATCCCATGCCCGAAATGAAGCCTGATACCGCTGTCTTGGGCTCATGGCCTATACTAACTGAAATATGAATTTGAGCCCAGTTTGAATGAGAGAATTTTTCACAGGAATTTAGGAGAACTTAATCCGTGTGACCGTGTATTCTAGATTTTACAGGGGTTAATAAAAGCGAGAAATTTAGATTTTTACCACTTAAAAAATGGACTCAGTAAAAATTTAGATTTTTACTTACATCGGAGCAATTTACACCGAGAAGAATGAAAGGCTCGAATGGCCCACCGAATAGTCTGGTGATGAAGAAGAAGTATACATCGGAGTATTCGGTGTTCACAGAGGCTTGAGTGGGGGTTCCAACGGCTAGTTTATGAGAGTGTACTCATCGGATGAACTGGTGTTAGTACTACTGTTCTCACCGGATCATCCGATGTTAACAGTTTTTCAGAGCCGTTAGGTTAACGGCTAGTGCGCGGGTTTGAACCTATAAATACCCTTCCACTCGGTCATTTGAAAGGTGTTATGTTGCTGGAGCCCAGAGAAGTTCATATACACCTGAGAAGACATCTAAGTCACCAAAGTACTTAAAAGTGATCATCCAAAGCAATTAAACATAAGATTAGAAAGTGATTAGTGCTTATAGGCCTAGAGAGCGTGTTGCTAGGAGATTGCTATCTAAAGAGTGGATCAAGAAATGATCCAAGTTTGTACCTCGTGGTACGCTGACACCTTGGAGTCTTGGTGACTTGCCGACAACTTATTGACCCTCCGACGAGCAGCGGCAAGACACGTGTATGGGGACGCAGAGACCCTTGCCTTGGTGGCTCAAACTCCAAAGTGATCACGGCAGTAAGGAACCAGAAGAGAGGCTAGTGGTAAGACCTTGCCTTGATGGCTTGGTGGCTCATCCAGTTGGAGGCCTTATCTTTGTGATTTGGTGGCTTAAGAGCCATGATCGGGTGCCGACCTGGGAGCATATCCTTTGTGGAGCTCCAACGTGAACTATGGGTGGTATTCATACTATTGATACCACGGGAAAAAAAAAATCCTTATATCGAGTTTGCTCTCTCTACCTTATTTACGTTTCTGCATTTACTTACTTGTAATTTACCTTTTTAGATAGGTTGCAAGCACTTTAATCGATAGAGTTGACACATTAGATAAACCTAAAGCACATTTAGATAGAAATTGATATAGGTTTATCTTGTATTGTTTATGGAGCCGAATAGACTCTTAGTGTCCTAATTCATCCCCACCCCCCTCTTAAGACGTCACCGATCCCCTTCACCATCGCCGTTGTTGTGCTGACCTCGCTCTACGCATCCCGTGGAACACATCTCGAGCCCCAAAACCCACTCCACGAACTCTCTAGGGATAGCAGTCAGACCCATGGGTTCTGCACCCAACGGATTCGGATTCTAAATAACAGGTGTCTGGCGGGTCGAGTGCTTGACCTGTAGCGAGTGCGGGCGTGGGTTTGGACTTCCCTTCGTGGGTGTCCACGGGTCACTTGAATAACATGTTCAGCCCAGCACGTGGGTGCCCACTGATGCGTGGGAGCCCAGCACGGTAGCACCCAGCCCAACGACAGGTCAACGTCGTCCTCCCCTCCACGCCGCCCCATCCTACGCGATGCCGCCCCTCCACGCCGCACCCTCCTGCATGATATCGCCCCCTCCTACGCCACCCCTCTTGCGTGATGTCAGCAACCGAGCTCTCAGCCAGCACGACGTGCTCGCCCCCCATGGGTCGTAGCTGCACGGCACATGATCCAGAGCTGCTACCCGACAGCAACACGGATGCGGTAGGTGGCCCGCTGGAAGGTGGCCCCAGTCCTGCTGGAGCTAAGGTAGGGCAGGTGCACGTGTAGCAGCATGGGCGCCGGAGCCGTGGGTGGCATGGAGAGCGAGAAGCGGTTGGCGGCTATTAGCACCCTCCGCACACAGCATCGTCGTCCGTCCCCAGCTTTTGTAAGACCCAACAGGTCCCCACCTGGTTCGGGTGCGGGGGCACATTTCAACCCGATTAGTAATTCATGTGCAGGTCAGGTTTTGAATTTTGGGTTTTGTGACAAGTGAGTTTTGGCTGAACTCGCACCCGACCTGAACTGTTGCCATCCCTAGAACTCCCAACCTCTCCTCTAACTTCACCAGTTGTGTTCAAAACCATGTCAACTGTAAAGTCCCAAGATTTTAGTTACCTGAAGTTTAGGAGGTGTGAAAAAGAAAAATCTCACAGGACTCTAGAGTATGTGACTTAGTTTACATGGTATATATGCATCTTACCCCCAACTGTTCTTCAAACAATCTTATCCTAACATTAAAGAGATGACAATTAAGAACACCAAATTAATGGAGACGAATACAAGAACAATCCCTAGAGCAGGCTTTCATGTGAGTTCTTTTTTCCATGTGAGGTTTGTGCATCGTCACTAGTGGTGGCCAGTGGGGCTTTAGCGCCAGGAAGGTAGACGAACATGTATGCTCTACATGGCTTCCTAGCTGGAGTGATGGGGGAAAACCCAAGGTATGGTACAAGTAAGTGTTCGAAGCTGCCGAATCTGAGGGGAAAGCTGGTTCCCCCTCCTCAGTTCCCCCCACGATTGGACGCAACACTGCATCCAATTGGTGGTGGTGGTAGTGTTTTTTGTGAATCGGATGCTACCAATCTACGACCCTATTTGGCATGGATCGAAGCTCCCTCTTCGACACCGCATGGCGGTTGCTAGCTAGGCAACATGGAGGAAAATTGGTCGAGCTAGCCCACTTTAATTTGTCCTTTACTGGCTCCTGTTCCACCACCGCTTCAGCCCCTATATCATCAATGTCTCACCTACATTGTGGCTGCCCACCGCATTGTTGTCTCCCCTTCCACTACCCATGACTAGCGGCGCCTTCGTCATCCACCGTCCTCTCCATCACCCTAACATCTCTAGCCTAAACGCCCCCATCCTGACCCTTCCCACCGCCGATCTCTTGGCCGACAATGCCCCCATCGCCATTGTAGGACCGCCTGCCTCTCGGCTTTATAGCCAGGGAGATGAGGTCCCTCCCCCAGCTTTGAACCCTAACCCTAACTTTGCGGGGCAGCAATGCAGCGACGACTGCGGGGAAGGGGAGAGGTAACCGACGACGCTTGGGAGGGCTAGGGAGGAGATAACACACTTGAAGGAAGGAAAAAAAGAGACATGTAGCCTTTCAATTCCTTTTTGTATGAATCTTAAAGTTAACCGAGCTGATGCTCATACTCAGTCGACCAAGACATGTAGGAATTTCTAGCAACGGGAGCCGAAGATGCCTAGCTGGTGATGGATTCTATGTGTGTGGGCCTCATATGCACATTAGGCCCCATAGCGCATACGGTCACATGACTTTTAAGACCTTAGGCCCACCGCGAAAGGACCCACGTGTGCCAACAAGCCACCACGTCGGTGCTTGACGTAGACTTCCTCTGCTACAAGAGCTAGTACTTGTAGTATATACATACCTCACCTCAGCACCTCTCTCCTCTGTAAGCTATCAGAAATTATGAACTATACGATCCATATATAAATTTTTAAAATATACTCTCTCATCTAAGAGCTAGCACTATCTCTAACTATTAGAGATACTATAATTGCTAAGTGGTTGTACGTTCGTGCCGGCAAGTCTTTCTCCATGGAACCCAAACTGTACGAGCATGACCTTTTTTTTTTCTTTTTTTAGATGACACTACAACGTACTACTCATATATGATTTTCCACGGAAATACTAGTACGTACGGTCACCGGTGGTGTGGCTTGTGGCCTGCGCAATAGCTCAAGTTCAGCGGCTAGGCCCCGCGCCCGGGGTGCTGGACTAAACGGTGTCCACACTAATGCGCGTATAGTTTTCCACTCTGGAAATGTAACTCCGTATGCGTTTAATTACGCACGGTCTATTTCAGCCATCTCTTTTTTTCACTGATATTTATTTATTCGCTAATTTTTTTTACTTATTTTATAATTTTTTATCTATATATTTAATATAAATTTTAATATAAATGAACTATCTTGATAAGTTATTTGTTTGCACATTAATGATTTTTTGTATTCTTTCCACACTCTGTGTCCGAGAACGACGGTTTGGAGCATGCGAGTATAAGGACAAAGCACGCGGCGTCATATACGTAAATTTCCAGGCTGCACGTCGCGTCTCGCCCCTTTTGAATTATCCTTTTTTTCGCCCATTTTTTCTGAATCTAGTGCGCCTGAAAGCAACCCCGGCCGATGAATAATGCACGTGCAGGGAGCTAGTCGGAATCCATTGGGTTGCCACGTGTGCATGGTGCGAGTTGTGTGGCCTGTGGCGTGGGTGCTGATCGAGGCTGTTTCAGACGGTTGCCTTAGGCCATCTCCAACGGAGTTCTAGGTACTGCTAGTGCACAGGAAAACGTACGTACTGGCCCTCACGGGAGCACAAGAACATGCTTTTTCTTCGCTAGTGCATAGGAAAACGTACTGGCCCTCACGGGATTACAGGATGTTTAATTATCAGGTTCTTACGTTATAATAAAAAATATAAATGTTAGATGTAATAATATTAAATTTAAATTTAAAATATGGAGATGTGAATGTATCATAAAAATATCACCGAACGAATACATCAAGAGTGATGTCGTAGTTTGATTTTAAATAAGATCTAAAGAATTATGAGAATATTATTCGCTAATTTCTTCATTTATTTTTATTAGTAAAACAAATCTTGTATCTATGCCGGTAAGAAACAGTGATTATAGAAATAAAATTGATAGTAAAAGTGAGTACATTATTTAAATTTTAAAAGTTTTTATTAGATGAGAGATAAGTAAGAGAAAAAAGTAACGTTGTGACTAAATTGTATTTTATATAATAGAGAATGAGATTAATAGAGTGTGGCTGCCACAAATCCATCATCCAGAACCACAAAATTTGTCCTACAGATCGACCTGCCAATCGTTGTGTATTGCTTTATGCACTCTGTTTTGGTCTGTTCCCGTGCACAGGTCAGCTATAGACTTAGAGTAACTCTAACAATCTAGTTAAATTTCACCCAAATATAAAAGGTCATCCAAAAAAATTTCCACTCCGTGTGTCTTTCCACTTCAGCAGACTATCTATATTCTACCCTTTATATTCCTCTTTCCTATATTTTAATAATATTTTTAACTAACGCATGTACTGGACCTTGACTTCGGTCAAAATTGAGAGAGGGGGGATGACGGTTGGTCGGCAACTGAAGAGCTTGCTGGCACAACCGACGGTGAGGTGGCGCCGGTGGACGGCACCAAGAGCTCCTACAGCGAGAGGTGGTCCCATTTGAGGGCTCTTTCCCCCGCATCGGGCTCGACAGCGGCTGGGCAACACAGCAGCAACAGCGTATAGGGTGTCGACGGCGACGCAATAGTAAAGCTTAGCTGGATGGAGGGGAAAGAGGCGACAGTGACCGGTACCTTGACTGGAGGTGGTGGCCAGAGCGGCCCTATTGACGGTGAGGTCCTCCTGCCGGCGATGGAGTTTGGCGTGGACAGAGAGGTGGCGCGACTCAATTCGAAGCGCGCGATAGAGCATAGATGACCTCGCCTAGCTTTCCCCACGTCCCTCCCATCCTTGGCCAGTACGGATCTGTGCTCCTCTTCACGGAATGGCTCGGCGATGAGGTGGATTTTGCTGGAGGCGCACTGCTCGGTGCTCAGTTCTCCATGTGAGCCGTGAGGGAAAGAGAGCGAGGGAGGGTGAGTGGCTGTGCAGCCGCTTCACGTGCTCCGCCTCTCCTCCCGGGCCGATGCCGTGGAGGCCTGAATCGTGGCGGGAGCGTACGGGGACGAGCGGACGGTTGGAGGATGGTGTGCGGGAGGGAGACACCATATCTGGCGTGCGGGGGAAGCGAGATAGTGCGCCTGCCAAAATGGCGTGCATGATGGAGGACCTGTTGGAGCATCAAATTTGCCCGATTTGGCTATCGGCTGAGATGGAGGATGCGATGGATCGGCTATTAGAGTTACTCTTATAGGTCACACAGCCAGTAAGCAAGTCGCCATGCAAGTTATTAACGCCGGCAGAAAGACGGGCATCTCAAGGAGGTAGCACTACTCTTTGCTGGTAGTGTAGGCAGTAGCAGTTACTAGGTAGCAGTCGATACAATCGCATGTCACGGCCTCAATCCTGCTGTGTTTGGCTCAACCGTCTACAGCGGCCAGCTAATAATTATTAAGGTCCTTTTGTTGTCCGTATAGTATAGCCTGACTGTATCTAATGAGACATACATGTAGTGATATTTGTTTGGTTGGCTACATATGCTCAGTCTGGTTAAAAATAGATTTGTTTGATTGCCCGCATGAGCATATATTGCATGAGATTAAAATAAAAAAATAAGTATTAATATGATGTTTATTTTGTATAAATACACTTTATAGCACTTAAATTTATCACATTAAACTTTAATTTAATTTAAAATGCACTAATATAAGTTAGTACTGATTAACTATACGCTAATACCATCATTAACGCAGTCTAACACGGGAGAAACGGATTTTGGTATCCTCGGGCTCACGCGTGCGCCAAGCATACAAACGCGCGTGCACACGCGCGGGGCCTGACCAGCTCCATCTGTAAGGCTATGAAAGTCCCCGAGTCCCGTCGATGGTCCACGCAGACAGCCTAAATTATTCCACGACTGGTTAATTAATGGCAGTGCCTACCAAGATTGGCAGGCGCATCCACGCACCGCTCGCGCCGCCACTACCACGGCACTACCGCACCCGGCATCGTCACGACGGACGGATCCCGTCCTGCCATCGATCCGTGGCCGTGCCGTGCGCGGCCGGTGCGTCCGGTTTTCCTTTACCCTGCCGGCGGGGGCGCGCCACGGGCGGGCGTGCCTCTTTCTCTCTGCCACCGCGTCCCAGCGCCTGTAGCCTCGCGCTCGCGCGTGGCCCGTCGCCGGCGGGCGGCGGGCGGGGTTGGGTTGCGGTCGTCCGTGACCGTCTCATCGTGTCCGCTCCGCGCGAGAGTGCGGTTGGCCCACGTGTTGAGCCAACGAGGCTAGTGCCTGCCTCGGGAGCTGAGTGCGCCTACTTGGCAATGACGACGTCGACGTGTCCACCGGCGAGACACACGCTGGCATGCCAGGCCGGGGTAATTCTCAACTCCCCAGCGGATTTCTCACACGGCGGCCGGCGATGGCTGCCGGCGTGGTGGGAGTAGTTAAATCAACCGTCCGGTTCTTGTCGGGGCCCTCAGCTGTTACGTACCGCCAGCGGCGAGCTGCCAGTCGCAAAAAGACGCACACCTACTATACACGTAGGAAGAAAAAGGCACGGGGACGCATGTAACATTCTCGTGCATGTGTTGTGAGCATCAGGGGTTGAGCACCCCGTGGACGCATGATTGGTTCGTTGCAGCCATGAAGCAAAAGTTGGGGATGCATGGGGCCATGGGTTGCAGAGGGAGAGAGGAGGTGGGGGTGAGCTCGCTCGGTGGCCGGCGTACCTTTACAACGGGGTCGGTCGAGTCGTCCAGCACCTGTATGAAGACGCGGTCGGACGGCCACTCCAGCGCACATGCCGCCCCGATCGACAGCTTGTACACCTTCACCACCACCATCCAAGATCCAACAGCACCAAGAAAAGAGCAGCGACATTAATCGTCTTACCATGAACTTGCTTGCAGGTCAAATCGACATGGGGTTCAATTGATTATTCACCACTAGGTAGCAATGTGCGCTCATCACTCACCTCCCGCTCGTTGTACATGGGGATCTGCACCAGCACCATGGGGTGCGCCGCGCCGCCGGCCTCCACATCCCCGGCGGCCGCGGCGATGGGCTCCCACCGGTACCGCCGCTCCGGCTGCAGCCGGAACACCTTCACAACCAGGCACACGGCGCAGACGAACAGCTTCTCGATCAGTATCATCACCGTCATGGCCAGCGAGAAGAACACCAGCAGCCGCACCACCGGCACCACCACGAGCGCCCGCGCGTGCGCCCACACCGCCGCGCATTGCGCCGCCGCCGCGGTCCAGTCCACCCGCACCGGCAGCTCCGCCCACAGCCGCGCCACCTCCTCGCCGACGCCGCCGCCGTGGCCACTGGACGTGGTAGCCATGGCGTCCATCCCTCACGAGGACGGTACTGGCACGGGGTCGTGATTGGATCTTGGGACAACTTGCTAGCTAGCAGCAAGCTGCTGAACCTGCAAATGTGCAAGGGTGCAGGCTTATACTATAGTGGAGCAGAAGTAGACCGGTAGTGGGGTCAGCCATTGATGGGGACTCAAGAAGATGGTCAGATACGGCTCTGCTTGTGCATGTGATGTACCTATGCATGTCTTGGCTGGGTTGAATTTCTTTTTCCCCCTCTCATGGGGAAGATGGGCAAGATCTTGCTACCTGTGCATTGTCAGGTTTAATCTTGGGCGTGTGAAGTTTATTGGTTATCAGGTGGTTGCTGGGATCAGGGATATAAATTCAGCCAAAATTTCAGTAAATTTTCACGAATTTTGAAAATTTTAGAGAAGAACAAAATATCTAATATCAAAAAAAAATTAACTGATATACGAGACCCATAAAGTAAAGGATGAAAAAAAGACCGAAATTTTGAGGGAAAAAATGACCAAAATTTTGATAAAATTTCACAAACGGTCTTTTCACCGGTGAAAAAACTATAAAATAAAATTGAAATCCTGGGTGAGATGGGGGTGTAAATCATGGCCATGAGAGGGGGTGAGCGACAGCCTGTGGGCTCGTGTGAGGCAGAGGGAGTGCGAACGTAGTGGAGTAGTAGACAGGTAGTGGTGACTGGTGAGGTTTTTTGGGGCCACTTGGTGGCGCCTATCATTGGTGTAGAAAAAGTGAATGGGCAGGAGGACGAACAAGATGAGATGGCAATGGGGGTGTGTGATTCAGCGGGTCTAGGGCTTGTCTCTGGCTAGCAGCCGTGTGGCTGCCTGCACCTGTGCTCACACGCATGCTCACAAGCGGGCTCTGTTTCCTTTGTCAATGTAAATGGTGTTTAAGGTTAAGAGAAGTAGCTGAACTGCTCGCGCACAATTGTGTGGTTAGCTTTAAAATACAATTGAATTTGGTGTACCTATATAAATAGGACCCGGATCCTCTGCCTTAATTGTGATTAATGCAGAGAATCACCACAGTGTAATGAGTCAACAGGTACAGTAGCCTTCATTAACTAATTAATATTACTGTAGTAAATACTGCAGCAACAGTGATGCGGTATACTGTAGCGACGACTGTTCATAGGTTGCTGTGGCGACAGATCTAGGCTCCCCGTTTTTGATCGAATGGTGCACGTTCATCTTAATGCAGAGAACTGTAGCCTCTCTGTATTGGCTTTTCTAATGCAGAGGATCTCGATCCATATAAATATACCTGGCACGAGTTACGAGTTGTTTTTCTTCCTAGTTACCCATCTTACAGCACACAGGTCAATCATGCACGTCCAGTCTATTGCTTCTTTGGCTGGTGTTCATTTTGTGCCCTACCTTTCTCTGACGAGCAATATCACGCCCCGAATCACCATTACCGCGCTAATCTAAAAACATGTATTGCACGTGCTAATCTCTTAGTAACTCTAGATGCATATGAATACAATGTTGTTTGATCTAAATCTCTAATGCCTAAGCCGATGGTCATTTTCACCATGCCTAATTTATCTACACCGTTACAATCTGAGTATATGAAAATAACGGTTGGGTCTTTCTCTATTTTATCGACAAATGAGAGAAGTAGCTTCGGTTGGGTCTTTCTCTATTTTATCGACAAATGGGAGAAGTAGCTTCGGTTGGGTCTTTCTCTATTTTATCGACAAATGGGAGAAGTAGCAAAAGCTTTGCACAGCAACAGGAAGTCTTGTCTATAGAACAACAGGCTAACTAGTTCTGTTTTTTTTAGGGAGATCAGAGTCAGATATAGTGCTGAAAAGTTCTTCTTGATAATAAGATATATGCTAGACTTACAATGGCATGCCATCTATCTATTATATTACTAATTAGTCAATAAAAGAAGCCTATTCCTTCGCTCTCAAGCATACAAATTACTGTGTTAATCAGAAGAAAAAGAACATAAAGTATTCATATACATGTTTATAAATTATTCACCAATACTATTAAAAAATCCAAAATACCCCATACTTACTTCTATATTACCCACCCCTACCATTACGAAAAATAAAGTGGTTGCACCTGTTGGAATTTGAGGGGATTTTCCCTTTCAAATTCAAACTTAAAATGCAGTCAAATTTAGATTTGAATGACTTCCAAAAAGAAAAGGAAAAAAGAAGAAGGTCGTCGGCCAATGGGCCGCTTCAAGGCTAGCTAGGCCGAGCAGCCCACTGACCAACTAGTCCTTCAAGCCTTATTTCTTTGCGGCTTCCAGAAGGAGGAGGCGGTGCCGTTGCACACCATCGGCTCCGCCCTAGCTGGCCAAGGCCGAATCATGGGCAAGGCCGTTGGGATGGTGGCGGCACCTCAACCGGCTCAAGTCGTTTATATGTGGCCCGCTTCTTCCCTTCTCGGTTATGCACAATAGAGACTTTCGATCCCCATCTCCTTCTACCACCTCCTGCTCCTCGTCGGCCTAATCTCCGGTGACCCGTTAGACCTTTGCGTCTCGTTTTCCTGGTGAGGTAGTGCCTATGACGATTGATAGCCTAGTCCCTGTAGTTGGGCCCTATCGCGTTGTGTGCCGTCTTGTCCATGTGGTGCCCAGCGGCGTGGTGGTCGGCTACTCGGCCTCTATCTGCCGGTGGTGCTACTTGGTTGTGCGTTGTCATGTGCATGCTGGCGGTGCGGTTGTCATTGCCCTAGTGATCTACGTAATCGTGATCTTGTGTACGATTTGCAGGTGGTGGTGCGGTGTGTGCATCGCTGTGTGAGGATTTCGTCCGAGCCTTTATTTCTCCCGGTTGGCCTTCTGTGTTCGGTTTCCTCACCGTGCGTGTGTCGGTGCATAGTGTTGCTTGCGGTGCACGCGCTATCTTCTTAGACTGTACTCGCGCTCCGTGTAGTTGGGGCTTTGTCCTTGATGCACCGTGTGCTCTGGTGGTCGATGACTTCCTCCCTCACCCAGTGTTTGGGCTCCTCTTTGTTGCGGTTGTTGTACTACTCCTCGAGTGTTGATCACAATGTGCCCTGCTGTTAATACGTTGGCATTGTATCTCCGAGAACATTCACCTCTTGACCTCGACATAGAGAGGGGTGTCTCTGTTTTCTGGGACAACACATTCACGTGCCTTGCCTTCGGCTTCTACATTGGAAAGTAAAACCATTCCTGTTGCCTTTTTAAAGTTCGGCCTGTAATTTGCTATATCGTATGCATGTTTATTTGTGTACTGATATTGGGAAGAATTACGTGCTAGTGATGGTGGGTGTTTGCTTTATAATGATAGCGGGCCTAGGTAGATCGATATGACAATACAATAGTTGTTTTAAAGTGTAGTTACGTATAATTTCATATTCTAGTATATAGTCTTGTCTATATGTTAGCAATTATTCTTTTATACCTGTTCTACTAGCCTGTTTAGAATAACTAGTATATGTTGATAGTTCAATTATTTGATAATAAAGACTCTGAATTTGTTAGTTATAGTCTAGAACACTAATTTGGTATTGTCACATTAATCGATGACCTGGATTAGCCTTTGGCATTGGATGACTATTAAATTGGTAACCCCCACTAAGCGCTCTCTAATTAATTTAACACATGTTGATTGCCATACATCATATATGTTTGAATATGAGTATCATCTTTCTTGCTTTATATTGTGTTAGGCGGGAGGACGTTGACGCTAAGGATGTCATAAAGCATAGTGGTGTTGAAGTAGGAGATGAGCTCAGACCGCATGATCAAGGTGGATGCAACGAAAAAAAGAAGCTCAGCAACCCGTACGACCAGCTACATCGATGGAGACAAGGATCGGCTTGGGAGGATACAGGCGCTGCTGCACCGGGCTTGATCGCGTAGCTCAAGGTCACAACGTTAGCAAGATGATAGAGCAAGATGTAGCCTGCAAATCGCTGATAGTAGAACCATAACCTCTGGCAATGACAAAGAACAGCGACATAGTGATATGAGATTATGACATGGGAGTGAAATTGTATAGGAGGATACCGGCTTTGTTGCATTGGGTTTGAACCGTGTAGCTTAAGGTCGCGACGTTAGAAAGGTGACAGGGGGAAAGCATGGTCCACAGACCGAGCAAATGATGTAGCGTAACCTTCTAACCCAAACAAAAGTTGGTTCGATTGAAATAACAAAGAAAAACAAGAATAAATACATACAGAGCATAATTTACATAAAACATAGCAAAGAAATGACAAATATAGTGACCGAATAGATAAAAATATTATTATGATAAGCCTAGGTCCGAACCATGGTAAGGTAAAGCACATATTGTAAGAACGATGAAAATATAGTGTATCAATTAGCATTCATATCCATGGCAGAAAGAAGAATGGTGGTAAGGTAAAACACATATTGATGATAAAACTAGAATGATACAATTTTATATGCATAATTAGATTTTTAATATTGGTCGCGCAATTGCACATGCCATCACGCTAGTTGTTTCCGAAAGACATCAGAAACTAGGAGCTTCAACTTGCAACTTCTGATAGAGCAAGAATTGTACCAGATCAACGTGATATCCGAGCAAATACCTGGTGACGAGGATTGCATGCTTCTTTTGTACTGACATGGACGAGGATCGCGTTGCGTGGCACGAGCAAGCAGCAACGGCGGGCCGGGCTTGGTAGCCATGGTTGTGTGCGAGAGATCAGACAGTTCGCCTGTTGAACCCCAAATGTTGCAGACGGACGCTCCCGCTAAAAATGTCATCCTGTCAAGCGGCTCTCCCGAGGATCGATCGAAGTGGCAGCGCAGGGGATCCGCTCCATGTGACAGTGGAAAGGAAACGTCGCTCTCCACCGGCAAGCCGATGCGAATTTCACGAGGGGGAACAACGAGCTCGCTCGTCAGTCGTCAGTCGTCACTGGGGGCATGTGACTTTTTGGCAGCCTCAGCCTCCCTGCTCCCCTTTTTTTATGTTCATGTGGCAGACTCTTGTTTGTTTCGTCTGTTGTTCCATCTCTGTCCTGCTGTGCGTTCTCTGTAGTGTGCTCGGCTTCGGGGATTATTCTGCTCCGGCCGGCCACCTCACGGTTCATAGCCGGCCGGCCGCCGGCAGCCTTGACGAACACGCACTGATCGCAGCCCGGCCGCCATGTTCACCAGGCAACCATGGATCATCCATCCCAGTATCTTCGGATTACTAGCTAGGTTCTTTCAGCGTGCCAAATTCACGTACATTCAGACAGCAAAGCTTGATCAGGAGCCAGAGCCCGAATCTGAACAAAGTTAAACAAGCGAAGGCGCAGTGCCGGTCGGCGAGACGACGAGGAACACATGGTGATCCAAGAAGAGTCCGTCCCTCCCAGTCAAAAATAGAAGTCCGGCCGTGGTGCAGTGATGACCACAGATCCGGCAGCAGGGAAAATGCCAATGAGATGAAAAGTAGCACGGACAAACGAGGAAGCGCTGCTCTAGTTGGCAACTTGTCCTCTCCTAGAGTCCTAGTCTCAAGATTCAGATCCAAATAGTGGACGGACGGTTAACAATTAACAGATCATCCCATAAAGAGCTCTCCATTCATTTTGCTCCAAGCCGGAGTATTAGAACATGTATAATATATAGGATGCTTAGAGAAAGTGTTTATGAAAAAAAAGGATGTTTTCTCAACCGAAGTAGCACATGTGTTTACTTGAGCACCACTGCTTATATTAATACTAACAAGATAGTTAATCATATTTAAACATATACAATCTTTATTTATATTGGAAATTACAATTTTTAAGCATATGTAGTTCTGATTTGCATTAAAAATTATAATTTTTGTGTAGGTGTTAACACCTCTTTTCTTAAACACTTAGTCATAACTCATAAATAACTAGTATTGTTCATGCCCCAAGAGTGTTTTTACGGTTGTTAGAGGTAGAGGTATCACTGAATCGTACCTTGGGAGGTACTACTTGGTACCTTTCAAGAAAGATGGTAATAAGGCTCGTAATGTTAACCTCCGAAGATAAGGAGAGACTGGGCACCTTCAGAATCAGGGAGTTAGGCTGTCAATCCAAGATTTCACTCACCGCACAGTGATGGAGATTTGCTATCATGCGTAGGAGGAAGGGTGCTGCAAATTGCATATATGCATCCAAAGGAGTTTGCTGCAAAGCTGCTTTCCTTTGTGTGTCTTCCTCAAAGAGAGCCTGAGAAAGATTGTTCGATGGTATCATTTCGAGGAAAAAAAAATGAAGCAAGATTGATGACACGACGTTCTCCGAAACTCTCGTTTCTTTGCAAAAACAATGCGAACCTACAAAATGTTGCAGTACATAGCATCGATAAGACACGTCAGCAGCGGTTTCTTTACATTTTTGGTACATAAAAAAATAGGCCAAACGCTCTAGAATCCACTTTAAAAAAAGAGACGGTCACCAGAGTTGCGACTTTAACCTATATAATATTCGCCACATGCGCATGCCAATCATATATAACAAGGACCCGCAATGGTCCAGCTCCAACGTAGACAGGGCTTAGCATCCATGGCGAACAATGGTTGGCAATGATCACAGCACACGCATAGATACAGTAATTGTAGCGTGCTGCCCTGCATGCTTTAAACATCTGATCGAGGTCAAGTCCTCCACTCGATGAGATCGATCACCATCGTCGTACAAGGCATGCACAAGGTACAGCCATCAACGAGGATATCGACCTCGAGATGCAGGCACTGCGACTAGATCTGCTTTCACTCGCAATGCAAGCTCATGCGTTCGTTGGTAATGCAAATCTCTTGCTTCTTCTCCTTGGGACCGTAGCCGTCGTCGTTCGCCAGTTTCTGAGCCCCAGCCTGTGCCGCTGCTCGACGCCATTGCTTGTAACCAAGTGGCTTACAACCTACTGGTATTGATCTTCCTGCCACAGTCTAATGATTTCCCAGCAGAGTCTGAACATTGCAGTGCTCACCAGAATGTAAACGCCATGCGACGACTCTGAAAGACTGTTAACTGTGAAAGCGGTGGAAGCACAGCAAGTGTAGAATCGCATCTCCAATTCAAGTGACAACGCCTAAAAATGGCATCCCCATACATGTGTGGCTCGTGCAAGCAGATCTGCATGGATGCCAGTGGTCACCCCCCTCGGTCAGCATCAGTCGCTCTCTGGAAGCTGGAAAGCGCCATAGCATTTGCCCTCTCTTCCTTGCGGACTGATTGCATGCCGAGTGATGATGCGCATGCATTGAAATTGTGAGACTTGTAATCGTGAAGCTTGTCTCTTCTCCAAAGGAATCTGCACGCATCCCATCGGGAAAAAAGCGAAAAGGTAGGAGTAGAACGGACTGGCGAGCTGCCTCTGTGTGCTGAACTCGCGCCTGCACTGTGCTGGCCGTCGTGCATCTCGTGTCGGGACTCGATCGCTGGGTGGGCGTCAACGCAACAACGGGGAGCCCACTCGGACGGACAGGTTGACGATCGAAGGTTGGAGGCAGGGATTTTAATTTCCTCGTGTGCATATTTCTGCGGATCCTCCGCATATTTGCGGAGAGTCGTCAAAAATCTGCTACATTTTAGTTTGTATAATTTTTAGGTTCCGTCTATTCACCCCTTCTAGGTGACATCAGATTCTTTTCAATTGGTATCAGATTATAATCTTCTATAAGGCTTCACCGCTTGGAGGATTTGAAGATGTCGGCATCCGGGAAGAAAAATCCGAAAGGTGCGGGAAACCTGAAGAGTCCAAAAAATGATGTTTCGACATTGGGTAACAGTAAAGGCAAGGAAGCTGCATTTGAGTTCAATTATGATAAATTAAATACATCTAATTCTTATATATCCATGCCATCCGGACGTGCACCTTATTGCATTTAATTTCTCTTCATCCAAGTATTTGAAAGATTGTTTACACATGTTATGATTTTCCAGATGAAGACAAAGAGCTCACTCCCGAACAAGAGCAAAGCCTCCACCATAAAGCACAAGCCGCAAGCGTATTACTTGGCGCCTTGAACCCTGAAGAGTTCAACAAGGTGAATAGGTTTGAGGAGGCCAAGACAATATGGGACATACTCCAAGTCGCATGTGAATGCATTACAAGTTTGAGAGAGTCAAAGATAGGGTTGCTTGAAGGTAAATTGAGAAGATTTATGATGGAAGATGATGAAACTCCTCAAATAATGTATAATCGCATGATGGTATTGATGAACAAGATTAGAGAGCTTGGAAGTGAAGAGCTTGATGATCACAAGGTGGTGAGAAGATTGCTTAGAGCTTTTGCACCAAGAAATCCCACCTTGATCACCCTCATTAGAGAAATAAGAAATTACAAGAGGCTCACACCAAGTGGTATGCTCGGAAAAATTCTTGCTCATGAGCTCATGGAGGAGGAAGCAAATGCAGTCATGAATCTTGTCAAGTAAAGCTCCACCTCCAAGAACAAATAAGTAGCATTCAAGGCAAGCAAGAGTAAGCAAGTTGAAGAATCAAGTTCAAGTGAAGAAGAGAGCTCTCATGATGAAGATATTGCTTTCTTTGTGCGAAAGTTCAAGAAATTCATGAAAAAGGGTGAATATAGTAAGTATAAGAGAGACATGCCCAAACGAAGAACATCTAAGAGAACTTGCTATGAGTGTGATGAAGTTGGCCACTTCATCGCCGAATGTTCTAACAAGAAAGCAAGGATAAGGAAGAAAAGAAGAATAAGCCTTTCAAGAAGTACAAGTACAAAACCTAGAAGAAGAAGTATTCAGGTCAAGCTCACATAAGTGAGGAGTGGGACTCCAACTCCCACTCCGATGATGAAGGAGTCGCTACCATCGTCATCCGCTCCTCTACACCGATAAAGTCACTTTTTGGTGACATGAGGGATGACGACACTCCCAAGTGTGTCATGATAAAAGGGCGGAGGGTAAAATCACAACCCAAGCTCCTAGATAGTGATAGTGATAATGGTTGTGAAAGCTTGATTAAAGGTTTTAGTAAAACTACTATATCTAAAATGAAAGAGCTAATGGAAATAATAGAGAGTCAAGAGGAGATTCTCGAGAAGTAAGAGGACTTTCTCATCCTTGAAAAGGAGAGAAACCTTGAACTCGAGGAGCTCCTTGCTAAAGAGAAGAAGAAATTGAAAAATTGATCAAAGATCTTGATTTGGCTAATGTCTCTGTTGCTAGTCTAGAGGGTAGCAATGCTACACTTTAAGAGAAATTCTTATGTTTGGATGAAACTCACAAAACTCTTAAAGTGCAATTTGATGCCCTTACGAATATCTCGTCCTCTTCTAATGATGCAACCTCACTTTCTAGTGCTTCCACTAGTAATGGTTGCTCTCATTATTACAATATTAATATAAATGCTTTTGCTACTAATGTTCAATCTTTGCAAACATTGCAAAAAGAAAATGAGAGGCTAAACGTCTTGGTTAAGTATGAGTGCATCGAGATATACAAATCCAAAGATGCACTATACAAGACCATTGAGGCTAAGGACAATAGGCAAAAGTGAGGGCTTGGATTTGATATGCATACAAGTAAACCAAGTGAGCGTGTTGTGGTAAATGGCAAGGAGTGCCTAAAGTTTGTCAAAGAGAGTGAAAAGTCACATTCTCACACAACACAAACGAAGCAACACAAAAGCCATGCACCTCAATCAACCTTTTATGTCTCTTATATGCTTAAGAGAAATCACCGTGGTAAAGTGATTGCTCTATATGTTTATACCCACATAAAAGATCGAATTGTCAAATGGCATGTGGGCGTCATAAGTGCTTGTGACTAACATAAAAGGACCCAAATAAATTTGGGTATCTAAAATAAAAGCTTAATTTGTTTTGTAGACATACTCCTTCGGTAGATTAAGTTGGGTGATTAATAGCGGATGCACAAATCATATGATCAGAGAAAAGAGTATGATCTCATCATTTGAAGAAAATGAAGGATCTTATGAGAATATTGTTTTTGGTGATGATGGAAAAAGAGAGGTAATTGGTTTAGATAAAATTGCTATCTTTAATGATCATTCTATCTTAAATATTTTGTTGTCAAATCTCTTAGCTATAATTTATTATTTGTATCACAACTTTGTGAGATAAGCTACAATTGCCTTTTTACTAATAAGGGTGTGACTATCTCTAGAAAGAAAGACTCTTCAATAGCTTTCATCGGTCGATTGAAGGGCAAGCTTTATCTTGTTGATTTTTCAACAGATGAAATAAGACCTAAGACTTGCTTGATTGCTAAGTCTAGTATGAGTTGACTATGGCACCACCGACTAGCCCATATTGGCACAAGGAATTTGTCTAAACTTCTAAAGGGGAGTACATCCTAGGACTAACAAATATTTCTTTTGAGAAAGATAGAATTTGTAGTGCATATCAAGCGGTCAAGCAAGTTAGAGCTCCTCACCCCGCCAAGAATGTGATGACGACCACAAGGCCTTTAGAGCTTCTTCACATGAATTTATTTGGATCAATTGCCTACATAAGCATTGGCGGTAACAAATATAGTTTGATTATTATTGATGATTATTCTTGTTTCACTTAGGTATTCTTTTTGCATGATAAGAGTAAAATACAAGCCATATTCAAGAAATTTATTAGGAGAGCTTAAAATGAATTTGATGTGAATATCAAAAGGGTGACAAGCGACAACGAAAGCGAATTTAAGAATACACAAGTTGAAGAGTTTTTGATGAAGAAGGGATCAAGTATGAGTTCTCGGTACCCTACTCTCCTCAACAAAATAGAGTTGTCGAGAGGAAAAATATGACTCTCATAGAGTCAGCAAGGACTTGATGAGTACAAGATTTCGGATCAATTTTGGACAGAGGCCGTCAATACCGTATGCCATGCCATTAATTGGATATATCTCAATAAGATCTTTAAGAAGACCATCTACGAGCTTCTAACCGGTAACATGACAAATGTGTCTTAGTTTAGAGTTTTTGATAGTAAATACTTTATTCTAAATAAGAAAGCCAAAAGTTCTAAATTTGCTACTAAGGTTGATGAAGGCTTTATGCTTGGTTATGGATCAAATGACTACGCCTACCGTGTTTTCAACATAACCACCGGCTGTGTTGAAATCGCGTGTGATGTAACATTTGATGAATCTAATGGCTCTTAAGTGGAGCAAATTGATCTAAATATTGTAGGAAACGAAGAAGCTTCATGTGAAGCAATCAAGAAGCTAGCTATTAGTGAAGTAAGGCCCAAGGAAGCTCTAGATCAAAAGGAGGCTGAAGAAAAAGGTGAAATATCCTCAGCCGCGGCAACGTGCAGAGGTTCCACAATAATATGCGAAGACTCCACACAAATCTATGGAGAATTCATAGAAACATGAGGAGAGTTTGCACATTGCCAGAACAGTGTGAGGACAAATGCAGATGTATAAGATCAAGGTCAAGATCAAGTTCATAATGATTCAAATAACCTCTTTGATGATGAAGAAGGAGACATTCAAGCTAAGTCTCAAGTGCAACACCCAAGAGTTCACCGAAGTATCCAAAGAGATCACATGGCTGGCAACATTCTTGGTGATATATAAAAGGGGTAACTTGATGAGGACATCACTCCCTCGGATACATACAATGATCCTCCATTGAACTTTCAAGGTCCAATCACAAGAGCTCGCTCACGATAATTAAATTTAGAGGTGAGCTCGTTCCTAAGCAACTATTTATATAATTTTAAGAATAGATTACTACCTAATGATTATGTGTTGCTTAGGAATCATGGAGAGGACAAGGAGACACATAGAGGAAGGCTTGGAGGCGTGGAGGAGCAGCTAGTACGTCCAACAACAGCAGGAGGTCCAGTCCAACTCGAGTCCGAATCAGCCTCGACCTCCAGGACCAGCGAGCAGTAAAACGGACGCCCAGGATGCATCCGGACTCCGTTTTCGACAATTCACATATGGTTGGAAAGATAATTTCATAAGGAAACCAATGGCGTTGGTTTGAGGTCCAAATTCCTTCTGAGTCAACAGAAAACGTCGAAACAAGTCAGCGTCCAGAATCTGTCCCGGTGCTGCGTCACCGTTTTTGGTCCGTTGGGCCGTGTATCGTCGTTGAGCCCATTAGGGGGGCGTGACCAGGGGTCCTTGGCCGACCCTAATCCTTTATATACAGTAGCCGCCGCCTAATTAGGGTTGGGTTTTGCTTAGATTATTCTGTCAAGAACAGTTTCGCCGTTTCGTCGGTTTGTGAGACCCCAACTCGTGAGATTAATCATTCATCTGCAATTTGGTTGCATTCTTCCTTGTTCTTGCTTGTGTTCTTCGATTCGCAGGCAATGATTTTAGCCTTCTTGGCGAGGTCAACCGTGCAACGCCGGTTGATAACCAGAGGAGACGTGGTGCTGCGATTGCGGGGTTTCGGATCGTGTTGTTCGGAAGCCGGATCGACTTGTGTCTCGTTTCCACCAAATCGAGAGTTACCAGAACCTTTCGGAAGATCGGGAACCCTTGTTCATATTAAGTGGTATTCAGAGCTTCAGGTATACCGTCAGGTTCATATCTACCCTTAGTTTTGAGTGTTTTCGCCTTCGTTCCATAGTCCACTGCCATATCGTTTTTTTCCCTGTCCTACAACCCTTCCGCACCTTTAGCTTTTGCATATTTCAGTTTCAGAGTTCGTCGTGTTGAGTTTGTGTCCTGGTCAAGGTCTTGTTGCTGGTTAGGTCGTGTTAGAGTCCAGTTCGTTTGTTTTCCCCCACCGTTTCCATCAAACCCTAGCCTCCGTCGCATATTTTCCCCACTTTCTTCCCGTTTTGTCCTCTAATTCGGAGTCGTTTCTCAAATCGGGCATAACTTTCGCGTACGAACTCCGTTTTCAGAAAAGTTACAGAGTTTTTCGCATCGAAACGGCGTTTCGGATCCGTTCGTCTTCGCCGGGTTCGGCGAAATCAGAATTCCCAAATTCGCCTCCGAAGTTTGAGTTTTCAATTTCCAAATATTTTTCTCATTTTCTGGCTGAACTTCAGAAAATTCTACAGGCCACGTCTTTCACTTGTTTAAGCTCAAATTTTCTGTGGTTCCCTCTTGTGTGCTCCTAAGTGAAAAAAAAATCAAAAAAATAAATAGAAAAAGTCAAATTTTCCCAAAAAAACAACGACAGCCCAAAAAAATAGAAAAAAGAGAGGGGCAAAAGAGGAACAATATCTAGAGGAGCACATAGAGAAGGGCAAACTGAGCTGTGTTAGCGTGTGCTGTTTAGTTCTTTGTTTCTGTTGCTCTTGCTATCCATCATACTTGTTTCTCCACCTTGTTTATCACACATACTTGGTACTTGCAACACTTTAGGCCAGCAACGAGAACAAGTACTTGGGACTATAATTCAGCATTACTATCTGTTTCTGATTTGTGTTCCACATATACATATTTGTTCTCTTTGTGTGCCTTCCAAGCTCCACAGATTCTTCTGGACAGCACTGGTTTGCATCCCTGCAATTGCTCGCGTGCCTTCCAGGTATCCTTTGCTTTGCTGGTAAGAACCCTGGTAAGAGCTTGGTAAGGTGTCTACCTTTGCTGATCTTGATTGAGAGGCACCACTCAACTTTGTAGTACGATTATTAGGGATAACCTTCACTGTTTGTTGTTGTGTTTGTTTCCACAATGTCAGTTGAAGGAGATAAAACGCCAAAGGACTTCAAGGAGTGTGTCAGCCAAGAGCAGCTACAAGCTGTTGTAGACAATGCTTAGAAGGAGATGAAGGAGACAGTCATCAAGGCTGTCACTGAAGCGATAATTGAGATGAAACTCGCAAACGTGGTTGAGCGGGTGGACAAACGGTTATCCGAGCTCACCGACAGGGTAAATGCTTTGGAAAACCGTCCTGTGCACAACGAAGATGTGAATGGAAGCAACACTGGTGATGAGTTGTATGATGACGATGTTAATGTTGATCCAGCGGCAACATTGCAAAACAGATTACGTCGTCGTCTTCGCACTAACACCACAGGTATGGGTGGCGTTCCACATCACCACCACCATCGAGGTATGTATAATCGAGCTCCTAAAGATCCTTATGCTAAGGTTAAATTTATTATACCTTCTTTTTCTGGACATTATGATGCTGAGGGATATCTTGATTGGGAGATGACAGTAGAGCAAAAATTTAGTGCCCACCAAGTACCTGAACAACATAGAGTTAGACAAGCCACTAGTGAGTTTAAAGATTTTGCTATTATTTGGTGGACTGGTTTAGCTGCAGATGGTGCCACACCTCGTACATGGGAAGAGCTTAAGGTTGCTATGCGTGATAGATTTGTTCCCCCATCTTATCATAGAGACCTGCGTAAGAAATTGATGCGCTTAGAACAGGGAGATAAATCTGTGCAGGATTATTATGGTGAGCTTCAAAAGGGCTTGATGCGTTGTGGCATAGTAGAGGGAAACGAAGATTCTATTTGTCGATTTTATTCGGGTTTGAGACGTGAAATCCAGGATATTATTGATTATAAAGAATTTAACAATGTCAACCAGTTGTTTCAGTTTGCTATGCTTGCAGAGAAGGGGTTGCAGGGGCGTGAGCAGCAGGGCAAGTACAAGGCCAGCACCACATACACGCCGCGCACAGGACCATCCTTTGGGCTGTCCAAACCATCCACTTACAGGGCTCCCTCACCAGCGAGCAAGCAACAAGCAGCTACGGCACCAAATCCGGTCACTACACGACCTTCAGGCTCAGGTAAAAATTCTGTTTTGCAGGGACCTTCCAAGAGTGCTTCCTCTGTTGCATCAACGGGACGCACCTCGGGCATTCAGTGCCGTCGCTGCCATGGATTCGGTCATGTGCAGAAGGATTGCCCAAGTCAGCGGGCATACATTGCAACGGAAGATGGGTACATCAGCGCCTCTGACATTGAGGAAGAAGAAGAAGAAGAACCAGTTGTTGAGGAGAGCAACGAAATCTTGGGCAGTGATGACACAGCGACCTATAGGAGCATCATTGTGCAGCGGGCGCTCAGCACAAAGGTACAACAACCAGAGAAGCTGCAACGCCATAACTTTTTCCAGATTTTCTTCGTCATCCAAAATCGGCGAGCACGTGTCATCATCGATGGAGGTAGTTGTAATAATTTGGTGAGTTCAGATTTGGTCAAGAAGCTTGGCTTGACCACACGCCAACACCCCCACCCATATAACCTTCAGTGGTTTAATGATGCTGGAAAAGCTAAGGTAACACAAACTTGCAGAGTTTCTTTTTCCATTGGTTCCTATGCTGATTATGTTGACTGTGATGTGGTACCTATGGAAGCTTGCTCATTTTTATTGGGTCGACCTTGGGAATTTGATAATGATGCTATACACCATGGTAGAAGTAATACATATACTTTTATGCATAAAGGAAAGAAAATTACTTTGGTTCCTATGACCCCTGCTGAAATTGTACAAGCTGATAAAGAATGAGCTGCTAATTTGCGTGATACTAAATCTGAAAATCAGCAAGTTGCTAATTCTCTTTACCCACCTAAAAAGGATAAGTCTGCACCTAGTTCTAAGGTAGAGGGCATAAAATTGAAGGGTGGTGTTATGCTTGCACTAAAAAGTGACCTTGCTGAAATTTCTAATAATGATATTTTCTACACCTTGGTTTGCAAACGAGTTTTGTATTCGCTTGATGATGTTATTAGTTCGATACCTCCTGCTGCCACTAACCTTTTGCAGGAGTATGAGGATGTTTTCCCAGCTGAGATACCTCCGGGACTGCCACCTATGAGAGGGATAGAGCATCAAATCGATTTGATCCCGGGAGCAACATTGCCAAATCGTGCTGCGTATCGAACCAATCCCGAGGAGACTAAGGAAATTCAGCGGCAAGTCCAAGAGCTTTTGGACCGTGGGTATGTACATGAGAGCCTTAGTCCTTGTGCTGTTCCTGTGATTTTGGTTCTTAAGAAAGATGGTACTTGGCGTATGTGTGTTGATTGTAGAGCCATCAATAACATTACTATTCGATATCGCCATCCTATTCCTAGACTTGATGATATGCTTGATGAGTTGTGTGGCTCTGTAATTTTTACAAAGATCGACTTGCGTAGTGGTTACCACCAAATTAGAATGAAACTTGGAGATGAATGGAAAACAGCTTTCAAAACTAAATTCGGATTATATGAGTGGTTAGTAATGCCTTTTGGTTTAACTAATGCCCCTAGCACTTTCATGCGTTTGATGAATGAGGTTTTAAGAGCTTTTATTGGACGATTTGTGGTGGTTTACTTTGATGACATATTGATTTATAGCAAGTCTTTGGATGAACATATGGATCACTTACGTGCTATTTTTAATGCTTTACGTGATGCACGTTTATTTGGTAACCTTGAGAAGTGCATCTTTTGCACGGATCGAGTCTCTTTTCTTGGCTATGTTATTACTCCACAGGGAATTGAGGTGGATGAGATGAAAATTGAAGCCATAAAGAGTTGGCCGGTGCCCCAAACCATCAAACAGGTGAGAAGTTTTCTTGGACTTGCAGGTTTTTATCGTCGTTTCGTGAAGGATTTCAGCGCCATTGCTGCCCCCTTACACGAGTTGACAAAGAAAGGTGTGGTGTTCCATTGGGGTAAGGCACAAGAGGAGTCCTTTGACACTTTGAAGGACAAGCTTACGCACGCGCCATTGCTGCAACTTCCAAATTTTGGTAAGACCTTTGAGCTAGAATGTGATGCTAGTGGAGTTGGCATTGGAGGCGTTTTGATGCAAGAAGGTAAGCCCATTGCATACTTTAGCGAAAAATTGCATGGCCCTATTCTTAATTACTCTACGTATGATAAGGAATTATATGCACTTGTACGTTCTTTAGAGACGTGGCGTCATTATTTGTGGCCTAAAGAATTTGTTATACATTCAGATCATGAATCGCTTAAGTATCTTCGTTCTCAAAATAATCTGAATCGTAGACATGCTAAGTGGGTTGAATTTATTGAATCTTTTCCTTATGTTATCAAACACAAGAAAGGGAAGGATAATATAATTGCTGATGCTTTGTCTAGATGATATGCTTTGTTGTCCCAACTTGATTATAGAATTTTTGGACTTGACTCAATAAAAGAACAATATGTGCTTGATCCTGATTTTAAAGATGTATTGCTGAACTGTAAAGAGGGACGTACATGGAACAAGTTTGTGATCAATGATGGATTTGTGTTTAGAGCTAACCGTCTATGCATTCCAGTTGGTTCCGTTCGTCTTTTGTTGTTGCAGGAAGCACATGGAGGAGGATTGATGGGACATTTTGGTGCTAAGAAGACGGAGGATATATTGGCCACACATTTCTTTTGGCCAAAGATGAGGAGAGATGTTGAGCGGTTCGTGGCACGCTGTACCACATGTCAAAAGGCTAAGTCTCGCTTGAATCCACATGGTTTGTATATGCCTCTTCCTGTTCCTTCTATTCCTTGGGCAGATATTTCGATGGACTTTGTTTTGGGATTGCCTAGGACTAAGAGGGGGAGGGATAGCATTTTTGTTGTTGTGGATCGTTTTTCTAAGATGGCAAATTTTATACCTTGTCATAAAAGTGATGATGCCGTTTATATTGCTGACCTCTTTTTCAAAGAGATTGTTTGCTTGCATGGTATGCCTTCTACTATTGTTTCAGATCGCGACGCTAAATTTTTGAGTCACTTTTGGCGCACTCTATGGAATAAGTTGGGTACAAAACTATTGTTTTCTACTACTTGCCACCCACAAACTGATGGCCAAACGAAGGTAGTGAACCGCACTTTGGGTACCATGTTGAGAGCTATTTTGAAGAAAAATTTGAAGATGTGGGAAGAATGTTTGCCCCACGTGGAGTTTGCTTATAATCGGGCAACACATTCTACCACCAAGGTAAGTCCTTTTCAGGTAGTGTATGGTTTTACCCTTCGCGCTCCTATTGATCTTTTGCCTTTACCTACCACTGAAAGAACACATAGTGATGCTAGTGCATGTGCTGATTTTATTCGTAAGTTGCATGAAACAACTAAAATAAATATCGAAAAGATGAATGAAAAGTATAGAATTGCTGGTAGTGAAGGTAGGAAAGAAGTCAAACTTGAACCGGGTGATTTAGTGTGGTTACATTTAAGAAAAGATAGGTTTCCAGAGCTGCGTAAGTCTAAATTAATGCCAAGAGCTGCTGGTCTTTATAAGATAATTGAGAAAATAAATGATAATGCATATAAACTTGAGTTGCCACCCGAGTTCGGGGTTAGTCCTTCTTTTAACATTGCAGATTTGAAACCTTACTTGGGAGCCGATGATGAGCTCGAGTCGAGGACGACTCCAATTCAAGAGGGGGAGGATGATGAGGACATCACTCCCTCGGATACATACAATGATCCTCCATTGAACTTTCAAGGTCCAATCACAAGAGCTCGCGCACGACAATTAAATTTAGAGGTGAGCTCGTTCCTAAGCAACTCTTTATATAATTTTGAGAATAGATTACTACCTAATGATTATGTGTTGCTTAGGAATCATGGAGAGGACAAGGAGACACATAGAGGAAGGCTTGGAGGCGTGGAGGAGCAGCTAGGACGTCCAACAACAGCAGGAGGTCCAGTCCAACTCGAGTCCGAATCAGCCTCGACCTCCAGGACCAGCGAGCAGTAAAACGGACGCCCAGGACACATCCGGACTCCGTTTTCGACGATTCACATATGGTTGGAAAGATAATTTCATAAGGAAACCAATGGCGTTGGTTTGAGGTCCAAATTCCTTCTGAGTCAACGGAAAACGTCGAAACAAGTCAGCGTCCAGAATCTGTCCCGGTGCTGCGTCACCGTTTTTGGTCCGTTGGGCCGTGTATCGTCGTTGAGCCCATTAGGGGGGCGTGACCAGGGGTCCTTGGCCGACCCTAATCCTTTATATACAGTAGCCGCCACCTAATTAGGGTTGGGTTTTGCTTAGATTATTCTGTCAAGAACAGTTTCGCCGTTTCGTCGGTTTGTGAGACCCCAACTCGTGAGATTAATCATTCATCTGCAATTTGGTTGTATTCTTCCTTGTTCTTGCTTGTGTTCTTCGATTCGCAGGCAAGGATTTTAGCCTTCTTGGTGAGGTCAACCGTGCAACGCCGGTTGATAACCAGAGGAGACGTGGTGCTGCGATTGCGGGGTTTCGGATCGTGTTGTTCGGAAGCCGGATCGACTTGTGTCTCGTTTCCACCAAATCGAGAGTTACCAGAACCTTTCGAAAGATCGGGAACCCTTGTTCATATTATAACTACTCGTTTAAGAATTAAAATTTTTTGTGGATATTACTCCTTTGTTTCTTCTTTGGAACCTCAGAAGGTACAAGACACACGCAGAGATTCGGATTGGGTGATGACCATGCAAGAGGAATTAAACAATTTTAAAAAGAATAAAGTCTGGTCCTTGGTGAAAAGACTCAAGCAAAATGTTATATGAACCAAATGGGTCTTCCACAATAAGCAAGATGAGAACGAGATCGTGACAAAAAATAAGACATGCTTGGCTGCTCAAGGCTTCACACAAACAAAAGGTTTGGATTTTGGTGAGATTGATGCTCACATAGCTAGGCTTGAGTCAATTCGTATATTACTTGCCTATGCTACTCACCATGATTTTGAGCTATATCAAGTGGATATGAAGAATGCTTTTCTTAATGGACCAATTTTTGAATTGGTATTTGTGGAGCAACCACCCGGATTTAAAGATCCCAAGTATCCTCATCATGTGTACAAACTCCATAAGACGCTTTATGGGTTTAAATAAGCACCTAGATCATGATATGAATGCCTTAGTAATTTTCTT
Organism: Phragmites australis; assembly: GCF_958298935.1. Lineage (NCBI taxonomy): Eukaryota > Viridiplantae > Streptophyta > Magnoliopsida > Poales > Poaceae > Phragmites > Phragmites australis. Next base: position 19,913,765 of record NC_084938.1, read on the forward strand.
ATCAAGAAAAACTTTGAAATAGACAAAGCTAATTCTACTCTGTTCACTAAAATTGTTGATAATGATTTATTCGTTTGCCAAATATATGTCGATGACATTATATTTGGTTCTACTAATAAAATGTTGTGTGAAGAGTTTTTTAGGATCATGATCAAGAGGTTTGAGATGTCAATGATGAGAGAGTTGAAGTTCTTTCTAGGATTTCAAATCAAACAACTCAAGAAATGGATTTTCATATGTCAAACCAAGTACATCAAAGATATCATCAAGAAGTTTGATATGGAGAATGCCAAGCCTATCAAGACACACATGCAATCAAATAGACATCTTGATCTCAATAAACATGGATAGACCGTGGATCAAAAGGTATGTCACTCCATGATTGGTTCTTTACTTTACCTTTGTGCATCTAGGCCTGATATTATGCTTAGTGCGTGCATGTATGCAAGATTTCAAGTCACTCCAAAAGAGTGCCATTTAGTGGCCGTTGAGATAATTCTTAGATATTTAGTTCATAACCCTTACCTTGTCTTATAATATCCTAAAGGTTCAACCTTTAACCTTATTGGCTATTCGGATTCCGATTATGCCGGTTGCAAAGTATATAGGAAGAGTAGCTCGGGGACTTGCTAATTCTTGGGTAGGTCCTTGGTATCTTGGTCATCAAAGAAATAAAATTCTGTAACCCTATCCACCGCTAAAGCCGAGTATATTTCCGCAGGCGCTTGTTGTGCTCAATTTCTTTGGATGGGACAAACCTTGAGAGACTATAGGTATAACATGACCAAAGTTCCACTTTTGTGTGACAATGAGAGTGCCTAAAAATAGCTAACAATCTCATGCAACACTCAAGAACCAAAAACATAGACATCCAACATCACTTCTTGAGAGACCACTCAACAAAAGGGGATATCAACATTAGCCATGTGAGAACCGAAAAATAATTAGGCGATATCCTTACCAAGCCACTAGACGAGTAAAGGTTTTGCGAGTTGAGAAGTGGGCTAAATATGCTAGATTTTCGCAACGTGGCTTGACTTATTGCATGTAGTTGATTGTTGTAGATTTATAGCTTTTAAGATAGGAGTTTTTCTAAAAGATAGGCTTAGATTTGTGTGTTTTTAATAAAAATTTAGATATTTGATCTTTGATCATGTCATGTCACTTGTGGTTATAGTTATGATTGGTTGATTGCAGGCTAATCACAAGTGGTATGATTTGTCATGTCTATCGCAACGCATCTCTCTCAAATCCTCCTTCAAATCTATCTTTTCGCACATGTTGGATAAATTACGGAGAGTCCGCATATTTCCGGAGACTCCACATAATTCTACAGACTCTGCAGTCTGTTAGTTTTTCCCTTCTTTTAACCTACCAGTGGGTTAAAACCTCTCTCTCTCCAACATTTATTTAGTATTTTACACCGGCGCCCCCCTCTCTCGTGCTCTCCACTTCACTCTCAAGTTCTTCCACTCAAATCTCCATCTCCAGTGTTTTGGAGGCAAATTCTTCGGAGACTCCACATCTACATCAAGACTAGGCCTTCGAGTGCAGATTCTCCGTGAAGCTCAGTGAATCGACCTCAAGTTCACCTCCTTTCTCTCTCTCTCGAGGTACAAAACAAGTTTTTGCCCGATCTCTTCATTGATTTCCCTAGAGTGATATTACTTTGGTAGATATCCTCAGTAGGTGTCTTTTATTCCATACCTCTAGTGGCATTTGAATCCCTTGGCAAATCTTTCGAAATCGCGATTTAGGGTTTGGCCTGTGATCTGCGAAGAGTTCGCATATTCGTGGAGACTCCACATATTCGTGGAGAATCCGTAAATTTTTGCGAAGACTCCGCAGTTTGCAGAACAAGGTCTAAGTCATGATTTCCTTCTTGATTCTTGTTCCAATCTCTTCCATAGCTTATGCACCCTTTTTTTATCTTTCAGTTGTGATGGAACATCCAGACCCAAGGGATCTGGCAACTAAATCTCATACTAAACGCCGCCATGACCCTCAAGCTCAAGGCTATAGACCTCCTCCCTTTGATGAGCCATATCAAGCCGATATCACTTTTAGGACAGGAGAGCAGCTAGATGAAGGCGTTGGTTCTTGCACGACCAGATGAAGGCGGTGGTCGTGTTAAGATTGCCACAAAGAAGCAAGCGCCCAAGCAAGGTGGAAGCAGTTGCAGTCAGGGTATTCTCATTGAGGAGCCTCGTGTTGGTGGTGATGATGCTGCTGCTACTGCTAGAAGAGCTAGGGGTCACAAGACCCAAGCGGAAAGAGATGAAGAATGGTTGGAACCAGAGGATTGATCCAAGGACATGTCCTAACACTCCTCCACATACTGATCTCAACTTTGGAAGGGATCAAGTGACATACAATGATTTTCCAAAGATGTATTCTCCTCAAGTCAACCAACCCTATGATCCTCGACTACCAAAGAGCTACAAGAATCAAGGATTAGTGGTCAAGAAAGAGAGGAAAAATGACATCTACTTATGGCCTAAAGATGAGTCTTTAGATGGACAGTTTTGGTGCCAATTTCATTTTAACTTCTATCTATCAGTCATCTACCGAAGCAAAATCAAGCCCATTATCCCTATGCAATACATAGATTGGAAATACATGAAAGAAGCAAATGATCCCATTTTTGATAAAGTCATTGATGCTTGCATGGAAAAAGGACTGAAAGATGTCCTGGGATTCAATTATAATTGGAATGAAGAAATCATTGCTCCATTCCACGCCTCTTTCTTTTTTAACACCCGCAAGAACGAGATTCATTGGACAACACTTGGATTCACTATTGCATAGACTACATGACTTTTTCATGTCTTCTTTCTCTTGGTTCAAAGGATCATGAACACAGTACCATACATGTTGAGAACAAGATGCAAGGAGTATGACTTGGGTGAGATGTATGAGGACCCAAGAATGGTTGATGGCACCATTCATGGTTTGAATCCATTTTATCATTATCTAAATCTTCTATTTCATCAGACCATATATCCAAAGAAGGGAGATGGGAATAAGATCCATGGCATATCAAGGAACATTCTTCTTAGAATGGGACTCGGTGGAAAACCTTTCAGTGTTGGTGATTTCATTTGGATCGAGCTTCATGATGCCATGGATGTGTAAGGAAAAGCCTTCCATATGTTTCCTATATCATATATATCATTGAGAAGGTTACAAAGATCTCCATCCCAAAGGATTGTATTCACGAGCCTTACCGTGTGAAGAAGAAGGCATCCTCTAGGCCATCTCATGCTTCAAGGTCATCCCGTGCAGCCCCACCTCTATCTCGTGCACCCTCCTCTTCGCAATCTCATGGTGGTGGCTGTCGTGGTCGTGGCAAGTACATCAAGAGTGTGCTTCACTCAATCTTCAATATGTGCAAGTACAATGCCATAGAAGTAAATGAGCTACGAAGAGAAGTAAAAGAAATCAAAGAGCATTTAACGCTTCCCACCTCCCCTCATCGAGAGGTGCCCGATTTCGGTGATCCATTCACCGAGTGGGAGGAAGTGGATCGAGAAGAAGAAGAAGAGGTTCCTCCTCCCGCTCCCCGCTCTCGCCATTCTCGCTCTACTCTTGGTGAGATAGAAGAAGAAGAAGAAAGCGAACAAGAGGGAGATTATCAAGAAGATGATGATGACGACGAGGCTGAGGATAAGGCTGAGGATGAGGATGATGATGAGTAGATGATGATCTTTATAGTATTTCATTTTCTCCCTTTTTGGCGCTTGATGCCAAAGGGTGAGTGAAAGCTTATCTATCTATTCGTGTACTCATTTTGTAATAACTCTTTCTATCCTTTGTGTGTGGTGGTGGACATGAACTTGTGTGATTGTTATATGCTACTAAGTTTTATTGTGCTAGTGTGAGCTCATATATTTTTGTATTGAGATATGTTTAGGTTAGAATCTGTTAAGTGGGGGGAGTCCGCAAAAATGTCTAGAGTATCCGCATTTTTGCGGAGAGTCTGCACATTTCTGTGGAGCCTCCGCACATTGACAGAAATTTCAGTTACTGCTGTGCATATCATGTCATATGTATCATGTTTATTTATGATCTTATACACATGTTGTTGTTGCACCTCACAGATGCTATGATATAGGGGGAGTCTTCACACTATCCTAAAATTGTGTAATTGACATTTAAGGCCAAATTTTTTGAAGTTCATTCATATGCACATTTTTAGGGGGAGCTCTCTATATCATAAGGATTCAAAACTTTAATTATACACACCTTTTTGTAAACTTTAATTGGATTGTCATCAATCACCAAAAAGTGGGAGATCGAAAGTGCATCTAGGCACCTAAATGGGTTTTGGTGATAATGATAAAATAATTAAAGAACAAATGAGTTTTATGAAGTATAGACAGGTGTAATTCAATCAAGTGAGAATTTGATGCATGGTGATCCTCAAAAGGAAAAAGTTTTAAATCATTTATCTTTTGAAATTGAGTTTAGGATGTCGTACTATTAAGGAGGATACAAAATTTACTTGTTTGCGTAGAAATAGTGCTCAAAAGATCTAACAACCTTTGAGAGATACCTCAAACACTACACTTCTAGGTTAGCCCTTATGTTGTAAAGATATGCAAATACGGAGTGTCCGTATTTTTATGGACAATCTACACTTTTGCGGAGTTTGGGTTAACTAAGGGTGTGCGGAAGGTCCGCACTTTTGTGGAATCTCCGTATTTTTACGGAGAGTCTGCATTCTGCCACTCCCCCCTTCGGCTGGCTGCTGCTTTACTCAAAAAGGTGAACAACTTTAGAGCTGAAAGCACTCTCCTCCACCTTGCTTTAGCATGAGATTTGCAAAGTTTTGAGAGTTGGATTCGAAGAGAGATCTAGTACTAGAGAGAACAACTCTAATCTTTGAGCACTCGTTTTCTTCGTCAAGCCGATGATTTTGTGTTTGTTACTCTTGGTGGTTCATCCACCTAGACGGGTAGGTGTTGCCCGTCGAGCTCCCAATCTTGTGGTTAGCCCTGGAACGTTTGTTTTACCCCTACGAATCGAGTAAGTAACCCTAGCTTGATCTTTGTGATCGCTTGGGTGAGAAAAGGGTTGGAAGAGATATGGCTCTTTGTGAGCTCCTCAATAGAGACGTAGGCACTTCTTTGTGGAGTGACCGAACTTTGGTGAACAAATCCTTGTGATTCAACTGTCAATCTCTTGTGATTTGTTACATAATCTTGTATCCATTAATTCTTAGGGCTTCAACCCGATCTATCTCTTTGTAAGGTTTGAGCTGCAGGTATTTGGAGAAAAAGGTTGGAATATATCGTCTGGTGCTTGGTAACTCATGGACTTGATTCATGTTGTTGTTGCATAGGCATATTTTCAAGTTCTCACAGAAATTCGGAGTATCCGCATATTTGCGGAGAGTCCGCAAAAATCTGCAGAGAGTTCACATTTTGCTGATCCGTTGTGTTTTAGTTTGTAAAAGTTTTAGGTTCCGCTTATTCACCCCCCTCTAGGCAACATCAGATTCTTTTCAGTTTTTAGTCTGCCTTTTTGGATCGTGTCAAGGTCAAGCTTGCTTTTGGATCCTACACATGCATGCACATGATTACCAGAGCGATGGGTTTAATATATTTTTGTTATCAACTATAGATGGCATACTATTACAACACTTGAATGGATTTCTTCACCTTTATGTTAGGTTTGTTGTGAATCAGTTAATGTGGCAATTTCATAACTGCTAGTAGGAGTTGTGTTTTGTTTATTGGAAAGAGATGTCTCCTCCTAATGCCTAATTTCCACCCATTCACTGTGTATAAATGTAACACTAATAGTGCAATGGAAGATATCAACGAATTTCATTCTCGTTTCTATTCTCTACATTCGTACATACACAACAACAAGGTTCTCATCAACAGGGGCAGATTTTGGGCATGGAAAAAAATCGAGTACAACCCCTTAATTTTCCTTGACCCAAGATGTTATTCCATTGATTGTCCCAGGCTTCACTTAGCGTCTTAGCCCACGACCCAAGACCAGACATCTAGCAGCCAGGCCCAAATTCCCTCCAGCTCTCCCTCTCTTGATCTTAAATTGATCCATGTCTTGGCCTGATAGCCTACATCTCTCACTCACTCTATCTCTCTCGGTCCCCAACTCGCTCACACTGCTAAACCCTAGCTAGCCTAGCCGAAGCACCGTCATGAGGTGGGCGAGGTCTGAGATAGGGGACACCACGATGGCCGCCGTGCTGCTCAATCCGTGCTCGACCACCACATCACACCATCAATCCTACATCCAGCCCAGGTGTGCACGGAGGCCGCAGCAGTAGGGCGCACTGCACAGTTCGTAGGGTGCAGCCAAGTAGGGCTGCAGGGCCAGGGTGCACGCTATAGCGGCCAATCCAGGCTCTAGCAGATAGCAGGCGAGTAGCTGAGCAGTAGTAGGGATTAGGGGGTAGGCCGGCTAGAGATGTACTGGCTCACAAAAAACACTTGGACAGAAGGAATCGACGAGTGGTTCACTGTGCTCCTTGGATTTGGAACTGGACTCGAGCTCAATATGGCCAACCATGGGGAAGACGAGCTGCTCGCTCGGGTTCGACAGTAGGAGAGAAGATAGGAGCAGACAGAGCTTGCAAGGGAGCACCTGGAGGTCCCAACTGAAGATCTGGACGAGGGAGGGGCTCAGAGTTGGAGCTGTAGCTACTGTTGTCGTGCTCTAGCCAAGTTGGAAATTGGGAGAGATGGAGCAAAGGGCAATAGAGGACAGATGAGAGGGCCACCCTTGATTGTGCGAGGATGTCGTGAGTGAGCTCGCGGAGGGGCAGAGAGAGGGGGGTTGAGGAGACCGCTTCACAGCGTCAAACAACGCTCTAGCACGTGCAGCAGCCATGGTCGTGTGGCCAAGTCTCTTTAGACAGAACGGGCAGAGAGATGATAGATAAGGAGGAAGATAACAGGCGGGCCCTATGAACAGTAGTAGCAGTGGGTAGGACGTCTGATGGCAACCAGCTAGGTGATTGCTCCTCAATTCTTCATTTATTTTTTCAGTTTGATTAAATTTTGTTGTTGACCTAGGTCTTGCCACACGTAGAGGTCTGCCACTGCTCATCAACACCATCTTACACGGGTAAGATGCGTCATCTTTCGCATGATGAAACTTGGCACAGTGGAACATTGTTTGGCCAATGATGAAAAATGCACACCTTGGCCTGGCCCTTCCTCGTGTTACCCACAAATTAACCTTTTTTGGCCTACTAATGATGCACTTTTCAGCTTAAAAATGAAGATGCGCTTTTTAACCTTTTTCGATTCCGGCTTGTTCGAAGGTTGTTGCTGGCAGGCTCCATCGATCTATCCAGGGGAATATATACTACTACTTTGTCCACGTGGCATGGCATTTTGTCCAAGCAAGGCCCCCAGGCACCAACCAGGCGACCACTGAATGGTAGACAAGGCAAACTGCATCGCACTATATATTGCATGGCCGTGGTGCCGAAACGATCGGTAGTACTAGCGTGCATGCAGGTTTAGGGTCCCAAGCTATACATGATAGCATATATTCTTGGGACGACATGGACACATGGCTCCACTATCGTTGCACTGTTTCCTGACACATATTTTTTTTTAAAAGAGTAAAATACACTACAGATCTCAAACTTGATATTTAGATCAAACTCTTAAACAGCAGATTTAAGCTATTAATATTATTAAATCATGTATCTCAAGTTCATAACCCTTTATGCCCCTTTGGTGCAGACGTGATGTGCCACACAAGTGCCTACGTGATGTGCCAAAAAATTTAAAATCAGAAAAATAGAAACAAATCAGGAAAATTAGGAAAAATAAAAAATATTATAAAAAATAGTAAAATAGAAAAAAAACTGTTTTTAAAAAAATCAGAAAAATAGAAAAACTAGAAAAAATCATGAATTTTTTATAAAATAGAAAAAACAGAAATATAGAAAAAAAAATCAGGAAGTATGAATATGTCACATGCTAGAAAGAATAAAAATTTAAAGAGGATGTAGGACATATTGCATGTGGTCCAGTGATATATTAAGTTATACTACCAGTTAGTAATAGACATGCTAGAAATTCCAGATTTTTTTAAAAAAATCAGTATGTACAATATTAAATAATGCAGATATACATGTTAGAAAGAATAAAAATTTAAAGAGTACGTAGGACGGGTTGCATGGGGTCTAGTGACATAATACGCTATACTGCCAGTTAGTAATAGACTCACTCGTTGGTTCCTTCCTAAAAGTAAATGTGTTATAGAAACATGATGTGTTGCATTATTTAATATTGTACATATTGATTTTTTTTAAAAAAAATCAAGAACTTATATCATGTTTATTACTAACGGGTAGTATAACGTAATATATCACTAGCCCACATGCAATATATTTTACATACTCTTTAAATTTTTATTCTTTCTAGTATGTGACATATTCATGCGTCCTGATTATTTCCTATTTGTGATTTTTTTTCTAATATTTCTGATTTTAAAAATCCGTTTTTCCTTTTTTTATTTTTCCAAATTTTCCAGATTTTGTTTTTTTTCTGATTTTTTCTATTTTTTTAATTTAAAAAAAATTCATGTGCGCCCGGGTGGCACGTCACGTTTGCACCACAGGGGGCACGAAGTGTTATGGATCCAGGATGTATGATTTAACAATATTAATTATCAAAATCTACAGCTTTAGAGTATGTTGATCTAAATGATACACAAGTTTAAGGACATATAATGCATTTTACTCTTTTTTAAACTATGCATGAGTGAGCAGGAGTGGACTCACGTTGGAGCTCGAGGGTGTATAGGATACTTAGTAATATTTTATTTTTCTATGATCTATTATATGCATTAGTCTCATATGACACCTTTTAATTTAATAGATAGGATATCCGAACTTTTAGTTTAACAAATTAGACATCTGGTAACGCACATGCAATAAAAAAAAAAAGCATCTGCTCATCTCTCTATGCTGGTGAGCACGATGGGCTGCCTACGTGACACGGCCCGCTTCCCCGAATTTCAACATCTCCGAAGATTGCGACCCAAGTTTTAGTTTACGCACTCTTGGGCGTCGTACGCTCCACGGATAAGCTCGCCGTGGGGACGTGTGGCGAGCCCGCGCCGACGAGAGGCGCGGCGGCAGGCGCTGATGCTCAGCGGGGTCGGTGGCGGTGGCGCGGTACTGGTGTGGGAGTCCGTTTTCAGTAGCCACGCGAGCGGCGTCACTGAGGCGGGGATGTCTTTCGCCACCAGGGCGGACGAACACCCTCTCCCTCACGTGCGCAGCGGCAGAAGATTAATTGTTGCTGCTTCCGTGCTTCGTCAACTTGGCAAATGAGTTCATCAGTGCGCTCCCATGTGCTATTGCTACACGTGCAGTCTAAGGGCATGTCTGTCTTCTCGGATCTGCATGCACATTGACTACTCAAATTGACCGAAGTGACCGAAACCCAGAACATCCTCTTGATACCCAAGTGGGCAGCGGCCTCTCGCACCACCGATGAGTCGATGACTCCACCGCCTTGTGCGCAAGAGCGACCGTTGTTGGCCCGTCTCGTCTCCCTAGCGAGCGAGCTTCCGTTCATCACTTTTGTTCCCTTGCCATTTTTTGTAAAAGAAAATATCTTTTATGACCAAAGTACGACGAGAGATGATCCATTAGAATTGTTTAAGCTTAAAAAAATGGTGAGAAAAAAATGCCCAAATTGATAATGGAAAGATCCCATGATATGATGATCATGAGTTATCATTTATGTTGCCATTTAAAGTGTAAGTGTACAATTATATCCCTACGGGATTAGTAGGGATATAGAACTTCATTTTACAACCAGGACATAAGACCAACCTCGTAAAACATTGTCACAGTCAATGGAAGCAAGTATTGCAGCAAGTGGCACTGGTGGCATAGTGCCCAGTCGGTTGTCTGTTACGGCGCTGCTCTGTCACGTGTGTTAGGTCGATCACCGATTAGATCGATATTAAATACCAGCCAATTTGTGGCAAGTAGAGGGCGTCGATGGGCCACCCTCTGGCTGATCTTTCTAAAGGGTTGATGGGTCCCCCAAGGCTTCGGGGGCTAGTGGCCTTCGGGAGTCCACATACCTCAGAGGCATGGGCATCCAAGGCGATTTCGGAGCCTAGGGCATTTGGAGGGGCTAGGAGGCTAATGGCCCACGGGTGTAGGCTGGCGGAGTCAAGGGTGTTGGAGGTCCTTGAAGGCAACCCCCAATAGTAGCCCCTCGCGAGGGCAGCTAGTGGAGCAGCTGATCTCGTGGTCTTTCAGAGCAGGGCATTCGGTGATCCTTAGCTCTGCTGCTGGGGCCTATGGTCCTTCGGTTGCTTTGAATCGTTCAAGTGCCGATTTAATGGTTGGACTGAAGGCCTAACGTCACCTGTGAGAGAGGGCATTCAATGCATCATGTGGTCAGTGGCACAGTCATATCTTGCCAGGCAGCAGTGGGACACGTGGCATCTTAGTGTTAGAGGGTCATGGAGAGCAGTTTTTCTTCTCCATGGTCGTGGGAAAAAAGACAGGGTGTGCATGCATGCCCCGAGGAAGCAACTTCTCTTTCTTGGGTATATAAGGTTGGGGTCTTGGTCGAATGGCGTCCTCATCTGGCACCCTTGTCCTTTTCCACCCTTGCTCTCATGACCACGACCACTGGCCCTAACGCTCCTAGTATCCATTGCTGACGAGTTCTTCTCACCGCGCCTAAGGACCTTATGACTTGCTCTGGTGCACGCGGTGATGCTGGCACTCGCATGCTGGAGGGAACAATGGCGACATCAAATCGTCCATCGCTGTTCGTGCTGTCGTCGGGTGTGGCGCTCCGTCATGCTAGCAAGAAGTATCCTCTTCAAACCAGCACGCTGAGGGCATCAACCATCACAAAGGTCGAGCTCGACCGAATGGTCGAGGAGGGGAAGATCCCCTTCAGATCTGTTGCTCGCGCCCCGGGGAGGAGGTGATCCTGGCACAGTGGGACCATGAAACCTTGTTCTTCGATGCCTTTTTTGATGCGGGCATCAGCTTCCCGGCCTTGCCGCTCCTTGAAGCGGTGCTCCGTCACTTATATGCAGAGCTCCCCCAACTCTCAGCCAACGCTGTTGCCCGCTCGACTATCTTCAAATGGGCCATGTGGGTGGAGGGTTGCAAGGGGCGAGCAGAGCTTTTCGCCGCCATCCATGAAACAAGCTGCCAACCCAAGACTCGGACGGAGAGCGGGGAGACGAAGGCCCTTAACTTCAGCAGCGTGAACTTCTAGCTCCGGCCAAAGTACCAGGAAGCGTTTCCAACGAAGGCTATCAATGACTTGTGGTACTCCGAGTGGCTGAAGGGGTGGTTCTACTATTACATAGGACTTAGGTCTCCCCTTCGCTCTACCAACCAGGACATTCATTACATTCAGACTCCGGTGGTTGACCTTCCCGAGGCCCAGCTTGCCTCGAGAGTGGCACTTCTCCAGAGGGTGGCTCAGAGGATGAGCATGCGTGATCTCAAAGAGGAGTTCATGATGCTACGCGTTCGGCCCCTTTGGGTGGATTTGGACTATGCCTTCGAGCAGGGTGAGGAGGGCGAGCCTGACGCGTACTCCGAGCCCACCATCACTTCTTGTGAGTCCTCCCCTTTATCTAGCATCGAATTGACAGACGTGAGACACCTTTTATTTTCAGAGAGGTACCTTGCGCTAAACCAAGTGGTCGAGATCGTGGATAGATTTCTCAGGCAACTATGCATTGCTGAGAGGGACCAGCGTTTGGAGCTAGTTTGGAGTTGGGAGTAGCACAATCGCGTCTGCTCCTGTCTCGGGATATCGGCTTTGGCTTGGCCAGACCCATCGGAGTCCCGAGTCATCGGAAAGCGAGGGCACGGGGCCTCAAGCACCACGGCCCCTGCAATCCCCGTGATCCTTCTTCGGTCTCGACCCCCAGTTGGCTCCACAGCCTTGTGTGCAAGCTTGGCGGCCGAGTCCTCTGATGCGAAGTCGGTCGGGACAAAGTGCAGGAGACATGCTAAGGACACAGGAGTGGTGAGTAGTGTGGTTGAGGACGAGTCCCGAGCCAGAGGAGGTGTCCTGGGGAAGGCTCTGGAAATCCTGGACCTGGTAGGCCTTGCCCAAAGGGGTAGGGGAGGGGGAAGGCGAGGCCTCCCTTGATGACTATGCGGCGTGGGGGATTGCCGACACCTTTAACGATGCGGATGTCATAGTGCCTATTATTGCAACTACCGGTGCCATGGGTAAGGCATGGCTACCCCCTCTCTTTTTTCTTTTTATCATGTTGCATCGGTACATAAGGATCATGTCTTTTGGGTTCATTTGGTTAAGGGGGCCACCAAAACAGACCCGGCTTCAGCCTCCGCTCCAGAGGTATTAGCTCCTCTGGAGGACATGCCACCTCCTCCGGAGGTTCCCGAGGTAGCCACTCCATAGGAGATGGCTTTGCTGCCTCAGAGCATCTCTCTGGACCTTGACCTGGCCCTCGTGACCAGTGCTTGTGGAGCTGTACCCTCCATAGTGGCCGCCTCGGTGATCCTAGAGCGGGCTTTGAGCTTCGAGGTCTTGACGCCAGATGACTTTGTACTCCACCTAGAGGCATCGAGCGCCTTTGCCTTCGCTCCGTCTCTCCTTAGGAGTGGGGAGATTGATCTATCCCTGGCTCAGAGGCCCCCAGAGGATGTGGCGGTGCCTCGAGAAGAGATGGCCTGGAAGGTATGTTTTGGGATGATGCCTTTCTAGTTTCAACCTTCGGGCTGCCAGCATCACCTTTTATCTGTTGTGCTTTGCAACAATTGCTCCTAACGAAGGCATTAGGCTGTTCGCAATGACAGGCCCTCACGGCGGTCCAAGACATTGCTAGGGAGGGGGTGATAGGGCTCTGTTACGCTTTGGTGAAGGCCAAGAGGTGAGTAGAGCTTGCAGAGGGTCGTTTGCAGGAGGAGACAACGCGCCAGGAGCGCGCGGAGGTTGTGGCTTAGGAAGCTACCGAAGCCTGCCGAGTGGCGGAGAAGTCTATCGACTAGGCCATCGCGGGCCATGTTGCACCGGAAGGCAAAGCCCAGGACCTCCAAATTGTAGTGGTCATAGCTTAGCAAGAACGGAGGGGGGGGGGGGAGGGAGCCCGGTCAGCGGTGGAAGCACTGCGTGGGGAGTGCCAAGGGCTGGCCAAGTGTATGACGGAGGCGGCCCAAGCCATTAAGTAGGATCAAATATGCGCAAAAATACCCAATTAGAGGGGGGGGGGGTTGAATGATTGTAGAAACCAAATTCAAAGATTGACACCCAAATCGAAAATCAATTTAAACTTGTTATCCCACTCAAAACATATTGGACATGCTCTAGTAAAAATGATGTATAGAAAGATTCGTTGGTCCAATTGTCCTTAAATTTGGACAGCAGAAACTATATTAAAATACAAAACTATTCAAATAAGAATCAAGTCTATCGGATATGTGAATCAAGAATTATGCCTAGCATAAGCAAACTGTATCAACTAGAATCAAGTATATCAAAACCTATTCGAGTTACCAAAAAGCTACTCGAGATCAAACCAAAGCTACTCGAAATTTTCTTAGACCAAACACTAGATATTTTAGCAAGGTTTTGGATGGATTAAACCAAGATGAAACTCCCTAAATACACAAAATTAATCGAAAACCAAAACTAAACACGTTTAATATAGAATAGAGAGAAAATTTTGATTCAGCAAGTCATCAACTTATGAAACCTGATTTTCATTGCATAGATGACTTTACAAGATGTCTCTCTAGAGCATCCAATAAGGATTTTCATGAAATCCCAAAATAACCCTCTCTAGGGATAGACGAGTGGTGCAGGGTTTTTGAGCTCATTGGCCCATGTGATTCTCGACACTTTGTTCTCCCTCAGGACCCCGATGGGGCGGTACCATCGAACATCCTTGAGAACGTCATGGCCCAAATCAAGACGAAGGATGCAGAGAACGGGAAAGAGTAATCATCGTTGGGGGAACTAGATTTTATAGCCTTTGACTCCTACTCTTTCCAGGTGGAACCCTCATCTCCTCAGGCTCGGGGAGACTCTATCTTCGGCAGAAGGTCTTCGCGCTAGGGGTACCCGCACCATCGCTCCATACGTTGTACTGTCATGAGGCTGGCGGCTCCTGCAAGCAAATATGATCCTCCATTTCCCGTGGTACTTTGGGAAGGCGGGGCAGCTTAGCTCACTTATTAGGACTAGATTGATTGTAAGGCACAAGGCCGAGTAGCATTTCTGTACTCATCATGTAAAAACAAGATTGTTACACATCGACATTTGCTTCCCATCTCGCCTTTTAATTTTGCTTGCACCAATGCTTCGGAAGCTTCCCCTTTCCCGTCCCCCTCGCATGATGCATCCGTTAGTGACCGGAGCATCCGACTCTAGGGACGCTTAGGTGTGTTAGGTGCAACCAATGCGATGACAAACAAGGCCGAGGCATGTTTGCCTCGAGGTGGCGGAGGTTTTGCACCTCGGCACGCCTGAGGCAATATGGTTTCGAAGTAGTGAAGGGTTTTGGACCTCAACGAGACCGATGCATTAGGCTTTCGAAGTGGCAGAGGGTTTTTACCTCAACGCGGTCGAGGCATTAGGCATTAGAATTGGTGGAGGGTTTTGGACCTTGATGCGACAAATGCATTAGGCCTTCGAAGTGGTAGAGGGTTTTGGATCTCGACGCGACCGAGGCATTAGGCCTTTGAAGTGGTGGATGATTTTGGACCTTGACGCGATCGAGGCATTAGGCCTTCGATGTGGCAGAGGGTTTTTACCTCGACGCAATCGAAGCATTAGGCCTTGGAAGTGGTGGAGGGTTTTAGACCTCAACGTGACTGAGACATTAGGCCTTCGAAGTCGTGGAGGGTTTTGGATCTCGACGCGACCAAGGCCTTAAGCCTTCAAAGTGGTAGAGAGTTTTTACGTCGATGTGACCGAGGCATTAGGCTTTCGAAATGGCGGAGAGTTTTGGACCACGACGCAACCGAGGCATTAGGCATTCGAAGTGGCGGAGGGTTTCAGACCTCGATATGTCACACTATCAAGTAGAGATATAAGTTATGGTATTTGTTTACTGTTATCCTTGAATATCGTTGTATGGTGCTAGAAGCACGGTAATGCAATAAATGTAAGGTATGCCACGTAAAAGATGTGAGTACATAGTCATGCTGAAGTGGAGGGCAGTGGTGGGTCGTACCTAGCACGTATTGGCCCCTCGAGAGCTGATTGTCAGAAGGGTCTCTGATTTGGCCCCCACTGCAATGGCGGAGTTGTGAAGGCCTTTAGAATTTTGCTATGCAGGCTACCTGTTTGGGCCTTTGAGGTTGCGGAGGGTTGAAGCCTCAACGGAACTGAGGCCTGAGGCCTTCAGAGTTAAGTGAACTAGACATACTTGGGTGAAGTTCCATTCATTACAAAATGTGTCTGGGGCTTGGCTGGGGTACATTGCAAGTTACTCATATTAGTTTCCCACTTATACCATGATAAGGGGTAGGTTTTCTATATGTGATATTTGCAGAGTGTCTTCGCGTGCTAGGTGTGTTTGAGTAGAGTCCCTTCAGTGTGTTTGCCAGATGATAGGAGCTAGGTCCGTTGGATTCGGGGACCTCGTAAGGGTGTTCCCATTTGTTCTGAAGTTTTCCTAGAGCCAATGTGCGCCAAAGGACTAGGTCTCCAGATTAAAAGGTTCACGGTGCGACCTTGGTGTTGTACCAAGCCTTGGTTTCAGCGATAGCGATCGAGGTTTTAGACGGTATGGAGCCTCGTGCCCACAACGAGGTTGAGTGAGAGCTCTCTTTCTCCAGCAATTTTTGGGAGCTGAACTCGGAGCGAGTGTCCCTTGATTTTAGTTGGAGTCATAGCCTCGTCGCTAAATAGGAGGCGAAAGGGGGTAAACCTAGTGGGATGTGTGATCGTGGTGCAGAGGGACCGCAATATCTTTGGAAGCTCTTCAACCCATAGGCCCTTAGTGAGACAGATGTTGGCACCGATTTAGGCCTGAGAGGATGTTGTTATTGGCGCGCTCGATGGCCCCATTGGACTGTGGGTGACAAACGGTGGTGAAGCATAGTTCGATGCCGAGCTCGCTACAAAACTCTCGGAATGAGCTGGAGTTAAATTGCATCCCATTGTCGATGGTGAGTTGTCGTGGGATGCCGAAGTGGAAAATTATGTTTTTCTAGAAGAATTCTTGGACATTCTAGGATGTAATTGTCGTGAGGGGATCGGCCTCAGTCCACTTGGAGAAGTACTCCAAAGCCACCACTGCATACTGTAAGTTTCCCTTGGCGCGAGGGAATGGTCCAATCAGATCCATTCCCCAATATGCTAGGAGCCAGATATGAGCAATTGGCTGCAGGGTGGGTCAGAGGTCGGTGGCTTCGATGCCCCATCCACTGGCATCCTTGACAAGTGCAGATGAGTTTCTCTGCATCAGAAATGATCGTGGTCCAGTATAACCCTTGACAGAGTGCTTTGCTTGCAAGGGCATAGGGCGCGAGGTGGCTGACAGAGTGCTTTGCTTGCAAGGGCATAGGGCGCGAGGTGGCTACCGTAGAGTCCTTCATGAACCTCCTGAAGGAGGTCAGACCCTTTCTCTTTGGTGACATAGCGGAGGAGGGGTGCGCATACTCCAGCTTGTAAAGGATGCCGTCAACCAAGAGGTAGCCCCTGACGTGCTGTTCAATGCAGTGGATCTTGACGGGGTCATCATGCTCCTCTGTTTCACTTAGGAAGGAGAGGAGGGGGGCCATCCAGTATGGGAGTCCAATGGGGAGTATGTTAGTGATAACTCTATCATGGGTACCTACTGCCGACTGGTGGAGGATTTTGAAGAAGGCTCCCAATGGAAGGGCTCTATTCCCCGTGGTAGCTTTGGCCAAAGCATCAGCCTCCCACTTGTCTGTGTGTGGTATGATTCACACTGAGATGACATGGATGGACCCTTCGGCTTTGCGGATGGCCTCAAGGTACTTCGCCAGGTCTAGATGCTGAGCCTAGAAGCTCTTATCAACGTGCCCGGCGATAATCTGAGAGTTTGTCCTGATGACGACCCTAGTGGCTCCTAAGGCTTGGGCCTTTCAGAGGCCCAAGAGGACGGCTTCATACTCAACGATGTTGTTAGTTGTCTTAAACTCCAAAGGCGAACACGGCTTGCTGTCCAGTCGGGGAGATGAGGACTGCCCTGGCCCCCACATCGATGGAGCTGGGAGCCCAGTGGTGTGGGGAGTTCATTTGGTGATGGAGTCAGCTAGGACCTATGACTTGATGGCCAAACAGGCCACAAACTTCACAGCGAAGGGTGCTAATTCCACAGCCCACTTGCTAATACATCTCGTCGCCTCTTGATTATGGAACATGTCGCCCAGTGGGTACGAAGTTAGTACCGTGATGTCATGTGCGAGGAAGTAGTGCCGGAGATTGTATGAGGTCATTAGGAGTGCATACGTCATCTTCTTGAGCTCAATGTAGCACATTTTGGCCCCTGCTAGGGCTTCCAAAATATAGTAGACCGCCCTCTGCAGAAAGCGGCCTTCATTCTCCTCCTCCTGCACGAGTACAATACTTACAGCGGAGGCGGAGGTAGACAAGTACAAGAGGAGTCGTTCACCCGAAAGGGGTATTGCAAGTGTCTTGAGATTGGATAGGTGGGCCTTAAGGGCCTCTAAGGCGTCCTGCCACTCCACCATCCATATGAAAGGTTTAGAGCCCCTTAGCATTTTGAAGAATTGGAGGTTGTGCTCGGTGAGCTTATAGAGGAAATGGCTGAGGGCTGCGAGGCGGTCGGCCAAGCGTTGGACTCCCTTCGCATCTGTGGGGGGTGATATTTCCGTGATGGCATAGATCTTACCGGGGTTGGCCTTGATGCCTCTCCTGGAGAAAATGTACATCAGCAGCCTGCCAGCTTTGGCGCCAAATACACATTTCTCTGGGTTAAGCCGCATGCATGCGGCCTATAGGCTGCCAAATGTTTCTTGAAGGCTAGCAACATGGTCGTCCTCAAGCTTGCTTTTTACAATGATGTCATCGATGTAGGATTCCACGTTGCGGCCTAGTTGTTGCTCTAGGATCTTGAGCACCAAGCATGAGAAGGTGGCTCTGACATTTAGGAGGAAAAAAAGCATCCGAACGTAGCAGTACACCCTGAAAGGGGTAATGAAGCTCGTCTTGCCTTCGTCTTCAGTGGTCATCCACACTTGGTGGTATCCAGAGTATGCATCTAGGAAGCTTAATAACTCGTAGTCGACGGTGGAGTCCACGAGCTGGTTGATGCGAGGGAGTGGATATGGATCTCGGAGGCAAGCTTTGTTGAGTGATGTGAAGTCAATGCACATGCGCCACTTCCCGTTGGGCTTCTTGACTAGGATGGGGTTCGCTAGTCACTCAGAGTGGATGACCTTGCGGATGACCTAGCTTTCAATAGCTTTTAGACTTCCTCCTTTGTGGCCTCTACCTGTTCGGAGGACAGCTTACGGATCCCCTGGAGCATAGGCTTAGCCTGCGGGTCGACTCAGAGGGCATGCTCGATGATGCGACCGTCGACTTCAGGGATCGTTCTGTGAAGACCATGCAAATACATCGAGGTTGGCCCGCAGTACTGCTAGGAGCTGGGATTCCTGCTCCAGAGTGAGGTTTGCCCTGATTTGAAAGGATCGGTCGGGGTGGCCCATACTCGATGGGACATGCTTGACGTCCCCCTTCAACCATGACTTAGAGGGCCATGGTGCTCGAGGCACGCCAAAGGGGGTCTTCGAGGGGCTCTTTGGGCCACATTATGAATGTTGCGGCTGTCGAATGGGGCAGGATGCCCGTATTCGATGTGCCTAGACAAGCCTTGATCGCATTGGACTAAGATCAGTTCCTGGGTACCAAGCATCTTCATACAAAGTTAGTTGTGATAGGGGACCGCTCCGCATTTGTTCAGAGTGCCCCAACCTAGGATGATGTTGTATGCGTAGGGTACATCCATAATGTCGAAGGTGACTGTCTAGGTCCGTGTGGCAGAGCCCTCACCGAAGGTGACTAGAAGCTCTATCTGGCCTAGTGTGTAGAAAGGGGCCCTGTTGAACCACTGAAGGGTCCTCTAGGCTGGAGGGAGTCGTCCCAATGGAATGCGAAGCTGGTCAAAGGCATGTACAAAGAGAAGATCTACGGAACTCTCTCCGTCAACTAGCACCCTCCGAACTTCGACGTCGGCAATGTCGACCATGACGACTAGGGCATTGGTGTGGGGGAAGTTCACCCCCGCAGCATCATTGAAGGAGAAGGTCACCTTGGCTTCAGCCCATCTGGGTCTTGGTGGTGGATGAAGGTTGCTTCGACACAGTTGACCCCACGTATGTAGTCTCGCCGCTACCGCTTCGAGGAGCCACCAGAGGTTCCCCCTCCCGTTTTGGCTAGGACCACTTGCCTAGCTCGGTCCCGTTGTTGATGCGCTGCACCATGGGTGGCAAAGGCAGAGGGGGCAGGGCTAGCTAAGTAGGGTTCTGTAAGACTAGGTTGTCCACCTGACAGCCTGCTGCGGGCCTACGACCCTCAGGTCACTTGTTGCTAATCCTATCCCTTAGCACACGTGCCGCTTGCTTTTCGAGGTACTCCTCTCGGTAGGTTACGAGGGTACGACAGTCTTTGATATTATGGAAATGTCCAACCCCATGTAGAGTGCACCAGTACCCCCTTCCAGTTATCAGTCGGGGATGCCCTATCGCTCGAGGAAGCAATCGGAGTGCCCTCGGTTACGCCCCCTAGATCGAGGCGGATTTGGTGCTCCTCGCGTGTGGCTGATGTTGTGGATGCCATGTTGCTGGCGTTGCCAGGATCTACATGCTCCGGAGCCCTCGGCATCTTCGGAGCCCCTTTTAGCCGGAGGAGTGCTTCGAGGGCTCGATGTAGGGGGCCGCAGCATGATCCATGGCCTCCCGACGGAGCCGCTCCTCCTGTTCACTAGCGTATTTCTCGAACTTGCACATGAGGGTGTCCACCGTACGCACTGGGCGCTGGTGCAGTCGATCGAAGAGGGGCCTGGAGGCCAAACCTTGGGTTGCCGCGTTGATGACCGATGACTCTGAGATACCTTTTATCTGGGATTTGGTTTGGGCACACCTCCGGAAGTACTCCCAGAGGGTTTCACCCGACTGTTGCCTACGACAAATGGGCTCCCAGAGGTCACTGGTTCGATGAAGGTGCCCTGAAAGTTGTTGCAGAAAGCTTCTCAATGCTAGGTCTAGAAGTAAATGGCTCCAAGTTTTGGCATCTAGAACCACCGGAGGGCTACCCCTTCTAGGGTGAGAGGTAAGCACTTGGCCATGGTGGCATGTCCACCTCCGTTGGCCCTTATGGCAAGGGCGTACGAGCGAATGAACTCATTCGGGTCTGAATCACCCATAGACTTAGGTAGCTTGGGGGTTCAGAACCCATCGGGAAAGGGTACAGCCTGCAGGCATG
The DNA here is from genome assembly GCF_958298935.1 of Phragmites australis. Lineage (NCBI taxonomy): Eukaryota > Viridiplantae > Streptophyta > Magnoliopsida > Poales > Poaceae > Phragmites > Phragmites australis. The sequence goes on from NC_084938.1 coordinate 19,934,215, forward strand.
TAGGGAGAGTTAGAGTCTAGTAGCGGAACCTTGTGCCAACAGGCCCAAGGCTCAGGTGCATGCGGACTGACCATTGGCGGCGCTTGTGGGAAATGAGCAGCTAAGATGACGCGCTCGCTGGCCCCCGGAGCCCAGGCCGACGTGGCATCGACTGTCACGGGACTGTTGACGGTTATCTCCGCAGATTGCTGTGCGGCGTGCAGGGCTGCCTGCAGCTTCTCTAGTTGGGATCAAAGGGCCTCCATGTGTGCATGCTAGCTAGCCTTGGTGGTATGTACAACTACAGCCTCAATTGCAGCCCCTTGAGGTGCAGCGGGATTCTCACCATGTTGCTGCTGAAATGCCTTCGAACCGGCAGGCCCCTATTGCCAACCGTAGTTGGGGTCACGGCCGGATTAGTCATGGCCACGTGGTCCTCATTCCGCCTAGCTGGGGCGCTAGTGTTGGCGTAGCGTATGCTTGGCCGTGACTACCATGTGAACTTTTGCAGCGACGTTGTCGTGAAGTCAGCCGCTTGGGCCATGGCCTTGGTGGCTTTCTTCTTTGGTGGCATCCTACCTCTCCCAATGCTTCTTGGTCCCCATGGACGGTGCCAGCTATTGATGAAAGAAAATGTCTTCTCTGAACAAAGTGTGGTGAGAGCTGACCCACTAGAATCACTCAAGCTTGGAGAAGAAGTGAAGAAAAAAATAATGCCCAAATTGATAATGGAAAGATCTTCCTCTGGCATGATGGCCATGGGTCAGAATTTATATTACCATTTGGAGTGTAAGTGTACAAGTATACCTCTACGGGGTTAGTAGGGATATATGTCTTCACTTTACAATTAGGACATAGAGCCAACCTCGTAAAACATTGCCACGATTGGTGGTAATGAGTATTGCGGCAAGTGGCCATGGTGGCATAGTGTCCATCCGTTCATCTGTTATGGCGTCGCTCTGTCCCGTGTGTCAGGTCGTCACCGACACTACTACAGCAATGATTTAGTGAGATACCTCTGTACAGACGCCTATTCGAAGCCTTCTGTGCAAAGAGTATCACATGCGGTTCCAAACTAGAACCGTCTGAAAAATGATGAGGAGCATTTCCCACTAAGTGGGACGCTTTAGTACAGACGGTTCTCTCATGTAAGAACCGTCTGTACTACTAATATAGACGGTTCAAAATGTGACCATCTATACAAATGACGTAGTTCAGACAGTTCCAACTCAACTGAGTGTCCCGCTTTGCACCTACATACACGCAACGTCCCCCACGTGGAAGCTTATCCTCCCACAACGTAGTTCAGACGGTTCCAACTCAAATTAGCATCCCGCTTTGCACCTGCATACACGCAAATGCCCCACATGTGGAAGCTTATCAGAGGGCGCTTGGGGTCATGAACAGTGGTCCCCGAGTGCCCGAGTTCCCCGAGGACCAAGAAAAGGCATATCCGGGAGAGAGTGATCGGGGCTATGAACAGTAGTCCCCGAGCACTCACAGTTCCCCGAGGACCTGAGAAGTCCTTTGCCGGTGGTCCCCACAAGGGCTCAGCGGTAAGGTGTCAATTGGTGAGAGGCCCGATGCTTCATTTAAGAGGGAGCGTGGCCTGTCACTTCCAACCACTCCCCCCACGCCTGCTATCAGTCCCTGCCACTGCCTGGCAGGGAGGCGTGGGGACATTTAATGCAGCGGGTCCCATCGCGCGTCATCCGGCACGCCTCGAGATATCGTCGCAAGGCTCGAGGCATATCGCCTGCCGCTTTGCTGTGTCAAGCTCGCTCGGACCGAGCGGGCACGCGGGGTTGCTCGGTGGCTGCCTGGTGGGCCCTCCCTGCTGCACCCGCTGAAAAGCGGGATGATAACGACATGACCGGACGGGGGCGCGTTTTCAACCCCCCGTAACGTCAAGCTGCAGCCCATGATGGTTGCTTTCCATGTATGACGCCTTGGAACTCGCGCCATCCTTTCCGGGCACGCTAGGCCGCCCCACGGGGTATAAGAAAGGGCAGACTCCCTAGAGAAGAATAGGGGGACGGAGGCAGAACAAGCTCAGTAGACAAAGAACGAGACACACGAACCTCTAGACTTAGACAGAAATCCTTGTAACACAGGAGATCCTTAGAGAGGCATTTCCATAGCATTTATAGCATACACACAGGAGTAGGGTATTACGCTCCGTGCGGCCCGAACCTGTCTAAAATCCCCTGAGCATTTATTTCCACTAGCATCCGATCATCCATCCCACCTGCATCTCATTTACTCTCATTTATTTCACGTACGAGGTAGATTCAGAATCACGTCCCTCTGGATCCCCGCTTGTGGAGTTCATCCTCCGACAACATCACTTGTCATTTTGGACATTTAGCATTTTTATACAAGCAATTATAACATTTGCTATTAATTTGTTCTCTAAGTAAATTAATCCATGTCATTTCATGTGGGACATGGCTGACAATTTTCTTAATGGAATTTTTTCAAACTTGCACTGGATGGCAAAAATTACTTGACCTAGGCCATGGACGTCAAACTCACTTTGACTGCCTAGAAGTACATAGCCACCATAACTCCACCACTAGAGAATGTCATTCTATTCCCGAGCATTGCAAATATGCAACTTTCCTTTTTTTGGCATCACCTCTATCCAGATCTCAAATCTGAATATCCGATGGAGAATGATCAACTCGCTCTTTGGACCTCTCTCTAGGAACGTTATGAGCAACAATCTGTTATCCTACCCAAAGCTCAACGCGAATGGTTTTTACTTCGCTTTCTGGACTTTCAGTCAATCACAGATTACAACTCTCAAGTTCATGAAATCTGCTTTACGCTGATGTCAATGTATATAATAGGGGGGTCCTTGTTCTGAGGGCCCACACCGGTCAATACCAGTTGGCAGAAGATTCTTTCCCGGACCAGGGTCCCACCGCACGATTAGTCTGCATCTTCGTGACCAAGATCCTTACCAATAAGGAATTTCTGTTATCAGCCTTCGCTGGTCATGGGATAGGTACTCACCAACCAATATATTCTTATTAAATGCATTTCACTCAAGTATTTTTTGTGAGAGAACCATCCAAATAATATTCTAGTTAATAACCAAGTCGATCATCTCAGTAGTCTCGATACGTGTTTTGTGCTCAAGATCGGAACACATGCTTTTCTAACATAAGCAATCATAACCAAGCTTAATAAAGAACAAGTAATTAAATCATATTACAAGTTGTTAACCATTGACAAGTTTAACAATTTACAACAAAAGAGATCTAGGAGGATACTAAAACTGATCAACTCCTAGCCAAAAGAGAAACTATGCAGCGGAAACAAAAATGAAAGATATCAAAAGATGGGTGAAGCCATATGCCCTTCAGCTTCATCTCTGAGTAGTTGCCTACTCATTCCCTTCCAGGGGCGAAGCCCAGTTAGATTTCGTGGGTGCACAGGCACCCGGGTCCAAAAATAAATTCTGTTATTGATAGCCCATCACCACTACTTGTGCACCCCCTATGCTGAAGAGTGTGCACCCCCAACAGCCCAAACCCAGCTGGGCAGCCCATCTCCACGGCTCCACCCGCTCAGCCCATCTCCACGGCTCCACCCGCTCACCCAGGAGGCCAGCAGGAGGCCAGAAAAGTGTGCACGCCGCGTGGGAGCGTGAACCTTGCCCTCGACGCCTCCTCGACTCGACGACTCTGTCGCAGTGTCACTGGTTCACTTCGACGCAGCCACGCGGGAGGCGGGATGGGCGGATGGTGGGAGCACCGGAGCAGGCGAGCAGCCCTGGGCGGGTGGAGGGATACCGATTGAGGATTGACCGAGTTGGCAGTGGCCGAGCGGGAGACTGGGAGTCCCTTGTCGCCCACTACACCGGCCGACCGGTGACCCGCCGCCGCCGCTAGCGGCTAGCCTTCGATTCGAGGACGGCAACCGGTAAGCCACCTCCCTCCGCGAACCGCGATTAGCCTCTCTGTCCAGTCGGATGCCAAAAGGACTAAAGGAGGAGATTTTAGGACGATTTTGATGTGGTTTTGGGTCAATTCGTGGTGGATTTGGGCAAACGCGGAGGCTTTCGCCAATTCGCCTTTTGTTCTTGCGATTATCTGTTTGAGAGCAGGGGATGACAAATAATCTCATTATAATTGCAGCGATTATCTTGGGGAGCTTATAATCTCAATAGGACTATCTGTTGATTGAGGCCGTCTGATGTTTCTCAATTTCTTGTCTAGCATTCAGATTTCAGAAGATGTTGATTTGCGATCCTGTCAAGTTGAGACAGTGAGAGTTGAAACCATGTCGAGTAAGCATTATGTTTCTATTCTCGATTATTGTCGTATGTCAATTGAACATCTATGTCATGTTGAGAAATTGAATAATTTGTAAATGGTATGGCAGGAAAATTCATGGATAATTTCTTGAAAAGGAAAGCATCAGATGACGCTAACAATATTGGGAGTTCTGGACCTTCTCGTCTACGTCAAGAACCTAACAGTGTTAGGAATTCTGCTCGAGCGGATATCAATTGGGAGGAGGAGATTCAATTTGATCCGGGCAAAAGGAAAGCAATAGATGAGTACCATCCTAATCACAAAGAAAAGGTAATAAGAAAGTACTTAGAAAATGGGCTTGCCAACCTCGCACTCTTGACTTTCCAATCACTCAGATGTGGGGAAAAAATATAGTAGACTGAGGAGCTGCTGCTTGAGGTCTAGATATTCTATGTTATTTCGGTAAATTTCTTCCTCAGATTCGTTTCTTTTGTTTACCTCATGTTAATCTAACACAGAACCTTTTATCCAAAACAGGTTGAAAGATGGATGAAGAAGCTGGAAGAATCTGAGACTACAGAAATTTTGTTCCCACCTATTTTGTTTTACTTCATGTTAACCTTTTGTTCCCACCTAGTTTGTTTTCAGGTTACCTCACCAAATTTTTAGAATCCCCTGTTGATCTCAGATTTATATAGACAGTCACAGTTTTATTTTTTTATTTTTTATTTTACTACATATATTTCTAAATTAGAACCGTTTGTACTGATCATTTGTATAGACTGTTATAGTATTTTAGAACAGTTTATACAAATTATTAGTATGGACAGTTCTAGTTTAGAACCGTCTGTATTAATGATTTTTATAGACGGCTCTAGTGACGAGCCCTCTGTATAATTTTTTTTATAGATGATTTAAAATCGACCGACTATTAAGATCCTCGCGACTATGGCAGGGCGGTACGCTCTGCTCTCTAATTTGTACAGACTTTTGTCACATATAGTTTAAAAAAGCATCTTGTATGGGGTTTTCGAATCGTCTACACAAATATTTTCTCTATTAATACGATTAGACCAGTATTAAATGACGATTACTTCATAGCAAATAGAGGGCGGCCGGTGGGCTACCCTCTAACTAATCTTTTTGAAAGGCCGATGAGTCCCCCTAAGGCGCTGAGGGCCAACGACCTTCGGGAGTCTGTAGATCTCGAAGGCATGGACCTTCAAGGTGATTCCAGAGCCTGGGGCTCGGAGGCTAGTGGCCCTCAGGTGTAGGCTAACGGAGTTAGAGACGCTAGGGGTTCTTGAAGGCGACCCACAACATCTTTACCATCCTCTTCTTCTCCCATGTCGTGATGCAGTCCCTAGATAGCCTGATCCCGCGGAGAGGAGCTCGAATCCAGAAGGGGAGAAGCCCAATCTGGCTGACAGGAGCTCGATTTTAGCGGGGCGGAGTTCAATTCACATGCAGGTCCTAGACCATGACTCGACGAGGTCGATTTGGGCTAGGTGGAGCTCAATACAGCGTTGGTTCAAGGCAAGGATCTCGATTCGATGTGTGAAAGGGCTCGATTTGTCTGCGAGGGCTCGACTTGAGGACAAGGATCTCGATCCGGATTAACCTTTTAACATAGATTGGGTGCTTCATTTTATACTTTAAGTTTGTTTGATTAGGACCTAGAAGGACTTTCAATATTCTACGATAAAATGTCACAAACATTATTACAGTAGATTTCACATAATACATGTTTTGGCTTTTAGAACTTCGAGTCTTTTTTAAGTCACGTAGCAACGCACGTTTCTCAGTAAAATGCGGGTATTCCTGAACGCCGCGGCCAGCCAAAAATTCCAGCTCCTCCAAGATTTCGTGCAATGGATTCTTGAAGCTAGATGATGCACGCTGCTAACTCTGGTAACGTAACGCAGCCGATCTCTAGCTTGTATAGCACCAACTTACATAGGATAGAGCTCCAAAGAGAGAGAGTGTTTATAAACGGGTGTATAGTAAGTAGTATCGAGTATCAGTTTGATCTTCCGTATGGTAAAACAGTTCAGATACCACAAGTCCTTGTATATCTTATTTATATAAGTATTAGCGATTAAGGATGTGCGTATGCTGAATTCCATGAAGGCACCATCTTACTACAAGCTCGGTCTTCTGGCAGATTTGCTTGCTTCGATTCGATCTTCTCGTCGCCAGTTTGTGAAGCCATTGATTCCGAAACCAAGCTACTTGCAACCTCACGTTATTTGGTTACCTATCATAACTTACCAAAGTTAGACGCAGCACACTGAATTAGGCCAAATTTGTTTTTAAGCCTGTTTGTTTGAGTTTTTCTTCTAACTTCTCTGAAAAACTATACTTTTGTCTTTTTTAAAATTTGTTTTTGAATTTTAGCTGTTAGATTTTATAACATTTTTTTTCTCAGCACACTACTTCTAAAAAGCTACTCTCAGCTAGTTTCTAATTTATTTTCTCAAAAACAAGATTCTGTTTTTTTAAAATCACTTTTCAGCAAATCGATTATTTAAACTTCTAAATTTCTGATACAAGCAAAAGAAAAAGCAGCCTAAAATAAAAAGGCACTTATTAGACCGGCGTGGCCAACAAAGTTAGCGGATTGTACGTGCATCGTCATAGAATTTCTCGCCAAAATTCTGACGATCGATTTGTTCGGCGCAGCGCACGTGCTGAAAAAGAAAGCGCGCGTTGTGGTCACCTCACCTGTCGTAACCGGCGCGAAGCAGAAAGCTACCCGCCATGGCAAAAGGAAAACCGGGCGTGTGCCCGTTTCCATCTTCGGTGCCGCCGGGAGGCGACCGGCGTCGGTGAAGACCACCGTCCGTGGCGCCACAGTGTCATCATCTGAAACGTCCATATGACGCGTTCACGCATCCCAAAATATCAACGAGAGAAACGTCCCTTTCTGGCTTTACCTTTTCTCGTTGTTTTTTTCCTGCGCTCGCTGCTGCACCCACCCCCACCTACCAACCAAAAACGGTGTAGCCGCAGGAACGGGCCTGATTGTTTCTTGCTTGTCGGGTAGGCCATCTCAAGAGAGTCTTCAAATCTCATTTTTTAGTGTTACAGTGTTTTGCGATGTACTGTAGCACGGAAAATTTATCTTCACTATATCCTCTATCCAGTGCTACAGTGTTGTCACAGTAGAAAAAATAAGAGCTGCTGTAATAGTGATAAGGGATACTGTAATAATGTTTTGAGGATGAAAATTTAAGGTAGCTGTTGGAGATAGTCTTAGGATCCTGTGACGTGATGAACCTGTTCACTTAGACTTAGTACGGGTGCTGGTTAAGAGGAGTAGTACATAAATATGTGGACATATGTATATGTGTTCGTGTTATGTAAAATTATATTTTTAATATTGGTTACATCTGTATAGGACATATTTACATGTATGTGACCATGAATGAGTACACGTGTGCGTCCGATTTGTACTAACAAATCAAAAACGGTGTCCAAACCAAAACGGAGTTCTCCTGCGTCCACCGTGCACGGCTCCATCGCCGGATATTCGTATCCCGCCTACACCGCCAACCAAACGCACGCCCGGTGCACCACGCGCACCAGACACCAAAAGCCCCCCCCCCTCTCCTCTCCCATCGGCGCCGTAGGCCGGGTCCACGCTCGGACGGGCGCGGGCCAGGCCAGGAGGAGGAGTAGGTGCCGTTGTTTCCTAGGCCGCGCACCGCACCGCACGTCGCGTCGCCCTCGTCCCCGTCGCGCAAAATATAAAAGGCGCAAAGAGCGCCGCCTCCGCCGCGCGGCCATTTTCTACGAGCCAAGAGGCCAGAGCCGAAGCTCTCTTTCCCGTGCCCCCCACCCCACCCCCGGTTGCTGCCGCTGCTGCTGCTGCTCACGAGGCTCCCGCAAGGCCTCACCTGCCCCTGCCCCAAACAGCACAGGGCGAGCCAGGAAAGCGGAGAGCCGGCGGTTCGTTCGATCTGCTCAACCTCCGCGCGCAAAGGTAACCGTCTCTGTTCTCTCTCGTAGGGCTGGATTCCGCGCCCATTTCCTCAGCGTTGCCGCAGCTCGAATCGGGGGCCGGACCCCGCGCCGATTTGGGTCCGTTCGTTTGGTTTTCTTTAGGCCACTCCTTTCCTTTCCTCGCGGCGCGTGTGGATCTGGCTCTTTCTCTGCGTCTCTGGCCCCGATTTGTTCACGCTGGCGCCATGGTGTTGACGTAGAGTGTCTATCGATGGATGGATTTCTACATACTTTTCTGCCAAATTCCCAATCGATATCGTGCTCGCTACAATTCCCGACAGCGATAACATGCGCAGTATCAGAGTATGCCATGAAAGGCTAGTTGATCTAGCGTTCTAGCTCGACAATTTAGTGATAAAAGAAGAGATTTGTTCTCATTCTCTTCAAGAACGGTAAGCCAGGCATATGATACTGTTTGCTCTGGAATTCGACACCATACATCCCTTTCAAATCGTTGCATCCTTCTTGCCAATTGGTCAATTGGATCTATTGTACATGAACCAGATCTATGATTATTTGAGCTGAGTGACCCATGTTGTAAATGGAATGCCGGACCATCTGATGAACATGTTTCCTATGCTGATGTAATGTTATTCAAGATCTGGAGTGATGTTGATTTGATGTTTCAATTCCTATTCTTAGAGCGCGTCCATAGTTGTTCTGTTGATACTTGCAAGAAAGTAAAACCTGCTGTGCAAACCGATAGCGAAAGGATACTAGTAATTCCATTCTTCGTTATCACCACTTTTTAAGTGTTCTGGATCTGTTGCAGGAGTTGAAAATTTAAATTTGATTCTCCAGGTTACACCCTGTCTATTTTTCTGTTATATCATCACCTGTATATATATCTAATGGAACTATGTTGCTACAGGACATGGCATCAGCTGTTACCATCAGTTCAGTTCGTGCTCAGGCTGGCCTGAGCCCAAAGCCAAGGAACCATGGCGCCACAAGCTACTCTGGTTTGAAGGCATCATCATCCATCAGCTTCGAATTAGAGTCATCATTCCTAGGCAGGAATGCATCCCTTCAGGCATCTGCTACTCCAAGGATTGTGCCAAAGGCAAAGTCTGGATCTCAGATATCTCCTCAGGCATCTTACAAAGTGGCAGTACTTGGTGCTGCTGGTGGCATTGGTCAACCCTTGGGCCTATTGATTAAGATGTCTCCTCTGGTTTCAGAACTGCATCTGTACGATATTGCTAATGTCAAGGGAGTTGCTGCAGATCTCAGCCATTGCAACACACCTGCTCAGGTTCTGGACTTCACTGGGCCCTCAGAGTTAGCAAATTGCTTGAAAGGTGTGGATGTTGTTGTCATCCCTGCCGGGGTTCCAAGGAAGCCAGGCATGACTCGTGATGACCTTTTTAACATCAATGCGAGCATTGTCAAGTCACTTGTTGAGGCTGTTGCAGAAAATTGCCCAGAGGCATTCATCCATATTATCAGCAACCCTGTGAACTCCACAGTGCCAATTGCTGCTGAGGTTCTGAAACAGAAGGGTGTCTACAATCCCAAGAAGCTTTTCGGAGTTACCACCCTAGATGTTGTCAGGGCTAACACATTTGTTGCTCAGAAGAAGAACCTCAAGCTCATTGATGTTGATGTCCCAGTTGTGGGTGGTCATGCTGGGATTACAATTTTGCCGTTATTGTCAAAGACCAGGCCATCTGTCACCTTTACAGATGAGGAAACTGAAGAGCTGACAAAGAGGATACAGAACGCTGGGACAGAGGTGGTGGAGGCCAAGGCTGGTGCTGGATCTGCTACCTTGTCCATGGCCTATGCTGCTGCCAGATTTGTCGAGTCATCTCTCCGTGCACTGGCTGGCGATCCAGATGTCTATGAGTGCACCTTTATTCAGTCTGAGATAACTGATTTGCCATTCTTCGCATCAAGAGTTAAGCTTGGGAAGAATGGTGTTGAATCTGTCATTTCAGCCAACCTCGAGGGAGTGACTGAGTACGAGGCCAAGGCACTTGAGGCACTGAAGCCAGAGTTGAAGGCCAGCATTGAGAAGGGCATCGCATTTGTGCACAAACAGCAGGAAGCTGCTGCGTCTGTTTGAAGTGGGTGAAATGAAAATCCACAGGAAGAGAATAAAGGAACAAATGATTCCCGATGGCTTTGAGTTTTGCAGCCTAGATTTTTCCGTGTCAGACATGTAGGAAGATGATCCTGATGAGCTATAATTGATGTTTGTTGTTAGTTTCTAATGATTACATGGGGCTTGGACCCCCCAAGTTATCGCCTGTTTCGAGGCCATGTTTAACACAACACATATATTTTGTTCCTTTTTCTATTGTGGCTGTGTTTGTAGCTTGTTGGAGCTTACAAATTACCGGAGGGCTAATAAAGCATTTCTGTGGACGTTGTGCACAATCTTAGTCATGTGTACCATGTTGGCACTGTCATGTACTCGTATTGCCTGCTGTTAAACAACACATCTTTGTTTCCTTGGCTGCTTCATTTGCCTCATTGTTCGTATGTTTTACTGATTGGCTATTTTTCCTTGTCGATTTGATATGTGTTATGTTAGACCTCGATGACGATGACTGGTTGAGAGGGACAGGGACAGCCAGAAGCTGATAGCATATGCCTTGGTAGATTCGGAGTTCACAATCAGGTACCAGAAGAATTCGGCCATGCTTTGTTTTCTGATTGAGAGTTTCTGCTTGGAAGTCAAGCGTTTCCATCTCTTCTGCTCTTGAAAGACTCTTTTCAACTTGCACGTAATGCCTGAAATGGAAACACCACCCGTGTACTCAATGACTTCGTTCATGCCCCCAAATTGCGTGGCGTGTCGACAACACAAGGCACCTGAGAAACCACGCGTTTCATGGGTGTCAACTACAAGTCCACATGTGAGTTTAGTCAGATACAACACCACATAGAGAGAGACGAGAGTTCTTTGCATCTACCTGAAAGAAGGCAAGAAGGCTAAGGCACGTATAACATGAGAACATTGGTATTTAAGTTATCCACTGATCTCTGAATGTAAAAATTGATCATCTTGATATGTATGTTTACATCAATTTCGTCATCATACACGTGAATCGGCTCTATTTGTTGGCAGCAGATGAGCATTCCTTTTTATTGGCAAAAATAACCATGAATGGACAATCCATCATCCTCTAGCAGAGCATGCAAGGAAGGGCTCTGCCTTTGAAGAATTGTGGACGGAGTCAGATTAGAATGCCGGGAACTCGATCCTGTTGCTGCAGGCTCTGCCGCGGGGGAGGACGGGGCAGTCGATGAAGCGGTCGCCGGCAGTGTCGACGCAGAAGTAGAGCTGGTAGAGCTGGGTGTTGCCGGACTCGTCGCGGTTGCACTCCACGTACGGCTCGAACCCGGTCCCCCGCTTGATGGCATCCTTGATCTGGCCCAGCGTGTAGTACCCGCCGTCGGGGGAGACGCCCCCGGAGGTGAGCGCGTCGAGGACGTTGAGCTGGTCGCGGAGGCGGAGCGCGGTCTGGAAGTAGCCGTGCTCGTTGAAGGCGTTGGCGGCGCAGGTGCCGTGCTTCTCCCACTCGTGGCCCCAGAAGCGGAGCCCGTCGTTGGTCGGGCACGCCAGCGTCGGCCAGTTGGCGCGAAGCTCGCTCAGCAGGTCGCTAACCTGCACACCACGGGTCACAGCGTGTCAGCGGGCCAGCATTTTCCCATCACTCGCTACACGCTTGGACTCGTGCCGTCTGCCACGACGACGACGACACAGCTCTCAGAGCAACCGAGAGGAAGAATCGCACCTTGGAGGGATCGAAGGCGGCGTCGGGGTTGCAGTTCTGCGGGTAGGATCCGTCGTCGCGGTTGGGCCACAGCCCGTGGATCCCGAAGTCCGCCGCCGGCTTGCCGGACTTGGGGTAGCAGCAGCTCTGCCTCGTGTCGCAGTACGACCCCGGCCACTGCATGCACCATCCCAAGCTCCATCAGCAACCGCACACAACCAACGCACTGCAATCCAGGAGGGGCGCCTATGTTACCTGCAGGACGAGGTAGAAGAAGTCGTAGTCCTGCGCCGCGCACCCGACGGCCATGACGAGCAGGAGGGCCAGGGAGAGGTGCGACGACCGCGCCGCCATGGCTGAGCCGGTGGTTCTTTTAGACCGGTTGGGAGGTGTCCTCTCAAGCTTGTGCTGCCTCTGTGATTGCAGCAATGGACGATGGAGGTTGCAATGGACGATGGGTGTCAATTTATAGGCAACTTTATGGAAGGCTCTGGCAATGGCGATGGCTATGCCAGTAGCATATTCCAATGGGAAAACAAAAAGAATCCTGCATTCCAAGAAGCGATTAATTGCTTTGCTGCAAGATTAGACATGGAAGGATGGAATGGCCAGCGAGAGGTGTCAGGAGAGAAAGGCAAGTAGCCCGCCCAGTTGGAGGGTGACAGCAGGTCGGCGGAGAATCGATCGAGCAGCAGAGCAACCGTAGTTAATTTGTCCTGTACACTTGTTTCTTTCCATTTCGATTTTGTTTCAGTATGGATGGATTTCTATGTTTGGAGGCAGCCAGGGCTGCAAGTTTTTTTTTTTAGGTTACCGAGTCGACTTAAGATAAAAAATTAAATAAATATTCACTCTTACCTAATTAAATTAAGAAAAAAATAAATTAAGTGATGATCCACTTGCATGCCTAGAGACAGCGTATGGTCGTCGGCACGACTGAATCGATTACCATGAACTGAAATGCTTAGCCTTTTTTGAACAGCATGTACAAAGGTCCAAAGAAAAAAAAACTCAGAGTGATACATGTCCAGCATCAGAAAACAAAACAATAATTCCTAGTAATTCCTTCTTCTTTTTTGGAATATAATAGTTTGCGTGCACGTCCCCTTGCTTCGGTGAGACGTCCCATGGTTCGGCGGCAGTGCTGAATTGGAGCCTGACACGTTTCGCGGCTGAACTGTACCCGTGTGAACGATGGACGCAAGGTGTACGTTCATACGCGCTGCCGGCATCGGCGTCCGTTCTGTTTGTTGCTGGTGAGCCTTAGTTGTCGCGGTGGGAAACAGGAGCAGACATGGAAAAAAATATCTAAAATTAGATAATATATATAAAAGTATTTATCGAAATAGATAATATGTTATCGTATTTATAAATTTAGCATTCGTATTCGACGTATCATTTACCGAAAATGTATTTTCGATATACCGTACAACAAAAACCCATATTCGGCACACCGTGTGTCGAATATGGACTTCAGTGTCATATTCGGTACAACGTATGTCGAATATGACCGGATTAGTGGTTTTTTGGCGTACGATGTACCGAAATTCTATTTTTGATAAATAATGTGCCGAATACGAATATAAAATTATAAATATGATAACATATTATCTATTCCGATAAATACGCTTAGGTATATTATCTAATTTTGGATTTTTTTTCGAGCAAACGCCGGCAGAAAACACTCGCTGGTCGATGAGACGTGAGAAGGGAGCAAGCCAAAACCAACAGTGCATGACAGAGACGCACATAGAGAGGGCATCAAATGGCATGCGTTACGCAAGAATTTCACGGGGAACAAAAACAGTTCTAGCATATTGAATTATTGTACGAGAGGCTCAAGTTTCTTAATTTTCGACCGTAAATGCTTTAGCAGCAATTTTTAGAATAAAAGGAGTGAAATCACCTTGCTAGTTGCTAGTTGGATTTGATTATGCGGCCTGGCAAATGACAACCCAGGATTAGCGAACGAGGTGACCAGGTGTTGCAGCAGAAAACGTCACTGGACAGGAACGTGGTCTGCTGTCGTCCATGACCCAGCGAGAGCACCAAACAAGGTCAGGAATCAGGGATTAGGTTCAACCTATCATAACAAGGAGCACTTGACTACTTGTGGTCTTAACGAGAAATTGTTGCTTGGAATCGTTGATCTCTCATCTGAGAAGCCAAGTCTGCCGTTGCTCAAGTTACCAATATTTTTTCAAAGGTTGGTTGAAGAAATGTTCCACATGGGTGCTGGATGTGACAATCTGACACTTGCTTCATGCAACTTCTTATCCATGCTTCAAGTAAACCTCACAAGCTAGAAAAAAAAGCAACTCAGAAAGGAATAAATTTAAAACTCATATTAGACTACAGATGTGACGCCAATTTCGCGTGTATTTGGTCACAAAAGCATCTGCATAGTTAAGGGCACCTACTTGATAGACTTGATCAGAAGCCTAGAAATTTGGCTACAAAAGCATGTGCATTGGCTTGATCATAATATGATAGATGTGCTGCAGGACGGCAATTTTTGATAAATAAACAAAGGATACATGTTTGAATTGCGGATCAATAATTGATATATGGCGACCGGATCAGGAGACATCAAAGGAACCTTCACGGAGATATTCCATTACTCCGTAGATGCCTGTAACAGATGAGAGAAAACAACAAATACGTGTCACAAGATCACATCAACGCAAGTAAATTAAGCAGCCTTCACATCATTGTGCATACACTGAATTAGCTTTGTGTATTCCTGTTCAGACTTTGGAGCCAATGGTGTTCAAACGTCCTAGGAGAAGAGCTAAAACAATCATCAGCTTAGCAGAGCAGCTGGGATAACTAGACACATGACCCATCATCATTCCTACTATGAAAGTAAGAAGATATAGACGTATAGTCTGTTGTCGCAACCAAGTTATACATAAACTAAGTTAACCGAATGGACCTTCTGCTTGATTAGAAGGCCCTTGGGCATCACATCAGCAATCATCAGCTCATCAAAGAGGTGATTGTTGGTGCTGGGGCCAGCTGCTGACAAAAAACTCATCATTAGTCAGTAGAGGACACCCTGTTTCATGAAATATAGCAAGAGGAAAGATTATAGATCATAAAATTGTTATGCCATGCCAATTAACAAATTAAGAATCAGTTCTAGAAAGGACAGGCGATCCGCAATAATTAAGGATATGCACGCACTGCGCTCCTTGTGGGCATTCCATGTGAGCAATATAAACACCCCAGTGTCTGCAGGATCTTTTAACGGAGTGAACTGGAGTCACAGGTCAGGGCCTAATGGGCCCTTTCGGTCAGCTCAACCTAAAGGCGGCGGCAACCAGGGCTAGGGTCGTCACCACCGCTGCTATGCTGCTGCCAAGGAGGGCGCACGCCATAGGGTTGGCCACTGCCTTCCTTTTGTCGTCAAGTTAGATTCATGAGCAAGTTATCTTATTAAAGGAATTAGAGATATGATCGTTTAGTTTTAGGTAGAATGGATCATATCTCTCTCCCTCTCCCTCCTTCCTGCCATCATGCTACTGCCAGGGAGGGCATGCGCCCTAGGGCTTGCCACCACCTTCCTTTCATCATTACGCCGGATTCACAGGCAAGCTATCTTATTAAAGGAATTAGAGATAGGGTCGTTTAGTTTTAGGTAGGATAGATAATATCTCTCCCTCTCCCTCCCTCCTGCCACCATGCTGTTGCCATGGAGGGCGCGCGCCCTAGGGTTGCTCGCCGCCTTCCTTCCTTCGTCATGCTGGATTCGCGAGCAAGCTATCTTATTAAAGGAATTAGAGATAGGATCATTTAGTTTTAAGTAAGATGGATCATATGTCTCTCCCTCTCCCTTCCATCCTTCCTACCACCATGCTGCCAATAGGGAAGGCACGCACTATAGGACTGGCCGCCACCTTCCTTTTATCGTCATGCCAGACTCACGGGCAAGCTATCTTATTAAAGGAATTAGAGATAGGGTCGTTTAGGTAGGATTAGGGGTGAAAATGGGTTAGATTTTTTCTGCTCGTCTGAATTGTTTTAGATGCTAATCAGATCTCGGATATCGGATATCCAAATATCAGATCAGATCTCGGGTAGTTGTATCAAATATCAGATTCGGATGTAGGCAGCTAGGTATCCGTTGGATATCGGATATCCAAGAATAAAATCTGATAGATCAGAAGACTATCCAACAACTATCCGAGTTTATCTTTCAAAGCTTATAACTTTTTCATACGAAATTGGATGGAGAAGATCTTTACATGAAAATTGTAGCTATCGACGAGATATACAAGTTTGTAGTTTATACCTTTTCATTTGAAGTGCCTAATATATTCAAATAATTAATAGAAACTTCAGCCAACATATTGGGCACTCAAAACTTCTTCGATTTCGCTCTAACATAACTATTTCCACGAGGGTATATTTGCTTATTGGAATTTTAATGTAGGTAAGTTTTGGATACGTGAAATGGTAGAACAATCATAATATATACGATATATATGGTTGTTACTTTTACTCAAAATCCAAATAAATATTCACGATCAACATTGTTTGCATCTAACTCGTTGTATATTCGATCTATATTTGTGACCGAGACTATCCGCATTCGTATATGTATCCGACACCATCTGTATTCGGCTCCGATTGTGATGAAAAAAAATGTAACATAAGATATAGGATCAGCGATATCTGTCTGTATCCGATCCTATTACACCCCTAGGTAGGATGGATCATATCTCTCCTCTCCCCCAGCCTTCACCGTCGCCGGCCACTTGCACACACCATCGCCCTCTCCCTTGCCGGCGGCGACAACTCCCTCTACCTCGTCATCTCACCCACTTTAGTTACAACCTTTGTAATTCCCCTCCCACAACCGGGTTATGTGAGATCATGTGTGTTGAAAAGTTGGCTTTATTGTGAAATTGGCAAAAACAAAGTCAATTTAGATGATGCGCATATGTTGATGTGCATGTGTGATATTTGTAGTTTTGATATATGCAATATACTCATGCGAGTGGTGTTGTGTGGATTGATATGAGCTAGGTTAATTGATTATTTGTTCTATTCATGTGTAGGTGTGTGCTGAGGTAACATGGTCAGTGACATGGATCAGGACTAGGTTTAGGGAGGAACTAAGGTTAAGGTGTTTAGGAGGTTACATGGGATATTCAGGCTAGGGAACGGTCTATGTAAAGATGATCATATCATGAGACATACATTGGAGTTGTACGAGCTATGGTATGATGGATTGCATCATGACATGGAAGAATTGTTCCTGTAAGACCCCTATTTATCGAGATCTCCTATACCTCATGTATCAATCCCTGGATCAAGTAGCTGATACACATATTACAACAATTATGATGTCATAGTCAAACTTCGTACATAAAAATATTAAGGTTACAGAGTACAAAAGGTTTACAAATCATACCGTATATTACAAACCTGGCTTAACAGCCAACAAAAGAACAACGAAAAATATTTACCCAAAGCCACAAGCAGCTAGGGTGCGAACGTGACTACTAACTCTACTCTTCATCCACACCTTCATCTCTGACGTATCGACTTTCTCATCTGAATGATAGTAAGAGTGAGTATGTAAGGTACTTAGCAAGTCCTATACTACTTCAAGATGTTTGATAGATGCATAAGGGATTGAATCAAGGACAAGGCTTTATGGTTTAGTTTTAATTGTAAAATGGTTTTATGCAGGTATTCAATGGGGTTCTCTACTATTAACCTTTAAAACATTGAACAGTAAAAACCAAGTAACAAGGTATATCTGGGGTTTTTTCAATCATAGGAGGGGCTACATCTCGCTCCGCAGTCTTTATCATCATATCTAGTGTACCTCTAGTACCACACAACTCCTGGAGGATTGAGCTAGCAACTTCACCTCACAGACATCTAGTCCACACACTCATTTATCAAGACTCACACACCCTGAGTCTAATCAAAGCGTGACCAATGCTTCGCATGTCCATGATCATGGACACGACTACTCGAATACATTTACACTCTACAAAGGTTGTACATTGTACCCACACGATATGCTTAGCCTCCAACCATTGCAAGGGGAGGAGCGTATCATATCGAGACACTTCAATCATCTTTTCTTGTTGAACACTACTACTATCTAGGGTTAATCCCTGACAATGATTCTGGGGTATACTAGACAGTGGGTGCATGAACGGTGTTTTAGGAACTGGATGTGTGTGTAGATAGTGAACTCGGGGACACAGGGAGTTATACAGGTTCGGACCTCCCGAAGGATAATAGCCATACGTCATGTGTGTTATGGAGGATCTCAATTGATTACAAATAATGTTCTATCTGGTTTCTAGACTTGATCTTCCTCTCAAACGGGGTCCTCATCCCTTTATATAGTACGGAGGAGAACTTATATGTGGGTCCAAAAAGAAAACCTCTGCTCATCCTAATATCTAACCAGAACCATCATTACGGAGGACCAGGTGTGCCCACTTTCTCTGAAGGCTCCATATATCATGTCGCTGTGCATCACCATGCTAACCTACAAAGTCCCACTCTACAGCATTTAATGCTACGGGACGGGAAATGCCCTTCTGCGTCGTCCCCGTCCACTTTCCTAGTCAGGCTGCTGATGCCGTCCCATCCATCGTGCGCCACTGTGCCGGTTTGCAACGTTTCGCCCCACAGTATTTAATGCTATAGACAGGATAATTCCCTATACGCCATCCAATGACTTCGTCCACTAGAGCTGGCGCATGGAGAAGGAAAATACCTGAGTGGATATCAATAGATATGCTTTGGACAGGTTGTGTCAAATCTGGCCTTGCGATCAGTTGGGCAGGTCGCGGGTTTATGCGATGGCGTAGGAAGACTGATCGTGTAGGCATTATACTGGTTGCTGGAGCCATATCCTTGTCGCACGATTGACCAGTTTTTGGGAAATATGCACCTCTAATCGTTAAGTCCTCGGTGGGGCCCATTAGCTAGGGTACCCCTTTACTCAATACACCGACAGTAGCCCCTAAGCCTCCTCGTGACCGTGGTCTAGCCTAGTTGCACCACTTGGGTCCCGGGCAAACGTAGTTCATCCAGGGAGTGGTCGTTGATGTCGTCAGTCCTCAAAGTTCAACTCTGAACTTCACACCACGTGGGAAGGTTTAAGTGTCTTAAGAGAGAAAAGAGGGTATGAGAGAGAGACATTGATTTCCGCTATACCTGAAGGACTCTTGGTTCCTTCTATGCGCCCCCTCGGGTTTGGAGCAGTTTGAATGCCATGCTAGTTGGGACGCCGTTGAGGTTTTTTAAAGGATGAGTGTTTGATGACCTTTCAATCCACCCCTCGCCTTCAGGCCTTTAGTGTCTAGATTCCATTCGTCTCTATCCCATCTCGCATTCTGCTCTGTAGCGTAGATAGGCCCTAAGGCCATGGTGTACTCCCCTCCTTCATTGCCGGAGGGGTCAATGATCTTGGATGACTCGGCGAAGGCAGGGTTGCCTCCGGCTTTGGATCCAATTGGCGTGATGCTTCTGGATGAGGCATTTGTCATGGGTGTGCTTGTGAGGTCGAAGTTGGTGCTCGTAAGATTGGAGCCAGTGACCATCAAGCTTACGCCCTTCTAAAGAAGCCCCCCCCCTTCTGCTGGTCCATCTCGCTCTCCTACTCGGGCGAATCCCTTGGCCGAGGTGATCGATATTTTTGATGATGAGGAGGGGATCAACTGGGACCTTCTAGAGAAGGAGATCGATGAATAGGAATAGTCAGAGATGAAGCGGAAGGGAGATCTTCTTGGTGTGTCGAGGCTGGTCATCAACTCTAGCAGGGCTTTTGTGTCGGCCACCTTCCCTGGCCTTTATGCAGGTCATCATCCGATCCCCGTAGTGGTGAGCTACCATTCCAGGGAGGAGTATAAGAGGTTCCTTGACTTGTTCAGAGGCAGATAGAGGCGAGAGTCTGACGGACTCTTTTTGTCAACTTCGCGCTAGTCACTTGAGTCAGGGAGGATAGGGAAGGCATGTACTAGGATAGTTAGCTCGATCGGATGTAACTAGTTTGCTTGTAACCTATCCTCTTTATGAATGGAAAATGATGGGGCTTTACGACGTTCATCTTTGTTCCAGCCCCCTCCTAGGCCTCGCGCTCGGCTTGAGTGAGGACTTGTAGCATTGTGGTCGTTATTTCTGAATGCTCGTACCCTGGTCATCACGCGTGCATACAGGATGGGGCTTTGCACTATTTTGGGGTCTCTAGCTGCCTTGTTGTTTGGTGCCCTGGTCGCCAAGTTTCGTAGTGGCTATCAAGTGTTGTTGCGTGTTGTGGTCGGAGAACCAATCTGTCAGGAGCCTATTGCTGGCCGGGGAAGTCCTGCAAAATAGGGAGTCTGATTTTTGCATTTGAGAACTTACAGGTCGTATTCCACGCTTGTTCAGAAGGTCCTACAAAATAGAGAAACATGCCTATTTTTGAGCGACCCTACACATAGAACTTGTGCAACATGATGATGTTCCAAGAGTTGTATAATTCACAGCCTCCTCCATGACTAACTTGACCGCACTAGGTCGGGTGACATCGACCACTTTGTAGGGCCCCTCCCACTTGGGGGAGAGTTCATCCGACTGGTCTTATTATGAATTTGTCTAAGGACGAGGTCGCCTATGACCAATGTTCATTCTCGCACCTTCCGGTCATGGTAACGTCTGAGGCTCTGCTGATATCAGGCAGCTCGAATTAGAGCACGATCGCGGAACTCTTCAATCAGGTTTATGTCATTCTCTCGTCGTGCCACCTGGTCATCGTCTGAGTAGTTGCTGACTTGAGGTGACTGGAGGACAATTTCTGAGGGGAGCATTGCTTGAGTGCCAAAAACCAAGAAGAAAGGGTTTTGGTCGTAGCCTGACTGGGGGTCGTTCGCAGCGACCAGAGTACTGTGGAGTGCTCATCCAGCCAACATCTTGAATAGCTTTTAAGCCGATCAAAGATCCAAGTTTTGATCCCTTGCAGTATCATCCCATTCACCCTTTCGACCTGTTTGTTGCTTTGCGGGTGAGCCACGGACGCATAGCAAACCTTGGTCTTGATTTCTCCGTAGTAGTCTTGAAAAACACTACTGGCGAACTAAGTTCTGTTGTCAATAATTATGTGGTTTGGACTACCAAACCGCACTACCAGCCCTCATATGAACTTAATCGATGCCTTGGCGGTGATCTTCCTGATGGTTCAGCCTCGATACACTTAGTGAATTTGTCGATGGCCGCAAACAGGAATTCAAAATCGCATGGGGCTTTGGGGAACATTCCCATGATATTGTGCCCCTAGACAGCGAAAGGTCAAGAGAGTGGCATGGTTTGCAGTGCTTGGGCTGGTAGGTTGGTATTTTGGCCATGGTACTAACACGACTCGCATCGTTTCACCATCTCGTAGACGTCTGGGAGGGTAGTGGGCCAATAGAATCCTTGCCATAATGTTTTTTCGACTAGGGTGTGGAATGAAGCGTGGCTACCACATATGCCTCCATGGATATCAGAGAGCACTGCGCTCCCCTCTTCCTGAGTGATGCATTTCAGTAAAAGGTCATTGTTCCCTCGGCAGTAGAGGCATCCCTCTACCTGGGAGTATCTGCGGGCTTACCGTGAGACCCTTTGTGTTGACACATCCTCATCAGGGACTGCTCAATTATGAAGGTAGTCCAAGATATGATCTATCCAAGTTGTACCCGAATCAAGCAGGGCAACCACATGATGGCTGCTCAAGGTCGACGACACTGAAGGAGGCGTTGCATCCAAAGGTGTTGCCTTGAGTGCTCTGTTTCTGAGCGAAGCATCCCCTTTACCTTGGCACGAGACCGCGGTGGATGGTCATGAGAGTTTTTCTTCAAAGACTCTGACCAGGATAGGTTCACAAGAAGAAGCTAGATGTGCCAGCTCATCGGCTAGGAAGTTGTCCTTGCGAGGGACGTGCTTGACCTCAAAGCTGATGAAGCGTCGCTCTAGTCTTCTCACTTCAGCGATGTATGCTGCCATTGTCGGGTCAGAGCACTAAAACTCGTTTTTCACCTGGTTCACGACTAGTAGCGAGTCCCCTATCGCTAACAGTCATTTAATCCTAAGTGTGGAGGCTGCTCGCACTCCGGACAAGAGGCCCTCATATTCAGTAGTGTTATTAGTGGCTGGAAAATATAATTGAACTACGTACCTGAGGATGTCGCCGGTAGGTGAGGTCAGAACCACTCTTGCCCCAGCTCCCTTGAATGTGAATGACCCATTGAAGTGCATGGTCGAGTCCTCGTCTACCTCTGGTCACTGTACCTGCTCGGGCTCGAAGGACGACCACTCGGCTATAAAATCGGCTAGCTCCTGGGACTTGATAGAAGTTCGGGGGATGAACTAAAGATCGAATCCCCCAAGCTCTACTGCCCACTTTGCTGTTCTTCTTGTCGCATCTTTATTATGGAGAATTTTCCTAATCGGGAATGAGGAAATCACCTTTATTTTGTGAGACTAAAAGTAGTGTCTAAGCTTGTGAGAGGCTATCAGGATGGTGTATAGCAGTTTCTGAGCCTGTGGGTATAGAGCGTTTGCGTCGTGCAGAACCTCACTGATGTAATATACTGGTCGTTGAAGGCCTTCTTGCTCAACGACCAGGACCACGCTTGCCACCTGTGGTGTTGAGGCAACATAGAGCAAGAGCTCCTCATCTGGTCGAGGCGCGATTAGTCTGGGAGGGGAGGGGAGGTACCCTTTGAGCTCTTGGAATGCTGCTTCTGCCTCCGATGTCCACTGGAAGTGGACGTTTTTCTTCAGGAGTTTAAAGAGTGGTAGTCCTTTCTCCCCTAGCCATGAGATGAACCTGCTCAGAGCAGCAATGCATCATGTTAGCTTCTAAACCTCCTTCAACCTGGTCGGGGATCACATTTGGTCGATGGCCCTGATCTTGTCAGAGTTCGCCTCTATCTCTCGATGAGACACGAGGAATCCGAGTAATTTCCCTGATGGAACCCTGAACATACACTTCTCCAGGTTCAGCTTCTTGCGGTACTTTTGGAGATTGTCAAATGTTTCTTGAAGATCTACGACCAGATCTGTCTTGGTCTTACTCTTGATGACCACATTGTCTCTGTATGCCTCGATGTTTCTTCTGAGCTATGGTTGGAGAATGAGTTGAATACACCGTTGGTAAGTGGTGCCGACGCTTTTTAAGCCAAAAGGTATTTTTACAAAGCAAAAGACCCCAAAGGGTGTAACAAAAGCTGTTTTTCCTTATCTTCCCTGTATATACTAATCTGATGGTACCCAGATCAAGCATCTAAGAAACATAATAGATCGTTTCTGGCAGTTGAGTGAACTAGCTGATCGATTCAGGGAAGTGAGAAAAGATCTTTTGTGCATGCCTTGTTGAGGTCGGTGAAGTCGACGCACATTCTCCACTTACCATTGTGCTTCCGGACCATGAATGAGTTAGCCAGCCATTCTGGGTACTGCACCTCCCAGATGAAGCCTGCATCCAGGAGCTTGTCGATCTCCTGACAAAGTGCTTCCTTCCAGTCGGTCGTGAATCGACGCGCCTTCTATTTTACTGGTCGCGTCTGGTTGCATAGACAACTTGTACTTGATCACATCCCTGGGGACTCTGGGCATATCAAACGAACTCTATAAAAGGACATCCGCTTTCGCCTGAAGGAACGTGATGAGCACGAGTTCCTATTTGGGGTCCTACGTAGCCCCTATTTGGACCGGCTTGGTCGGGTTGGTGTCATTCAGACTAACTGCCTTGAGCCGATCGTTTGGGCAAGTGATGACATGGACCTTTATCGGGCGCCCGCTAGGTTTAGTGGTTACGAGCTATGACCCCGGAGTCAGTTCGACCATGTTGAGGCTCCTCTTATTGCAGTGCAGTGCTGTTTTGGTGTTGCCAGCAACGGTGATGGCCCATGTTGCCTTGGGATTTTGATTGCCTGGTATGCGTAGTGGGCAATGACCACAAACTGGTCCATCGTTGGTCGTCCGAGGATCGCATTATACGCAGTCCCAAGTCGACCACATCGAAAAGGACCTTTTCGGTTCTGAAGTTGTCTAGCGAGCTGAAGGTGACGGGCAGCTCAATTTGCCCTAGCGTCTTGGCTGAGGAGCCTGGAGTGATCTCGAAGAAAGGTGGAGACGGCTTCAACGAGCTTCTCGGAATCTGCAGGGTGTCCAGTGCGTCGGCGAAGAGGAGGTTGATCGATCTTCCTCCATCGACGAGTACGTGGCCCAGCCAGATATTCTGCACCGTGGGTTCGACCACGATGGGGTAGCGACCAGGGTGTCTGATGCACACGGCCTGGTCGGCCTGGCTAAAAGTGAGTAGGACCTCCGACCACTTCAGGCGTGGGCTCGGGTCTGATGTGGTTGCCCACACCTTCCGGACCACTGACTTGTATTCCCTATTAGAGGAATATGTCGCAACACCTCCGAAGATGTGATGGACCATGTTATAGGCCTGCTGGTATCCCAGTGCCGACTGGTCGGGGGCGGCCCAATCGTTATTGTCATTGTCATGCTTGTGCTTGCACTCTTCGAGCTCCTGTTTGATGATGCCTTGCACGACCTTGCACTCCGTCAGGTCGTGGGCATCTGTATGGTGGATCAGGCAGTAGCCCCAATCCTTTTCCCCGTCTTTCTTTTTGAAGCGCCAGCGTGTTAGGCCAGTTTTCTTGACCGCCTAGACCTTAGGAGGTCCGGCCTTGCACTTGCTCTTCTTGTCCTGCCGGTCGGACATAGGTCATGACCTGGCATCGATCTATCGCTCTCGGGCCTCGGTTGCCTACGCGCATTTGTCCACGAGCTCGAAAAGCTCAGTTTTGCTTCGAATTACGTAGGTGGCCAGCTTCTTGACCATTTTCTGGTCTTTGACCCCCTGCTTAAACACTATGATCATAGATTCTCCCGTGATTCTTAGAATGGTATTCCGGCGTTCAGTGAAATGCCAGACAAAGTCTTGCAATGAGTCACCTTACCGCTGTTGGATCTGATATAGGTCATCCTCGATGCCTGGTCAGGCATAGGTCCCCTGAAAGTTTGTGATGAACTGGTCGCACAGGTCCTCCTAGGAGTGAACCGACCCGAGAGGGAGGTTCATCAATCAGGACCAGGTGAAATTGGTCAGGGCACTAGGGAAGTAGTTGGCCATGACCTTCCCATTGCCTCCCGTAGCATGCACTATGGTGGTGTAGATATTCTGGAACTCTTCTGGGTTGGTCAAGCAGTCATACTTCTCGGTTAGGACCGATAGGAACTTGTCCGGCCAGAACACTTCCCGTAACCCTGTCCCATAATGGGGAGCCACTCGCTGCTGGGCGGCAACGCGTGCTTTGGGGGAGAGACGGCGGTCTCAGGGTCACGACAATGGGGTGGAGCCATCTGATGCCTCCCTGTAGAGGGAAGGTGTGCGGTAGGGTTTCTTGCCCCTTTCCTGCTCCTGCCGAGCACTGCCCTATGCTCTCTAGTGGTCACCTGGCTCTGGATCACACCACAGAGGTCACATTGGTGTAGAGAGTTGGGCAGGTCAGAGGGTTGGCTGTCCTGACATGAAGGTGGCCCACGGTTACTCCCTGTGGTTGGGGAGCATGGGACCTATTCCACTGTGGGCCATGTCATGACCCTTGGCGACCATGACCCTCACCAGACCTTGTGATGGGCGCGGTGCATGTTGACGTTGTCAGTGGATTAACTCTTATCGCAGGGATCCTGAAAGACCCATTTTTAGAGATTCGGCCGGGGGGATGATCCTGAATAAGTTCGTCGGAGAAATAAATGAAAGTGAACGTAAATGCGATGGCCAGTGGTGGGGGATGATTGACCTAGTGCAAGGAGAAATGAATGCACCGGAGTTTAGACAGGTTCGGGCCGCACGGGGGCGTAATACCCTACTCCTGTATGGATGCAATAACTGTCCTGAGGGAGGTCCCCTGAGGATGTATCTGGTTACAAGAATATATTGTCGAACTAAGGACTTGAGGCTCCTTATTCTTCGGCAGGAGCTCTGCTCAGGCTTGCTTGCAATGTCTTCACCTATGGGCTTGGTTCGTTGTGGGGTTCATCTTCTTCGTCTGGGGTGTTCTCTTTGTTTGGGGGGGGGGTGTCTCTCTTTCTCTCTCTCTGGCTCTCTCTGGCTCTCTCTCTTTTTCCCTCTTTTTTCCCTTCTTTCCCCTTTTTTCCCCTTCTGGTTCCTCCGGTGTGCCTACTCTTTTTATGCACTCGCCGGCCATGACATACCCCGAACGGGAAGAAAGGGGTACAAGTTCCAAGACGCCATGACTGGAAAAGGCGTCATCATTTCCTCTGGGTGAAATGACTGGGGCGGTGGAAAAACGTGGCGCACGTTCGGTCACTCGTCACTGTGGACGCCCTGGCAACGGGCGCCGTTGAGAGGGCCCACCGTGCAGCCACAGAGGCGCTCGGCGTGCCCGCCCTGTCTTGTTCCTCTGCCATGGTAGGACGGCAGGCGGAACACCTTGATCCTGGCAACGTTATCTTGAGACGCACCGGGTGATACGGGACGGGACCCGTGCAATTAATAGCCCCCACGCCCCTCTGCCAAAGCATGACAGGAACTGACGTTGCGGCGGGAGCAGTTGGATATGTCAGGTCACGCGTGCTTATTTAACGTGACTTTGGACCTCTGACGGGCAGACACCTCATCGGTGGGCCCCTTGGGGGGCTCTCTGGGTCGTCAGGGAACCGAGTGCTCGGGGGTACCGTCGACCTCCCCGAGCACCCTCTCCCGAGAATGCTTATCCTCGTCCTCGGGGCACCGGGTACTCGGGGGTACCATTTACCTCCCCGAGCGCTTTCTCCCGAGCACTCTTGTACGGATCTTCGAGAAACCGAAAGCCCGGGGGCTGCCACGCGCAGCCCCGAGCACCCTCTCCCGAGCACTTTTATACTGACCTTCGGGGAACCGTGCGCCCGGGGACTGCTGCGCGCAGCCCTCGAGCATTCTCTCCCGGGACTTAGCTCTTCTGATCATCGGGGGACCAGGGTGCTCGGGGGCGTCCGGGCGCTTCCCTGAGCACCTTATTCCCGGTACTTAGGCTTTGCGCGTCATCGGGGGACTGGGGTGCTCGGGGGTCAAGGACTACAGCCCCGGGCACCGTCTCTCGGAACTTAGACTTTCCTCACCTCACGGGGGGAACCCCGCTGGATGGCGCTACGTGGCGGACAGCTGGCCTGGCCTCGGGACTCAGGGACCCCTGGTTCCTGATACACCGACAGTAGCCCCCGGGCGCATCGGTGGTGACGCCGGTAAACTTCCCGCCGACAACGACCAACCCTGGGCGCATCATCTTGTTCACGTCTTTCATGGCGGCAAGACTGGTGCCGCCGTTTTCAACGTTCTTCCTCCAAGTCCTCGACACCTACGACATCCAGTTGGTGCACCTGAGCCCCAACTCCGTCGTAGTGCTGGCGGTGTTCGCGCATCTGTGCGAGATGTTCGTGGGAGTGGCGCGTTCGGTGATGCTTCTTCGACATTTCTTCGTCCTGCGGTCGGCCGGGAAGAAGAGGAGATACTCCACGGCGGACGTCGCGGGGTGCTGCAATCTTCGATTGCGAGACGGCCTGGAGGAGCAATATATCCCCCAGGTGCTGCGCAGCAAATGGGAGGAGTGGCGGCGGGACTGGTTCTTCGTCGATGTCGACCCCCATGATCACCTGGTTCTACCAGAAGTGGCGGCGGAGCCCCAGAAGTCGACGTGGGAGGTGCCACTGCCGGAGGACGCGAGGTTGGAGACGGTGCTCAAGCGCATCAGATTCCTGCGCGACTCTGGGCTGACCTCGGTAATGGTGGTGGCGGACTTCTTGCGCTGCCGCCTGGCGCTCCTGCAGGAGCGGGCCCGGTCGTGCTGGCTCTACACCGGGCCCGAAGATATCACCCGGACTCAAATTGGCGCAAGCTGGGATCTGGGCCCAGCGGAGCTGAGGGGCATGACCCGAGTGGTGACCGGCGTGGAGGACATGAACCGGGTGGAGCTCCCGTGGCCAGAAATGGCGCTCTGTGCTAACCCCGAGCGTGCGGCGATCTTGGCGAATCTGCCGGAATTTGACGCCCAGGGGCTAGTTGACTGGCCGAGGAGCCGGAGCCCCGAGGTCCCCGAGCTCCCTGGATTGGATGAGGTGGCCAGCGAGGAGACCGCGAGCAGCCCGGTGTGGGCCGGTGGCCCGGGCGCCGCGTGGAGCGAGCCGCAGGCCGGTGGTGGAGCCGCCGCGGGCAGCGGCCGGCGCACCGGAGAAGAGGGCACCGCTAACAACACAGTGGCGGCGGCACCTGGAGACCGGGGGAAACGCCCCCAAATCTACATCCCTGTGCCGGAGTCCCCGCTGTTGCCATCAGCAGCGGCGGTGTTCCCGGTCTTGGAGCCGTGGCTCATGAGGATGGGGCCTGACTCGGCACCTGGAGACCGTGCGGCGGCCCCGCCGAGCCCCCGGCCAAAGGGGCGGCGGGAGGATTCAAGGCCGGCACTGCCGAACCCAGAGTTCAGGCTCCCGACGGCCAAATGACATTATCGGGGAACTACGTCCGCGTAAGCTTCATTCTTTGCTTTTTCTTAGGCGCTCTCCTCCCGAACTGAGCTTCGGTTTTGACCTTCGCCTATCTCCTACAGGCCACCCACGGGCGCCGTCGAGGGCGAAGGAACGTCGACGCTGGCGCGAGAGCCAAGCCCGCCGACCGAGCCGAGGCAGGCGGACGTAGCGATGGTGGGGGGGCCAGCGGACGCTGCGGCCGAGGGGAGGACGGTGGAAGCGGCGGCCGAGGGGAGGACGCAGCCGTCGCCCGAACCCTCGGCGCTGGTGGAACCTACCCTGGGCGTACAGAGCCCGGGGCGGATGATGGCGGAAGCAGCGGCCTTGCCGGGGCCGGCGGATGCGGTGGCCGAGACGGGAACGCGGCTGTCGCCCGAGCGCTTGGCGCCGGTCGAACCAAACCCGGGCGTGACAAGCCCGGGGCGGATGGTGGTGTGGTGACCCTCGGGGATCCCGAACCTCCCGGAGGCGGATCGCGGGGAAACCAGCGCTCCACCGGCGCCCGGCCGGCCGACCCCTTCCTGGCCGCAATCGAGGGCGTCCAGGTGGCGGTCGAGCGGCTGGGCGCGGCGGTGGACGCGAAGGAGGAGCAGCTTGAAGCGGAGCGCGCCCGGCTGGACTTGGAGAGGGCGCAGCTTGCGAACGCCCGGGAAGAGGCCCGCGCGGCGGCTGCGCGGGAGCAGAAGCTTTTGGGAGATACCCGCGCGGAGGTCGCGCGGGAGCGGGAGATTTTGAAGACCGCCCGCGCCGAAGCCGCGCGGGAGCGAGAAGACGTCGCCCGCCTGGCTGAGGCGTCGCGGCAGCAGGCTGCCGAGGCCCTTGCCAGAGAGGCGCAGGCGCAGGAACGGGAGGAGGCGGTCGCGGGCCGCGAGAAGGTGGCGGAGGACCTCTGGGCCGAGCTAACCCGTCGAGAGGGCGAGGCCGATCGGACGCGCGCCAGCCTCCAACGTTGGAGAGAAGAGCTCCAGAAAATTGAAGAAGATATCCGACGGTGGGAGGAGGACGTCTCCATCTGGGAGGTCGACAACGAGATTACGGCGGCTGATCTGGGCGCCCGGGAAGACTCGCTGACCCGCCGGGAGGGGGAGGCTACCGCGGTGGCGTCGGCCGTTGCCACCAAGGAGGAGGAGAATGCTAAACACGAGGCGGAGCTGACCGCCCGTGAGCGCGCCTTTTCCGAACTGGTGGCGCAGACAAAGAAAGCCGCCGGCTCCGCAACTGACGGCGGCTCTTCTGATGCAGCCGGGGGCCAGGGACTCGAGGAGCAGCAGCGGGCCGCGACGGAGAAGCTTGAGACTGCCTTTGTCTCCCGGGTCAACCTGCAGCAGATGCTGGAGGACGTACTCCGGCGGATGCGGCGTGCCGTGGAGAGGGCCGGCCTTGGGCGACTCATCGCGGACGAGAAGAGCGATGGCCTCGGACGACAAGTCCTGGGGCTTCAACAGATCTGCAAGCGCCTTGAGGTGCTGCCCTGGGTCGTCCAGGAGCTTGCCGCCTGGGAAGGGCGCGGGTTGGCTCACGCGGTGGCCGAGCACGTCCTGGCCTGCTACCGGAGCAGAGACTCGAACTTCCCGCTGGAGCCAGCGCGGGAAGGAGTAGTCGAAGCCGAGGGAGAGGCCACCCGGGAAGCAGTTCGGAGCACCGCTGCCGAGGTGGCAGCCGGCTTCAGGCGGGAGGTGCCACCGCGGCTAGCCCCCGGGGAAGACGACTCCGACGCCGACTCTGCCTCCGATTAGGCTTTTGTAGTAGTTTCCTCTTCTTTTGTCTTTGTCTTGTCTGGATGTAAATATGGGAGCGATCCCTTAGAAATGCTTGTATTCTCCTTGTGAATATAATGGAAGCTTTCCTTTGGGCTCGCAACTCCGGTACTCTTGAGTATTTAGCGTTCCTTCCGATGTTTTGCCCTGAAGCCCCGGGGAGTACTCAGTCGGGCCGTTCCCGACCTTTCCGTCCCCGAGAACGGAGTCGTCCCGATCGTCTTTCTTGGCGCGTTCAGCCCCCGAGCCCTCTCAGGTCCGCATCGACTAAGTCAAGAGACAAAGACATGAAGTTCCTTGCTCGGGAGATGGAATGGACCAGCACGGAACACGCCATGACCGGTGAATACTTTTTCACCTTGCGACCACTCAGTCAGTAGATCGGAGACACGCACGACCGGGAATGCGAACAAGAGCCCCTATGGTTCGGTGGTGCCCGGGCTTAAGACGGACCGGACCGAGCACCGACAGCCCGTTCCTGAGGCCTAGGTTCCGGACTACTCGAGCGACTCGAGCGATAGGATTACCCAGAGCACCCAGGGACTCGGTAGTGCTCGGAGCCCTTGAAAGCGGACCGAACACCACAACCACCATGAAAGACTTCGATTAGACATTACCGCACGAGTGGCGCACCTTTCTGCGGACCGTTCTGTCGTTCTAGGGAAAAAGTAAACACGCGGTAGGGTTTTGTGCGCGAGGAAGGCCATCTCACCGGGCAGATTAGACTGCGAGGGCCCCCGAGGATGACTCGGGAACAAAATATTATTGGACGTAAATTCCTCTGAATTTAACCACTCACCGGACAGCTGTCGGCCTTCCAGCCAACCGATCCAGGAGGGGCGTGTGCTTCCGAGCTCAGGGTGCCCGGGGGCTCGGTTCCTTCAGCCGGGGCGCCCGAGCGTCAAGGGGCACGTGAGGAAAACGGGGTCGGGTGATCTCGACCACTCATGCTTAACCGGTAGGACCACCCGAGGGCCCTTGGGGCCGAGGAGCAACCTGGGCGTCATGGCCCTCGTGGTCGAACTGTCTTTGCTTTGATTGTTGATCTGTGACTTAAGAGGAGAAAAACCTTGTTTGGTGTGCTCTGTTAGTGCGGTACTTGCTATAGACTGCTCTCATTTTCGACCCGAGACCACTCGAATACCCAGACCGGCGGAAAGAGTGGGCAGAGGCATAACCCAGAGGTCCTATGGTTCGGTGGCGCCCGGGTATGACAGACCGAACCGAGCACCGACAGCCCGCCCCTGGGGCCCGAGCTCCGGACTACTCGAGCGGCTCGAGCGATAGGATCACTCAGAGCACCCAGGGACTCGGTAGTGCCCGGAGATCAGCCACGACACCGAACACCACAGCCTACCACATCGGACGTAAGTCAGCGGCAGCTGCCCACGCGCATACCGATCGGGATTCTTTTGTCAGCGGGGAAAGTGAGGGAGCGAACTTTTCTCGCACAACCGAGCACCTCACCAGACAGATTAAACATATGGAATCCGGAAAAAAGAAATTGACATACGACTGCACATTAATATTTACATTGAATTGACAAATTTTACAAGGTTGGGTGACTTGCCCAGCTAGTGGTAGCCCCCGGTCAACTTGGGCGGGGGGGGGGGGGGGGGGGGGGAAGCCCCCGGCCTGGTTGACCTGAGCCGCGAGCATAACCATCTACAGGTAGAACCTGTGCAGGTGCTCGATGTTCCATGGGTTGAGAAGTGGTTGCCCGTCTTCTGCTGCCAACCTGAAAGAACCTTCTCGCGGGACCCCGATCACGGTGAAGGGACCCTCCCACATAGGGGACAGCTTGTTCTTTCCTTCGCGCGACTGGATGCGTCGGAGAACTAGGTCCTCCACCTCAAAGGACCGTGCCCGGACGTGGCGCTGGTGATAGCGCCGCAAACTTTGCTGGTACCGAGCCGCCCGGACGATAATCGACGTCGTCGCGTCTCTGCTGCTCCTGCTCACCCTCAGAGTATGCAAGCACCCGAGGGGAGCCTAGAGTGAGCTCGGAGGGGAGGACCGCCTCAGTGCCACACACAAGGAAGAAAGGAGTCTCCCCGGTAGCACGGCTCGGCATGGTCCGATTAGCCCATAGCACGACGTGCAGCTCGTCCACCCATCCCTTCCCGTGCTTTGAGAGCACGTCATAGGTCCGGGTCTTGAGGCCCTTCAGTATCTCCGCGTTGGCGCGCTCAACTTTCCCGTTACTCCGAGGATGAGCGACGGAGGCGAAGCAGAGCTTGATACCGAGGTCTTCGCAGTAGTCCCCGAACAGGGCACTCGTGAACTGGGTGCCATTGTCGGTGATGATCCGGTTCGTGATGCCAAAGCGACTGGTGATGCCGTGGATAAACTGGAGCGCCATGCTCTTGGTCACCTTGATGAATGGGACCACCTCCGGCCACTTGGTGAACTTGTCGATGGCGACGTAGAGGTACTCATAGCCCCCGATTGCTCGGGGGAATAGATCCAGAATGTCCAACCCCCAGACCGCAAAAGGCCATGATAGGGGGATGGTGTGAAGAGCCTGAGCTGGCTGGTGAATCTACCTTGTGTGGAACTGGCACGCTCTGCAGCGCCGAACCAGCTCGGAAGCAACCTGGAGGGCTGTGGGCCAGTAGAAACCTTGCCGGAAGGCCTTCCCGACCAGCGTGCGGAACGATGAATGGCCACCGCACTCACCCTCGTGGATCTCAGCGAGGAGCTCGCCGCCTTCTGCCTGGGAGATGCATTTCAGGAGGATGCCTCCTGCGCTACGCCGGTAGAGATACCCATCTACTAAGGCATAGCGCTTGGACTGCCGAGCAACTCTTTCGGCAGACGTCTCATCCCCGGGGAGGAACTTTTCCTTCATGTACCCTCGGATGTCAGACATCCACGAGGCATCTTGAGAACATTCAACAAGTGCAGCACACTAGCCGGACGGTGGCACCTTGACGGGGTTTCCCACTGAGGGCACCGCCGGGGTCCCCTGAATTGGGTTCGAGGTTTCCCCTTCGTCCTGTTCGGCAGGCAGGAGGAAGTCCGTGTGAGTCTTTCTTCAAAGACTCCGGCAGGGACGCGCACACGGGAGGAGGCCAGGCGGGAGAGCTCGTCGGCCAGAGCATTGTCGTGGCGAGGGATGTACCACAACTCAAGGCCATCGAAGTGCCTCTCCAGCTTCCTGACTGCTGCCACGTACGCCGTCATTTGAGGATCCGTGCACTGGTACTCTTTGGACACCTGGTTGATCACCAGCTGGGAGTCTCCCTTGACCAAGAGGCGACGAATCCCGAGCCCCACCGCAGCTCGGAGGCCGACGATGAGACCTTCATATTCCGCCATGTTGTTGGATGCGCGAAACTGCAGCTGTATAACGTACCGGAGCTCTTCACCCGTTGGGGAAGTGAGAACCACTCCGGCCCCCGGGCCTTTCAGCGTGAGGGAACTGTCGAAGTGCATGACCCAGGGACGACCTCGGGGACGGGTGTCCACTCTGCCACGAAGTCAGAGAGCGCCTGGCTTTTGATTGCCTGGCGACTAACAAAGTGCAGGTCAAACTCCGCCAGCTCCACCGCCCACTTGATGACTCGCCCGGTGCCATCTCGGTTCCGGAGGATGGGTCCCAGCTGATACGTGGTAACCACCGAGACCTTGTGCGCCTGGAAGTAATGGCGCAGCTTCCGGGAAGCGAAGAGCACGACGTAGAGCAGCAGCGGCTAGGACCTCCTGTGCGAAGGGCTGCATTTCCTCGCTGGAAGTGGAGCCGGAACGTTGGAGGCGGTGGCCACCGGCCATTTTTTTTCTGTGGAAGAAAACAAGCAAACAGATTCAGGGATGTTCCCCCCTACCTGGCGCGCCAGTTGTCGGAGGATTAACTCCTATCGCAGGGATCCCGGAAGACCCCTTTTTAGAGATTCGGTCGGGGGGATGATCCTGAATAAGTTCGTCGGAGAAATAAATGAAAGTGAACGTAAATGCGACGGCCGGTGGTGGGGGATGATTGACCTAGTGCAAGGAGAAATGAATGCACCAGAGTTTAGACAGGTTCGGGCCGCACGGGGGCGTAATACCCTACTCCTGTATGGATGCAATAACTGTCCTGAGGGAGGTCCCCTGAGGATGTATCTGGTTACAAGAATATATTGTCGAACTAAGGACTTGAGGCTCCTTATTCTTCGGCAGGAGCTCTGCTCAGGCTTGCTTGCAATGTCTTCGCCTATGGGCTTGGTTCGTTGTGGGGTTCATCTTCTTCGTCTAGGGTGTTCTCTTTGTCTGGGGGGGGGGGGTCTCTCTTTCTCTCTCTCTTGCTCTCTGGCTCTCTCAAGCTCTCTCTCTTTTTCCCTCTTTTTCCCCATCTTTCCCCTTTTTTCCCCTTCTGGTTCCTCCGGTGTGCCTACTCTTTTTATGCACTCACCGGCCACGACATACCCCGAACGGGAAGGAAGGGGTACAAGTTCCAAGACGCCATGACTGGAAAAGG
This sequence comes from Phragmites australis, assembly GCF_958298935.1. NCBI lineage: Eukaryota > Viridiplantae > Streptophyta > Magnoliopsida > Poales > Poaceae > Phragmites > Phragmites australis. Next base: position 19,968,938 of record NC_084938.1, read on the forward strand.
CGTCATCATTTCCTCTGGGTGAAATGACTGGGGCGGTGGAAAAACGTGGCACGCGTTCGGTCACTCGTCACTGTGGACGCCCTGGCAACGGGCGCTGTTGAGAGGGCCCACTGGGCAGCCACAGAGGCGCTTGGCGTGCCCGCCCTGTCTTGTTCCTCTGCCATGACAGGACGGCAGGCGGAACGCCTTGATCCTGGCAACGTTATCCTGAGACGCACCGGGTGATACGGGACATGACCCGTGCAATTAATAGCCCCCACGTCCCTCTGCCAAAGCATGACAGGAACTGACGTTGCGGCGGGAGCAGTTGGATATGTCAGGCCACGCGTGCTTATTTAACGCGACTTTGGACCTCTGACGGGCAGACACCTCATCGGTGGGCCCCTTGGGGGCCTCTCTGGGTCGTCAGGGAACTGAGTGCTCGGGGGTACCGTCGACCTCCCCGAGCACCCTCTCCCGAGAATGCTTATCCTCGTCCTCGGGGCGCCGGGTACTCGGGGGTACCATTTTCCTCCCCGAGCGCTTTCTCCCGAGCACTCTTGTAGGGATCTTCGGGAAACCGAGAGCCCGAGGGCTGCCACGCGCAGCCCCGAGCACCCTCTCCTGAGCACTTTTATACTGACCTTCGGGGAACCGTGCGCCCGGGGACTGCTGCGCGCAGCCCCCGAGCATTCTCTCCCGGGACTTAGCTCTTCTGATTGTCGGGGGACGAGGGTGCTCGGGGGCGACCGGGCGCTTCCCCGATTACCTTTTTCCCGGTACTTAGGCTTGCGGGTCATCGGGGGACTGGGGCGCTCAGGGGTCAAGGACTGCGGCCCCGAGCACCGTCTCCCAGAACTTAGTCTTTCCTCTCCTCGAGGGGGGAACCCCGCGAGATGGCGCTACGTGGCGGACAGCTGGCTTGGCCTCGGGACTCAGGGACCCCTGGTTCCTGATACACCGACAGACGTGGTCTGGCATCGGGCGGTCTCGACCAGGAGGGCGAGATCATGCAGCCATGGTGCCACAGGCAAGCCCTCCGGTACAGGTACCAGTGGGTGGCTGAGGAGGACCTGTAGGGTCTGTAGGTTCCGCGCCGATATCATGGTCTCGTAATCGAGATGTTAGGCGCAGAGCGGTGATAAGTCATGAGGTGGGGATCCCCCAGTGTTTCGATGGCGTGATGGCCTAGGCAATGATGCTACCGTAGACTGTACCCTATGTAGGGGCTCCTCAAGATGGTACTAGGGATGTGGGGGCTGTCTTGAAGCACCTGCCTGTCCGACGTTAGGCTGGTTTTCTTCTTTGTGTAAAGCAAGGGGTTCACCACTGGTGTTTGAGGCGTGGAGGCCTCTAGCGCCCCTGCTGCATGGTCCACCATGCAGACCTTGTGTTGGGTCTCGGAGCTTCCGAACTCCGACTCGGTGCCCCATGCTTAGAGCACACCGGGTTCATCTGGGTGGTACCCCATCATGAACACCTCACGACGACCGAGGACCTCAGCATGGGACTTAGTGGTTGCCGCGGATTCGGTCATAGGTGGCCTAGTCAAGTTTTTTCAAACTTGCTGAAACGATGAAATGCGCCCTCCTACTTGGTGCGCCAAACGTCGAGGGTTAATCCCTGATAATGATTCCAGGGTATGTTGGACAGTGGGTGCGTGATTGGTGTTTTAGGAACTGGATGTGTGTGTAGACGGTGAACTCGGGGACACAGGGAGTTATACAGGTTCGGCCCTCCCGGAGGATAATAGCCATATGTTCTGTGTGTTATGGAGGATCTCAGTTGATTACAGATGATTTCCCTCTCAAATAGGGTCCTCATCTCTTTATATAGTAGGGAGGAGGAGAACTTACATGTGGGTCCAAACAGAAAACCTCTACTCATCCTAATATCTAACCCGAACCATCATTACGGAGGAACAGGTGTGCTCACTTGCTCGGAAGGCTCAGTATATCCATTCGCCATGTGCTACCGTGCTAGCCTACAAAGTCCCACTCCGTAGCATTCAATGCTACAGAATGGGACTATGCCCTTCTGTGCCATCCCCCTCCATTTGCCTGATCGGGCTACTGATGACGTCCCATCCGTCGTGCGCTACCGTGCCAGTCTGCAACATTCCGCCATGTAGCATTTAATGCTACAGGATGAGACCATGCCCCTCTGTGCCGTCCATGACTTCGTCCACTGGAGCTGGCGCCTAGGGAAGGAAAATACTTAAGTGGATGTCAATAAATGTGCTTTGGACAAGTTGTGTCAAATCTGGCCTTGTGACTAGTGGGGCTGGCCGCGGGTTTATGCGATGGCGTAGGGAGACTGGTCATGTAGGTATTATACTGGTTCTTGGAGCCATATCCTGGTTGCACGATCGACCAGTTTTGGAAATATACACCTCTAGTCGTTAAGTCCTCGGTGGGGCCTGTTAGCCAGGGTAGCCCTTTACTCAATACATCGACAACTACGTGACACATCAAGTGCTTCAAGTCTCATATAGAGGGTAGACCCTGAAGATTAGCTAGGGCGGACACTCCTTTGCGACAACCGGAAGACGCTTGGATCAACATTGCCGCCCAGGCCCCCTTAGTAGGATGCCTAGCTTGGTCAGGAGAAAGAAACGTTAAGTCCTGCCTATAACAGGACATATGGTTGCACTAGGATGACTTAACATGACGCGCAATGACTCGATACTTATACGATCGAGGCAGATATCTACTGTTGGTAATGAATCACCACTAATGCGCTTCATGCCCCCATAAGATCATACTCAACTGAAGGACTACTCTACCTGCCCCTGCCAAATCAATTTTCACTCATTATTTTCACCCCACCCTCCATATCCCACACGAATTCAAGGATTTCACAACCATCACAGAATTCACAACCATCAAGGATTAAGACATATGAGTTAAATTGATAAACAGTGAAGCGACATCTCCAAAGAGATGTAATCCAAAGCGACATCTCTGAAGAGACGTATTCAATCCTAAGCATGCTAGATATAATGGCGTCGCTTGATGTTAATATCGATAATGATAGGTAATCCTAGGGTGTATGTATTCTGGATGATGGCATTTTAAGGCATGATAATTGTTTGATAGGATCTAACTACTGCAAACAATTTAAATAATGCAATACATAGCACATGCGATAATAAGTCCAGCTTTAAGTTGATCATGTAGATTATTGCAAAACTGGGTTCAATGTAATTAAGGAGACATGACTTTCCTTCTTCGAAGTCTTCCTCTAAGCCTTGGTCATAGACAGGGTCCTCTGGGTTCTTCGCGAAGTTTTCTGGTTCTGCAAATGTGACTACGATCAATAACAAACTATAGTAAAGGAGAATCAATTAACACCAAATGGAAAACCAAATGATCCTTAATGGATGTCACACCATGATAGAAATGTATATCTCGAATTTAGATGAATTTAGGTGAAAGAATTACCGAAATCAGAGCTAGAAGGGAGAAGTTAGGACTCATAAGATTTATTCTAAAAATAAATCAAGAAAATATGAAATATGGCTATTCATATGTAGGGCCCATGGGTGGGACCCACTGAACAGTAACTCGGTGGGGCCCATGGTATGGTAACTCGGGTTGGGCTGAAATGGGCTTGGATTGGACCAGGTCGGGTTTGGACTGCACAGTAGACGACCCCCCGCTTGGGTCAGGCCGACTAGCGTTGCGGGCTGTGGAAGATGGGCAGGTCCACTGGGGTACAGCTTGTTGGTGGCTGGACTGGGATTGCTAGCTGACGATGCACGGGTCGAGTTGCGTCCCACTCGGCCAGGCCGTGCGGCACGGGAATGGTGGCCCAGTCACACGAGCGTGGGCGCATTGACAGAGCTAAGTGGCGAAGGGGAGCGGCTGCGAGCTTGTGGTGCTTCTTGGCAACTCGCGGGGAGGAAACTACGTTGGTAGAGCTACGGCGACGGAGTAATGGTGGCGATGGATGGATTAGAAGAAAGGGAGAAAGGGGGGATCGACTGCTCTATTGGTAGAGGGAGAGGGAGGAACAGAGAGGCGGTGCGACGCACCGCGCTATCCTTGATGAGTAGGATGGTGGTGAGGTGGCGTGATGGCGCCTATTATATTTCCTGCGGTATGACAGCTCTTCGCTGGCCAGCACGTGCGACGGGAGCCAAAGTCAAGCGGTGTCAGACGGCTCAGGCCACATGCGTGTGAGAGAGTAGAGAGGGGGGGGGGGGGAGAGAGAGCGCGAGGGGTGAGGAAGTCGTCAGCGCATTGAATGCGCTGGTTGTCGTGGTGGTCCGACGGACAACGTGATGCTGTTGCGTTGGACGAGGGAGATGACATCGGCGTTGACGGGCCCACATGTTGGCGAGGGTGAGTGGGCATAAGCGCTCGCGTGGAGAGGGCGCACGCCGGATGGTCAACGGGTGGATGGCGGCACTTGTGTGCACTGACACGCTTGAGCTGGAACGAGCGAGCGCACGGGAGCTAGGTTGCGTGGCGCACGCCCGTGGGCCGAGTGTGGGGGAGGGAGTGGGGAGGGAAGTCAGGCCAGCTAGGCCGCTCAACAAGAAGGAGAGGAGATTAGGATCGGGAGAAAAGGAAAAAGAAGGATTTTGGTTTAGATTCAAATGGAGTTTTTGAATTTGGATTTGATTTTGAACTTAGCATAAGTTCAATTAGGTCTATTTGAATTATGCAAAGAGAGTAAAGCTCTAAGATTTGGAAGATTATTTGAATAAAAAATGTTTGAATTCAAATTAGATTTGAGCTGAAAAGAAACTAAGAATATATTTGAAATTGAGAGATATTCAATTTCAAATCTCCATCCAAAGAACCATAAAAACAGTAAACCAGTTGCATATGAATCAATTAATGCATGGAGAAGTTTAGAATTTAATTTAGTGTATTTAAATACTTAGCCAATTTAATATATATGAATATATACATATAGTATACATATATTGGTATAAATATTTATATGATTTTATGTGATTTACTAAATTACAAAAGTTTTAATTTAGAGTAAATTTTGCTATAATCTAGATGTAAAAATTCAGAATGTTACAGTTCTATAGGTGTGTGCTATGGAACAGAAATTGGACGGTGGATCATTGCGACGGTCACTGTGTCCTGGTGGAGCTTCGCGGCAGTTGGCCACTCGGAATTGCCAGGGGCGTCACCGCTTACATCAGCGGAGATTTTTTTATTTTTAAATTTACTTAAAAAATTAAATAAATAGCTCCCGTATGAAAAAATTTACAGGAATAAACGCCTACCGCCCTTTTAAAAGGCTACAACTCTTTGAGAGAGCGGTAAGGATGCCACGATGGCAAGCACAGATCTTACCATTCTCTTAGAGGGCGGTTGGCCCTTACAGCCAATTGAGAGGGCGGGTAAGCACTGTTCCATAGCAGTGAATATTAGTGAATTTTATTTTAATTTTTCGGAATTTATTTGATGCCCTACCACTGGAAGTTATAAAAGTATCTTTTTTTAAGAATTTTAGTTTAAATTATACACATGATTTTTAAATGAATCCAATTAAAACAGGTTGCACATGGATTATGGAACAAGTACATAATTTTTTAAGGTTTTTAGAGCAACAAAAGATTACTATTTTGAACATAGGAGATGAGAACAGAAAATTGAGCGCTGAGTACTATTCATCACGGGAACCGCCTAGACCTATGCTTACAACCATGGCATCCTTACCGCCCTCTCAAAAGTTAGAGCTTTTTGAGAGGACGGTAGACGTCTATTTCTGTAAATTTTTTCATTCGGGAGCTATGTATTTAATTTTTTAAGTTAGAAAATGTAAAAGTAAAAAAAAAAACTCTTCATCAGCGTGCGCAGTGCAGGCCTGGTGGCAAGATCGGCCTCGTGGGCTGGCTGAGGAGTTCGGTCCAGGAGCGGTCAGGTGGCTCACGCGCGCAAGGCCCATGCGGCGGTTGGGTCTGTTGGTAAAGTGGCCTGTGCGGTTGGCCCAAGGTGGAGTGAGGCAGGCGAGTTTTTTTATTTTTTTTATTTTTTATAACTAATATTTAAATAAATAGACTTCTGATGGTAAGATATACACAAATATGCATCTATCGTCTTCTGAAAGTGCTGCAACCCTTTCAGAAGGCTGTAAGAATATTACAGTGGCAACGTCACCCCTTACCTCTCTCTTAGAAGACGGGTAGGGCCCACCCGCGCCTGCAACCGTACCGCCTCTTACTGCCCTGTCATGGGGTGGTTAGTCCCACCGCTTGGAAATTTGTTTTTTTAATTTAACTTTTATATACGTTAATTTGAAAAATAGTGCATATTTATTCGGTGAAAAATATTAGTTGTGCAAAAAGTGGTTAAAATGGCATCACAGAGTAGTTACTTTTTGGAAATTTTGGATTGATGTAAATTTATCGATATTTGTTTATTTATTTGATGTAAAATTGTATGAGTAATTTTTTTATGATGTAATGTTGGGAGGATACAAAATCTAATTTTTTGAACAATTGTAGTTGTGAAGCACTATTAACATAATACTCGGCACGGAGGTTACATACGCTGACAAACATTACATAGGACATGGGGTTTATCGTTACTGCACGAATAGACCCTAACCATAAAAACACGACGACAACAAACGTTGGCATGTATGGTACACCTAAAGACCCACCTAATAGTGTGCACTGCTAATCCTAACATGCCTTAGTGAGTGAAAATATACCGGGTTACAATAGATGCTCTCTACTGAGTGCACCTAAAATATTTGCTCTTTCTCAGAGCATCGGGACAACCCACCTTAGCGCGACGGGCCCTCTCCCGCTTCCTTGCCCTCTCTACTTCGCGTGCTTGAGCCACGGTAAACTCCTTCACTGTCTTCCTCATGCACTCCTCCTCCTGCCACTTCAGCCGCAGTTCCTCTTCTTGTTGCTTGTACTCCTGGCATTCGTATGCTTTCCTCCTCCACCACATACTCATGTCGACCCACCGTATTTGGTCTTCATTTTGCTCTATGTTGAGCCATTCAATGAAGTCACAGATAGGTGGAGGAGACTGGACAAATGAAACAAGATGTGAGATTAGTAAAACAGTGCATGAAATCGTATGGAACAAGATGTGAAAAGTGCTACATGACTGATCTATATCGCTATACCGGTGGGTACTCATACGGTCCATGTTGAGGTTTATCGTATTGGTAGTTGGCACACATGAAGAAGCGTAAGCCATAGGTGTCAGAGATGTCCTGGGACTCGCGAAGCCTACAAAGGTTACCACCGAAGCACATCGGTGGTTCAACCCCTGTGGAATGAAAATCCCCCAATATTTTTTGGATGGGCTTGGTGGAGCTAAAGAAGACATTGCAGTTGAGAGAGGTGAGGAAGGAATGGTTTTTCCATGGATGAGGGTGAGGTTACTTATGATGCTTGGGGGCTGGTATATAGACTGAGTGCATGGGTTTGGCTGGAGGCTGGAGCATAGGTGTCATTTAATTTATGATTAAAACTGAGTCGTGTGGTCACTTCATGTCTACACCCTGCGTCAGGACAGAGGTGTTGTTATTTCATGGTTAAAGTTGAGTCGTGTGGTCACTTCGTGTCTAAAGGCAGACTCACGACAGAGGTGTTGTGTGGTCACTTCGTGTATAAGTAGCTTTGTAAGAAAGGCTTTTCTAGCTCTTTCGTGAACGGTTCATACAAAGCTGATGACGAGGAATGAGACAACCTGTTGAAGAAATGCAACTAGCGTGCGGTCACGTGGTATTAAGAATGCAATAATGATATGATAAGTAGACCATAGAAAGTAGACACATCCGAATATGTAAGACAAGTTCGTGAATCAAAGATGCATCATGAAACAAACATGTAAGTTACAATAGCAAAGGTAAAATCCTATTGATATCTCCCCCGCTATCGTCGATCGTTCCCACCATCATGGTCCCGAAGTAGCTGCCGCTGGTTCACCCTCACGTGGCCCCTAGAGTAGGTCAGGACGTCCGGTGGACCAACCTACCTGGTAGGCCTAGTAGTGATCACAGGTGTCGACAAACAAGGGTCCTCGACACCAGGTGGTCTTGGCTGCTGGTGAACATAACCTAGCCGAACAACCAAAGCAGGTAGGCCTCCAAGTGCCTTGAGACCGAGTACAAACCTACATCCGGGTGGATGTATGCATGCTAGAAGTAATGAAAATGATGATGAGTAAAATTTCTATGAAATCGTAAGGTAAATGGGAAGGTAAATTGCAAGATACATGGAACTGGAGGATCCATTTCTTCGTGAGCCCTAGTCAGTGTAATTACATTATTTAATTAGTTTAATAACACGATGGTCTAGTGGTGACACTTTGTGTTAGTGGTGGCGTAGGGTGATGGCTTAGTGCATGCATGCTCTCTATAGGTGTAAGTAGGGTGTCAGTGCAATGAGAGAAAAGAGAGAAAAAGAAGGAAAAAAAGAAAGAAAAAGAAAAAAAAAATTTAGAAAGATTAAAAAACTTGGGTTGGACAAAAAGATTTGATTAAAATTACAATCTAACAAAAAATTGTCAAATTAAAAATTTTAATTAATAGTGGTGTGTGTCCGTTTAATCAGTATTTTAATTCAATCCATTAAAATAGTAGTGCACACCAACCAACTGCATGGGCAGAGAGGTGGTCAGGGATGGGATGTGATGTGAATGATGGATGGATAGTAGTGTAAGCCTATTTAATTAATATTTTATTAAATCTTAAATATTAATTATTTCATTTGAATTCAATATTGATGATTTAATTAGATTTTTAATTACTTAAATATTTAGTATTGTTAAGAACTATACTATTTAATTTGTATTGTTGTTTATTTATTATTTATCGAGGGGTGTAATTAGTTGTGTATCATATATATATATATATATATATATATATATATCTAAGTAGTTATTTTATTACATGTACCTTGTTTAGCAGATACAGTATGACTTTCCATATTTATTATGGAGAACGTCCTGTAGTTTTGCACGGGAGGCTCGTAACAATTTAGAACTGTCAGCACAGAGAGAGTTCAGTTGAGGTACCTAATGACACAGATGGTATGAAATCACATGTTATGAGCCTTTTGCGTGTAAACTAGTAATCCCATACTATGTCCTAGAGGGTGTGCAGCCATAGTTTGTTCCAAACAGCTCGGTCGTTGTCCATATGTTGTTCGAGATGAGAAGGAACAACGCATAGGCTTTATACTCACACAAGACATTGGAGAAGAATTTTGATATAGGGGTGTACGTAAACATAGTGGCACAATTGATACAAGGTGATGCAGTGACTACTATGGAAGGATCAGGCCAGCAGGTCATGCATGAAGAGGATATAGGGCATGTCGGGGAGGTGAAAGTGTATCTAGGTCCCTACATGTGTTTTGGATAATTGATGACAAATGATTAAGGGACTAATGAGTTTATCAAAGTTATGAACATGTTTTAATCCCATAAAAGAAGTTAAATGAAGTTGGTGTCCCTGAAAAGGAAAAGAGAAGCGACATGTAGTCACTCAATAGATTTAAATAGATTTTATTTTCAAATTTGAGTATAGGTATGCCGTTCTATCAAGAGGGATGCGTACAGATCGACTTGAAGATGTCTTAGTGCTCAAAGTACCCATCTAGACCAAAAAAGAGAGACACAAATCACCCTACGAATACCGGGAAGTTAAATGTCTTAGTCTGGACCCAGAGTCTTCGAGCTGACCCGGATACTTCGGATTTTGTTGTGTTAGCCTGAATCTTCGAGTTCAGCTCCAACAGGGGTGCTCTATTAAGTTTTTTTACCTGGAGTCTCCGGGTTGACCCGGATACTCCGAGTTCTGTCAGTCATTTGGACCCTCCGAGTTGGGTTGCGGACATGGCTCTTGGTTACGCATTTAAGTGCCAACTTGAAGTCTTCGGACATAATCCAGATACTCCAGTAAGTACAAAAATCACTGTAACAGCTAGTTTTTTAAGGGGAAAGTATATATACCCCCTCACCCTCTTCTTTAAAATGCTGCTGTTGCTGAACCAACTCAAGATAAACACATTCATAGCCATTCAATAGCCCTCCTAACTCATCTAGTGCATCAAATCTTGCAAGATTTTGAGAGATGGGTTGGGAAAGTGAGATTGAGTGCTAGTGAGTATAAATTCATCCTTTGTGCACTTGATTTCATCATCAAACTGTCGATTCACGTTCATTACTCTTGGAGTTTAGAGCTCCTAGATGGCTAGGCATCATCCGGAGAGCACCCAAGCTTATGGAGTGCCCTGGGAAGTTCGTGAAGGTCATCCTCGCCTTCGCGAGGGAAGATAAAGCTTTGAGTAAGCCCAAGCTCGATCTTCATGGTCGCGTGGTGAGGATAAGGGTTGAAAGAGATCTGGCTCTTTGTGAGCACCTCAACGGAGACATAGGATCATTTGATCCAAACTTCAGGAAACAAATTCTTGTCTCATTTACTTTCTTGCATAATTTCTCATTCTAGTTGATCTTTGGGGCAATTTGTCTGATCTATTTATTTGTGAGTTTGTAGCTGCAGGTGGCTGGTGAAATTGTCTTTAAGCTTCCTTTGAAACATGTGGTAACCCTTAGATTTAATTAGACTTGCTTAGGTGTTCTTAGTTTTTGATTTCCTGTTCCATCTGGACTATTCGGGTTGAGCTCGGAACCTTGGGACCCCGGAGTCTCTGGATTGACCCGGAGTATCTAGAATTTGTAATCCACTATGAAGTTTAATTTTTAGGAAACGCCTATTCACCCCCTTTAGGCGACATCACGTATATTCAGGAGGGCAATTTTGATAGAGAGGGAGCTAGAGTGGACCCTTTTGAGGTAGATGCAGGATGCATAGATGATGAAGCTGGTGGTAGTGGGTTTGAAGAAGCTGGTGACAACGATGACCCGGTTCCTACGATCCGTTACTTTCATGGTGCTGGACTGCTGGATTGTGTCATCGTCGAGTATAACACCATATCTAACTAGGGATACCAGAATAGCAACATCTAGGTCATGCAATAGTTTCGTAACAGGGGGAGATCATCCACTTTATTAGCAACTATGCTGTAATGACAAGAAGGGACCAAAAATGCGTCTAGGCTAATCCTACGGAGTATGAGGTCAAGTGTACCAAGCACCCGAATTGTCTTACTTTGTACGAGCATATAAGCCAAAATACGAGAACTATTTTGTGATTAGTAGATACACCCCACATACATGTAGCGAAGAGACTATTAGGAATGTGAGCCATGCCGTTGATGCAAGGTTCATAGCCCAACTCCTTATCACCCTTATTGGCACATACATTTGTTTGTCGCCAAAATCCATTATGGAGGAGGTGCCAAATAAGATGGGTATGCTGATCAATTATCACACTGCATGGCGAGCGAAGCAGAATGTGTTGAAGATGCTGTTTGGAAGCTTTGAGGAATCTTGCAACTATGCTTCGAGGCTACTAGAGAAGATTGTCATGACGAATCCAAGGACTCAGTGGGCCATGACAGATGAGCCGATCAAGCTAGAGGATAGGTCATACAACATCACTGACTGATACCTGATTAGGTTATTCTGGTCCTTTGGACAATGCATCAAAGCTTTCAGACATTACAGGCCAGTTGTATGCGTGGATGTCACATTTCTGAGCGATAAGTACCATGGTACCCTTATGATAGCGATAGCAGTGGATGCAAATAATCAGATCATTTCTCTTGCCTTTGCATTGGTTGAGAGTGAGAACAATGATCACCTATTGTGGTTCCTCACCTTGGTGAGGACACATGTCATGGGCAACAAGGAACGAGTTTGCATTATCTCAGATCACAACAATGGCATTGTGCTTGTGTTAGACGTGCTATATGATAGCACAAACTACTCCATTGCATGACCTGATGTGGAGAGAAGATAGTGCATGTGACACTTAGGAGCTAATCTGTACACAAGGTACCACAAAAAGTCTCTTGTAAAGAGATTCAAAGAGTTGTGTCTGCAGAACCAGTAGACAAAGTTCAACGAGATTTGGAGAGAGTTAAATGAGACCTCTCACAAGATGATGGCAGCGCAACAAGAATAGGAGGACTATCTGTGAAAGCAAATGGTTGGGGGACAAACTATCATTAGCCGTTCATGTGCTATGTTTAGCTAGTGGATAACAGGAAAGCCTACGGAGCGTTGGATCCTAATCTATGACACTCACGATGCTAGGTTAGCACATAGAATTTTAATGATCATATTGTACTATTTCTTATACAAACAGGCCTTCTAACATTATTGTATCCATGTTAGGTACACCATCATGACAATGAATATAGCGGAGGCGTTCAACAATGTCCTAAAGGAAGTACGAGTCTTCCCATTGTGTGCCATCATTGAGCTCACATTTTATAGAACAACAGACTACTTTCGAGATTGTGGTAATGTTGCTATGAATTGTAGTATGCGGTTTGCACCTAAGGTACAGGAAATCATATCCAGAAGGAGGAACAAGACACACTTTCATTCGAGGAGGATCTACGATCTGGCCAACAATGAATTTGAGGTCATGTGTCACTGGAGGTATGCTTCAGGGTATAGCGTATGGGACATCGTGCAACAATGTCAACTTGGGCCTCATGAGGTGAAGTGCACCTGCAATAAGCCAAAACTGCACCTAATCCTGTGCTCGTATGTCTTAGTTGCTTGCAGGTGCATGGGCGGCAATGAAAGATCACAATACGTAGCATCGTACTTCATGATCGGTGCATTAAGGATCACATGGCTTCCAAAGATGCAGTCCTTCAACATCGAAATCAGCTACAAAGCGATCGAGGGGCCTAAGTAGGTACCTTATCCCTGAGCACGATGCACGGATCCTAGAAGGCCTAGAGCCATGAGGCTGCAAGGTGAAATGGATAAAGTAGATGTTATTGACGGCCTACGCAAGTGCAAACTTTGCAAACAACCTAGCCATGACAAGAGGACATGTCTGACCCAACAGTAAACTATCAGGCCACTATCGAACTGTAGTGTATTAGAGTTGTTACATTTTAGTTTGTTGTTTGAAGTTATTCACAGTCATGGTTTGTATTATAAATTGTTATTCACCTATTAGTTGTACTACTTATTTTGTAATATATCGTATGGTACTAGCATCACATACAATATTTTTTTTATTGAACCATGAAGCTTGTTATTCACCTATTTATCGAACTATGAAGCTTGTAATATATTCTAATTTGTTATTCACATACTTATTGAACCATAAAGCTTGTAATATATTTTAATTTGTTATTCACCTATTTATTGAGCTATTTGCTTAAAATCATTGACATGACTTATGGTGGTCTTCTCGAGCTTCTTCAGCAGTGGTACGGCGAGAACCGTAGGGGACAAATGATTTTCACAGGCAGCAAGTACCTTGATTATATGTGCTTTTCAATTACCATGATAATTTGCTACTGACTCAGTACATGTATTGGATTCCTTTTGCAGTTGCTTCAGTTGCAAGCCCAGAGTGTCCTACCACCACCCTCGATTCCATGAGCCACTCGCACGAGCAGGACTACTGCCTTCCACTCTCATGGTGGTCGGAGCTCCTATGGCGGGTGGTGGTAGGACACCTCTCTCGCTAATTGAGGAGCCACTTCTCATAGGTCTCGTCGACCGGTGGCGTCCTGAGATGCACACGTTTCACTTTTCTTATGGCGAGATGGCCGTAACATTGAGAGACATGGCCATGCTGACTGGACTGCCAATCAGGGGTGCCCCATTAGTAGTTTCGCAACCACCAAAGGAGTAGTGGAAAGGTTACGTTGAGGGCAGGTAATTATTTGTTATGTAATGCACTTCAAATATTGTAGTGCTATTCAAGATTCATTGATCCTCTGCATCTTGTAGGTTTAGTGTGCAATATGACAAGAAGGATGTTGGCCTCTCCATGTCCTAGATTCATGGGTTGTCACAGTTCGGTCCATGCCCACCGGATGGATGCATACAAGGCTACAATTATATAGCACTATGAGGTGTACTTGTACGTCCTGCTAGAAAGCATCATGTTCTGCAACATGGCAGGTGATTATATCATCCCCTATATTGTATGGTTAGTGAGTCAGCTCGCGTCACATTCTTATGAGCCGACATCTTATAGTTGGGGATATGTTGTGCTGGCTGCAACCTACAGAAGATTATGTGATGCAACCCAACGTTCAAAGAAGAAGAGATCTATTACAGGTTGTCTACACCTCTTACAGCTGTGGAGCTGGGAGTACCTTCTAATTTGTTAGCCTTAGGTGCTCAAGAGCATGTAGATGACATGAGGTCTACGATGGGGTATCGGTGGATGCATGCTAGGCTGAGATGGAGTTAGTAGCAAGACCATGGTAGCTACTCCTGGGTGGTTAGTGCCGCTGATGTGCTTCGGTGGCGACCCTTATAGGCTTCACAAGTCTCAGGACCTCTTTTACACCTATGACCTACGTTTCTTCATTTGTGCCAACTACCAGTACGACAAGGTTCGACATGGACCGCATGAGTACCCACCGGTATAGCAACGTATATCACTCATGTGACACTTTTCGTACAATTTCATGTACTGTCTTACTAATCTCCCCTCTTTTTTCATCTGTCCAGTCTCCTCCATCTATCTGTGACTTCATGGAATGACTATATATGGAGAAAAATGAGCACCAGAAACGGTGGGTCAACATAAGCATGTGGTGAAGGAGGGAAGCGTACGAACACCAAGAGTACGAGCAACAGTAGGAGGAAATATGACTCAAGTGTCAGGAGGAGGAGCGTATGAGGAAGGCAGCAAAGGAGCGCATCACAGCTGAGGCACGCGAAGCAGAGAGGCAAAGTAAGCGCGAGAGAGCCCGTCATGCTAAAGCGGAGGGCCTGATGCCCTACAAAAGGGCAAATATTCTAGGTGCACTCAGTAGAGAGCATCTATTATAACCCGATATTTTCATTCCCCAAGGCATGTTAGGTTTAGCAGCGGCACGATATTAAGTTAGTTTTTAGGCGTACCTATAGGGATTGATAACGTCCTAAGAGGAGGAGGAGGTGAATTAGGACATTTAAAAACCCTAACCAGCTCTAAAAACTTCACAAGATAAACATATATCAATTTCTATCTAAATGTGCTCTAGGTTTGTCTAGTGTGTCTACTCTACCGCTCAAAAGATTTGCAACCTATAACCAATCCTAGCAAACTACTCTAGGAAGGTAAATGCGCATAGGTAGATTACAAATATGTAAATGAGAAAATGTAAATAAGGTAGAAAGAGCAAACTCAGCACAGGGGATTTTTATCTCATGGTATTAATGGCATGAATGTCACCCCTAGTTCATGTTGGAGCTCCACCAAGAATATGCTTCCGGTTGTCAAGACTCTTCCAATACGACTCTTGAGTCACCAAGTCACAAAGACAAGACCTCAACCCGAATGAGCCACCAAGCCACAAAGGCAAGGTCTCACCACTATCCTCTCTCCCAGTCACTTGTCGTTGTCTTCATTTCGGAGCTTGAGCCACCAAGGTTAGGATCTCTACGTACCCGTACACGTGTCTTGTCGCCACTCCACACTAACTTGGAGGGTCATCAAGCTTGAGCAACTCTGGCACAAGGTGTCAGTGAGTCACCAAGACTCCAAGGTACCGACGTACCACTTGGTACAAGCTAGGATCACTCATTGATCCACTCTCTAGACAACAATCACCTAGTAACACTCTCTCTAGGACTATAAAAACTAATCACTCACTAAACATATGCTTAATTGCCTTGGATGATCACATTAAGAATTTTGGTGGCTTGGATGTCTTCTCATGTGTTTATGTGTTTCTCTAAACTCCAGCACCTTCAAATGGCCGAGTGGGTTGGTATTTATAGCCTCAAACCCGCCAACTAGATATTTTTCCAGCGGCTTAAAAAAGCTGTTAACACCGGATGATCTTGTAATAATAGTAGTACTAACACTGGATTATTCGGTGAGTACAACCTCAGAATTAGCTGTTGGAAACCCACTCAAAGCCTATGTGAAAATTAGACTATCCGGCGTAACCTTCAAACCATCATCAGACTATCCAGTGAGTTATCTTGAGCCAATCGAGTCACTTCATTTTTCTCTGCACAAAATACTCTGGTGTGATCCTCTGGTAATCGCTGGACCATTCAGTGAGTTGATCTGCGTGCTTCAACACATGAATCCTTCTCTGCAGGAAATGCTCCGGTGCAATAATCCAGTGAGTACAACTAGTACACTAGATCACCCGATGAGTTCATCTTCCTTTGCTTACTTCTGGAAATGCTTCAGTGTGTACTGCTTTCTTAAGCACCGAATCATCCGGTGAGGCTATCCTCACACTCTGTTAGAAATGCTCCGTGTGTTCACCGGTTCATCACCGGACCTTCCGGTGCGTGTAACTTCTTTGAACTCCACTGACAGAAGTACTCTGGTGTGCACTCAGGCTTAACATCAGACTATCCAGTGAGGCTAATAGACTCAAGACATAATGCTCTGGTGAGTGTAAACTCCTCTGCACCAGACCATCCAGTGAGACAAATCTTCCTAGGACTTTTCCAATTCAATCAAACTTTGTCCTGGGGTAGCATTTAGGCCTTATAGGTAAGTGGTAAGTGTTTCAGTGATTAATGACAACTATATCATTGTGACTAATATGTATGTTTTGAAGGAATCAAAAACTTAGTTCACAATGATTGTGTAGGATTTCTTGGTCCCTCATGAGATTCTATTGGACGCTTAAAGGATATTTGCATTAAAATTAAGGATCCTAGTTCTAAGTGTCACAAGGTGATTAAGAACACTTCAAGTAGATATAGGTTTCTTTCTAGTCTTTTGACCGTACTATAAAGGGGGGCTAAGTATTGTAGTTTGACATAGTTGATTCTAGACTTAGTTGGATGCACACTTGTAAAAATCTTACACTAGGTATCTCAAAGAAGCCCATGAGTGAGAAGTCAAGAAGTTAGTGCTCAAAGTTGATTGAATTAGATGGGCCTAAGAGTTTTTTGTTCTCACCGGATTGTCCGGTGCTAAAGGACATGTATTCACCGGACCTTATTCCTGTTCTGAGTAGAAGTTAAATGACCTCACCAGATTGTCCAGCGATGGCAAATATGTGCACCTGAGTATTTAACGGAAGGGACATTTTTTGAGGAACATTGAAGTTAAGTACACCGGATTGTCTGGTGTTCGGAGAAGATGAACACCGGAGCATTTAACAGAAAGTTAGAATTTTCGAAGGAATTGGAATTCAAGGCACTGGATGGTCTGATGTTGAGATGTGTAACACACCGAAGCATTTTCAGACTTGGTGTCTCAGTGCATGAGAAATGAACTCATCGGATCGTCCCGTGATGTGGTATGAAGAACACCGGAGCTTTTCAGGCAACGGATACTGACAGCTGACAGGCCAGCATTTGGAAAAGGTTACTCATCGAATTGTCCGGTGTGTACAATGATATGTGCACCGGACCATCGGGTGTTCACAGAAAGTGTGAGTGGTTGGGCAATGGCTAGATTTGGACCTTTAGCCTATATATACCCTTCCACTCGGTTTCATTCATCTCTCTTGTAACCCAGATGAGTTCAACATTGTGTGTGTCATCAAGAAGCAAGAGAGAGGACTTGAGTTGATTTCCAAGTCCCTAATTAAATGTTAAGTACTTCGTTAGTGCTTCAAGAATTGCGAGTGTGCATCTAGCTGTTGTTTAGGCTTGATAGGGATCAAGTGAACTAGTTAGCTTGTTACTCTTGGTGGTTGACAACACCTATCCGGTCGTGCTGATTGGAGGTGTTTTCGGTGAGCTCTTAGAGTTCTTGTGGGAGCCCCAAGAAGTGCTTATACTTGGTTTGATGCCCGCCATTTTGGAGACCGAGAAGTGGCGATCAATAGTGAGCACTTGAGTCTTGGTGACTTAAGGGGGAGTGATATCCTTATGTGGATGCTCCAACGAAGATTAGGGGGGAGTGTCAACTCTTCGATACCTCGAGAAAAAATTGGTGTCTTCTTTCCCTACTCTCTTTCTATTCTCAATTTACTTCTATCATCTACTTTCATGCAAGTTTCAATTTTGCAATTTACTCTTAAGTTATATGCTTACATGTTTGTTCTCCATGTTCTCGCTTGCTTGCTCGAGTAGGTTCATTTCCTTCTTCTAGGCTAAGATTGCTCCTTGTTCTAGAAATCGATAGTTGTTTTAAGGTTTGATTAGAGCCCTATTCACCCTCCCTCTAGGGCCATTAGATCCTTTCACTCGGATTCGGTGGCTTCTTCATGGATTGCATCAATGAGACCTACTAAGGTATATACTTGACACATATATTAGTCCCAATGACTATGTTGTCATTAATCACTAAAATCCCAATCATGACCTAATAGGGTTATTTTCACTACAATACCGTACATACTAACGTTTGTTGTCGTCATCTCTTTATGGTTAGAATCTATTCACGCAGAGATGAAAAACCCCATATCCCATGTGATGTTTATCAATATATGTAAAATCTATACCGGGTTATATGATAATCATACTTCACTAATATTATTGTTCGACAAATTAGAATTTGTATCCTCCCAACGTTGCTTCACTAAAAAGTTGTCCACACAAATACATTAAATGAATAATAAAATATTGATAAAGTTACATCGAAACAAATTTATACACACTCACTTATCCAATTCCTTTCTTTATTTATTCGCTCATTCCCTGATAAAACAAAGTTGTGCTATTGCACTATACTTAGCCCCACTCTCACCAGTAGGTACTGTACTCTATGCAGAGAGATGACATGAAATGAAACACACTCACTCATCAAGTTATTTCTTTCTTTATTTGCTCGTGCCCTAATGAAACGAAGTTGCACTATTGTACTCTATTAAGCTCCACTATCACTAATAGGTACTACACTCTATACAGAGAGATGACACGGAGTGACACACGACAAGACGTGACGTGAGCGATTAAAGTAGTATGCTGTAGGGCCAGCCTATTTTCGAAACCTGAGGTGCCGAATACGGCACTGTGCATCATATCCAACACCTCAAATGCTGAATAGGGATGTTTTCGTCCTCTGAAGTGCTGAATACGGTGAACAACGCCATATCCGGTACCTCAGGTTTCGAAAACAGGCCGGTCCACCCTTTTTTGTGCCTCGCATTCTGAAATCGGGTTTTCGTTGTTTGAGGTACCAAATACGGGTGCTGGATTTTAGTAAATACGATAACGTATGTTGCTTGTTGGTTACGAAGTCATCAATCCAGGGGAAATCTTCGGCCCAGAGAGAGAAAGAGCCGAAGGCGACGAGACACAACACGTATTTATAGGGAGATGAGTAGTCCATTTTTTTCTCTGTCCCATCAGTTACAGTGTCAGCATATTTATAGTCCGTACTCAACCACTCCACGCCAGGATTTACAACATTACCCATCTAACTGCCACATTCTCAGCATATTCGGTGGTATTTTGGTACCATTGAGTATATTTGCATATTTACAATTATACTCCAGACCGTTACACGGGCTTCGACGGACGCGCGCCTTCGCCCGAGTCCCCATAAAGCAAGCCGCACACGGGCCCTCAAGGCACATTCGACCAGCCTTGATGCTGCGTCCTGAGTCACCATTCGGTCTCCGCTCGAGGTCTTACCAGAGGTTTCGCTTGCACTGATACTTAGCGCCACGGGTTGACCTTTGGTCTCCATCCAAAGGCCCGCCAGATGCTTTTCCCGCGCTCCTTGAAATATAATTGTATTATTCGTCATTGAACAGCCACCAGTGGACTTTGCCTCAAGGGGGCGCGCGTAAGATCATTCCCTAATATTGCCTATTTTTAGATTTTTGCCTTTACTTTCCCTGTGTAAAGATGAGTATGTTTTCGCTATATTAAATTGAGAAGCTTTAGAGATGCATTCTCCGCTTTTTATTTTTTAATTATTTTTCGTTATTTTTTTGACTCATCGTAATATTATCAAATCTATTTGTATGCAACACGTGCATAGTTGCTAATGCAGTAAATGTTCTTTCAAACTTTATTTTGTCTTGAAAGCATTACGACGCTTTGCTGCTAGTGCCTATATTGGCATGCATACTGACATGCGACAAAGATCCTTTGTTGCCACACGCCGTCGCTGATGCGATCGAACTCACGCGTTGTAACGTTGATATCAGGGATCCGGATCCATTGACATGAGGGGGTTAAAAGGTACAATCGTTTTTCGCCAGAGGCATGGGGTCCACGGGTATGGACTCGAGGGTCTGGTCGTCAGTGCCTGTGAGGTAATCAAGGGGGTGATCTGAGTGCATTTCGCCAGCCTCGGATGTGAGATCGCGCGGGGCTTCGAGTCGGAAGTGGAGTTTTGTTTCCAGAAACGACCCGGAAAGTCGAGTGCACACCCGGCCACGAACCCGACTCGGACCCAAACGGGTCGGAAGTCGGTTCGCTGCCCGGCCACCTATCATAAAAGGGCACGTAGCGAACCACCAGGCCGAACGATCGATATCTAGGTTTCACGTACTGCGATTCCTCGAGCAGCAGCGACGACCGACCGATCCATGGCGGAGAAGCAGGAGGTCTCATCCGGCGGCAGCACGGCGCCGCTGTGCGCGAACGGCTGCGGTTTCTTCGGCCACGCCGCGACAGAGAACTTCTGCTCCAAGTGCTACAAGGAGCACCTGATGAAGACCGGCGACGCTGCCGCTCCTGTCTTCGAGAAGAAGATCGAGGCCGACAAGATCGCCCTCGCGAAAGCCGCGCAAGAGAAGGAGCCGCCGACGAGTCAGGATCCTGCTGCCGCCGCCGCCGCCGTGGTGGCCACGGCGCCAGCAGTGGAGAAGAACGGTTGCGCGGAGACGGAGAAGCAGGAGGCCTCCGGCGGCGGCGCCGCGACCATGTGCGCGAGCGGCTGCGGGTTCTTCGGGTCCGCGGCGACCAAGAACCTGTGCTCCAGTTGCTACAAGGATTACCTCAAAACCGTCCACGCCGCTCCTACCGCGGAGGCCAAGATCAAGGCCGACAAAGTTGCTATCACCCCGGTGATCGCGGCCGCCGACGCTGCTCCTGTCGCCGAGAAGGAGAACCAGGCCGACAGGGTCGCGCCCGAGCAGCCGACGAGTCAAGACTCTGCTGCCGCCGCCGCCTCTGTGACTGCACCCGCCATGGCGCCGGCAGTGAAGATGGGCGGCTGTGCGGAGACAGAGAAGCAGGAAGCCTCCGGCAGTGCCGCCGTCGTGACCATGTGCGCGAACGGTTGTGGGTTCTTCGGGTTGGCGACGACCAAGAACCTGTGCTCCAGTTGCTACAAGGATTTCCACGAAACCATCCACGCCGCCCCTGCCGTGGAGGACAAGATCAAGGCGGACAAAGCCGCCCTTGAAACGGTCGTCGCGCCTGAGCAGTCGACGGTCCAGATTTCTGCTGCCACAACTGCCGACCTGGCGGTCGAGGCGCCGGCGGTGAAGGCTGCGCCGAACAGGTGCTCAACGTGCCGCAAGAAGGTAGGCCTGCTCGGGTTCCCCTGCCGCTGTGGCGGCACGTTCTGCTCGCTGCACCGCTACGCGGATAAGCACGCCTGCGACTTCGACTTCAAGACGGCCGACCGGGAGAAGATCGCCAAGAACAACCCGCTCGTCGTACCCTCCAAGATCACAAAGATCTGACGGAGACGAGAGAGTGGAGGAAGAATGATCGTGGTGATGATAGCTTGTCTCTCTAGTCTCTTCCATACGTCAGAACCATTCTTGTCAGGAAATCAACCAGAAGTGTCTTTTTTTTTTGTTCATTGCCATTGATACCATCACATGTAAATTCTTATGTTATCCTGTTGACGAGTTTATAAATTGAAATGTATCTGAACTTTTATAGAATTTACTAATTGTGATAAATTTGGACGATAAAGTTAGACTCCGTTTAATATGAAACACATTGCTTGCCTTTCATATTAAAGGTCTGTTAATTCATTTCCTTCCACTTCAATCGACGCACCATGGTCACCAGGGGCCTAGCCTTGAAAGCCTTTGAGGTAATCGACGAAATGGCGGCGTCCGGGTGCGCCCTCGACGAGGGCACGTACGAGCTCACGGTGCCTGCGCTGGCGCACGCAGGAAGGATCGACGCCGCCTGCAAGATGTTCCAGGGCATCGACTACGACAACGAGGAGAGCGCGGCCAGGGACTTGGTGAACGTCCTCCTCAACTACCTTGTGCTCATGGGGCAGATGAATCGCGCCCGTTGCGTGTGGAAGATCGTCTTCGACCAGCACATCACCTGATCCCTGGACGTCCGGAACCTGTCCGTTGGCGCGGCGCTCGTGGCGATCGTGCACACGCTGCAAGGCTGCACCGGTTTAGGAAGCTGATGCTCTACTACGGGGTGGTGCCACGGCGCATCAAGTTGGTGACGGGCCCAACGCTCAAGATGGTGGTGGCGCAGGTGCTGGCGTTGCTGGAGTCCCCGTTCAAGGTGAGCAAGGTCGACCTGCGTGCACCCGGGGACTCCGTGCTGGAATGGTTCAAGGAGCCGATGGTCCAGCAGTTCCTGCTGAAGAGATACTGTCGAAGGCCGACTTCCTCATCCACAGGTCATTAATTCTTCAGAATGTGTGGAGCTGCTTTGGATTAATCTTGTTTTTGAGAGATTGATCTGAAAACTGTGTGTGCTGCCAATGGGAATGGGTTATAGTCCTTGTACCTTGGTGTCCATAGGTAGTCTGTTTTGGTTTCTTTGATTTTGTCGGATATATCATTCATGAACATACCATTACATTTTTCTGAACTTCAGTATGTTTGCTATCACTCATGTATGCATTTGATTGCTCCTGATCCTATAGATATCTGATGTATATTGCTTTTACATGCATTGGAATAACATTTTCTGGTTTTTTTTTTTTTACTAAAATAGCTTGATTATTTTTGGTTCCAGCTCCTTTGACCGCTTATAAGAGTTCCTGTTGAGTTGTTGTTGCCAGGCCACACAAACTTGAGGGATGTGCTACATCCATGTTAGCTCGACGCTTTAGTTATTCACGCTTAGATTTTTAGTCGTCGTAGGATTACTGCTTTGTCTAAATGACTTTATAAAAGATAAAGTCATAAAGATGAGAACTAAGACCCGATTAACCGTGCAGTTTTAACATTGCATCTTGCTTTTACTTTTCAATGGAATATTATCATCAGATTGTTAATATGTTGTCTCTGAATTGCTAATATTCCATTATGGCTGTTTTTTTATGATGTTTGTTTTGCCGCGTTCTTTCTGTTTATTGCATCCTTTCTGTGAGAAGATAAAATGTGATATCATTGAAGTTACTTGCTAGAATTTGAGTTGGAATGTGTGTTGTATTTCTTTTACCATTTTAGACAGCTTGAAATGTTTTCCATGCATTGTGGATGTCCCTCTTAAGCCTTTTCTTTTACACAGCATGTTTATGGTTAGATACTTGAATGAGGGCTTCAGTACTCATACGATGTTTATTTGGCCATCCTGCAAAATTGCATACTTTTCTTCTGTTGTCTCAGCTTCTAACTGAATTATGCAGTATCTTCTTCCACTCATAGGGGTCCTTTCATGTGTCTACGCAAACATGCAACCATTTGGTGATTTTACCACTTCTACAAATTTCACTTCTATTCCGGTACAACGATTATTGATTTTTTTTTGCTAAATTCATGGCTTAACCATTACACTTGCCTTCACAGTTGTATATGGGCACCAGCGATTGCACTTTGTAGGCAGATGATTTATTTTTAACTAAAGAAGTGACCCCTTATGGGCCTGATGATCTCAAGTTCTCCACCCATGTTTTCTGTTGTCTTCTCTTCAGTGCTTTGACAGAGGAAGCTTCCTCTTATGTTAGAAGCTCATCTAGACTTTAGGCATATATTGAATAAATCGTTATTTATTTATCAAAGTTTCTGGGTACAATTTAACCAGTTCTCATAATAAATATTTGCACCTACTGAAATTGTGAAATGAAAATTATGGTATGTTCCATTGTGCTGTGATATGTTTGGCTCTTTTTTCTTGGTTTCTCTTGATTTTTGTTCTGTTGATTATAGAAATTACAGCACATAATAATGCTTGAAGTTTAGAAAAATGGATACAACAAGAATAGGTAAAACAATGTGGTAACTGGTGAGCCATAAGCCATAAAAATAAAATAAAAATACACAGACCACACACAAAAAAAGGGGCAGCAGTTTATCTGCCTGTGCATGCCAAATACACACAAAAAAAAAAAAAGCCCAAAGGGCCCCAAGATGACCGCTGCTCATAGAAAGAATGAAGACCCATAAGAAGAATAAACAGAACACATATGAAAAAGGAGAAAATGTTGCACGCTAGACGGAAAAAAAGAGCGACCAAAGGGGCCAAGATGACAGGTGCGCCGTCATCATGCCACCTGCATCTCCATGACTGCCCAGGTTCGTTCTTCTCCACCACACATGGCGAGTGGCATCGTGCTTCATCAGCAAACAGCAGCCGTTGTCATATTTGTGCTTGATCATAGGTCAGCTGTGTGGCCATGTGAATACTTGATGATTTTTCTCCATTTTTTATTTGGCAAATATTTGGCAAACCGACAGACAGACATCTGATTCCAATTCAGAAAACACCCAAACATTAATCGTCCCATGTATATGAATCCCAGTAATTTGGAGTAACTATATTTGTTTTGGAAGGTAAAGCATGCTTCATATGTTTCTTAGGTGAATATGCAGGTTGTCTCAGCATTTGTGCACCGGAGCGTGTGGTTACTGAATGTTGCAGCTCGTAGCTTATTAGATGTATTTGTACATACGAGGGTGGAAACTACTCATTTGATGAAATTGGAGATAATGACGAGGATGTGCTACAGAAATACATTCATGAAGAGGATGACTGTAACACCCAATTTTAAAAGAACAAAATTAGGTACAGCACATGTATGTCAGGATAAGTTTCATATATGTGCTTACTTTATTAGTGTATCATCACAGTGCCAAGATTACAACGATAACAAACTATTACAAAAAGACCCGAGGATCTATAAGAAAAACACAGCGGAGCTAAAAAGAGGTCTTCAGAGCCAACGGGGCCTCCATCTTCCACAGACGTAAACCGGGGGCACACCAGCCTAGAAAAGTAGCTCTGGGTCGAAGTCGTCCTTGTCGAAGGTAACAGCTTCTTTGCCGGCTTCTGAAAAGCGGTAGAATGCAAGGGAGGGGGCAACAAGTGTGAGTATAAAGATTGTACTCCGTAAGTGGAGGGAAACATGATATGAGGTTCAAGTCAAGGAAAGGTTTAGACGCAGGTTAACTGCACTAAGCAACCTGAACCTATGATTCCAACAACAGGCATCCTATTTACTAAGTGAAGACATAATTATGACAATAGGATTGACTCATCGGATTTCATCCGACTACCAAGACTCACCAGGTAATCCCATTACCTGGCTACCCAACCAACCAAACCAAACCCTGATTCCAACTAATCCTGAAGAAGTCCAAGTTCGCTCTTGACCGTGAGCACGGCTGATCAATTAGTTTATACTCTAGAGAGTTTACACAGCTTTCCCCACAAATCGTGATTCCTGTGTTGCTTCACACTTCCGGGGTGTGGAGTCGGGGTTTCACTACAAGGCCTTTACAAAGCTCCCACTAACCTGCAGGCACCCACTGAGGTTTCACCGCTAATAGAGGATTCCATCGCTACAGAGGCCCCCTCTTGTGCCACATGACCGTCCAACGGTGCCCACAGAACCAGAGGGGTGGCTAATTAATTGGCCAGGCCGTACCCATTTAGGCCTCGTGGTTGTGCGAATCTAACTTGGTTACATGTTCAAGAACCGATCCTTAGGACCCCATACAGGAACAAACACAAGCCTGCCATAGACGCCACCTCAAACCATCCATCTTGTTAGGATCCCTATACCATGTTGCTATAAAATTACCCTTTCCCGATTCTTGTTCCATGATTCATTAGTCAAGATTAACATTTTTCCCAACCCTGATTGCACTAGCATAGTTACCCATTCTATATTATGGATAAACAACGGCGACAAGGAATATTCATGGAAAACTAGTAAACCCTATCATGGGATTTCATATTTAGACAAGCATGCATAAAGAAGGATAAAACTACACCTGCAAATCCTAAAATAGGGTAAAAATGCTCAAGGGCACTTTCCTTCGACGTGGTGCTGCTCAAAATCTTCGAACGCTTGGTCTTGGAGATTGCCGAACTGCTCAGCTCCTAATCGCCAAACCGGAAAGAGCAGACACAAAGAAAAATCTAAGAATAGTACACCAAACAGTACTGAAACTAGACCAAAACCCTACAAAAATATTCTACATGTCGCTACAAACATTTAGACGTAAAAATCGTCCAAATCGGAGCTACGAGCAAAAAGTAATAAGCATTTGAAGTTGTAGGGGCTAAACTGCAATTTTTACTTGAATTTCAGAGAAATACCAAATTGATTTTATACTGAAAATTGGAATTATGACGCAATAAAGATTTACCGAATTATTTCTAAATGGGAAATTCCACGGAAAAGGAGCATAGACCCCGTGGACCACGGCCTTATGGCCGGTCCACGGGTCCATAGTGGACCGGGGCCGAAAGGGTATGGCCGATCTAATCCGGGCCATCGGACTAGATCGAGCGGCTGAGATTGAAACAAGGTGGCGGCAGGCGGCGCGGGACGGGCGGGCGGTGGCAGGCAGTGGCGAAGCTCACCGGCGCACGCAAAAAGGCGCCTTCGGCCACCAAATAGGATGGGGTTTAGCGCATAAGAGAGAGGAGGGGACAGGGATTCTCACGGTGGGCTCGACGGCGGCGGAGGGGCTCCGGAGATGGCCGGCGATGAGGAAGAACGGGCGACGGCGCTTGGAACACGGTGCGGCGGTCGACGGTGACGAGAGGAGCTCCAAAAAGCGCTGGGGTGCGCTCCTTGAGGTCTTGCGACACGATAGAACCAAGGAACGAAGTTAATTACGGTTCGATCGAAGCGAATTTGAGTGGCGGAGAGCTTCACACCGGCGACAATGGTGGCGATGGCGGTGAACTCCAATTCCGTGCGCAAATGAAGGGAGAAAAGGGTGCTTCGGGTGGGGAACGGAGCAAGGAAGGAGGCGGTGAGCTTATATAGCCGAGAGAGGTAGGGGGACAGCCGGATTTGAGAAGAAACGGCCGGTGGCATGCAAGGAAATGAATGCGTCAGTTTGAGCAAGATAGAGCGCCAATCAAGGGGGAAAATGGCCGGGAGACCGATTGGGAAGGAGAGGATCATGGAGGTGCGCATTGATTCACGAACTATGGTGCGGGAGGGCTCAGATTGGAAATTGCTGCGGGGATTTTGGGGGCGATCAGCGCCAGGCGGTGGGAGGAAGAAGGCGAGCCGGCTGCTTGGGCGGCTCGGCCGGGCCCGCGGGCAGGGAGAGAGAGGCGGGGAGGGGAGCAGCTCGGGCGAGAGGGAGCTGGCTCAGCTGGGCCCCACCTGGCAGTGTCAAGGGGCGGGAAGGGGGCCGGCTTAGGTGGCTGGGAGGCCAGCTGGCCTTGCGGGACGGTGCGGGAGAAAGGGAGGCCCACGCGGAAAGGTGAGAAAGAGAGGGGGGAGGGAAGGGAGTTGGGCCGAGAGAAGGGAGAAACGGCCCAAGGCTATTTTCCAATTTAGAAATCCTTTTCCTTTTAGATTTTGAACCATTTTTCAAAACGGGTTTGAACGAGTGATTTCTAGCGAGTTTTAGCAAAATTTTTCCACACATAAAATCTTATTGCAACTACAACGGTATGAATGCAACAAACATTTAACCTAGACCAAATTAAATTTAGAAATTAATTTTCCTTTTGAACAAAATTGCAACTACCTAATTAATTTCTAGCAAAATTTTAAATTATTGCAAAAATTGAAATTTAGGGTGTTATAATGACACATGATGAAGCAGGGTGCAGCCTGCATTGTCGCTCAGGGTATAGTTGTAATTATGCAGATGTACTTGATGATACCATAATGCCCCCGAATATGTCAGGAATGTGGCAGTTAGAAGGGTGAAACTGTAAATCCTAGCGTGGAGTGGTTGAGTAGGGGCTATAAATAAGGTAGTACTGTAATTGAGGTGATAGAGGAATTAAGATTATTGCACCCTCTAAACACTTGTCACACTCTGAAGCCTTCGGCTTCTCCTCCAGGTGAAGGCCTTCCTTGTCTGGGGACTTAGGTTCCAACAGCTGGCGCCGTCCGTGAGGATCGAACAGATCGAAACCATGCCACCTAAAAAGAAGACGAAGCCACTCGGTACATCGGAGACATCGTCGGAGCGCCCGGCTCCAGCCGGGGCTTCGGCCGAAACACTCCCTTCGGCGGTGCTGGGTCCGAGCAACGCTTTGACCGGTGGAGCCTTCAACGACTACCAGGAACATGATGGTGTCGATGTGGCACCCCCAGGCGATAACGGATACAGCCATGAAACGGCCATCCAGGAAGACATAGCATGAGCAGTGTGAGGCATAGAAGCTAATGTGCGCGTCCGCTTCGAGGCTTCGATAGAAGAACGAAGAAAGGCGCATGTTGAAGAAGAGTGGGATGACCTGGGTAACTTCAGAGAATATGAAGACGGAGATGAGACAGAAGAGGAAAGAACAGCCAGGCTAGAAGCTGAAGAATTAGAGGGGCAGATTGCGCAGAAAAAGCGCATGCTGGATAGCTTGGCAGCAAGTTAGAAGGCCGTAGAATATTGCCAACGAGCAGAAGAAGCCAGAAGAACGCTGGAGAAAATGCTAGAAGAGATTGACATGCTACATCGCACAGATGAAACGGCTCGCCATATGACTCTGTCAGAAGTCATAACACGACCGGCGCAGGACCTTCGGCGACGGTCGTGCGCAGGTGATCCAGAGTGACCACTCTCCGTTGGCTTGCAGAACCAGCCGTGGCCCTCAAGCTTCAAGATGCCTAGAGTGGTAATGTTTGACGAAGAGTTAGATCCGAGAGAGTTTATAACGAGTTTCGAGACGACAGTCGAATCCGCTGGAGGAGACGATGCGACATTGGCGAAGGCCTTTGTATTGGCTGTTAAAGGGATAGCAAGGTCATGGTACTCCGTGTTGCCTCCAGGATCCATTTATTCATGGGAGCAACTGCGCAATGCCCTATATAGCAATTTCCAAGGAAATCGAGCAGACAAGATTACTGCCAGCGACCTCTTCGCACTGAAACAACAGCCTACGGAGACACTGCAGAGTTATATGCGTCACTTCGTACACATTCGTTGCCAAGAGAAAGGCTTGAGCGAAGAAACCATCATTGATGCTGCTATACAGGGCATCAGAGGAGGGCTTCTGGCAGGAAAGATTACACGAAAGAGTCCAGAGAGTGTACAAGAGCTCTTCAATAAGATGGAAGAGTACGCAAGGTCCGAGTTAGATCACCTTTGGAGGAAGAATGAGATGGTAGCTTCAAAAATGCTAAAGACAAATGCATCGGCCAGAGAAGCAAGCACTGGACACTCCAGAGATAGATCGAAGCATGTAAGAAAAGTTGAAGCATTTGAGTACACATCGAAGCAAAAAGAAGTCAACCAAATAGACTCTAGACCAGTTGAAGTCGCCTAGGCAATAAGCGAAGTGCAAGGTGGGGCTACTCGAGGAGGCCGGAGTTTCAGAGGCCGAGGCCGAGGAGGCCGAGGTGGACGGGTTCCGCAGGACCCGGCCACATTCTACTATGAGTTACATGGTGAAGGTGCTGGTCATAGGACTAAGCAGTGCCCACAGGTCATGGCCATGAAAGAAAGCTTAGCAAAGCAATCCTTCAATCATGCAAGAATCGTGCATCATGCCACACATTTCAGGCATGGCGAAGCGTGGGAAAACAATCAGAATTGCAACCCAAGCACAACGTTCGCTAACCAGTGGCGATCAATGGTTGTGCCAGCACACCAATATATTCCTATAACTTTGGCCCAGCTAGACCAGGCGGTTGGCCAGTTGGCTTTCCAAGGAGAGCTACCTCCACCTCCACCAAGACCAGCGATCGAAGCCCCCAGGAGACTAGTAGATCGGTGAGCACAGTAAACCATGGATACAACATTGTGTTGGCAATCTCTAGAGGATCCAATCAGGAAACAGAATCGAAGAGGCAGCGAAAAGAATATGTGCGAAGGGTTAACCACGTTGGTGTAGGGCAAATTTATGTTCATTCAAGATGGTCCAATGTGTCCATTACCTTCTCACAGGAGGACATGAGGGTTCTAAATTACCCACACATGGATGCCTTCGTGGTTACGACAAACATTTCAGGAAATGAAGTGCACAGAATTCTGATAGATGGCGGAATCTCGGCAGATATCATCTTTGCTGATGCTTTCGACAGGATGGGTTTGTAGTGAAGTGACCTTCACTAGGCTGGGTCATTTGGCGAAGGGTCGAACTTCCGAATGGAGGACATCACTTTCGATGTGGTCGATATCAACTATCCCTATAATGCAATATTCGGACGAGGAGTCCTGAATACATTTGGAGCAATACCGCACCATGCATATCTGTGTATAAAGATGCCTAGTCTCGGAGGTGTCATAACGGTGCTTGGAGATCAACAGGTGGCCCATAGGATTGAAGTGGGAAATACTCCAGGCCGGCGAAATGTCCACGTAGTGGCTGGACCTTCGATGGATCATGGAGAGTGTGAAGAGCAACCTAAGGTACATAAAATGGCGTAGGCTGTACTAGAAGGGCAAACCAAGAAAGTACCGCTGTGTCCAGACAAGCCAGGCAAAAATCACAGAAGAAGATCAACGAAGATTGATAATGTTCCGTCGCAACAACGAAGATATCTTTGCCTGGTCTTCGAAGGATTTGCAAGAGTCAGCAGAGAAATCATTCAACACATTTTAAATGTAGACCCAAATGTGATGCCAAAGAAGCAAAAGCTTCGGAAGGCTTCAAAAGAGAGGGAAGAAGCAGCTAAGGCTGAGTGAAGAAGTTGCTTGACGCTGGCGTGGTATGCGTACTCTGGATACCACCAGGTTTGGATAGCGAAGGAGGAAGAGGAAAAAAACAAGTTTTAGAACCTCCTTCAGTATATATTTCTTTGTAAGGATGGCCTTTGGCCTTCGGAATGCTGGCGCCACCTTCGCCAGGTTGGTGTAAACAGTGTTGAATTCACAGCGAGGGCAAAATGTCTTGGCATACGTCGACGATATAGTGGTCAAAAGCGTCAGAAAGGACCACCACCTCGAAGACCTTCGGGAAACTTTTGAAAACCTGCGAAGTGCAGGCCTAAAGCTGAACCCAGAAAAATGCGTGTTTGGGGTGTAGTTTGGAAGGTTGCTGGGCTTCTTAGTCTCGAAAAGGGGCATCGAGGTGGAACCCCAAAAAATTCAGGCAATAATTGACATGAGACCTCCGCAGAGCAGGAAACAAGCACAGCGCCTGGCAGGCAGGTTGGCAGCGCTAAACCAGTTCATCGCAAAATCAGCCGAGCGAAGCCTACCTTTCTTCAAAACGCTAAAAGGCTTTGACCCATTCAAATGGGGCGCAGAGCAGCAGGAAGCTTTCAACGAGTTGAAGAATTATCTAACAAAGCTTACGGCCCTGTCCAGCCCTGATCACGAGGCTGAGTTGTTGCTATACATAGCAGCATCCCCTTCGGCAGTAAGTGTCGTACTCGTGCAAGAAAGGCAAGAAAATAACAAGTAACAACAATTTCTAGTATACTACGTGTCGGAGGCTTTGGCGGGCCCGAAGAGGTTCTACACTGAAATGGAAAAGGTAGCCTACGCACTGGTAATGGCATCGTCGAAGCTTTGCCATTACTTTACGGCTCACAAGATTACAGTGCCCACCTCCCTACCCCTTCGTGACATGTTTGAAAATCATGAAGCTATAGGGAGGATTGCATAATGGGCTGCAGAGATCGCACCATTCATGATAGTTTTTGTTGCAAGAACAGTGATGAAGTCTCAGGCATTAGCGGAGTTCATGGTAGATTGGAAGTCACAGGCCGAAGCTCTAGAAGAAGTACCGTTAGACCCAGTCTGGATCGCATATTGTGACGGAGCCTGGGGGGCTTCGAGCGCTGGTGTGGCAGCAGTACTGTCTTCACCTTCGGGAGTGAAGTTGAGATACGCCACTAGGCTCGAGTTTCGATCGACAAACAACGTCACGGAGTATGAAGTAGTCCTCTTTTGCCTTCGCAAGGCCCGAGCTTTGGGCACCCGAAGGGTATTGGTAAAGATGGACTCTAAAGTAATAGCAAGCCAAATTGACAAGATATTTCAGACAAAAGAGCCAGAGCTTGTTAAATACATGGCAGCGGTTCGAAGCATGGAAAAACACTTCATGGGATTCACAGTCAAGAGCATATCAAGAAATGACAACTTCGAGGCCGATGACCTCGCAAAGGTCGCGGCACAAAATCTGCCAATGCCGCCAGATGTGTTCTATCAGAAGTTGAAGGTGCCAGCTATAGAGTTCTCTTCGCATAAGGCATGCTCAGTCGTCATAATTGAGAGCGAAGATTGGCGCTCTCCCATAATGGCTTATCTTCGCGGTTACTATGAGCTCGAAGATAATGTCGAGGTGAAGCGCATGGCCCAGAGAGCCAGAAACTTCAAAATTGTGGGGGACAACTTGTACAAGATGGGAGTTTGTGCACCAGTGCTGCGATGTATATCCTAGATAGAAGGTTAAAACTTGCTGAGAGAAATACATGGAGGACTGTGTGGCTCGCACGTAGGCACTCGAGCCCTTGTCGGAAAAGCATTCATGCAAGGATTTTTTTGGCCGAAGGCAGTCAACGATGTGGAGTATATAGTTCGAAGTTGTACGCAGTGTCAGTACTTGGCAAAGGGATCAAACAGGCCTTTGACAAAGACATAGCTCATACCACCAATCCAGCCGTTAATGCGGTGGGGAATTGACATTGTCGGCCAGTTACCAGCTGCCCCGGGAAACTTGCGTTACGCTGTCGTTGCAGTAGAGTACTTCTCCAAGTGGGTGGAGGCAATGCCGCTGGTGAATATAACGTCAAGAAACATCCAAAAATTCTTGTGGCAGAACATCATCTGCCGCTTCGGAGTCCCACGCGAAGTGACCATTGATAACGGCATGCAATTTGATAGTGAAGGGTTCAGGCAATTCTGCGATGACCTGCGAATCAAGGTCCACTTCGTGTCTGTGTATCACCCACAATCAAATGGAGCCATGGAAAGGGCAAATGACATCGTTTTTGCTGGTGTCGCAAGACGTCTGCAAGGCCTGCTGAAAGGAAAGTGGGTGGAAGAGTTGCCGAAGGTCTTATGGTCTGTAAGAACAACGGTAACAAGACCGATTGGGTTCACACCATTTTGTCTGCTCTTCGGCGAAGAGGCCATGACTCCAGAGGAGCGTAAAAATAGATCATTTTAAGTTGCAAATGAATTAGCACAAAGCAAAGAATTGACATCAAAAGATGTGCTAGAGGAAATGAGAATACAGGCCACCAAAAACTTGACTAAATACCAAGAGGAGACTAGAAAGTGGAGAGACAAGAAAGTGTCCCCAAAGGACTTCGCCCCTGGGGATTTGGTACTGCAAAGACTCAATAATGCTTCAGCCATGGGAAAACTGTAAAGCAAGTGGGATAGCCCCTTTTTGGTGAAGAGGTCGTTAAGGCCTGGTTCTTATCACTTGGCTACTGTAGAGGGTGATGAGCTCCCGCATACTTGGAATGCGGACAACCTTCGCAAGTTCTATGTGTAGTAACCGAGGAAGTCTTCGCATCAATGGGCGAAGCACATGAACCAATGAAACATTTATGTAATTTTGTTTTCCTTTCATGTAATCAAAACAGTGTACGGGCGCTGTACTCTTTTCCTCATGGGGGGAACCCTTCGTTAGGGCGTGAGGTTTTTAACGAGGCAGCGACCTTTGTAAACACTAATATATATGAAAATACCCCCAAGAAAGCATGTACTTTTGTTGAATATGCATAATTGATTGTCAAAGTGTTGCAGGCCTTCGAAAAAAAGGAAGCACACCAATCGATAAGAAGCGCGCCAAGAACCCGTCATAAAACTCAAGGTGCGAAATGTCAAAGAAAGACACCTTACCCTTCGACCTCGGACGGGCATAAGCCCGCGGAGAAACTTCGATCTTGGGTTGCTTCGAAGTTGTCCACATTTTAAAGAATTTCTTTTTGCAGCATCCTCACCTTTATGGCAAAGTAATTACGATCGAGTTATGAATGTCTGTAATATTTTTAAAAAATATAAAAAGCTGAAGTGCTGCTTGACCTAAAAGAAGGTGGCGCACCTCTTGGCTAAGTCGGGGGCTAAGAGTGCTTGCCCCCGCACCGAAGGAGAAACAAACCTTTGGAAGAAAAAAAAAGCCAAAGTGCTGCTCGACCTAAAAGAAGGTAGCGCACCTCTCGGCTAAGTTGGGGGCTAAGAATGCATGCCCCCGCACCGAAGGAGAAACAAACATTCGGAAGAAAAATAGCAATTACAACACGAAACCAAGTTATGTACTACCAGGCCATTAAGAGCAAAGTCCCTACTGCCGAAGGACCCTACGGCTTCAAAGTTCAGGGGGGGGGGGGGGGGGAGGGGACGGCGTTTTCCGAATGATGCTTCGCATACGTTGCTGCCAAAGGTCCCTACGGCTTCAAAGTCAGGGGGGGATAGCATTCTCCGAATGATGCTTTGCTTGCATTGCTGCCGAAGGTCCCTACGGCTTCAAAGTCAGTGGGGGATGGCGTTGTCCAGATCACACTTCGCGCGCGGTGCTACCGAAGACCCAACTCGATAGCACAAGTATAATAACAAAACATAGTAATCATCACAACATCCTTTATTCCGCAAAATCATCAACATCAGGATCAACAAAATCCTTATACCATCGGCTAAAGCCAAAGTGAAGGCTATGCCTTGACTGGCATGAAAAGGCAATGTTGGATCCAATGGGGATCCAATGTAAGAAGAAGTGGTGGACGAAGATACATGCGGAGTGCTCCCGCCTTCGATATGTTGCACTATTTGCATGGAAGGCCCCCGGCGGTAACAAAATTGAAACTGGTGGGGCAGGAACCCACCGTTATCGTCTTCCAGCTCGGGCTTCGGGTCGACGAGAATATGCGGAGGCTCAATGTCCCCGCGCGCAATCCGACGGGACTCATGCTCAGCCCAACAGGTATCTAAAACCGAAGGGCTAAAAGACTTCCAAAACGCTTTGGATCTGGCATTCATTGCGTCATAAGCCCTACACTTTGCCCTCCAGTACCTCTTGAAATCGATAGCTTGATGGCGGCAGTGGAAGGAGTCCCAGCAAGACAAAGACATGAAAAAATTATCCCACATCACAGTGATGGGAACAGCATCTTCGGCTACCTATGCAGTGTCTGAGGGGAGGACCTGAGCAGGGAGCGAAGATAGTCAAAACATTTAACAACAAACAAAAATTGTATATATTATAGAATATCTCAGTCGATAACAAAATGTTCAAAATCCAACATGACGCTTCGCGCTTTTTCGTCACACCTTCCCGAGTTCTTCTACCGCCGCGGTCGTCGCCTTAGCTGAAGGGTCCTCCTTCGCCTTCGCCTGCAGCAAAAAGGTTCAATGAATGAGCAGGCGGTGAAAATCCCGACCCTCTAAAAAAAGACAAAACATGTACTCACTAGTGGTTGATTTATGCTTCCCGGAGGGCCAGCTCACGGCCATGTTTACACCAATAATTAGTGGTGAATGACCGTGCAGTGGCCTTCGACGCCCTCGACACGGCCGAAGTCGACATATCCATTGGGTAGCAGAAGGTGTGGTTTTGAAGTGCAATGTGATGGTCATAGCCAGTAATTTCAATTGACTGCACTAAACTCTGGGCTAAGACCATGGCGCAGAAGTTGCCGTACAATTGGGCCGTAGGCAAAAGGCTTCCGCTAGTTTCATTGATCCATCCAATAAGTCCACCCAGCCCGACAATATCAAGCGTTGGAGGCAGGGCCGAAGCACCGATCCTATCAAAGGTATTGCTAATGGCCTCGCAGGCTGCAACGGCCTTCGGCTCCAACTCTCCAAGCACAGTGAGGGTGTCTTCAGATAGGGCCTTCGCCTCGCCTAGCTCTTCGCGCAGCCACTGCGTTTTAGCTGTTTCAGCAGTGCAAAGGGCTTGCAGCTCCAAAACTTGAGCTTCGGATGCTATTAGATTTTACCGGAGGTATGTGACCTCTTCCTCAGTGCTCTGTTTGCCTGGGCGAAGGGAGGTCACTTCCTTTTCAAGCTGCTTCAGGCGCAGCTCAGCCTCCCTTGCTCGGCGTGCGAATTCACGTTTTTGGGCTTCAGCCTTTTCTGCTCGGGCCTGAAACATGTCCCTCTACATTCCTTGCAAGGGCCTCGAAATTCTCCGACTGCTTGCGCTGAGTGTGGGAGATAAGCATAGCCTGCGACAGCGCGCAGGTATGAGAACGGGTAACAAAGGAAACAATGCAGGGCGATAATAAATAAATAAACATAATAAAATATATAGAAATACCTTCGCAATGGCCATGCCGGAAGCGTTGATGAGTTCAGCAGCAGGCTTTCGCGCGAGAGAAATCTCAAGCTCGGGTAGAACGAAGGTGTTAACAATCTTCGGATCACCGACCTACCCCAAGCTTGGCTCAAACGATGAAATATTGAAGGCTTCGGCTTCAATAGCCTTCGCGTTGATTAAGCTGCCGTGACTCATAAGTCCCTTCTCGCCACGGCGGGGCATGGGTGGCGAAGTCTCCTCTTCCGTCTCTATGGCTCTGTGGCCACTGGACGACTTGTCGTCGGAGGAGTAACTGGAGGACGAAGAGGAGGACGATGAGTCGGCTACTGCCTCAATATTCTCGGACCTTTCGACCTCAATTTCCCCTACCGCTGGCAAGATGATTGTGCAGGGACGTGGAGGCCCTTGTCTTTGTGACTAAAGCTCCAAAGTGCAGACGACGCACAATGGACCAGAAGAGAGGTTAGTGATGAGACATCGCCTTGGTGGCTCATCGTTCTTGAGGTCTTGTCTTGGTGACTTGGTATCTCAAAAGCTGTAACCGGAAGAGTCTTGGCAACTAGAAGCATATCCTTTCTAGAGCTCCAATATGGACTAGGGGTGGCTTGTGTGCCACCAATACCACGGGATAAAAATCCCTTGTGCCGAGTTTGTCTCTCTACCTTATTTACGTTTTCGCATTTACATATTTGTAATTTACCTTGCTAGAGTAGGTTGCAATCTTTTTGAGCGGTAGAGTAGACACACTAGATAAACCTAGTGCACATTTAGATAGAAATTGAGATAGGTTTATCTTATGAAGTTTTTGGATTCATTAGTTTCTAAGTATCCTAATTCACTCCCTCTTAGGACGTCATTCCTCACAATTGGTATCATAGCCTCATACTCTTGATAGGCTTAACATCCTAGAATTGTGACATCCGGGGTTGGGATGGATACCCATAGCGCTCCATATTTCAACGGCATTAATTTCCCTCGTTGAAAAATTCTAATGACTTGTTATTTACAAGCTAAAGGTTTAGTTGTTTGGAGAGTCACCGAAGAAGGGATGAGACCACATGTCACCAACAAGGAGAGACAATTAGATGCATTGCCAAAGAGTATCCTTTTATCATCTTTATGTGCTGATGCATTTAATCGTGTTTATTATCTCACCAATGCACATAATATTTGGACTAGTCTTATTGAAATATAAGAAGACACAAATGATGTGCGCAATGAGAAATATCATGTGCTAGTCACTAAGCTCAATGGTATCAAACAACTTGCTCATGAAAATACTAATGACATATACTCACGTTTGAATATTCTTGTCAATAAGATCAATGGGCTAGGTTTGACACAAATTAGAGTTGATCAATTGGTGAGAAGAATACTTTAAGCACTTTTTTGAAAGTATAAGTTGATAGTCTTCATCATCTATGACAACCACGACATGAGCAAAATGACTCTAAGCCAAGTTCTCAGCAAGATCACCACCCATAAGATGCCCATGAACATGGGGGTCAAAGCTTATACCTCATCCGACACTAAGAATCTTGCTTTCAGAAGGAGTCAAGCTCAATGCCAACACATGAAGGCAAGGATGAGGAGATAAGAGTAAGAGTCAAGCTCAAGTGAAGAAGATGATGATGATGAAGAAGAGAGCGATGAAGAAGATGAGCAAAGTACCTCAAGTGATGAAAAGATTGACCCCAAGATGGCCAAGCTCTTCTCACAAGTGGAGAAAACATAAAAAAAATCAATGCCAAGATTGATCATCCAATCTCTTTGAAAGACTTGGTCAAAACAATTGATTATATCAAAAAGGAAAAGAAGACCAAGAACAAGAGGGAAACAAGAGGAACAAGTAAAGCATTTGCAAGTATGGGAAGATGGGTGAGTGAAGATGAAGATTTAAGCTCAAACGATGAGAGCCTCACCATCCACTTCTCCAAGAGAAGCTCTTCCTCAAGGTCATCATCACACAAGTTGTCACACAAGCCATCTCATAAGTGCCTTATAGCCAAAGGTATGGAAAATGATGTAAGTGATAATGAATCCGATGAGGATTCTCCCTCCCATGAAGAACTTCTTGATTTGATCAATGAGCAACAAAGGGCCTTAAAGAAATAATCAAAAGAGTTTAAGAAATTCAATGCACTTAATGACAT